>NC_140589.1:1716633018-1717233018 GCF_964204655.1 Triturus cristatus | reverse complement strand
TGAAAATATGCTCTTAAGAAAGACATGGTTTATTCTGTTCACACATCAGGGGCAATCGTGATACCAGTTTAATTTCATACACCCTTAGACTGTTGAACACAATGAAATGTGCGTGTGAATGGAAAAGCAATACATCTGTTTTTTAAGAGGTAATATTTAATGCAATTTATTCAGTTATATATGTATTTATTGTTGCATGCATATATCAGAGCAAAACAAAAAAAGTATTAAGGCACCTTACATATAACTAAAGAGCACTATTGGTTACATCCAGATAGGGGAGATGATTAATACACACAATACATAATTTGTTGAATTTTCTAAATGTAATGCAACCTTCTTGCAGGTGGTCCATTCAAATGATGACATTTCATGTTTGCGTGTGTCAGTGACACCCCGGTGCGACTAGTTATAGTAATCGCAAAATGTTCCCAAACCAATGTCATAGCATGAGAATAATAATTCTTAGGGCGTTAATGTCCTTCCTTGCATGTGCATAATGTGTACCAAACGAACCAGCAATAAATCCTGATCAATTTGTATTCAGTCCTACTCAGAACCATACCTTTAGCGTTCACGCAGATCCCCCAAGAATTTGAGACCCCCTGTATTTTATAATACCTTCCAGACCCAGTGGCCGGCATATGTGGAACTCCTTACACATGTGTGCATCAAATTCCAGGCCTGCAGTAACTCTGAGAGATTTGTTAGCATTATGAAATAAATCCCAGAGCAGTCCTAACATTGGCAGTGTAATCCCCAAAAGAGGAGCAGCACAAGTGCAAAAATCCACAGAAATGTCCAGGTATGTGGCGAATAAATGATATTGCAGTGACACCTTCAACAGTCCTTGCATCGCTGCAGCATGTACTAAAACGGCACACGTAAACTGTAACGCGAAATGTAGTATTCTAGCGTCTTTGCATTTCTAACTGCTCAGCGTATTTTACACATTAATATGCTAGTGCTGACAAGAACTTACTTAAGCAAGGAAGCGCATCTGGTCTTCCTTACCTCGTTCACTTGCCTTCTTCCTTGCACACGCCTTCACGCTCACAACACACATGAAGAAAACCATGCCGTTTTCACCTATTCATAAATGAGTTGCATCTCTTTTAAACCTAAAGGGATAACTGAGTTTACATAGCGCTTAAAGTGAAAACATTCTGCAGAAAACGACAAGATGAAGTGCACTTATGATTGTTAAATAAATAAAATGTGCTGTTTATATTTTGCTTAACAGCAATATTTTTGTGTGATAAGTGAGTGGGCTGACACACCACACCATTTAAGAAGATATAGAAGCAGTGCGTTTAATTTACTCAATGGCAACAATTAACCCTGGGCGTAGTTTGCGTAGTAGCGCTACACATAGCTACACGAAGTGCACTTCGCACTACGCAAGATACGCGTAGCACTACGCGAACTGCGTAGTGCGCTGTTCGCGATGATTGCACAGTGCCGGATGCTTGTCCACACTGTGCAATCATTGAAAACGGCATCTTGCACAGTGCGAGTTGTCATTTTCTGCCGCTCGAGTAGATTTTTACTCGAGCGGCAGCTTTCTCAACGTGGACTAGTAGTTTCTCATCGCGAGCGGTCGCGAGCATACGCGACCACTCGCAATGAGAAACCTGACCTCCCCGCGTTGAGAATCTCGCCGGGAGGTTTATTTTCCACACTCGCAATTGGCAACTTGATGTTGCTGATCGCGAACGAGGAAAAAGTCTCACTGGGAAGTCATTTTGCTCGCTTGCGGTCACCAACTTGACGTTGAGGACCGCGAGCGAGCAAAAAATGGCAACTACGCTACGCTACGCGATTTTGCACTGTGCTACGTGCAATTCGCATAGTGAGAAGTAGCACAAACTATGCAAACTTCGCGAGCGCAGAGTAGTTGTCCGCCCAGGGTTAGACAACATGAAGAAGTATTCTATTGAGAGGTATGAATGAATTCCAATTGGAAACACACAACATGACAACTAAGCAATCAAGAAGGGATAAAGTGGTTTCCTAGGATGAAATTTTTTGACCTGTGCTCATCTATTGCCATCCCAAGCAAATGTGTGGGCGTGCCTGTTTTTAGGGCCCCTCATAATATAATTGTATTAAGTGTTTCCTCACTTGCTTCCTTCGACTAGACGTAGATTGGGAAACAAAGAAAAACTCAGTGCACAAGTGGAGTACGTTGTTCCTGATTCACAAAGGGCCTCCGCGCTCGTGGCGGAGACCCCGCAGTCGTGGGGGAGTCTCAGCACTTGGAGCGGAATCTCTGCAATGAGAATTCTCATTGCAGAGAATCAGCTCCATGTGCGGCAACTTCCCTCATGACTGCGGACCTCCGCCACTGGTGCGGCGGCCGTTTGTGACTCAGGCCCGCAGTCTTTCAGGGGTACAGTGAGTCCTTGTTCCATCTTAGATGATATTCTGACTGTTGACTATAACCAGTGATTTCTGAGGCCCCACAGTGCCAACCAATGTCTTCAGTTCCTCTACTAAGAAGAGAAGATAGGAGATGCATTAGTTGAAAGAGTTGGTACCGAGGTACTGATCCTCTAGGCACTGGTGCAGAAGGGTTCTTCATGATCATCAGGTTCCTCATCGGGGTCAAAGAGGACCCTATAAATGCTCTGAGTGTTGGGTTTCTCACCATCAAGTTCATGATATCTCTTGAACCCGGAGACATTCCAGTGATGGTCTTGTTATTCACCGTAACAAGTACCATGTTGACATCTGTTGGTGTATCAATTAACGACTGGGTATTGAAAGGCATCTTATATATTTGTGTGAAAAGCAGGCCATATTCTTTTTTACGTCTTCAAGTCAGCATGAAGGTTTGGCAGGCTATCTTCACCAAACTGGCTGTTTGGTCCGCAACGTCTATGATTCTGTGGCAAAGTCAATTAGATGCTTGTGGGTCTTGTTGACATACCATATGGTGTCAGTTGTGGAGCGCCATCCTTCCCCGTACCTGAAGTAGATGAAGAGGTTGGAGTAATGTCTTGTTTCCATGGGTCTAGCTTATTGCTTCTGAATTGATGGCTCTATTACTGACTAGTTGACACAGCAACGTGTTCAGGAGGATGTATACCATTGTCTCAATTCCAGCTACACGAAAGAAAACAGTTGAATTCAGGTCTTCATCATTTCAGGCACAAATAATCATACAAACACCTATTTAAGACATGACATGGTGTAGCAACTCAGCCAACTGTTGCATTTATCACTGTTCAATGTCTATTATAATAAAAAAGTCTCTGCATGTAACATTGTACTATTGATATGTAATATATTATGGTCAGCAGTGCCCGGTGGGTGCACCAATGTGATTAAAGAGCTCTGCTAAGTCCTAATCACAAGTGCCCTTGCAGGGGAGCAGTTCATTCTGCACCTCCGCAGTTCACAATGCAGGAGTTCTGATAATCATGTGATTTTGAAATTAATGGAGAGATTGAGAAAAAGCCCCTATTCATGCATTCCTCCTACCCAGGAGCAGGTCGGTCTCACAGAGCTCAGAATGGATAACTTGTTTCCTTCCACCATGTTTCCTATTTTACATTCATATGTGTGCATATGTTTCCCTGCTCTCTCCCCCTACTTGTTCCTCTTACTCCGCATACGTGCTCCTTTCATTCCTTCTCCTACCTCCCCGATGCACCACTGCCCGCTCCCATCCCACCCCCAAGAATTAGTTTATTTATTTGTGTGTTTATTTATTCTTTTTTCTGAGGGTCAGGAAGTTGTGAAGTGCTTCTGTGTGTCACCACCATGGCACTGTGGACGTAAAAATGTTGAGCCAATTCCTCCTGCTCTCGCTAGGGGTCAACTCACCCCCTTGTGAATATATCATGGTAGTTAGTGAAGAGGACCCGCACGTAGAGTAAAAGGGGGTGAAGAGAGGCGGAAGCAGACACAATCCTGTAGGTAGTACGAGCTGACCAGGTCTTTACCTATTGGCGACAGAACACAAGTCAGTTAAGAAGTCAACACTAAGGTCAGACAAAGGTACATACACATAAGAAGTAAGTAGGAACTTACCTGGTGCAAGCAGTCGACAGGTTGTAACTAGCCACTCATAACAAGAGTCCCACTCAAGAGCTGAACAATGATAGAACACAACTGCATCAACGCGAAGGAATACGACTGAAAGGAGGAAGACAACCTGGCATTGATGAGTAGGTCAGGAACAGGAAACCTCCAAGCAGGAAGAAGTGAACTGAGGAGGGAGAAAACAACAAAAGTGAGAGAATGAAATAAGCAAAGTGTGAACTACACTGAGACGCAAGAAAGTCACAACTGACGTTGTAAGACAGTTTACCAGTGCACAGATTGGAACTTATATATTCTGTTTGCCACTCATTACCCAGAAGTGTTTCTGTTAAGGATGGCCCTACTGTGGCTGGAGCATCGCAAGTGACTCTTGGCGTTAGAGTTCTGATGGTATCGCTCTGCTCTCAACCTTCTCTGTGCTTTCTGTTTTCGAGGTCTCTTATGCCCGTACCTTTGTTGGGACCAGATACCGTGCCACTCAATTCCATGTTTGTGGTATTGCTATTCCTTCTTCCTACTTCTGCCTGACTCCCTGTTGGTTACCGCCCCACTTTCCATTTCATCCCAGCAATTTATTGAATTCTTTGTTTGCTCTTGTTTTAATAAAGGCACAGCAGCTGCATCATGTGTACTTCTTTTTTTTATGTTTATGTCACCATGGCAGCATGGTAAATTAAAAATGGCCACCACTGAGTCATGAAGTATGAGCAAGAATGTCTTGAAACATAGCCGCACATCATGACACACGCATCACAATGTGTGCACCAGTGTTGCAACTTACATATACACATCGACTGTCATCTTTGATGGGCCCTGTTTAATTGAAAACCCTGTACATGATTGTCAGCCATATGGGGGCATGCGTTTTAATGCATACACATCCTTGGAAATGGAAAGTACTGGCAAAATCAATACCTTTGCCTTTCAGATCAGAGACCTACTGGCTTTGCCAACATTTGTCTTTAGTTCCGTGCTTCATTTCATGACTACTGGTTTCATTTTTAACATTTTCTCCTGTTGAATTCCACTGAATTCATCTCACCGGGATAATCATCCACAATGCAACTTCCTTCACGCGTGCCGGTTCTGAACTCCCCAAATGTTTGCTTTTGTGCCTGTTGAGCTGTGGAATGTAGATTTCCACCCCCTCATATGTAAAGCACATTTTACTTCCTGCCATCGCTCCATTCTGGTTCAGGCTCCCAGCATGTGGCATGCTGTTGATAGATTCTCGAATGATTTTCCTGGTTTTGGGACACAATCTACAGATAAACATTGCCAAGGTTCTGGGAAGTTTTGGATTTTGCACCGTAATGGTATGCTTTTGATTCTTCCAGACACGTGTTTCGCTGTGTTTTACTGTGTATTATACAGCTCATGTGTCTGGCCACAATATTGTCATGTAATGCTTCCTATGTCTGGTACTACGAAACACTATGATGTTGACACAACACAACATATTATTTATTTTGCACTGGCCAGCATCAATATTGATAAAGCTAGATCTCAGCTTTCTACATAATAGACAATGCCAGTGGCTCTTTCATAGATGAGCTATGAACAGTTGTATATGCTGTAATGCCATTCATGTGTACACA
This sequence comes from Triturus cristatus, assembly GCF_964204655.1. Taxonomy (NCBI): domain Eukaryota; kingdom Metazoa; phylum Chordata; class Amphibia; order Caudata; family Salamandridae; genus Triturus; species Triturus cristatus. Next base: position 1,717,227,370 of record NC_140589.1, on the reverse strand, counting down.
TCTGTGACCAGAATCTGCAAAACCCCTGTTACTTGTGATGGGGCATTGGCACTTACACCATAATCTCTTAGTAAAGTTGTCAAAGATTTTTCCCCATTGGTCGTATGGACCTTTGTTGGTTGACTTGAAGCGATGTAAGGGAGAAGACATCAGCAATACATTTCCAAATTCTGAAGCCAATGTGACTCACAATAAGGACCAGAAATCACCAAGTATGATTGAATAGATTTTATTTTAAGAATATAAACAGAATACAAATAAGTTCAAAAGATACAACAATAGAGTTGGCAAGCTGAAATATCTCAGTAGATTAAGCCATAATAAAATGAGATATAGAAAAGTGACAGTCACAGCAATAATGAAACAAATTGTTGTAAATAGGTGTTTCATGAAAAAACTTCCCTTCTTTCTTCTAAGCATAGATCGATTACAGGACCATCTAACCAGAGTTTTGATTTAGGAAGCCTAGAAGGTGTCAGCGCAGTATGGACTTCTGCAGAGGTCTTGGAAAAAGGGGGAAATTAGTGTATAGCATAGAGTTGTACACGCTCAGGTGAAAGTTCAGCAAGAGGACTGTTCCCTCTCAGAGCCTAGAAGGAATCTGCTTAACCAGCTATGGAAAAACCAATTAAAATAACAAGAACTTCAAAAACATCTTAATCTTCTCTCATATCACCAGGAACCAACCAAATTGTTGACTGCGTGGAGGGGTGCCACAGTCCCTTAAGTTTCCCATCTCATTGAAACTGGGTACGTGATACACAGAAGGCCTCCTTTGACCATTGTTTCTCCATGTTCACTGCCAGGTTCCACCTAGCAGGCCTCACTATCAACAGTCTAATACAAATAAAAGGCCTTTCTCTAACTAACAAGAAGCATGATAACGCACCTGCAGGAGAAAAAAAATAACATACTGGCAAGGCTAAACTCATTTACATAACATAACATAACATAACATACAATTGAGGCCTGTAGTCAGACTAAGTTAACTCAACAGTCAGCATGAACATGTATAATTTTAAGAATAAATGCAAAACGTGAATAAGAGAAATACGATTATATGGTTCAATTAATCATTTGTGTGAATCTCTAGACTCTATGATGATTCCATTCCATTAATACAACTAAACGCATCACGCACGTTACGGAAACAGTCAAACAGTGAATATAATGTTGTATATGAACATATAATTGCATAATTGTGACATATAAAAGGTAGAGCCCAAGTTGCTCTGATCCACTAGTTTGTTTTGCAATCTAAACAGTTAGCACCCTTGCGCACGTATAGTGAATGCATGACATCGGGAGAGGTCTAAACCTAAACTTATTACTAGGCCTGAAGGCATGTGAGGTATTTAGCAAGATTCATCCCAGTAGTTGCTTATGATAGGAGAGTATTGATTTGTCTCAGGCTTAACGACTGAAGACCGGTATTAGAAACTGAACTATGATGCATTGTGTACTGTGGAAGATGTGAGAGAAACAGCAGCAGAGTTGTGATGACATATCATTAACCACAGTGGATGGATGAAAGAGCTACCAAATATCTCTAAATGTGGATGGAGAAACCTGTATTAAGATGAAGCCAGAAACTGAGGTGTTCAAATTTGAAAATGCCTCTTGGTCAGTCATAGCAGGGACAATGAACTCTGCTCCTGGGGAATAAATAAACTTTAGATGGGAGGTGGGTGAACACCATTTAATGCCTGCGAGAAGAATTAAGTCATATTTGGCTTTGTATTCGAAATAGCTTGCTGTAATAATCATCTATGCTTGATTCCAGATATATTAGGATGTTGTGTTTGAATTATTATTATTTTTTTTAATAGCAAAGGTAGGCAGCCAATATCAACATAGGATACTCCAGAATTTACAAAGCTGGATGACTGAACCAATTACACACATTTAGAGAATTTGCGCATACCATCGTCTTCTTCATTAGACATTTAGAATCGCAAATCCATGAGGTTATCTATGTGTGTAGGATAACTAAAATGTAGCATTCCTCAAAGTGTGCTTTACAAATACACATAACAAATCATAGAGCAAAAGACCACCCACCCATACCTGTCCTTCTAACTCTCTGAAACTTCTCCACTAATTTTCCTGACCAGAGTGGCTCTCTAGATAATAAATGGTAGTCAGTCTGTGACTCAAGCAAACTAGAGAATTTCCATAACTCAGTCTGTTCAATGGTGTTAGAGGTTTACATTTGATGCATCTAGATATGAAGATAATAATAAATTCACACAATTGTTATAATGCCATCTCTTGAATCTATCTGTAATTGCTCGCGCAGCTGCACTTTGCACCACTTGCAGCATTTTATTATTTCTTTTTGATTGGTAACAATGTGTTGTACTAATCAAATCTCATGGTGGTTGTAGGCTAGCTGTGAGGCATTCAGATAAAAACTGTGATATTTGTCTCAATAACTTAATAGAATATTTAAAATACACAATGATGAAATTGAGCTGGTTATACATTTTATTTTGAAGGTGACCAGGATGCTCACTTTACCATCCTGCATATCGACCCCCACTTTCATAGTATGATTTAAAGTTTTTTCAATATAATATATTCTTCCAGGTAATATGCAACAACTGTTTTTTTTTACCCACCTTGAGATAGAGCCAGGTTATACCCATAATTTCCTGGCTGGCCTAAAAAGTCAATTGGATGAAGAAACAATCCTAGAATAGGCCGCCTACCCAAACATCAGAGTGCAATGAGCATTGTTGTGGGCTTTGACATCCAGGGATTGATGGTGATGGAGAGCCAGACAGGTTAAACCACATAGAGGTAGATTATTATCTACCAGTCAGAAGATAAACCACTTCTCTGTTCTGACTCCCAACCCCCCTCTCTGATTCTGATAGACCTTTATACAGGATAAAGGACCTAAAAAAGAGCTAGAAAGCCTTTCCCATTCCTCTAATGGGGCAGAAAGTGGGTTGCCGTTCCCCCAAGATTATAATGATCCTTCAGAAAATCCTGCATTTTATTTGCGGCCAGCGTTGTGGTAAGTTAAAAATAGTGGGGGGTTCAAAATTGACCAGAAGTAGTTCTTCCTGCCAGTGCTGTGACTCAGGTGTCTTTGACTGAGTCTGAAATAGATGCTGTCATGAAAGAATTCCCTCCAGATATTCATTTGCACTAGAAGGGCAGGGAACTGCGCAAAATGGGTCCTATTCAGATTTATACAATGTATCTGACCTCATCCAAAGTGACACCAAGGAAATCAAACATTTTGTGTGTATTCTCTATCACTCCACTATAATCCACATGTGATTGAAAAATAGAGAGACAAGGAACGTATTCAAATTAATAACCTTAATCTGTGCCATTAGTGAAAAGACCCTCTCTATGTCAACCAGTCAGGAGACAAATTGTTTTTGTCGTGAGTGCAATGGGGTCTGTCACCTTTGTTGTGGATTTTAACTTGTTTGATGATACTAATTATACATTCCCATATGCTGAGATGTTCCATTTGCAAACCTGCTTTTATAGATGACTTTCAAATAGTGGACATGCTTATAATGGATTACTGGAGATTCATAGAGTGGAAAAGAGAGAATATGGCAATAGAGGGCCTCCACGCCGCTTTCTATCCCAAGTTACTTGGCAATATTGGTTGTTGAAAATATAGGCACCTTGAGAAAACCCTGATATTTGCTCCACAACCCAAAGACATAAAAAACACTGTTGTTTGTTTATTTGACCGTAGGCAAATTGTCCTGTATATTAAGTGTGTTGATAGATTTTATAAGGAGAGCATAATACGCTTGCTATCGACCCACTTCAGATATCGGTGATGATTGTTCTCATAAGAATTTGGCATGTTAGGGGGGGGGGCGGTCTAGAACCTCCAGGACGATTTGCAGCTAGCAGGTTAACCCTCGATCAGCTTCAATATGGCCAACAGCAGGACCCTGAAAATTAATGCGACAAGATAGATGATCCGAAGGATTTTGAAAAATAGTAGCTTTCATGGCTGATTTTTAAGCCCGTTGCTCGTGTCTGCAAGCCTTGGCAGACGTTTGAGCTGCTCCTTTCAAAGTGACAACCAGCCTCAAAACCTTCATCTCACCTCCATGGTATCAGTTACTGACCCTCACAAGGTGACTTCAGGCACTCTGTATCACATAGCAACTGTGATGTACCCTAGCATTACAATGGAAGTTGGGGTCCCTCACTTGAACACTGCATGCTTCATTACGAGCAAGGAGCAGAATGCACCCCACAAGTCAGCAAGGGGCAGTTCTAGGTTGCTACTAGAGCATACTAAATTACACCAGTGCAGTAGTAAGTGGAATCAGAGAGTCAGATACGCTGAAAGTAAATGTAAAGTGCTTAAATCAGGGGACAACAATGTTAAGGCAATCATCTGCCTTTGACTGATTCTTGCCAGGGGAGAAAGTTATGGAAGCCGACTGGACTGGGAACCCAGACCTCTGATACTAATACAACGGGTGGTCAAGAAGAATCGAGTGAATATGGTGGGAAACAGCAATCCAGAGGATGGATGCCTGCATATGAAGGGACTTGCCACTGAATCCCAGTATCTTCAGAACAAAGGATCTCATGAGTCTTGATCAGATAGTACTGGAAGTCTTTGGTTGGGTAGTGTGGGATGCTGCTAGGGAGCAAAGTATATAATGTGAGCAGAGTTTTGGATTAAACCCGTTTTTAAACGGGGAGACCATGTAAAAAATACTTGGGAACATGTGTTATGCTGTTGTCACTTTTAATCAAATATGTCAATTGGTGTGGATCTCAAAGCTGTGCATTCAGCCAAGTGTTCGGAGGCATCCACATTCACAAGCTGCTGCAGCAGTCGTGGTGTGATGTCACTACTTAATACACAAACCTATATTAGGAAAGATTCCCAGTTAGGCAAGGGGCCGAGAGGAACTCTATGAGGGAGTACGCCCTCCCGTGGGTAAACACTGAATCACTATAAGCACTCCCGTGACGGACCAGTCGGCAATAAATATCTATTGCTAACTCAGATGATGGTATGCCCTATATGAAGTATATAGCACCACCTAAGTGTGGGGAAGGAAGCAAGTCCTTTTGATATTATATTCCCTCACACACCCTAGTGGTGTCATGCTTCATCATCGGGACACCCCGACGCCTAGAGGTCAGGGTGGGCTCGACCAATGATAAGATGATTTTGGCCAGGGGGTATAAAGATTAAAAATCGGTGTCAGACCCCAGTTTCCCTTTATTCTTGGGTTTGGCACTGATATTAAAAACAAAAGAAGAGGGTGTCCAGGGAATTTATGGTCATAGGACCCCATTGCCAACATGTTTCTGTCCTTAATGCCCCATGAAGGGTGCACAGACATTCATAAGGGCATGTACCCCCTGTAAGATTTAGAAAAGTAGAAGGGAAGTTCCCTATACTAATGTGCAGTAAGGGCAGGTAGCTGCTCCTTATTAAATTCTATCGTTCTGTAAATGAATTCACTCCATCTGTGAAAAACATAAAAGAAGACAAATAACATATATAGCGCGTCAATTCCCTTTAGCAAAGAAACATATCATCAAAAATAATGTGATTGTCTCTCTACTCTCCACATCATCATACGTGAAACCATGAAATAGAATGTGCTCGTGATTAGGGCATAGCCACTCGTATAAATGACACACAGCATTGTGGCGTATATATATTTTTAGGTGGCGGAAATTTTCCGCATCCTATTTTCACTCATACTTGTGGCATGTGATAATTAAGGTGGCGGTATCATACCACATCCTATCTACACACATCCATTTGCGTGTAATTATAAGACATCAGTCTTATCAGTCGAACTTTCAGTGCATCAACACGAATTTAAAACAAATCCACTCCTAATTCATTCCTATGTGGTGAATACGCATTAACACTCTTGCATATGTCACACAATGTCGCTTACCCCAATCTAGGAGAGGATAAACAACATGTGGGACCTCTATACGTAGGGTAGCCCTGTAGTCACACACTGTGAATTCGCAACATAAAAATTGTATGCAAACCGATGCATCCCCGACCAAACGATCAAGGTTTTTGACATAAACGTTCATAGCGAGGAAGTCCAGTCCCACACATCGTGGCCGAAATATGAAAGAAAAAGAGAGAGAAGGAAACGAGGCAAAGTGGGCAACTACTCACTCGTAATCATTCTGTGTCTCAACTCGCTGCCTCGTCTACTTAAATCACACATTCATACTACTCACGCCACCAAAGGTCCTGCCCCGTGTAGACACCTAGTCGGTATTGGTTCCCACAGCTTGGAATCACTCCCGTTCTCGTGGCCATGGTTTTAAGCTTCCATTCGGGCCTCGATGGATGATCCTGTCTGTTTCCGGAGCTCCGAGGCCACGCCCCGTAGCGGAAGTGTGTATTGCGCATGTATCGCTACGGGGATTATGGGACATGAAGTTTTTGTGAAACGAGTAGTTCTCATGGTGTGGACTCATTTCCCTTTAGTTATTCGTTTATCTGCCGATGTTCAAGTATAGTAATAAAACGGTGTTTTGGTGCCATGAAGAAAATCATATGTTTGTATCACTCTTTGTATCCTCCCAGTTAGGGGCTTGTGTATGTCGTTATTATTGACATAGTCAAAATGCATACTTTTTCAATTCCAATGTCGTGGCCATCTCGAACTAGGGAATATACATATCCCTGAATCACAGTATTTGGTGTGATGGGTTTTTTTTTATATGAAAATTACTTCCATAAATTAAACCAATGCATGCTTGTTCAACTATGATGTCGTGGCCATCCCAAACTAGGGTATATACACATCCCAGAGTCGCAATATTGGGTGTGAATGGGGTTTCTTTATATTTAAAATTATTTCCATAAATTAAGCCCCAGTTAGATACACCATAGATCCAGGTATTTTTTATCAATAGTGTAAGGTCTATATACATACACTGTATCGTAGTTTGTTTATATACCTCTCAGATATGGGTTGCTATAGGGACTATTTATTCTTGTTTAATTGATTCCATGGGATGTGGTCGTTCAGACCAACCATGTGGGTTTTCAATCTGTAAACCCATCTTTGTTCTCGTTCTAAGAGGATTTTCGATACGTTACCATCCCCTTTGACCTTCTCAACCACAGACCACCATAGGTCGCTGTCTGAGTGTTTTTTCTCTAGATAATGGGCAGTGAGTCTGGTTGCTGATATGGACCTTCTGATCATACTTCTATGTTCGTTAATGCGTACTTTTATTTTCCTCCCTGTCATCCCTATGTACATCAACTGACATGGGCATTTAATTACATATATAACTTTATCCGAGTTGCAATTGGTATGGGACCTCTGTTCCCATTTGTGATGCATACCCAGATCAATTTCTTTGGTGTGTTTCGTAAATGCACATGCCACACAGGAACCACACGGATAGTGACCCATGAGCTGCGACTGATTCCAAAGGGTACTCTGATATGTGGTTTTCATTTTCTGTAAATCTGTGTGAATTAATGTGTCTCTCAAACTCTTGTTCCTTTTAAAGGAAAACATGGGTTTTTCAAATTTCAACTTATTCGATGTTAATATCGGCCATTTTTTGTTGATAATTTTCTTAAACTCATTAGATGATGCATTGAAGGTAGTAACGCAGATTAGGGTATTTAGTTGCGCCTTCTGATGAGTCTCAAGTAAAACCTCCCGTGGAGTATTCCGGGATCGTTTTTGTGCCTTCTCAATGATTCTTTTTGGCATCGTCAGTTCCCTATACACCAAACCCACAGACAGGAACAGTTTATTATATTTCAACAGCGCCCATCCACATGCGTTAAGCGAAAATTTACCTGTGGGCCAGTTCCTACATATACGTAGAAATTGTTCAGATCTGACCGAATATAAAATTGAGGCACAAGTTCTGACTAGGAAGCTGGAGGAAAGATCATACCCAAAAAGAATCATTGAGAAGGCACAAAAACGATCCCAGAATACTCCACGGGAGGTTTTACTTGAGACTCATCAGAAGGCGCAACTAAATACCCTAATCTGCGTTACTACCTTCAATGCATCATCTAATGAGTTTAAGAAAATTATCACCAAAAAAAGGCCGATATTAACATCGAAAAGTTGAAATTTGAAAAACCCATGTTTTCCTTTAAAAGGAACAAGAGTTTGAGAGACACATTAATTCACACAGATTTACAGAAAATGAAAACCACATATCAGAGTACCCTTTGGAATCAGCCGCAGGTCATGGGTCACTATCCGTGTGGTTCATGTGTGGCATGTGCATTTACGGAACACACCAAAGAAATTAATCTGGGTATGCATCACAAATGGGAACAGAGGTCCCATTCCAATTGCAACTCGGATAAAGTTATACATGTAATTAAATGCCCATGCCAGGTGATGTACATAGGAATGACAGGGAGGAAAATAAAAGTACGCATTAACGAACATAGAAGTACGATCAGAAGGTCCATATCAGCAACCAGACTCACTGCCCATTATCTAGAGAAAAAACACTCAGACAGCGACCTATGGTGGTCTGTGATTGAGAAGGTCAAAGGGCATGGTAACGTATCGAAAATCCTCTTAGAACGAGAACAAAGATGGGTTTACAGATTGAAAACCCACATGGTTGGTCTGAACGACCACATCCTGTGGAATCAATTAAACAAGAATAAATAGTCCCTATAGCAACCCATATCTGAGAGGTATAAAAACAAACTACGATACAGTGTATGTATATAGACCTTACACTATTGATAAAAAATACCTGGATCTATGGTGCATCTAACTGGGGCTTAATTTATGGAAATAATTTTAAATATAAAGAAACCCCATTCACACCCAATATTGCGACTCTGGGATGTGTATATACCCTAGTTTGGGATGGCCACGACATCATAGTTGAACAAGCATGCATTGTTTTAATTTATGGAATTAATTTTCATATAAAAAAACCCCATCACACCAAATACTGTGATTCAGGGATATGTATATTCCCTAGTTCGAGATGGCCACGACATCGGAATTGAAAAAGTATGCATTTTGACTATGTCAATAATAACGACATACACAAGCCCCTAACTGGGAGGATACAGAGAGTGACACAAACATATGATTTTCTTCACGACACCAAAACACCGTTTTAGTACTATACCTGAACATCGGCAGATAAACGAATAACTAAAGGGAATTGAGTCCGCACCATGAGAACTACTCGTTTCACAAAAACTTCATGTCCCTTAATCCCCGTAGCGATACATGCGCAATACACACTTCCGCTAAGGGGCGTGGCCTCGGAGCTCCGGAAACAGACGGGTTCATCCATCGAGGCCCGAATGGAAGCTTAAAACCATGGCCACGAGAACGGGAGTGATTCCAAGCTGTGGGAACCAATACCGAATAGGTGTCTACACGGGGCAGGACCCTTGGTGGCTTGAGTAGTATGAATGTGTGATTTAAGTAGACGAGGCAGCGAGTTGAGACACAGAATGATTACGAGTGAGTAGTTGCCCACTTTGCCTCGTTTCCTTCTCTCTCTTTTTCTTTCATATTTCGGCCACGATGTGTGGGACTGGACTTCCTCGCTATGAACGGTCATGTCAAAAACCTTGGTCGTATGGTCGGGGATGCACCGGTTTGCATACAATTTTTATGTTGCGAATTCACAGTGTGTGACTACAGGGCTACCCTACGTTTAGAGGTCCTACATGATGTTTATCCTCTCCTAGATTGGGGTAAGCGACATTGTGTGACATATGCAAGAGTGTTAATGCCTATTCACCACATAGGAATGAATTAGGAGTGGATTTGTTTTAAACTCGTGTTGATGCACTGAAAGTTCGACTGATTAGACTGATGTCTTATAATTACACGCAAATGGATGTGTGTAGATAGGATGCGGTATGATACCGCCACCTTAATTATCACATGCCACAAGTATGAGTGAAAATAGGATGCGGAAAATTTCCGCCACCTAAAAATATATATACGCCACAATGCTGTGTGTCACTTATACGAGTGGCTATGCCCTAATCACGCGCACATTCTATTTCATGGTTTCACGTATGATGATGTGGAGAGTATAGAGACAATCACATTATTTTTGATGATATGTTTCTTTGCTAAAGGGAATTGACGCGCTATATATGTTGTTTGTCTTCCTTTATGTTTTTCACAGATGGAGTGAATTCATTTACAGAACGATAGAATTTAATAAGGAGCAGCTACCTGCCCTTTCTGCACAGTAGTATAGGGAACTTCCCTTCTACTTTTCTAAATCTTACAGGGGGCATATGCCCTGATGAATGTCCGTGCACCCTTCATGGGGCATTAAGGACAGAAACATGTTGGCAATAGGGTCCTAGGACCATAATATCCCTGGACACCCTCTTCTTTTTTTTTTAATATCAGTGCCAAACCCAAGAATAAAGGGAAACTGGGGTCTGACACCGATTTTTAATCTTTATACCCCCTGGCCAAAATCATCTTATTAAGTGCTCCCTGAAACATTGGTCGAGCCCACCCTGACCTCTAGGCGTCGGGGTGTCCCGATCATGAAGCATGACACCACTAGGGTGTGTGAGGGAATATAATATCAAAAGGACTTGCTTCCTTCCCCCACTTAGGTGGTGCTATATACTTCAGATAGGGCATACCATCATCTGAGTTAGCAATAGATATTTATTGCTGACTGGTCCATCACGGGAGTACTTATGGTGATTCAGTGATGTCACAACTGCCAGGAACAGGGCCCTTTTGGGAACTGAAGTAGGGTGTGGAATGACCCTGCGTGGGTCACAGACGGTGAAAAACAGCCTTTGTGACAGTGTTCGGTATTTGTAGCGTAGGTTGTCTCATGTAAAGGAGAGGGCCAACAAATATAAGCAGGCTGTTCATAGAGCGTCAGCTACGGTGCACCAATACTGGGGTTTGAATAGAGATTTTGCCACCTAGGGATGTTCTCCAAATCCCTGCGTCAAATTGAGGTGTATTTGAGTGTAATACACATACATCTGTCAGCCAACATCATGAGCATCAACTATGCCAGCTAAGTACGCCCAACGAGAGGATGATGTTTGTAAACATAATATAAAAACTTGTTTCTGGTGGTTCAGTGGACCAATGCACCCCCTCCAGGCATCTGTGTTTCATCTTATGGTCACAGGTTCAGATCCCAGGGGGTCAATTCAGTCTTTAACGCCTTTTGAGGTTGATAAAATGAGTACTATTGAGTCGGGTACCATTGAATATCTGTTATTTCTGTGTCAAGAGTCCAAGGGTGAATGTACATTTTTCTTTTAAATACTCATATTGTTATTATGTTTATTAAAAGTTGTGTGCTGGCCCCTCACCCACACATGGTGGCATGCTTCATCCTCAGGGTTACTTCTCATCAGCAACAACACTAGTTAATTGTGCTCACCATTAGCTCTTTCTGTGAACGGTTGTTTATGTATGAGCTGCTAATCTTTTGTTCATTGATTTGTTGAGTATTTCCTAGAGAATGTATTCTCTTTATATAAAGTTGTATTTAGTGGGGTGTTGTAATTCTTTATTCTTATCCCTCTCATGAAAGATTAAAACACCCTACGACTTGAAGTACCAGTGCCTCTGTTTAGAAAACATCTGTCCTATTAATTTGCCAGTCAACACAATTCTGCCCCTTCTCATCTGGACTGTTGGTCGTGGCCAGTCTTCAGAACCAAAGAAGACCTGAAATCCTTAACTCCCTCCTGCTCTCTGTTCTATGTATATTATCGTGTGCAAGGAATAAAAACAGAAAAGAAAAAACTTGTATGTGCGGGTTATAAAGGAATATTTTGAAATTTGGAAACCTTTTTTATTGGAACAAAACAGAGGATAATCAAATGCAAGTCAAAAAGCATGCAAAATGTTATAAGCCCTAAGGGGCAACTATGGCATCTGTCCTCCTCCCTGACTTATGCTCTTGAACCCAGTTTACCTTTACTGAAACAGAAAGCCCATCCATGTCTGCAGCAAAAGCATCATCGTTTGTTTTTATCCAAATTAAATGATCTAAAACTTGACACCCGCATAGCACAGAGGAAGTGGAGAAGTAACTATGAAACTAACTGGAAAGCAGAATGCAAAATATAAATACTTCTCAATATGTATTAGTCCAGCCTCAGACATGACCAGAGAGTTATTCCATTTAGTAACACAAAGAAACACTCTGCAAGCATTACAGGGTCAGTATTCTAACTTCTCAGAGAAATAGCAGCCTTTTTGGATAAGGTCTTCAACATCAGGGTACCCATGGCTACTCCAACAACTGTCCTGTGCCCACAGGCCACTCATGAATATTCTTGATTGGAGACTTTTAAATTAATATTGGAGGAACAATGATGGCCTCTGTCTCATCCTGTCGACCTTTGGGTTCCTAATAGATCCATGCCCAGCTAAGGTCGGGATGTGTAAAAGAAACTGGCTCTATATATACAGCGCCAGAGTGAGGTACAGTGTGTATAGAGTCCAAGGGTCTCCAGAGATTCGGCAGAGGTTAAAGTTAGATAGAACCTTACTCTCTAAAGTGATAGCTTGGTCAAGCAGTAAGGCAGTATCAGAGGACAGTGTTAAGCATGTGATGTACACACTCAGCCAGCAAATGAAGTCACACACTCAAAAACTGAACTCTAGGCCAATTGTTTTTGAATAAATTAAAATATACTGTTGTTTTATTTCTAGAACCAAGCAAGCCTGGTACAGGTAAGCATATAAATACGTTGCAGTAGTAAATTACTTGTATGAACACAGTTCAAAATTGCAGTATAACTTGTACTGATTTTGGTTATAGTTGAAGTAAGCAGTTTGCAACACATTGCAGGTATGGTACATTTGAATGAATGGGCTATTTAAGTAAAATGCAGTTAATTACCTTTCAGATTACTTTTACTAACATAGGACTGGATGCTAGATTCAGCTCTGGGACATTTTCTGAAAACAGGTGAGTAAATGCATTTTAGTTAGAAGTACGATTTTTAAAGAATATTATTGCATTTCAAAAGTTGACACAAAAACTTTTTCACTTAGAATCGCCAATGTTATCCTATGGGAGGAAATTCACTTACCAGGTAAGTTATGTTAACAATACTTTTTCTTAGTCAGTCCTGGATACCCAGATTCAGCACTGGGACATTTCCTGAAAACAGTTGAAAAAATGTGTTTTGGTTATTCAGCTGAATTTTAAGGAATATTTGTAATTTTCAAAAGTGACACTTGGAAACTTTTTGGGAGAAAAAGTGTCAATGTTATTCTATGAGGAAAAAGAGGTTATCGGTTTCTAGGTATGTAATCGGTCTTTTGAATTAGGCTTCTGGGGTAAGACTCAGGGGTCTCCCAAGGTCAGTGACGCACTGTTGTTGCACCCCCAGTGGCCCTAGGGTGGCCGGGTGTAGAGTGTTGAGGCCCAATGTTATCCTATGGAGGATGGGCGGACTCTGGTTGGTGGCTGCTGGCAAGCAGGTCACGGAGTTGTGGGAGCAAAGCTCCTAGGGTTAAGCTCAGGGCAAGTTGGGGACCAAGTTAGCACCAAAGAGGCACCCTCAGCGCGACTAGGGCAGCCGGGTGCAGGGTGCTGTTTTGAGGTCGGGTGCCCTGTTGATTTCAATGGAGATTCTCCGGAACAAAGAAACACTGCCGGCTCGGGACGAGGATCTTCCACGAGTGACCACCACTTTGAGAGGTAAGTTGGGATGTACAGGGTTGGTTAGGCACCGCTGGGTTCGGCACACAAGGCTGTGGGGCTTCGGGTGCAGGGGTGCCTTGGGACATCGGATTTTCTTACCCGCTCTGGTCGCGGTAGGGGGGTCCTCTGGATTGAGCCTGCAGGCGTCGTCAGGAGGCTTGAGGCAGGTCAGGGGTCACCGGATCTTGGGTCAGGATCGCTGGGGGGACCTCATCATTGTATTTGTCCACTCGAGCTCGGGCCAAATTCGGTGGGTGCAGTGTACGCGGGACTCGCGGTTCCTGGCTGGCACCAGAAGCTGCAGTTCAAATACGTCTGGTGTTCACGGGAGAAACAGCTTGGAAAGTGAAGGCAGGCAGGTCCTCCGGTGTTTTTGAGGTTGCTGTTCGCTGGACAACCCGGGGTTTTGCAGGAGCAGGTTCGAGGGGAGACAGGCCGGTAAGGCTGGGGCCAAGTCAGTGGGCGTCGTCCTCTTGTTAGCTCTGCACGGCTCCTCATCCTTCTTCTTCTCTTCTTTTTCTTGTGGTTGCTGGATCTGAGGAAGGAAGGTTCAGGGTGACCCTAAATACTAAATTTAGGGGTGTTACAGGTAGGTAAAGGTCAGGGACCAATGGGTCCCTTCCGTGGGGTGGGTACACCCCCTATTCTGCTACTCTCCAGTGGGAGGGGGCAGGAGCCTGTCCCTGGTTGGCTGGGTCCCCCCATCCTCAAGATGTCAGGGACTCGAGGTTGTGCTTCACCTCACCTCCCCCACCTTAGTGGTGGAGTTGGCAGAGGTGGGCACACCTCTCTTCCTCACTTGTTTTTCCTGCTAGTTCTCCCACCCAAAGTGGGGGGTAGAACCAGTGGAGACCTGTTGCTGAAAGCAGCAAATGGTCTGGAGACGCTCACAAAGGCGGCATGCCTTTGAAGCTTCTCCTTCGTGAACCCTGCCCATCCTGCGGGAGGAGGCTTGGCACCTTGTCCCAGGATATGCATTGTTTTAGGCCCCCGAGAGCAGTAGGCTCTCGACCCAGGGGTCCAGAAACATGTCTGGTGGTGGCAGCCTGCGCAGCCACTCAGTCAGGTCACTGGTAGTTGGTCGTGTTTCAGGGGGCATCTCTAAGATGCCCTCTGTGGTGCATTTTACATTAAATCCCACACTGGCATCAGTGTGGGTTTAATGGGCTGAGAAGTTTGATACCAAATTTCCCAGTCTTCAGTGTAGCCAGTATGGTGCTGTGGAGTTCGTAATGACAACCTCCCAGCACCATATACTCTTAATGGCAGCACAGCACTTACAGGGCCCAGGAATGGACCTGGGCACTGTAGGGGTACAGGGCTCATGCACCTGTACCCTCACCACTGGCATAGGGCACCCAGCTAGAGGGATGATTGATGTATGCCAGGGCAGTGGCTTGTGGGCCTGGCACAGAGAGATGTGTGCCATGTCGACTCTTTGTTTTGTTCTGCAACGAGACACTCAGCCTGCAAAGGCAGTGTGCGTGTGTCAGGGTACAGGGCCTCTAAGGGTGGCACAATAAGTGCTGCAGCACTTAGGGGTGTTCTCTGGTCACAGTGCCCTGGGTACCTATGGTACCATTTACCAGGGGCTGACATGTGGCCAGAGATGCCAATTGGGTTTAGGCTTCAATGCAGTTTTAGGGAAGGAACACAGGCCCTTGGTACCTGATTGGCAGGAGCCCAGGGCACACTCAGTCAAAGTACATCAGCAATTCAGCAAAAAGTTGGGGCATACCATGCAAGAAAGAGGGCACTTTCTCACAGGATGCCCCTCCTTCCCGTTCCTAATAATGCTATCCTTCCCATTTTCAATAACTTGGTAAGCCAGCCAATATTCCCCAAGGAGTGGATGTCGGCAGTCGTGAAGCCCTTATTGAAAAAGCTTCCCTTAGCCCGGACTCTACAAACACCTTTTGGTCAATTTCATTAGTACCTTTCCTGATTAAACTATTGGAAAACTGAAGATCAGTCAGCTGTAGCATCAAGTAATCATCAAATGGCCTACATGTAAGATCCTAGGCAGATTTCTACCCAAGGTACAGTTCAGACGTGGTGATACTATTAGCCTTAGACAACCTAAGAAGGCTTGTAAACTTGGAGCGCTGTTTTTACCAGATCTGTCAGCTTTCATACAGTACTCTTCTGCAAACTCTGACTAATCTAGGTTTGTCAGGCAGTGTCCTGAAACAGGTTACATCCTTCATATCTAGGAGGGCACAGTATTTAGCATTACCAACTTTTATTTCTGAGAGTAGGATTCTTAGCAGTGGGGTTCCACAAGGCTCCTTCCTGCCGAGATTTTGTTTAGTCTTTGTAGTTCTTCACTGGCCACATTACTCCATCAGGTCAGAGCATGTTTTTACATGGATGCAGATGATACACAATGCATCTTCCTCTGCCTCACTCGTTGCTGCGCAACCCCAGTTCAAAAACTCCTTACTGGGAATGCCTGCTGGTTGTCTGGTGGTGGATGTCAGTCAGTCTTTTTAAACTCAATCCAACAAAGACCAATTATTCACTCCTGATAACACTGTTCAGTGACTAACTTTGACATCTTGGCCATAAACTATTCCCCCCTCCATCTGAGGTAAATTGGAATATGGATGTGACTGTAAAATTACAGTGGGGTGGACTGAGAGTTCTATTCAAAGAGAATATAAAATATCTACAGGAATGTTCCATTTAGTTAGCAAGAAAGAGCCTCTTCCATGCAATGAATAGCTTCCTATTAGGACTGTGCCTTCTGGATAAATTGGTCAAAACATTAGACGTGAGCCCTTACCAAAACTATGTGGCATGCTTCATTATCGGGTCAACCTCTGTTCTTTAAACATCTGTCATAATAATTTGTTTTTAACTAGTATATCATCACAGTGTGTTGGCTTTGTAAAGAAGTAGACTGAGAGCACATCAGAACAGCAGAAAGATGGTAGAACTCTAGGAAACAATGGTATGCTGAAGACAGGCACAGGTCACAGACGCAGGTTGCAATGGAAGGAGCATGGTGAAATAAAATGTTCTCAAAACGACACAGTAAAATAATCATTTCGGGCAAATGCACAATTAGAGGAGCACATCGACTTTAACAAGATTCATTAGCAAATAGTCCCCACTATCATAGTGTGTCTACTAAACCTATATAAACGACAAGTCCTTAATGCACAACCGCTTTTACCAATTTTATACAATTCATTTCAGACGACTGAGCTTTCAATTCACCCTTTTGTGCACCCATGCTCACAGCTAAATTGTTATTGAACATTTTATCAGCTGCCCCCCCTGCTCTTGTAGCCATTCATTCGTCCTTCTGCTGTGAAGAATCTTTTCGTAAACGATCCCAGCCTTGCTACAGTGTACAGGCACAGCGACCTCTCCCCGTGGCCACCAATCTCAGCACACTGTTCTCCTTGATCGTCTACCTGCGCTCCTGGGTGCCCTGCGCCCCTCCGGATGCAGGCTGCCAATCACTGCCGTCAGTAAATGCACTTTTGTAGGCTCCAGGGGCGCTCTATGCTGTACTTCCATACACTCAACCACTGCTGCTGGTTTGAGCGGAGCACATGATCGAGGGTATGTCAGAGATGCGATACCGGCATGATCGCTAACTTACCTACTCCCACTGCTGTTCTGCTTAGTCGCTTCTAAACAGGCACCAACACAGCTAGAATCAGTTTTAGTTTTTGATTTTACAGAAAGCTTGACACGTGTCAGCAGTTTGCTCCACCTCACACATTGTAGTCTCTATTTTGCATGTGATTTGAACTGTCATGGATACCACGCACAGCGACATGGACACAGAAAAAAACACTTTGCATGCATGTTTACATCTTAGAAAAAGTGCACAGTACAAATAAATTCATATAAAATTCCAATTAATTTCACCTTGCATATTATCATATTTGATACATACAAATCACTGATGTATTCAAGAAGAATTTAAACATACTCACAGTTAAAATTAAAATTGAACAAGACTTTAAAATCAGTGTGTTATTAGAAATTCATCATCATCGATTTTTATCCAACACATACATACATACATTTCCGGCTTAGTGCCATAATTTGCTCTTGTGTACACAGGGCAATTGAAACTTTAATTGATGTAAATTCAACTTTTCATTTTTAAATTCGATCTTCTCAACATTTAAAAATAAATAAATTCCAATTTAGAAAATACCAATTTAAAAAATGCACATCCATGGTTTCATCTAAAAAATCTCAAAAATCTTAATATGTATAAATCATAAAATAATGAACAAATGAAATGAAAAAATACAGTAAGGAAACTACTATTCCATGCCAGTCTGTGCAACAGTAAGGAAAGCGTTGGACACTGGAAGGGCAAAACGTACTATTCCCACTCCAATCTGTGCAACAGGACGGAAGGCGTTGGACTATAAATGGGTGACATTTACTATTCCCACTCCAGTCTATGCAACAGTAGCGAAAGTGTTGGTCACCCAAGGGGTAAAATGTACTATTCCCACTCCAGTCTGTGCAACAATAGAGAAAGCGTTGGACACCAGAGGGTTAAAATTGACTATTCCCACTCCAGTCTGTGGAATAGTTAAACAGGCGTTGGACGCCGGAGGTTATATTTTACTATTCCCACTCCAGTTTATGCAACAGTAAGATAAGCGTTGGACCCCAGATGGGTAAAGTGTACCATTCCCACTCCAGTCTGTGCAACAGTAGGGGAAGCATTGGACTCTGGAGGGATAAACTTTGCTATTCCCACTCCACTCTGTGCAGCAGTAGAGAGAGAGTAGTTCACTTCAAACAAATAACATGCTTTAACAACTCTATTAATTAACGGAAAAAATACATTCTTTATATCAAAATGATATTAGTAAATTAAAAACAAAATAAAACAAATTACATAATTATTAAAATGTTAAATAATTATTATCAATTAAAACTTTTTTTTAAATGCCACGCAATATTGCCACAAACATAACAGCTAACAACTAAAATACAATTGAAATTTTAAAAAGTATGACACAATTACCATGCTAACTAATAAATCAAACAGTTATTAATAAATGAATAAAATAATTTTTAATTTATTATTACATACGTAACTTCCTTTTCTCCTAAAATCGCAACAAAACACACATTTAGGTGCGGATTCCGATCCGTTAATAAAAATTACCGTACGACTCGTATCCGTATTTTTTTACGTACGAATTGTACAAGTCCCGTACAACCGGTGAAGTATGATTCGTACGTGAAAAATACATACGAATCGCTTCGGGAAAAATCTACGAGTCGTCCCCAGACAGTTTCACATACAAATCATAAAACTGAAGTCCGAGTGCGCAAGTACGATCCGTACCGCCCTTCGAAAACACAAGAGCATGGAAAAGGCCCTGTACGGAGCGAACGCCGTACCACTCATATCCGGGTAAACTTGTGCCCGGGATACGAGTCGTATAGCCCTCACTCCCCCCATATGTCAGCACCATACCCCCCTCATGTCCGCACTCTACCCCAGCCCCGTATGTATACGCGCGTACCCCACCACCGTACCCCAGCCCCGTACATGTACGCACCGTACCCCACCACCGTACCCCAGCCCCTTACTTGTACGCACGTACCCCACCACCGTACCCCAGCGCCATACATGTACGCACCGTACCTCACCACTGTACCCCAGCCCCTTACTTGTACGCACTGTACCCCACCACCGTACCCCAGCCCCGTACTTGGATCCACCGTACCCCAGCGCCGTACCCCAGGCCCGTACTTGGACGCACCGTACCCCAGCACCGTACCCCAGCCCCATACCCCAGCACCGTACCCCAGCCCCGTACATGTACGGTCCATACCCCAACACCGTACCCCAGCCCTGTACATGTACGCACCGTACCCCAACGCCGTACCCCAGCCCCGTACATGTACGCACCGTACCCCAGCACCGTACCCCTGCCCCATACCCCAGTGCCGTACCCCAGCCCCGTACATGTACGCACCGTACCCCAACGCCGTACCCCAGCCCCGTACATGTACGCACCATACCCCAGCCCCGTACTTGTACGCACCGTACCCCACCACCGTACCCCAGCCCCGTACTTGGATGCACCGTACCCCAGCACCGTACTTGTACACACCGTACCCCAAGACCGTACCCCAGCCCCGTACTTGGACGCACCGTACCCCACCACCGTACCCCAGCATCGCGTATGTACGAACCGTACAACAACATTGCATATGTGAGCACTGTACAACAACATCGCGTATGTACGCACCTTACATACGCTAAAACTACTCGTACAGAACCAGCACACTGTAAAACAGCACAAAGAGGGTCAATTCGACTCGCACAACACCACAAAACATGTCTACAGTAGAAGATACATCTAAAAGACTGAATTGGCACATCCAAACAGGCAAACAGAGGCCCAAACTCACAACCACCTCTTATAACACAGCCACCAAAATTTCGAACCCAGCCACACCCACAAATGGACCAATAAAAAGGGCCCACACTCACAAACCATGAGCCTTTGCAACAGACCCACTGCTGACAGACACCACACACAAACAACTGCACCCATACACCTTAACTTATACACCTCCACACAACCTCCTTCACACATGCCCCCTCTACACATTCACACACACACCTACACATTCACACCCACACACCCACAACCATCCACACCCACACCTCACACCATGCCCACATACAAGAATCCAAAGTTCACAAGGGAGGAGCTGGACATCCTTGTCAACAAAGTCATCAGAGTTGAGCCACAGCTCTTTGGAACATTGGCCAGACAGACCAGCATAGCCGAAAAATCACACCTGTGGCAGAGGATCGTCGATCGGGTGAATGCTGTTGCGCCCATCAGAAGGACCAGGAATGAATGCCAAGCCAGGTGGTACGATCTGCGGAGGGCAGTCAAGCGCAAAATGAACGAGGACTACGCCCAGAGTAACATCACTGGAGGTGGGCTGCCCCGCAGACCGGTACATTACCATCCCTGGGAGGAGAAGGTAATGGCCCTGCTTCCGCCGGTGGGAGTACACGGAGTCGAAGGAGTTGCCGAGCCTGGTGAGTACACAAACAACTTACGTAACATGGGGGTAATGGCATCCACACCCCAACTACAACAAATGCACTCACCTACCCCCAAGCCCTCCCCGGACACAACCACACTCAAAAACAACACTCATGCCACTAACATGTGTATGCCCCATTCACAAAGCAAGGCCATGCCATGTCCCAGCCTACACAAACCACAAACTCAAGACTGGATGTCTGGGATGCTGGGAGGGTGGGGATCACTAAACATATTGTACAACTCAGAAACAGACACCATTGCCCTCAGCCCATATGGCCCAGGTACATACCCATGCACCATGCTCAATGCACAGGGACTGGCAAAGTACTGACAAGGTAGCTGACACTTGGCCCTGCTGTAGGCAGCACAAGGCCCTCCTGTGACCACTGCAAACTCTAACACAAACACAACAAGCTCAGATATCTAGGACAGGAACTCACACTCACTGACATGGCAGCATGCTCCATGGGGGGACAGATACATCACCTGGGAGACCCACTGCCAAATCACACTACACCCACCAGCAGGCACCGTCAATCAATCAACAATCGATCAGGGTACTTGTAAGGCGCGCTACTTACCTGTGAGGGTCTCAAGGCACTGAGGGGGGGGGGGGGTTCCACTACTTCTCGAAGAGCCAGGTCTTGAGGAGTCTTCTGAATGCAAGTAGGTCTTGGGTCAGTCGTAGGTGGGTTGGGAGGGTGTTCCAGGTCTTGGCAGCGAGGTAGGAGAAGGATCTGCCGCAGGCGGTCGTACGTTGGATGCGGGGGACAGCTGCGAGGGCGAGGCTGCTGGAGCGGAGCTGGTGGGTGGGGTGTAGAAGCTGAGTCTGATGTTCAGGTAGGCTTGTCCGGCGTTGTGGAGTGCCTTGTGTGCGTGGGTGAGGAGCTTGAAGGTGATCCTCTTGTCAATGTGGAGCCAGTGCAGGTCACTCAGGAGGGGGGTGATGTGGCTGTGGCGGGGGGCGTTGACGATCAGTCGTGCGGAGGCGTTTTGGAAGCTTTGTAGCCGCCATTGGTGTTTGGATGGGAGTCCTGCGTAGAGTGCGTTGCCATAGTCCAGTTTGCTGCTGACGAGGGCCTGTGTCACTGTTCTACTTGTTTCGGTCGGGATCCACCTGTAGTTCCGGCGGACCGTGCATAGGGTGTCGTAGCAGGAGGAGGAGACGGCATTGACCTGCTTGGACATGGAGAGGGAGGATGCGAGGATCAATCCTTGGTTGCGTGCGTGGTCGGTGGGTGTCGGTGCTGTCCCCAGAGCGGTCGGCCACCAGAAGTCGTCCCAGGCTGAGGGTGTGGGTCTGAGGATGAGGACCTCCGTCTTGTCCGAGTTCAGTTTCAGATGGCCGCTCCTCATCCAGTCGGCGATGGCCCTCAGACCCTCGTGGATGTTTTTTTTGGCAGTGTGAGGGTCCTTGGTGAGGGAGAGGATGAGCTGGGTGTCGTCGGCGTAGGAGATGATTTTGAGGTTGTGGTGGCGTGCCACTTGTGTGAGGGGGGCCATGTGGATGTTGAACAGCGTCGGGCTGAGGGATGACCACTCACCCCTTACACAAGCACACACCCCTGGGGCAGCCATTGGAGTTACCCACTCTCACAATGGACATGTGACACAACAAGATCAAGCCACAGCCAAAGAAGCATCCAAGCCCAAATTTGACATGTCAAACACCCTGGAGAACATTTCAATCAGTCCCCTGCAACATACCCATCCACAAGTGAACATTGATGTGAATGCTAGGCACATACAACTACCTGGAGGAACTGTGGCAACTAGAATATGTATGAAACATGGATGTCGCATTTAACAGCATTAACATTGTCTCTTTCTCACACACAGGGCAACGTCATGGATCTCCACCCAACAATGGGGGGGAAGAACCACAGTCCCAGGCTCTGGAGGAACCTGATCCCACCGGCAGCGACACCTCACAACACTCCGCAGATGACCCCAACCCACCTGGCCCCTCTGGTGTCCAAGCCCCTGCAGCACCTGCTTCAGGTACATCTGTGCCAACCACCACCCCCATTACTGCCACATCCCAGGAGACACCCAGGAGCCCTGCCCACACTGAACAACTGAGCCAGTCTGACCTGGCGGGACAAGGAGGCAGACAACACCGACACTGCCATCCCTCAGGGGTCCCGTAGACCCGATGTGCCCACAACGGCAGGCCAGGCTCGTGTGGGCTGGGGTGGTGGGAGTGGAGGCAGGCGGAGGCGATAACCTGACCAGACAGCTGAAGGGACCGGTATGTCACACGTACGCAACATCATGGAGGCATACCGGCGTGACACCAGGGCCATTAGTCAGGTAGTGGCGACCCTCACAGACATTAAGAATCAGCAGGCCGAGCAACACGCCAGTCAACAACAACACTAAGGACGGATGGAGGCAAGACTGGCTGAGCTCCTGGCGGTGCAAAGGGACATAAGCCATTCACTCCGTCGGATCGCCGATAACATGGGCAACCCTCCCCGTGACACCAGGCGCAGACCAGCACCAGCCACAGGGAGGGAGGAGGAGGAGGAGGAGGATTCGTCCGACGGAGCGTCCCAAGCATCGTCAAGGCCTGCATCTGAGGGTCCCCGGAGGAAGGTGGGTCATCCATGGAAAAGACCGTGAGAGGCAGCGGACCATCCACATCTCCCAGGTCACCTGGCCTGGCACCTGTCCTTCATGCGCAACAGCAGCAGATCATTCACTGACATTCTCTGCCACATGGACTTGCTGGTCACAGTCTGACCAATGATGACCAACACTGTGGTCTGGACTCTGATGACTTCAAATGCCAAGGATCCCATCCCCCCCTGTGAACTTTGGATTCTATGCACCCGGTAGAGCACCTTATTTTTTTCTAACAAAACACGCACCCCACCGAGAATAAAACTATTTATTTGTTATTAGATGTTGCAGTCATTTTGCATTAGTCCACAACATACGTGTGGGTAAATGTCAAAGTATGCCTGAGTGTTGAACTAACTCCAGCCATCCATACCCTGGGATCTGAGTCCAGTACAGGACACACATGGGTCACAATGTATCATCCAATACAGCCTGGGAGCCCAATACTCACCCGTGATGGCCTCAAGCTGCTGAGGGGGGGTTTGAAATACTGTGCGGACACAGCAATCAGGAAGAGGATGATGAAGGCCTAGAGGTCATGGCTCATGTGGAGGTTCCCGGGGAGGGAGTCCCAGGTATGTTTGTCCAGGTGGGAGAACCATCTCCTTCATGCTGGAGTGTTGTGGATGTGTAGAATGGTGGCCAGGCCAAGTTTGGATGCATAGAGTTGGGCCAACGTGGTCTTGGATGACAGACGTACAAGGTTGATTTTGGGGTCTGGGGTTGTTGACTGCCTCCTGAGTGTGTGTGAGGAGTGTGAAGGTCATCCTGCAGCACACAGTGATCCCTTGCAGCTATCTCAGGTGGACGGTGATGTGGATGGGGTGCGGGATGTTGAAGCTGAGTTGTGCAGATGCACCCTGGATGTGGACAAGTTTCCCGTGAGTTTGGCTGTACTTGCTCGGTAGAGGGCGGGGCAGTAGTTGACACGGCTGATGTCGTGGACCTGGGGGATTGTATGTCTTTCCTTAGAGTGGATCTATCTGTGGATCATGTGCATCATGCAGAGGGTGTTGCAGCATGAGGTACAGATGTTGGCGATTTGCATGGCAAATGTGAGTGACAAATCCATGATGCATACCATCTTGTGTGCGTGGCCACTGGGTGCTTGTGTAGGGCCCCTGCGGGTGGGACACAAGGAGTTGAGCCAGCTGTAAGGGGACAATCCTCAGATGATTACCTCAGTCCTGTACAAGTCCAGCCTCAGGTGGCTGATGTTCAGCCATTCATCCACGGACCTCATGCCTTCTTGAATATTGGAACTGGCAATGGCTGCGTCTTTGGTGAGGGTGAGGAGCACCTGGGTGTCAATGGCATACGACATGATGATGAGGTTGTGTGCGCATGTGATGGTGGAGAGGGGGGTCCTGGACACATTGAAGATTGACACGCTGAGAGATGATCCCTGGGCCATGTGCCAGATGATGCCACTATACTACATGCTGAAGGCTTGAGTTCCACTCCCATGGCCTTGCTGGTGGACGGAGAAGGTGTGGAGCAGGAGGGACATGATCTGGTTGGTGTGACAAGGCCTGGAAGGCGGGGCAGCGCTGTGTAGGCAGTTGGAGTTGCACACTCAGCATGCAAAGGTGTCGTGTGTGCGCTTAGGGTATGCCTGAGAGCAGGCGG
Source organism: Triturus cristatus (assembly GCF_964204655.1). NCBI lineage: Eukaryota > Metazoa > Chordata > Amphibia > Caudata > Salamandridae > Triturus > Triturus cristatus. The sequence continues at coordinate 1,717,202,360 of NC_140589.1, read as the reverse complement.
TTGATTTTCAGGTAGACATTGCTTGGAGGGTGGCTGCAACATCAGACTGTAGTGTGATGTGGGTCATGCAAGGACATGAGGGTCGTGCAATGTGCACGTTGCATGTGCTGACGGTCCTGCCGTTGGCACCGTGTGGCCGCAACAGTGGCACAGACAAGATGATGACAGCCAAATGAATGGGTGGAGGGAGGCAGGGTGGAGCATCTTTGAGGCGTGTGTGTTGCCGAATCCTGCTACTTTGTGGGCCCTTGCTGCAGGGGCCGCAACAGCAGCAGCAGGTGGCATGTCCTGGAAACTATGCCAAAAGTAGCACACAAGGACAAGGATGTCAGAAAGGACAACTGCAACAGGCGCATGTAAAGGAAGGAGTGTCCGGTTACCTATGGCACACCCAGAAAAAATGGATGCACAATCACCAAAGATGACTGACACAGGATCAGGAAACAAAAGGCCGCGCCGCGCCGCGCACAGGAGACACACCCTCAGCAGGCGTTGACGGCCCGTCGTGGGGACCAACATGCCCAAATACATACACAACCATGGACTTCATGCACAATCGAGATTCTAACCCATGAAGAACTGCATGCATGTAGCCAAACTACACATAGACTCACATGCACAATCTTTGACAACTATGCCAGAGATGCTGCATGCAAAGTGGCAAGAGACCTGCATTGACAGAGATGAGGCACCTTGGAGGGTGAGGAACCCCTTTATTACTCAGGCTCACACTAAGGGAAATGCATCAATATGAACAGACTCACATGTCATTTGGCTGAACATGTGGGACCTAAACTGGACACCCCCTTCACAACACAGATGTAGTAAATCCAAATGGCCTGGCACACAAGTTAAGGGGATGAGCCAAACACCCCCTGCTGCACACGGAGAGGCTGCAATTCCCCATTGAGCCCCTTATGGGGATGTCCCACACTATGTTCACCCGTAGCATCCCGTATGTTTCTAAGGGAAGTTTTACACACATTGATGCCTTCATCAGAATCCACAAACCATTACAGATGACTGTCACGAAGGTTGACTAACAATTCATGGGAGTCATGCTACATGTCATGTGCCCCATGGTGAGTCGACATGTATGCATGGTAACCCAACATGCACAGGAGCAGTCCCCACACATTCCAAACACGTAACACCCCCAAAATGCCTTGCTGCAATCCTCACCCAAAATGACTTTTCCCCATGTCCATGCATGGAACGCTGATTCAGCACACGTTGCAATACTCATGAGGAATAGCAGGAGGCCAACGATGACACGACCAGACAACATGCGCAAGAACCTGTGGATGACAGACACACAAGAAGTCAGCTAAAAGATTGTTATCCGCATACATGGTCATTTACTCTACAGGAATAATGTTGTCACCATGCGATTTGAAAATTTAGTGTCTCAGCTAAAATGAGTGGAATGACATCATCACTCGAGTGACACATCAGAACACACATCTAAGTCACTTAGCATACAGTCAGCTGGACACACACATTGCAACACATGCCACACAAGGTTCCAAGCGTGCACACTCAGACCCAGTGACTCACCATTATGAGAAGAAGTTGCGTATGAGTTGACTCCAGATATCCTCCTCCTCCTCCTCACTTGCCTCGTAACCAAGCCCTTCATCCTCCACGGGTGGATGTTCCTGCTCATGCTGCTCCAGGATGAGTGGCACTGCCTTCTCCACTGCCATGTTGTGCAGCATGCAGCACACAAGAAAGATTTTGCAGACCTTTGCCGGTGCATATGGGAGGGACCCGCCTGGCTTGTGAAGGCACCGGAATCGGCTCTTCAGGAGAATGGATGAATTCATTCAGGTGCTCCAACATGGCTGCCAAAACATCATGCAGGACACGGCTGAACATCGTCTGTGACATGCCACCAACATCAGCTAAGGTGAATTGAAATATACCTGTGGCAAAAAAATGTTGGGCTGCCATCACCTTCATCTTGGGGGTCAGCGCAGTAGGATACCTGTGTCATGGTTGGAGGTGTGGTGCCAGCTTGGCGGTCAAGTCCTCAATCAACTGTTGGGTGAATCTGAAACGGCGTATGCAGTCACGTTCTCTCATGGCACCCAAGTCTGGCATTGGTCTGGGGACAGGCGGTGCCCTGCAGAAAATTGGAATGAATAACGAAGAGTGAGAACATAACAACATCAATGGCAATGAACTGAGCACATACTCAACTGCTAATACACATCTGCTAAATACAGAGTCTGGTCTGTGCAATACATCCAGGACACGTATGCCAGCCAGGTGATACTCCTACGAAAAGCCAGCTACACCCGTTGATTGTCAAGTCTACATGACATGCCCTGAAACGAGCTGTGGGCCAGTGTCAGTGAACAGCCAGAGACATCACAAGAGTGACATACATCCACATATCAGCATTTGAAGGATGCCATCTCATACCGACAGCTGACGGCAAGCTAGACGCACAGATCACATGGAATGTCAAATGTACAGATCCCACACATTGCGATGAAGGGGTACACGTGAAAACAGAAAACACAGACATTGAGACGACGCAGATATGTCCTCATGTCAAAATATCATGTTCGATGCATACAGACACACGTTACGTGGAAATCCACATGTGGCATGTTGTGCGTAGATGTGTGCCATGCCCATCTACACACAGACACATGTTGGATACAGCAACAGCAGATGCAGTTGACGGAACACCAACAGCAAGCTCATGGGAACACATGACACACACATGACATAGTCACATCGGTACACGCTGGTCGTTAAATGTCAGTTGTTAGTGTCCCTGTCCCTGGCATCAGGGGACAGTTGCGGGTGGTGGTGACTGTGCCATACCAGTGATGCTGTGCTTGACACGTTTGTACCACATGCACACATGTGCAAAGTGTGAAGGGGAAGTGTGCCACATAGTGCCCCATCACACATGACATGTGTACACAGGTCATCACACATCAATTGTGCAAATACATGAGGAGACATATGCAATATCACTGCCTGACACACCTAGGCCCTGCACATGTAGGACAGCAATGACAATGACTTGATGTACATCCTTGTGCGAGTCTGAGACCTCCATTCCTTTCGTGTGCGCATCCTATCAACAGTGTAAGCGTGTGGAACGCACCGTAAACACGCTCTGAGGGCGTGTGTACGGTCCGTATCACTATAGTAGTGGTGCCGTAGGAGCACGTGTGGTACGGACCGCACACACGTATGTGTACTACCACTGCCTACACGTACGTGTACTACCAGTGCATACACGTACGTGTAGGCACTGGTAGTACACGTACCCATACGTGTACTACCAGTGCCTACACGTACGTGTACGCACTGGTAGTACATGTACGGGTATGTGTACTACCAGTGCCTACACGTACATGTACTACCAGTGCGTACACGTACGTGTAGGTACTGGTAGTACACGTACCCGTTCGTGTACTACCAGTGCCTACACATACATGTACTACCAGTGCCTACACGTATGTGTACGCACTGGTAGTACACGTACGGGTACGTGTACAACCAGTGCCTACACGTACGTGTACTACCAGTGCCTACACGTACGGGTACGTGTACTACCAGCGCCTACATGTACGTGTAGGCACTGGTAGTACACGTACATGTAGGCTCTGGTAGTACACGTACGGGTACGTGTACTACCACTGCCTACACGTACGTGTACTACAACTGCCTACATGTACGTGTAGGCACTGGTAGTACGCGTATGGGTACTACCAGTGCATACACGTATGTGTAGGCAGTGGTAGTACACATACCCATACGTGTACTACCAGTGCCTACACGTACGTGTACTACCAGTGCATACAAGTATGTGTAGGCACTGGTAGTACATGTACCCGTACGTGTACTACCAGTGTGTACACGTACGTGTAGGCACTGGTAGTACACATACCTGTAGGCACTGGTAGTACACGTACCGGTACGTGTACTATCAGTGCCTACACGTACGTGTACTACCAGTGCGTACATGTACGTGTAGGCACTGGTAGTACACATACCCGTACGTGTACTACTTATGTGTAGGCACTGGTAGTACAGGTACGGGTACGTGTACTACCAGTGCGTACACATACGTGTCAAATTCACTGTGCAACTGGTGCCGTAGGGGTACGTGTGAAATGCACTGTACCTGAGTGTGGATTTGAAAATTACATAGGGGACACATAAGGGAAAAGTATTAGGCACTAAATGCATGCTGGTTGTCATGGATACAGAGTTTTCAGTTCAAATTCTTCCATCAGGTGTCCTGGAAAAGTCAGTTGGCCACAAAATACAATGTTGCAAAGTGGTTGTTGACTTGACATGATGCTCAAAATTTGAACGATGCAAATGCTGTCACTGGTGTATGTGGAAAGGGATTGGAGTAAACGTAAGATGCGAATGAATCTGACCAATCACTATGTACTCCTCCCAATGAATGCCCCTCAGCAAGACAGATATAAGTCAGCCAGAACCCATGAGAGGGCACTTGCCTGCACAACTTTCCTGTTGACAAAACTGCTGCTGTCTGTGCTTCCTCTGGCACCATGTCAAGGTCTGTGGACAGGGCCCAGCCATTCACCCAGGAGGAGAATGAGGCATTGCTGGATGTCATCCTCCCACAGTACACCAGCCTGTATGGGAGACCAGGGGAGCAGGTGAGTGCTGACTCCACTACCTTTGACTGTGCACCTTTTTTGTGACTGTCACTTCTGGCATTGTGTCCAGGCGTGACAGACATGCAATGTTGTTTAGAGTGGGTCCCAGGGGGGGGAATGGCTTATGTCTCCCATGTAGAGCATGATGTAGTTCCTGTGTGCACTCCTCACTTGCATTATGCTTACTGTGACATTCACTGAATAGTGCATGACACATTCAGCCTGGCTAATCCTTTGTGGCATATTTTGTCTATAGTCCTGAGGTGATTCAGTGGTCCCCCCGGTGTGACAGGTGACTGTACCCTCAGATGTGTGTGAGTTGAGTGGAGCTGTGGTGAGAGTGTCCAAGTGATGTGTATGCCCCCTGGACATTGATGTGTGTGAATGTTCCTTGTCGTGTGGGTGAGTGTCTATGTGAAGTGTTGCACCACAGCTGCATGGAGGAGGCAACAGCTCGACCCATCTGATGTGAGAAGTAAGCCGTGCTGTGTGTCTGACTTGCTGAGCTAGCCCCACACCTGTGACACCCCACAGGCAAGTGGCACATGTGCAGAGTGAGGTTTGTATCCGCTGTTGCCAATGGCATGTGATTGATCTGTGCCTGTGTGTGTCTGTGTACTCTGCTGAGGTTGCGTCAGTGGCCTGGGGTATGTAACTGCTTGGAGGTGCTGTCCATCAGCCTGGTGTTGCTTGTGATGCACAGTGTGTGCCATGATCATGGAGTGTGTCGCACCCCTCATGCCACCTGTGTATTTTCAATTCCATGTAGTGCATTGGGGCTTCCACAGAGGCCAATGTCCATATGACAAAGATGCTATTCCTTGGCAGCATCCTATGCCCTGTTCAACATATCAAAGATGTTCAAATGTGTGTCTCTCTGACATGGAGCAGATGTAGTGATGTTGTCTCACATTGTCATCCTCACAGCTAACTGCCTACGAGAAGGGGGAGATCTGGAAACGGGCCGTCAGGGCCGTGAGATCGGTGGAGGGTCGCAGTCGGCGCCTAGCCCAAGTCCGAAAACGGTGGCAGGACATCCAGTGCTGGACCCGGAGGATCGCCCGGGTCCAGCTGGGGGACTCACCTCCACGCCCCCACGGCGGGCGCCGATGCCTGACCCACCAGATGAGGCGTGTCCTAGCGGTGGTCTTCCCTGACATGGATAGGCAGTTGCAGGAGAGACAGCAGCAAGGAGGGGGTAGGTACATGTGTGTTTGTTGTGTGTCACCAGCTTTTGGAAGTGCACAGTCGCCTGGATACACTGCCAGGGTTTATATGTGCAGTGCACATCCTGTTCCCCCAAGTCAACCGGTGCTGTTCTTCCTCCCTTACCCTCCTTGACATGTGTTCCCTGGTCTGTGTGTAATCACTATTGCACATGGTCATCTAGGCTGCCAGTTAATCCAAGTGCACATTGTTTTCTGCATCATGTGTGGGGGTGGTCTGTGACATGTGTTGGTACCTTGCCTGTGCCCTGTCCTGTTCAGTCATTTGGGGGTCCATATTTGTTGGCACTGATGCTGAGTCTCAACATAGGAGTGTGAGGTTTCAAATGAGCAGACTTGCAGCATGCATGACCGATGTTGTGGCCTCAGACATGATGTGTATGAGTGGGAGATATGCATAGTGCCGGGACGGTTGCTCATGTTTAACCCTGGGCGTAGTTCGCGAAGTAGCACTTCGCGAAGCTACGCAAAGTGCACTTCGCACTACGCGAGCTACGCGTAGCACTTCGCGAACTGCGTAGTACCTTGTTCGCACTGTGCCAGATGTCGTTTTCAATGATTGCACAGTGCGGACAAGCAACCGGCACTGTGCAATCATTGAAAATGGCACCTTGCACAGTGCGAGCTGTAGTTTTCTGCTGCTCGAGTAGATTTTTACTCGAGCGGCAGCTTTCTCAGCGCGAACTGGTAGTTTCTCATCGTGAGCGGCCTCGAGCATACGCGACCACTCGCAATGAGAAACCTGACCTCCTCGCGTTGGGAATCTCACCGGGAGGTTTATTTTCCATGGTCGCGATCGCCAACTTGATGTTGCTGATCGCGAACAAGGAAAAAGTCTCGCCGGGATGTCATTTTACTTGTTCGCGGTCACACTACGCTACGCGTGTTCGCACTGTGCTACGTGCAATTCGCGTAGTGCGAAGTAGCGCGAACTTCGCAAACTACGTGAGCGTAGCGTAGTGCTTTGCCCAGGCTTACTCATGTTACAGTCAGATCATTCCTGGACCATGGAACAGTGTGCCCACTACAGTCCCCTGAGACACAATTGCCTCCTAATCATGTGTGTCATCCAACACTGTGCCCATTCTCTGTGTGTTCAGCATAGGTTGGCCTCTGTGGCATTGTTCCCTGGCCTCATTTGTATTTATCTAAAGTGTGCTACATGTGTCCACTGGACAGGGTGACCCCATTTGGCTTGTGCATACTCACACTGGGCAGTGCCTGTGTGTCTATTCAAAACTATCTGTTGATGGTTGTTTGTCACAAATATGTGTTGGCAGCCTCACGAGGTGATGTGGAGTACATTTGGGAATTCTTGATGCACATTTTTGTAAACCCTGATTAAGAGGTGTCACTTCTTGATCTGTCTCAATCACATTGTCTCAGGTATGGGGGGTTTGTGCGGGCGAGGCCTACATGCCCAAACCTTATGTCTCCTTGCCAGGTCTGACCTGTGTGTGATAATTGTCTGGACAGACACTCAACATGTAGTGACCCAGTGATGTTGTGCAGGGTTTAATGTTTGTGCTTTGCAGCATGTGTCAAAAGTTTAAATACATGATTCCTGCTCATCCATTTTTGGCACCTGTGTGTGGTCCAGATGCTACGTAGTTTTGTCTTTGTGTGCTGACATCTGTGTGGACATTCTGGCTTGCCATGAGGGTGTCTCCTCAGTGCAGGCGTGCCTTATTCCAACACAATTGCAGGCCCATTAGCTTATGCATTGTCCTGTGTTTGGACATGTGTGGCACTCCACATGACAGGCAGTGGGTCAGATGTGTTGGCAACTGTGTCATCATGGTACGGATGGCCATGTGACAGGTGGCATGATTCAAGTTGTTAGTCAAAAAGTCTTGTACCTTGGCACTCACTACACTTGTCAACATGTCTTCATGTTTTCAATGCTTGACTTTGATGTTTTGTTGTGAAGGACAATAATGTGCCTGCATGACAGATGTCTCCCAAGGAAGTGCACAAGAAACAACCTTTACACTTTCAGGGAACACGCTGGCACATTTTAAAGAAAGGCACAGTTCGAATAAGACTGTTTTTCAGATTATACATATCCATGTTCCCACAGTGTGGTGGCATTTGGGTAAGTCCTTGGTTGTTGCTGATACCAACTTATTAGTGTCAAGTCATCCAGACCGCCATGGTCCCATGTATATGTACTTTCTGAAACCCCATTTCTTTCTAACAGTGCCTTCTTTGAATAAGGCTGGCAGCTCATACAATGACTATGTAAATGTAGTTTTGTGTGCACCTCCTTGTGTGACTTCTTTTATACAGGCACATGTGTGTTCTGTTCACAAAGTGGCACATTCACAAATTCTAAACATGTAGATTGTGTAAAGTGGTGTGATTCCCAAGGGATCAAAATGTATTTTGTTTGGGTTTCAAAAGTACTTACAGGTCTCTGAGTGTGGGGACACCTTCAGCATTGAGGTCTGCTTGGGTGCACAAATACTGTTTCTTTCACAGTAAACAAGAGGTGGCATGCCTTCATAGTATTGCTGTGCTCAACTGTTCCCAGACACTAGCTTCTCAGTATATTTATAATTCAAGTTTTTGGCTGTTGTGTCCTATTTTTCATTGTTTCCAAGTGGCATGGTGGGTCAACCAACTGAGGAGTACAGGGCTTACATATGTGCTGAGTCATCGAGATGTTACTCATGATGCATTGCCTGATATGCACTGTGACCTATATTGTTTTGACTCATGTGTCAGATGTATACAGGTGACTGATTATTTTCTGTATCTTCACCTTGCCCACAGCATCATCGGAGGAAACCGAGGGAGACACCTGCACGGACCTGGAGGAGGAATCCAGCACCGGTGCCACCAGTGCTGCCGAGTCTGAAGGGAGCAAGTGGCACGGAGGGCGAGGGGAGTTAGGCGGAGGACCTGTCTGGTGGCGACACCGACTACGACGCTGACGGGTCCGAGGCTGAACTCATCAAGGGGGCAGAGGCTGCTACAACACCTGGCAGCAGCACAACATCTGTCCCCGCCTCCTCTATTCCCATCACCGCCCTCCCAGTTGCTCCGGTCCCTTCTGTCCGTGCAGGGCACCACCATGTCTCCTTCGTGCCAGGCACCGCACCCCCTGCCCCTGTCACCCCTGCTGCCCTCACTGCAGAGTCTGTGGACATTCAACGGCAGTTGCAGGTTGGCCAGACATCGATGCTGAATGTCCTCCATGGCCACACCACACTGCTGACACAGATGGTGTCGTTCATGGAGGGCATGTCAGCAGCGATGTCTGACCAACGGATGTTGCTGAGGTCCATGGACTCTTCACTGACGGCAGCAGTGAGTCTCCTGCAGCGCTTCGTCCCCCCCTACACCAGCCCCATCCACACTTCCCACTCCCATGCCTGTCCCATGGACACCCAGACATTTCCAAGCACGCACCCCACCAGACACAGGCAGCACACCGCCATGTAGGGGCAAGCACACACCTCCTGGCACGCACACTCAGGGGGTTAAAGGCACACCCACTGGGTCTGGGGCACACAGACATACACGCAGCCACAGTCTGAGTCCGCATGCCTCACTACCCAGTCCCTCCAAAAGCACTCCCCTTGGCTCCCCTGCCACACAGTCAGACAAGGAGAGCTACATGTCTGTGCTGGGCCTCAGCCCCACTGTGTCACCAGCCCGCAAGTGGGCAAGGCACTCCCCGGGTAGGGGAGTTGAGTCCCCCCCCATGTCCACTCCCTCCCCCAGAAGCGCTGCACCCCATCCCTCCGACCCCCCCCCTCCTTTGTGCCTGTGGTTTCTTCTGGTGCAGGGGATACTCTAGACGCTCTGGCAGAAGTGTGCAGCACTGAGCTCACCTCCACCTGTGGCGCTGCCCCACCCCCTGTGGTGGAGGCGTCCGGCCCTGCACCCACCACACCTACCCTCACACCTCCTGTCCCTGCGGTGCCTGGTCCTTCCCCACATGATGACCCCCCGCACAGTCGACGAACCTGAGGGTTCAATTGTGCAGGCAAGCTAGGGGAGACGCGTGCCCATGTGTCCCCCCAAGGACTTCTATTCTGGACTGGCCATGTGCCTTTATAAATAGTGTCCTTTTATAATTTTGCTTTTAATGCTGAATAAAGCATTTTCTTTTCACTTTGAACACTATTGCATTTTAGGTATTGATGTGGGTGCTGATGCTCCAGGAGTTGGGGTTGTGGTAATGTGTTATGCTTCAGGGAAATGTTGTAGTCTGATGCTCATGGGGTGGACCATGGTATCTGCGTGCCATCACAAGGTCTCTGCAAAGAATCTTTGGTCGTGTGTGCTATTTGTGTTTGGAGACATTGTCCCAAGGAGTGTTCCTTCCTCTGTTGCACCTGACATCTTCCCTGCAGGTAGTTGCACAATTGTTGTGCTGACCTCTGTCTACATTCCCTTTGTTGGTGATGGATCCCTTCAACTATGGCCATGCCTGCTCAGCAATGTCTCCGGCTGCATCGTCTGTGCCATCCTTGCTAGTCACTGTACTTGTCTATTGAGTATGTTGACATGCCTTCATGGAGAAATTCTCCATTTTCCGCACTATGCATGTGTGTAATCCCAGCCTAGCACACATATGGTACTTGTTCTGAAGGGTATTTGGGCACCTGACTCACAATAGTGGACATTGTATCTGTGGGAACTCCACCCTATTCCTTCCATGAGAGACAACATCTTGGTGGCTGTCCCAGCACCTGTACATTCCTATCAGTCCTGGGATGTGCGTGACAGTGTGTGTTCCCTTTGGCTCTCTTAGTTTAGTAGGCATTGACATGACTATGCAGTCTTGTGGCATGATCTCTGTGTGTGTATTGTGCTGCATCCGCCAGGGGTGGGTATTCATGTGTCATTTGTCCTCACACATGTGGTGTGTCATGCAGTGGGGGAAAGACATCCATCCTCATGGGAGTGGGACACTGCTGTCAGTGATGTGTTGTTATGGCACTATCAACATAGTCGAGAATTAGGGATGCGTACATACACCCATGAAGTTGTGGTCTTCTGATAATAATGTACACACCCCCATGTCTCTGTCCACTGCTGGTATTCCTCTGCACCCACCCCTCACATGTCTCTGTCCACTGCTGGTATTCCTCTGCACCCAACCCTCACATGTCTCTGTCCACTGCTGGTATTCCTCTGCACCCACCCCTCACATGTCTCTGTCCACTGGTGGTATTCCTCTGCACCCACCCCTCACATGTCTCTGTCCACTGCTGGGAGTGATAGGCACCCACCCCTCACATGTCTCTGTCCACTGATGGGAGTGATAGGCACCCACCCCCATGTCTCTGTCCACTGATGGGAGTGATAGGCACCCACCCCTCACATGTCTCTGTCCACTGCTGGGAGTGATAGGCACCCACCCCCATGTCTCTGTCCACTGATGGGAGTGATAGGCACCCACCCCCATGTCTCTGTCCACTGCTGGTATTCCTCTGCACCCACCCCTCACATGTCTCTGTCCACTGCTGCGAGTGATAGGCACCCACCCCCATGTCTCTGTCCACTGATGGGAGTGATAGGCACCCACCCCATGTCTCTGTCCACTGCTGATATTCCTCTGCACCCACCCCTCACATGTATCTGTCCACTGCTGGGAGTGATAGGCACCCACCCCTCACATGTCTTTGTCCACTGCTGGGAATCCTAGGCAGCCACCCCTCACATGTCTCTGTCCACTGCTGGGAGTGATAGGCACCCACACCTCACATGTCTTTGTCCACTGCTGGGAATCCTAGGCAGCCACCCACCCAGCCACCTGCACCCTTGGTGCAGTACACTGCTGTTCTGGGCATACACACACCCCAATATACTGGTTATATGCTGCACCAGGCCCTAAGCCAACATTCGTGGTGTGTGTACGCCTTGTATCACAAATGTACTGGTGCCCTAGGGGTATGGGTGATGCGGACCGTACCCCCGCATTCATAGGGTTGGTACGGTCCGTACCACGCGTACCCCTACGTCACCACTACAATGGTGGTACGGACCGTACCCACGCTCTGAGGGCGTGGGAACGGTCCATACCATGCGTACCCCGACGTCACCACTACAATGGTGGTACGGACCGTACCCACGCCCTCAGAGCGTGGGTACGGTCCGTACCACACGTACCCATTCGTCACCACTACAATGGAGGTACAGACCGTACCCATGCCCTCAGAGTGTGGGTACGGTCCGTACCACGCATACCCCTACATCACCACTACAATGGTGGTACGGACCGTACCCACGCCCTCAGAGCGTGGGTACGGTCCGTACCGCGCGTAGCCCTACATCACCACTACAATGGTGGTACGGACCGTATCCACAACCTCAGAGCGTGGGTACGGTCTGTACCACACGTACCCCTACGTCACCACTACAATGGTGGTACGGACCGTACCCACGCTCTGAGGGCGTGGGTATGGTCCATAACACGCATACCCCGACATCACCACTACAATAGTGATACGAACCGTACCCACGCTATGGATGTGTGAGTACGGTGCGTATCAATAATCTAGTGGTGATGTAGGGGTACGCGTCCACGTCCACTTCCGTTGTTGCGGGATGCAGGGATTGTTGGACACGACCCCCCGAAGTGACCAGACCCTGGAGGTAATGTATGTACAGAATATAGTAGTTTTTAAATTGGGTAGGGTTTATGTTTCCTGCCCCTCGCCCCCCTTTGCCCCTGGGTGTTGTTCTGACCTTCTGCGGCATGCGAGGCGGTTTCGGTGCACCAGGTCGTAGGCTAGGAGGGCCGGGATGACACGTAGGATGGGGTCCATGGCTGTCTGTCGCGTACCGGGACTCCTTATTCGCGTCGTACTCAATTTCCCGGGAGTTTTTGGCTGCCGTAAAATATAAGCTGTGTGGAGTGACATAGGCACGAATCGTACTTGCTGGTCCGTAATACGCCGCCTGATTCCGTGCGGACGTCACGTACGCGCTGTCCAGGATCAGAATAGTAGGTATTTTTTAGCCGTACGGTGTTTTTTACGAATCGTACGGAAATGGTATTTCTGTACGAATCGTACTTGCTGGTTTGTAAGGTGGATTTCCCGGGTACGAGTCGTACGGAGAATACGCTCCATACGACCATTCGTACCCGGGTTTTACAGGATCGGAATCGGCACCATAATATATAATAAGAAATACAAATAATAAATATTTTTCAAAATGATCAATAAATGTGATTGTTCAATAAACAATAATAATACAAATTAAAAAAGAATTATTAATTATTAATTATTACTTAAATAACTTCCCATCCTATTCCTCCACATACTAAACAACCCACAACTACAATGTAACTTTACAAGATGATAATTGCACAATTTACATAATTATCAAATATATAAATATTAAAAATGTTATAATTAATTATCAATACATTATTTCTTAACTAACTCCCCACCCTGTCCCCTAAAAACCCAACAACCCGTACCTTAAATATACTTTAAAAATATGATTACAAAAATGACATAGTCAATTATCAATGAAACAATTAATAATACATTAATAATTAATTTTACATTATTATACTAAATTAACTTCCCCCCTCAACCTCCTACAAACCCAACAACCTGCACATAGAATATAACTTGAAATATTTAATAATTACGCAATATACATAATTAGTTATCAATTAAACAATTAGGAATACATCAATAATTAGTTAATAACTAATTATAACTAATTAACTTCTTACCCTTTACCCCTGCAAACCCAATAACCTGCACCTAAAATAAAACTTACCAAATATATATTAATTACACAATTTAAATAATTATTTGTTAATTAGCAATTAAAAAGTTAATATTTATTCAAAATGAGTTATTAATTAATTATAATTAATTAACATCTTATCTTTTACCCCAACAAACCCAATAACCCTCACCTAAAATATAAAATTAAAAATATGTTAATTACACAGTTTACATAATTAATTATCAATTAAATAATTTATATTAATAAAGAATTTTAATCTTTCAATTAATTATAGCTAATTAACTTCACATTCTGTACCTCTCAAAGCTTCACAACCCGCTATGACATTATACATTACAATTAACAATTAAATTACATTTTAAAATAACCAAACATTACAAACTATATTTCTACAACAATTATACAAACAATTTATAAAATATACAATTAAAATATAAACTAAAATACATAAAGATTATTTAAAAATTATATTTTTACAGCTATATTTTTGTAAACGATATCAACAACACATATATTTTTGACAACAATATTAATTAACTTTAAAAATTGATATTTTTGTAAACTATATTTCTGCTTCACAATATTAAAAACTCGATATTTGTGAGACTCGATATTTTTTACTCAATATTTTATCGCAATACCATATATAAGACACCCCTCAGGCAAGTCGAATGAGTCCTATGGTAGTGTACAGTATATTAGGAAGCAGAACATGTGTTTTGCATGTTCTGACATTAAAAAGCCTAACATTTTCTTTTTTTCCATGAACAGGGTTGATAGTCTCATTGGCGAGTGCATTGGCAAGTAAAGCTGACAACTCAGCAGTGCTAACTGATGAATGGGACCACTACAAAGGATACTTCAGGGTATCAAAACAAAAGACTCATGGTATTAAATCTGACTTAATGCTTGAGTCAAATTTAATGTAACTTTTCAGCAAAAGGCAACTTTAGAAATTTGCTACACCCTTGCCCAAGTTTCCAGTGGCCATTTATGTTTGCTAGCCACAAGACAGTTTTCTGACCACCTGGGGAAGAGTGTGAATAACTCAGGCCTGCCACGGAAAGAGGTGTTAATCCCTCCCGGGCAGTAAAGCCAAAAGCTGTTTGAGCCCAAAAGACAAGCTTCAAAGGAGAAGCTACATTTGAAGGTCAGAGAGTGTACACACATGGGAGGGGCTGCCCTTTTGTTCTAGAAGATAAGTTGATAGTAGGGACACAGAGCAGAAAACAGTTGCCAAACTCTGTAGGTGCATAGCCCCCAGTTAGCCACACCTCTAGGGCGGGCTACCAAGCTCCACACACTGAGAGAAGTTTGCATCCTGAGATATTGCAGGGAGTTGTCATCATTTGGGAGGAACCAAAGTACTCCATTAGCTAATGAGGACCGCATCCCTTGAGGGCACTTTCTGTGAACACAGATCACATCTGGACTGGAGAGAATACCAAAGAATGACTGCCCTGCTGTTCCCTGAACCTGGTAAAGACAAGCTACACCACTGAGTAGACTGTCCCTGTTGATCCTGGGGCTAGCACAGAGAGGACTATGCCTGTGGTGCCTGGCTTGAGGAAAAGTTGTCCCAGAGTCCCAGACAGAAGCGGTAACTCCAACAGTCAGTTGGCTTACTCCCTGTCCTCCGCTACAGGGCAGCAAATGCTAAAGAAGCCTGCCTTGGCTAGTCAGTAGCCGTAATCGCTTGTTCACCACTGGCTAACGATATGCAGACTAAAGGTCTGAGTCCGGACACTCAAAAGTTGCTCCCGAGTCATTGGAGTGCAGATTGGTTGCGCAATAAGTACACTAGCCTCTACCAAAGGGAACTGTTGATTTTGGTGAGACTGGAATTCAGTAGTCCAGTGACAACTGGACTTTGCTGGACACCACCAGGACTTCAAGCGACAATGAACCCTATGGCTAAAGTCACCTCTCAAAGAATGTGGACTGAGGAATAGCCCCAGAAAGCCCCTTAACATCCGCGCAACACCATCAAGATCCTACAGCATCTTCAGCATCCTGCATCCCCTGCATCAGGACCACTTCAATGATGTCTAGGCTGTTCAGCAATGTTATGTTGATTTGTATAGCTTACTAATAACCCAAGAAGGTATCCAGGCACAAGTGCAGATATGTAGTTGTGTGGTCGCCCAGGCGCTGATATGAAGAGCCAGGTCTTCAGCTTTTTGTGGAACTCAGGAAGTGAGGAGGAGGCTCTGATGTGTGGAGGGAGGTCGTTCCATGTCTTGGGTGCACTATAGGAGAATGAGCGACCTCCAGTTTTGCTTTTGCAGATGCAGGAAATGTGTGCGAGTGACAGTAAGGCAGAGCATAGGTGTCCGAAGGGTTGGTGAACGTGTATGTGGCTGTTCAGGTGCTCTGGTCCTGTGTTGTGTAGGGCTTTGTATGTGTGCATGAGAAGCTTGAAATGGCTATGCTTGTGAATAGAGAGCCTCTGCAACTTCCTGAGGTGTGGTGTGATGCATTTGTGGCGTGGCAAGTCAAATATGAGTCTTGCAGCGATATCCGCGATGATCAGGAGTCTGTGTAGGAATTGTTTGGAGATACCAGTGTAGCCAGTGTTGCCATAGTTTAGCCTGTTGGGATGAGTGCTTGAATGGTGGCCCATCTGGTGTTCTGAGACAACATTTTGCAGATCTTTCGCAGCATGCATAGAATGTGGAAGCAGGAAGTGCACACTGCATTGACTTTAGCCGCCATGTTGTCTAAGATTATCTCTTTCTTGCATGGTCTGTGGGTGTGGGTTTTGGTCCTAGCACCGATGGCCACCAGTTGGAGTCCCATGGGTAGGTCAGTTGGTGAAGTTGGTTCTGGTGGTGATTGTCATGTCCGTCAGGGACTGCATGAATTGGGTGTCATCAGCGTAGGAGATGGTTGTGATGTCTTGGGATTGGATTATGTTGGAGAGTAGTGTCATGTTGTTGAAAAAGGTGGAGCTGAGGGATGATGCCTGTGGGACTCTGCACATCAGTGTTGTGTTTTTTGATGTAATGGATGACAGCCTGACCCTTTGGGTTCTTCCCGTAAGGAAGGAACTGATCCATTTCAGAGTGGATCCTTGTATGCCAATCTTATGGAGTCTTCTGATGAGAGTGTTATGGGAGACAGTAGTGAAGGCAGTGGAAGGGTCGAGCAGGACGAGGGTCGCTGTGTCTCCTCAGTCCAGGGTAATTTAAATGTTGCAGGTGGCCGCAATGAGTGCTATTTCGGTGCTGTGGTTCTTTCTGAATCAAGTTTGAGTGTTGTCTAGAAGATGGTGAAGTTCGAAGTGGGTTCTGAGTTGCTTGTTTATGACCTTTAGACTCACCTTGGCTGAATAGGGGAGCATGAAGATGGGTCAGAAGTTGTTCAGTTGATTCGAGTCAGCTGTTGGCTTCTTGTGGAGGGTGGTGATTTTGGCAATTTTCCACTCATCCAGGAAAGTAGCGAATGTGATGGAGGTGTTAATGATGTGGTTCAGGGTGGTGCTGACTGGTGATGTTCTCAGGTTCTAGACGTGGTGAGGGCATAGGTCCATTGGGCCCCCGAGTGGGTTTCCGCATGATTGCTTACCGCTATGCCATTCCTGGTGAAGGTTGCCGCTTCAGTTAGGCAGATATCTTGGTTGGTTGTGGCTAGGTTAGCGATGACTTCTCTAGGGTAGGGTTGGTGTGTGAACTTGCTGTAGATGATCTCAATTTTGTACAGACTTGTAAAAAAAAAAAAAGTAAATTGATACTTGAATAGCGCACTACTCACCCGCAAGGGTCTCAAGGCACTTGTACAAATACCGCTGTGGAAGCCATCCTGGCTTTCCCTGTGAGGCATCCACTCCTGGGCACCCCCAAGGTGGAGGCCAGGCATCCTTTAGTGTTGTGAGGGCCGTTGTGGAGATTAAGCAAGCTATTGCCCAGAGTTGCAGAGTGGGACTCCAAGATTGGAATAGGCACCGAGGCGAGAATTATCAGGTCCGTGGAATTTTTGAGCACAAGACCCGCCAAGGCAGGGAATTGAACCCTGGTCCCGGGGCAGAACTCTGCATCAGGGTCTGCCGCTCTAACCATTGAGCCACACTTCTCCACATAATTCTCTACTTAATCTATGAACTCCAATTAGAAGGGAATTGCTGGAATGAGATAAATGAGTGGACTGTCTACATTTGCATCCTCTCCAAGCAAACAAGACGCAAGATGAAGGGTCCTTGCTTTGGGGGCCCTAAAGTCCTCTTAAGTCATGAAACATGAATAGGATCAAAGAAATACAAAATATTTTGTAGAAAATGACCTCACACAGCCCCCTGACTGTCGTGCTTCATCAGTGGCCATCTGTGCTTGCAAAAGAATCCTTTAGTGGGGGGCAGGCTTCCTGTGTTGGCCGGGAAGTAAATGTAGGTGGACGGTGGGGAAGGGGATCTGGAAGAAAGAGTAACAGTCAAGGATGTCTCCTCCTAGGAAATACCTTTTATTATGGAGAAGGCCGCAACATGATTAAAAACTGAAAGGTTGCATAGGGGTGGTTATTACTCCTCCATCAATCAGATCAACATGTTTCAGCCCATAGCCCCTTCCGGGGTCCATGACTTTCTTCAGGACCAGGGATCCCTAACATCCTATATTGCAACAGTCCTTACGATCAACACACATGTACACACACAATACCAAGTCTTCAGCTCTGCTGTTGGACATGCATTATTATATTTTTTTATTTTATTTAATGCATGATTAATTCAAAGTGATTACATTTAGCAGTAAAAACACATTTAGGAACAATATTGAATTTAGGAGCTCATTCAGCATTGTCATTTTGCTGTGTGCAGTGGCGAGTTGGCAGGCCAACCCCTCATTGGGAACCAATCCTCCGCTGCACACAGCTTTCGGCCAGTCACAGCAAGGGATTAACTGTGCTGTGCACAACCTAATCATGGGCAACCACGTTGTCACTATGCACAACCCCCTGTAGGAGACAAACACCCCCGACTTTGCCTGTGCGCAGCTGGGGGAGTTGGCTGCAGGGCCTGCTCTCAACCCCACCTTGGGCGGCCACACCACCCACTGCACACAGCCTTTGGCTGTGTTCACTGCATCCAACAATCATGGGGCAGAGGACTCTGCCATATAACCACATTTTAATGTCATCTTATAAAATAATTTGATGTCCTGATTAATTTAAATATTATCGCTTAAATTATCTATTGCTTAATAATTCGTAAATTAAATTTGAATTAATGTCTCAATTTTAAGTGACATCGCTTTAAAAAGCACTTAAAAGTAACTTACCTGTGAAGTAATGGCTCCGGATTACTCCGGTGATGTAATGCCTCCTAGTGTAAAAATCTCGATTAATGGTTACAATTTTTGGTAAGAAAAACACAAGTGGAGCCCCTCCAAAAAAGGACGGGGCATCTGCTACTGTAAATCAGAGTCATTGTAGAAGTCGGCCCACCAGACCAAGAATCTCCAATTGAGCCAGCTAAACATCCCCTGTTGGAACCTGTAAAGTTCCCCCACCTCTAAATAATGTGTGGGAACCACTGACTTGGTAAAGCGAAAAACCCCACTGATTTATGGGAAAACTTCAGTTCTGCCTACATAATCACCAGTGTTTGATAATAACCCCTATTCAGGCATTCTCCACAAAAAGGTCTATTTAGAGATTCAAAAACAGTATTTGTCATCATGAAGTACAATTTTGATTATTTTCTTTTGCATTTGCTTTTCCCGAAGGAAAAACATGAATAAAGTGTGGCCAAAGTCTGAGAGTGTGAGCAGCCACTACTGAAAATTGTTCATAGTAATGATATAGAGCCACATTTTCAAGCTTTTTTGTACCTAAGACTCACTTGGGTGCACGGACAGGAACAGGAATTTACAAATTGTACATTCAAAAACGTAGTAGAATCAGGAATGCTGACATTTTCAGTTCATATGTTGCTTTCACAAATATGAACATGTTGGCAGAATTAAAAACTTCCCAAGTTCAGAGCGAGGGGCAGGAATCTGGATGTTCCACGGAGGTGGCCGTAACCAAATAGAGCGAGAACCTATGAGTTGCTTTTCGGTGGGTTTTCATATACATTGGGTTATTTCCAAACATGAATACACCTTTGTTGTTTTTTAGCCATTTATAGTGTTTAACTCATGGCAATTCGATGGATAAAATTCCACCAATTGTTTCATTTGATAATTGAGGGGCATATCATCAAGGCCAGGAGATAATTATCGCTCAGCGCTCTTAGCGCGAGGATAATTATCGCCGGCCAACGCTGAATTTTATCGCGGAGATAGCGTGATCAGCAACGCTTATCTCCAAAGCGATAAAATTCAACGCGCAAGCTGCCAACTGTGTGATTATCGCTGGAAATCCAGCGATAATCGCACAACGTTTGACAAAAGCTTGCTGATGGGGCAAGGCAGACTTAGCCATGATATCCACCTTACATAGGATATCATGGCTAAGTCAGTTGAAAAGCAGGTGTAAGGAAAGTAGCGATAACTGAGGTTATCGCTACTTTTCTTGTCGCTCTGCAGGTTAGCGTGTGGCAAGATAATAGGAGAAATGTCGCTTAGCGACATTTCTCCCGTTATCTTGGGGTGGAACGCCCACTTTGCATCTCATTAGAGATGCGAAGATGGGCGTTGGGGGAAAGGGCGATAAGGCAAGGATTCACGCGACAGCGTGACCTTGCTGATACTGCGATAAAATTATCGCCGCTTTCCGTCTGAAAACGGACGCTAAAGAGGCGATAATTTTTCGCCTGGCCTTGATGATATGCCCCCAAATACTTTAGGTTTTGAAGGTTCTTGGGGCATTTTATCAAGACAGGCGATAAAATTATCGCCTCCTTAGCGGCAGAAAACTGCCGCTAAAACGGCGATAATGGGCTTGATAATATGCTCTATGGAATTGCAGTTGAAGCTTATGTTAGATGTGAAGGACATCTAACATGGGCTTCAATTGGAATTCCATAGAGCATCTTATCAAGCCCATTATCGCCGCTTTAGCTCCAGTTTTCTGCCGCTAAAGCGGCAATAAAATGATCGCCTGTCTTGATAATATGCCCCCTTGTTTGTTTAACTCTTGACAGCGTCTAACCACCGTAATCTTGGTCGTTTTCTTTTTATGTTTCCTTCCATCATACCGAGCATAATGTTTTCTTCCAAGAAGCATTCTCTTCTCATGATGTGGACGAAATATTAATGCTTAATTTTTATCACGAATGATTCTAGTGAAAGTTCCCGGCTTGTTCTGGTCAAGTATTGATTGATTTGTTCTTCCAGCAGTCCATGAGATGCACATAAGTTTTCACCAGCACTAGAGTTTAGAGGAGTCAGCTGTTCAATGATCACTTTCTTTAGTCATCCAGCTTTCACATCTATGCATTGTTACAGGTAAGAGAATTGTTTTGATGATTTGTATCTTTGTTGTGAGATGTCTTTGTTCTGTATCATTTTGTCCAGGCTCGTTGTGGCTTTTCTGCCCAGTGGCAGCCATCTTTTGACTTCAGGGCTGCAATCACCTTCTCGACGTGTCTTCGATCCTAAGATAATGAAGTCTTTGACGATCTCTGTTTCTTCATTGTCAATTCTGAAACTTTCTAAGATTCCTATTGACATGATTATTGTCTTTTTGCGCATTTAACTTTAGTCCAGCTTCAGCGTTATTTTCTTCGGTCTTGACAATTATTGCCTTTAGATTTTCTATATTTTGCTCAATCAGGGTTGTCTCATTAGCATACCACAGATTGTTTATTTTTCTTTCTCCAAGTTTCATCCCAGTCTGAAAGTCATTAACTTCGGATTTCCGCTTAATATGCCCAGCATAGAGAATGAACAATTATGGTGAACAAAACTGCTAATGTCAGGGGAAAGAGTTAGTACATTTACAGGAGTGGGGTATACATGCTCACCATAAGCCACCCCGTAGTAAAGTATGTGCAGGCCAAGGATTATTTCTCTGTTTTTAAAAATCCGTGCAAACGCACATGTGCTTTTTTATATTTCTATACATGCATGATGATGCTGATATGATCACCAGGTTATGGCTACATGCAAAAAATTTTACTCAATTAAGTATTCAGTAAAGCTTTTGATCAATTTCCTTGAAAACTCATGGATTCCTTTTTGTGAAGCTGATGGAAGTCAATAATTTCTACCAAACATGAGAGTAATCTTACTGAAGAATTGTTTTTTTAACTTTCTTCCAGAAGATTTCGCTGGAGAGTTATCATCAAGACATTCGTGCCATAAGTATTGCATGGAAAGGGGTACTAGGCAGAAACTGAAGCTGGAAGCCGGTTTCAGAGTGAGCACACGCTTTACAGCCCTTCCATTTATTTTGTTAGACTATGATAAAATAATCAGCTGAATCAGCTAAATCTTCTATGTACACAAAAGTAATCCTGTGCTTCTCGACCCGTCTCTTCCTTGAACAGTTTATAGTGAGCGTGTTTATTGAAGACCGGATATTAATAATGCAATGCCACCAAGGTTAATGGGCTAACTATTTAAAACGGATTTGGTTTGTAAATACTTGTGTGCAATGATTTAGCCCTCAAATATTTAGGAAGGATACTGTTCTAGGAAGTCTTGCATGTACTGTTATACATTGTACCTTCAGGCTGCAGGAAAGTAGCACATTCCTTCAGTTATCAAACTAAGTCGACACATTTAAGAACGTTTTAATGGGATGAATCAAAGTTAATGAAATTATGTCCATAGCTGCTTTGAGAGTTAGGCTTTGCCAATAATCTAGGTGCACATTGAAGGCACGAATATATTTCATACTTTGCAGCAGATAGGTCAAAGCTATATATATATATACATATATATATCATTCAAAGAATGTCCAAGCTTTAAGGACGCACTCCCACAGCAGTCAGTTCAGCACAAACTTTATTAAAAGGAACCGGCATTTCTGCTCCGATATTTTTTCTTCAACCAACGCGTTTCGGAGTCCTTACTCCTTCATCATGGGTATCGACTGAAATGTTCACAGGGAAGTTCCAGGCACACCTTTTAAATGCGATGATTTCACTTCCTTCCCAGCTGCTCACAGGTGAGTATGTTTTCCAACAGTATGCTGGGAAATGTAGTACCTGGAATACATTTATGCGCTCCAGTGGGTCCTGTTTAATCTCAGATTCTTTTCGTTATTTTCACAACCCTCCAGGGGGCCTCAGGGCAGCAAATGCGCGATGAAATTCAAAAGGCTGCTGTGCCAGCCTTTTGAATTTCACTGACCATGACCATGTCATGAGTGATGTAATATGTGACATCATCTCCAGTGCATTGCGTGCGCGCGAGTTATAGTTAGCTCAACTAACTATAATGGGTGAATTTCTCTGGTTTTATATGAGTCAAATGTCCAACTAACTATAACATCCCTGAAACCTATGGTTTTTTAGTGAATTTCAAATGTTTTTTAAATGCTAATTCCTAACTATAACGTCTGTAAAACCTATGGTTTTTTTCAGTGAATTTCGAAGGTTTTCTAAATGTTAATTTAATATTTTAATATTTATAAATTGTATACTTTTTCTATTTTTTTTTGTAATATTTTGGAACTCTATTATCCTTTTTTTATTTTAAAAATTATGTAATGTTTTATATCTTAAAAAAAAAGTATGTATATAATTTTTTGGGAGAAAACAGGAGTCCCGTACCGGTAGTGTACCAAGCTCCATCAGCACGTGAATCCTATTTGCCACATTGCTAAACTCGTAAATGATGCACATTTCGTATCCGACAGATTCGTGGCACTGCTTCCTGCGTAAAATTATATACATATAAGGTCATCCCAGCTGCTACTTTAGTATGCGACGGGTACGCAGTACCGAGCCGCGCGTTACGTCATGTACGTATGGGGTCGTGCCCGCTGCGCGTTGTGTATGCGACGAGTGCACGCTGCCAGGCCCTGTGTTACGTCATAGACGTATGGTGTTGTGCCGGGTACGCCATTCCCTCACTTTTTTTTATGTCTCAAAACTAGATCTAAATAAGTTTGAAGTGTATATGAGAGCAAGCGATAATAAACATTTATATATTTCTAACAGTAATAAACTTATATTATGGTAAATATATTTTCTCAAAATCGCGTCGGGTGCGTCCTCCTAACGTGCTCAGTGCGTGATTGCCATGTGACCTTAAAAGAAAGCATTTGATTGGTTCATACCATTTCCCATTGTGACAGTTAGAGGACCCCACCCATTTTAGTCATTCTCTCTACAGTGTTTGATGAGAGACACCTCTTATGCTTAGAGAGCTTTTTTGAAAAGTTTTTTGCTGTGTACATCTTGATCAATATTCATGGTCTGTGCCGTAGCCTTCCACCTGTGATAGCCATGCACCTATAAGTTACATAACCAAAGTTTTCCCCACTGCCAGAGGTACGCTTTCCACAGCACAATGTAATGTGGTACGGCCCAGGGGCAGTATCATGCATAGATAATGAACACACGGACACAGATAGATAGTGGAAGTGGGTACGGGCATGTGCACTTGACTCCTTTTTATTACCAGGGTTGCATATCCAGTGACGTCTGTGCTGAATGCGTGTGGGTGAGTGTAAACCAGCCCTCAGGGAATGGTTGCTGCTAGCATCAACTACAACAGTAATCATTGGATTACACACAGAGATTCAATAATAAAAGGGTCAATAGTTTGTGCTGCAGTAAGGTAGGGACAGTAGATGTGAAATGATACACAAAAGATTCTATTGTAAAAGAACCATAACTTGTGGTATACTGAGATACAGGCAGTAGATCTGAAATAATGCACAAAAAGATTGTATCTAAAGGGTCCATCAGTTCTAGTGCACTCAGATAGCCACATCAAAAGCATTCAGCATGTGCACAGCCAGCGATGATCCGTGCTGCGGGTGGGCCATACTAGGAGCAATGTCTGTTGCCTACAGGACTGCATCATCTGCAATAGCAAGTCGATCTGAATTGTGAACACTGCTGTCTACAGTGTAGGCCAGAGAGAGCGTTCAGCAAGGGCCCACAGCCACGTGGCGTTGACTTGAGCTGTCCTGTTTGCAGTACACGAAGCAACAAAATGCGTGTGCGGAGCCTGCGATGATGCGTATGTGTAGTGTGGACAGAGCGCACTGGAGCAATGTCTTTTGCCTACAGGACTGCGTCATCTACAATAGTGACTCGATCTGAATTGTGAACACTGCAGTCTGCAGTGTAAATTGAAGGCAGTAGTCCGCACAGACATCCATGAATACTTTTTCTCACTTCCTCTTCACAAAATACAACAACATAACTTACAAAAAACTCTGCAATAAATAAATCAAAACAATTCGAATTGCGATCTCTGCTGTCCACAGTGTAGACTGTTATTCAGTGTTCTTTACACACTACCAAGAAGAATTTGGTCATTGTACTAAACTTATAACTCATCTAAAAAAAGTTCTTCAAGCAAGTAGACTAAAAGGATATTGTGTATATTTGAATAGACGTTGTAGTTAGTTGCCTACTGGATTCCGTAATTTAACAATCAACACTCGATCTGAATTGTGAGCCCTGCTGACCACAGTGTAGGCCAGAGGCAGTGGTCATTAACGCCTCACGTCCAAGTGCCGTTGGATTCGGAAGCACGGAGTTGGTTGCACCTGATCGGAGGGGTTACACAGAAATCAGCACAGACTTTAACTTCTGACATCCTCAATCATAGAATCAAGACCCTGTTTCACTGTTCGGACCTGCTGTACTGCGGTGTACTCCAGCGACTGCAGTCAACCAAGCCCAATAATCATGTGCAGCAGTTAGCTACGGAAGCACAGAGTGTGATGCACCTCAACGGAGGGAGTTCTGTGAAAACCAAGCAGCAGGTAATATCGGACATCGTTCATTGTGGGATCAAGACACCGTTCCACTGTTGGGACCTAGAATTGGTTGCACCTGGTCGAAGGCAGTACCTTCATCTCCACTCTCAGATGCAGTTCTAACATTGTCCATTGTGGGATCAAGACACCGTTCCACTGTTGGTACCTGTTGGACTACTGTGTTAGTAGTATACACAGCACTCCATGGTGCTAGGCCTCAGGCTGGGCGCTGTGTGCCTGTGTTGTGGTAGCCAGCATTGATCTCAGAAGCCTTCCCAGCTAGCAGACCCCAGCCCAGGGACTTCCGCCGGCACGTGGTGGGCCCTCTTTCACATACGACGGTGTCGAAAGGTGAACTGTGGGGCATATGTGCGTGACGGTTTCTGGGTACCAGCAGGCTGAGAGCATCATTCACACACCCACCTTCGCTGACGGTTTCAGCCTCGTGTTGGTGTAAGCTGTGCAGACCTGGCAGACACGTTCGCAATTCCAGAAGACAACCACACCCAGAGAAACGTGCCTTTTATTCATACCCCTACGCTAGCCTTGCTTATGCTGAGCCAGCCCACTATGCTAAAGATTTGGGGGGGAGGGGCACGTACGCGCTATGTTTTCGTAATCTTCCCTACAGACTGTACTATTATGGTTGTGTCCACTGTCCACTTCACTCAATAGACTGTCAGTGTATGTTGACATGTACATGTCTGTGCTCTGCATACTCAAGTCTCTCCGGCACATCCCCTCAACACTTTGCATTGTATACTTTTATAATCGAGAATCACTTGCCACCTTCGCACATACTTTGCTCCCATCTCTACCCGCATTCTGCATTGTGTGGCAGAGGTGCCATGCCATGTTTGGTTTGTGTACATTGCTAACCACGGTTCCCACAGTACGTAGTGTCGTTGTGTTTGCTAGGTGTGCATGTTGTTTGTCCTGTTGTATGTGATTATATAAGGTAGCGTGGTTATTCAAGTGCAGTGGTTTCTCCCATTTACATATTGCTGTCTTAAAGAGGATACAGAAGTTTTTCTCACAGGTGAAAAGTGCGACCACAATGGCAGTCATTCATTACTATGCAAGAATGTCCAACTGCACGACGCTTCTAAGCTTACAGCCCCCAATCTTGCGTGCTTTCTTAAAAGCACGCCAACTCCCACAATCAGACCAACATTCACACAGCTTTCTAGCAGCAGTTATCTGGTTCTTAATAACATAGACTGCTACGTAATGTGAGCTGGCATACCGTATGTCCTTACTGTTTCAAACCGAGTAACTTCCTGTGGCAATGTCTATTCCCACCCACACAAAGTAACTCTCACATATCAACTTGGCCTTCAATACCTACTTTGAAAACAGATTTCATTAAACTGAGCAAACTGAACGCGCTTTTGTTTTCAAACAGAAGTGTCCCTCACTTCTGCAAAATAAATTTATCGACTGCAGATAGCACGAACTTCAAGTAAAATACAGTCCCTTTTAACTCCCATTACACTTTTTGAATTGTTACACAATTTTCAACACATCTGACAATCAAGGTCTGGCACATTCTTTTAACACTGTCTCCTCCGGTCTTGTCACAGGCTTTCAAACTGTTTTTGGTACAATACCAGACTTCATTCGTTCGATCATCTCTGGAATAACAGGAACACTACCCATAATTCTCGCTCTGTTTGCGGCCATCCTACTACTATTTTTGCTTGTAAAAAATGGCTGCGCTCCCTGTGGTAACAATCATGTCCGACAGAATACGCCTCTACGCGAAGCTACATCAATACCGTGAAAAAATGGAACAACATTTCGGCTGCCTGCCTCTATCTATTATCGGAGCCAGCTACAACATGACATTTATTTACACATATGCAATCTGCATGCAACTATCTTTTTATTGCAAAACTTGCCCATTTGACTGGCAAATGTATCTATGCCTTGCCAACATCCCAACAATCGCTCCCGATATCCAGTAGGTAATGGAGTATCTTGAAAACCATGAGCCTGATTGTTCGGGCAGTGGAGCAATGGCGGATGCAACGCAAAAAGGTATCCTGGCGGAATGGGATTTCTGCGCAGCCGCGAAAGATCTCCTGCAACGTGCAACCTTTGACAACATCGCAGATTGCCTGCCAATTCAAATTGCCGCTCCAACATTCGAGGAACATTACTGTCCCTTCGAGGATATGAATTGGATCGCTTCGCTTTTCTCACACGATGGGAACAATTGCCTCTTGGAACATTACACATCTCAAGCCGCTGAAGAACTCCCGGACTAAGTATACTCAGGCATTTGAACTCTGTTTTTTATTATTGCCCCTTACATCTCCAGCCTAACCAGGGATGGGTGATGTATGGCCTATGCAAATACGCTATTTACTTGCTAAATTAGCCTAAACCCGACATCCATTCTGAAACCATGTCTATTCTTTGTGCACACATCTCTCTGCCTGCCTATTATCCACGAAGCCCTTTCACACAAATTAGCTCATCCTCAGCCTCTGCTCACAAGCTGGCGATCAAGATAAAAAAACGCGACATTGTTTAGGAACTAGTTGGCACAGTCTGGTGGTCGTATCCTACCTTTATTTTCATTATAGAATTTACTCATTCATGTCTAGTAGCTGTTGTTTATGTCACATGGAAATGTAACATGTAATGTGCAATTCACTGATGAAGCAGCTTAGGTTTGAACACAGCAGAAGTGGTTGGAGTTTGCCTCAGCTCGATGCCTTAGCTCTTGCACAAGAATGTTTTTTTGAAAGGGCTGAAGACAATAATGTATGGTTTGACGAGAAGGGTACCGAATGTGCTTCTGTGAAGTGCAATGTTTGTGTTCCTCCTCAAAGTTGCGATGTGAGTAGAACTATTACCAACTCTGACACGCGCCAGATTGAATCTACTGTAGAAGAGACTGCTGACTGTTCTGCTGTTGATAATTTTGTGTTACAAATAAGGAGTACCAGGGTACCTAAGAAGTTTGATGATTACATTTTGTAATATTTTTATTTTTTTCTTAAAGGATACATGTGGTAATCGTATCCTACCTTTATTTTCATTATAGAATTTAGAGTCAATCATGTCTAATAGGTATTGTTTATGTCACACGGAACTGTAACATGTAATGTGGAATTCACTGATGCAGGAGCTTAGGTTTGAATACAGCAGAAGCGGTTGCAGTTTGCCTCAGCTGAATGCCTTAGCTCCTGCACCAGTGGGTCCATTTATGGCACTTAAATAAAGACACTTTTTATATAACTTGGAGACTCCATTGCTTTATTACACACAGCCACTTTCTTAGACACACCTAATTTCACCATTTGTCTTCTGTGGCATTACAACTTTCTGCATTATATTCTTCACGATTATTTCTTCCTGCTTGCTTAAATACTGCATTCGAGTCTTCACACCAGTAGGGGTGAGTAGTTCGCTTCTCACTCCCTGTATAGTATAAACGCATACTGACACTACTTACACAGGTATGCTACAGAGGCCAGTACCCCACAGCGCCCACAGCACATCACTTTATATCAGTCAGCTCACGACTTAGGCTCACGGTTTGATCTCCGAGTCTTCAGACCGGTAGGAGTGAGTAGTTTGCTTCCCACTCCCACTATAGTCTAAACGCATACTAACACCACTTGCACAGCTATGCTACAGTGCCCAGAGCACATCAGTTTACAGCAATCAGCTCATGGTTTAGGTGCACGGTTTCATCCCTGAGTGTACCGGCACCTCACCGCAGCACCCTCTCACTCTGGGTAAAACAGCACTTTCACACCGGTAGGGGTGAATACTTCGCTTCACCCTCCCTGTATAGCACATCCTAACCACCCCACAGAGCTCACAGCGCTCCTACCCTCCTCTTTCCTACTTTTTTGCCCTTTTTTCCCTTTACTCGTCACTGACCATGTCAGGAGTGATGTAATATGCGACGTCATCAGCAGTGCATTGCAGGGGCGCAAGTTATAGTTAGCTGAACTAACTATAACGGAGGAATTTCTATGTTTTTTTATGTGTGAAATGTCCAGCTAACTATAACGCCCCTGAAACCTATAGTTTTTTCAGTGAATTTCTAAGGTTTTTTAAATGCTAATTTCTAACTATAACGTGCCTGAAGCCTATGGTTTTTTCAGTGAATTTCAAAGGTTTTTTAAATGCTAATTTCTAAATATAACGTGCCTGAAACCTATGGTTTTTTAAGTGAATTTCAAAGGGTTTTTAAATGCTAATTTCTAACTATAACGTGCCTGAAACCTATGGTTTTTTAAGTGAATTTCTAAGGTTTTTTAAATGCTAGTTTTTAACTCTTCCTACAGAGGTAGGACATGTGAAGAAGGAAGAAAAACGCACAGAAAGAAGCAAAAGAAATGCAGAAAGAAGCAACAGAAGTCCACAAAGACGAAGAAAAGTACAGGAAGAAGCAAAACATGTGCAGAAAGAACCAACAGAGGAGCAGAAGAGACCTTGTTGCAAAATCATCCTGTGTCCACAACTTTTTCAGACAGGTACTGGTGGTAAATGACTCTGACTAACCAGGCCTAGAGCCAGTGCTGTGCCAAAAGACACTTAGAATACAGTGAAAACACCTACTAGGGAACACTACGCATTGGGGTACCCCTGTGATTAGCATGACCTCTAGTACATAATAGGGCAGGGGTATTAAAACTACCTCTAAGTCAGAGGTGCAGAAATAAGCTACTTTGACTAGCAGTCGCATTTGCAAAGTGGTGGAAAAAGGGTGCTGGGCGTCCAACCAACGCTCAGGAATTCCGCTGCGTAGGACTTACAGGAGGTACCAGGAGGGATTCTTGGCCCCCAAACTCCCTCATGACTAAATTGGACTTCATCCCCCATTCCGTAGTCTGCCACGAGGCACGTTTGCAGAGTTGTTGAGAAAGGGGGCCATGGCCACCGAAGAAGTCTTAGCAATCCCACTATGTGGGACATACTGGAGGTAACAAGAGGGGTAGTTGGCCTCCAAGGACATCCTTGGGGGTCAACGTCCCAAACTATTACCTCCAGTCAGTCCCACATGACAGCATTGGTAAGTACTGATACCAGGCCACGCCCACTTTGCCCACCACTCTACAAACGCACTCCCTGGCACACTCTTGGATGGGGATTGAAGTCCCCTTCACTGCTCGGGGTCCTTTAGGGGCCAACTAGCCTACCTTTTACCTCCAGTAAGCCCCACGCAGTGGGATTGGTGAGAGGTAGACAAAGGCCATGCCCCCTTTCTCCACAACTCTGCAAACGCTCCCCCTGGCATGTTGTAAGTTGGGGGATTAAGTCCCCTTGAATCCTGAGGGTCCCTGGGGTCCAACTAGCCCACCAGGCACCTCCAGTAAGCGCCACAGAGCTGCGTTGCAGACAGGTGTAAAAAGGGGCGTGGCCTGGACCACCTCTCTGCAACGCAGACCTTTGGTGCTTACTGGAGGTACCTGGTGGCCTAGTTGGCCCCCAGGGGTCCTCACTATTGAAGGGGAATTCATTCCCTAACTTAAAACACACCACAGGGCGTGTATGCACACATGTCACCTCAGGCCCTGCCCCCTCCCCTCACCCTTGAGCAAACACACCTATGGCACGTTTTAAGTAGGGGGATTAAGTCCCCTTGAATCCTGAGGGTCCCTGGGGTCCAACTAGCCCACCAGGTTCATCCAGTAAGCGCCACAGAGCTGCGTTGCAGAGAGGTATAAAAAGGGGCATGGCCTGGACCACCTCTCTGCAACGCAGACCTGTGGCGCTTACTGGAGGTACCTGGTGGGCTAGTTGGCCCCCAGGGGCCCTCAGGATTTAAGGGGAATTAATTCCCCAACTTAAATCACGCCACAGGGGGTGTTTGCACACATGTCAACTCAGGCCCTGCCCCCTCCCTTTTCCACTGTGCAAATGCACCCTGTAGCGTGTTTTAAGTTTCTTTTCTTTTTGCCTTTCTTTTTCTCTTCGAGTCACAAGAAGGCTGCCAACGCTTCCTGGTTTGGGGCATTGACAGCCAATTAGAATAAAGCTCGTGGTCGGGAGGGTGCGCCGATCCACAGCGCCTCAATATATCGAAACACAAAACAGATTTACACCATTTGAAAAAAGGACGCTTTCTGATCCAAGCACTACCTTTTTGCCAAAATTGGTGTAATTCCATTCAGCAGTTCGTGCTGTAGCCATGTCTAAAGTTTCCTATGGGAAATTGATTTTCCGACCTCTATTTTATGAACTTCTCAGGAACTACTGAACGGATTTACACCATTTAAGAAAAAGGTCTCTTTCTGAACCAAGGGCTACCTTTTAGCAAATTTTGGTGGTATTCCGTTCAGCAGTTCGGGCTGTAGCCGTGTCTAAAGTTTCCTATGGAAAATAACATGGAGAAAACACGTTTTGGGACCACCCTTTTAACTCAGCACCCGCTTTGCGAATCACCCCAAAACTTTCAAGACAGGAGCTGACCGGAGCGCCCTACTAGTTTTGAAAATTTTGCGATGATTATTCAAACAACGCCAAAGTTATTGGGAAAACAAAAAATGCTTTTCCTATAGAAAATAGGTCCTAACTATAACTGCCTACTGGCAACCGCCAGTAGGTAATATATACACATGTGTGTATATATGTATATATTTATATGTATATATTTGTATGTATATACATATGTATGTGTATATATATATATATATATATATATATATATATATATATATATATATATATATATTACCTACTGGCGGTCGCCAGTAGGTAGTTATAGTTAGGACCCTGTTTCCATAGGAAAACCGCAACATTCTATTTAGAATAACTTTGGCGCCAGTCGACGAATCCTCGCGGAATTTTCAAAATAGGTGGGGCGCTACACTCCGCTCCTACCCTGAAAGTCTCGGGGGGATTCGTCAAGCGGGGGCTGAGAAAAATGGGGG
This sequence comes from Triturus cristatus, assembly GCF_964204655.1. NCBI lineage: Eukaryota > Metazoa > Chordata > Amphibia > Caudata > Salamandridae > Triturus > Triturus cristatus. Next base: position 1,717,170,023 of record NC_140589.1, on the reverse strand, counting down.
TCCCAAAACGCGTTTTTCCCATGCATTTTTCCATAGGACCTTTAGACACAGCTACAGCCCGAACGGCTGAACAGAGTTACTTGAAATTTGGCAGAGAGGTAGTCCTCAGGTCAAGGAAGTGCCTTTTGTAGGTCTGGTGTAAATCTGTTCAGTAGTTCCTGAGAAAATAGCATTTAAATCAATATATATATCTGTGGCAGCTTACGGTGCGCTTACGGTGCGCTTACGGTAAGCTTACCGTACGCGTACGGTGCCGTGCGCGAGCGCGAATCTGATTGGCTGTTAGATCTTAGTAAACATTCGAATTGGTCGAAACCAGGAAGTGGCGGCCGCCATTTTCTCTCTCGCACTCTGAGCGGGGGTTAAAAAACAAAGGCCAAAAACATGTAAAGGGGCTATTTAGACAGCTCCTAAGCACCTAGCCATGTTGAGGAAGTCCCCAAAGATCCTCCAAGGCCAAAAACGGAATTTTAATTTTTTCGATAATTTCGCCGATTACGCTTACCGTACGCGTACGGTAAAAATTATTTAAAAAAAAAAAATATCCATACTCTCCCCACCCCATGTGCAAATTGTTCCTCGAAGGGCACCATTTGTGCATGGCATATGACCTTTGTGAAAGGTAATTAAAATATTACCTTTCACAACGAAGCGCATCATATGGCCTCCATGTGAGCACGGTGCGCGAAGCGCATCGTGCGTACATGGCCCATCAAGCGTAACGTGGGCACGCGGTGCGCGTAGCGCACCGCGTGCCCACCGTGCGTGCACGGCACTAACTGCGTAAAGTGGGCGCGCGGTGCGCAAAGCGCACCGTGCGCGCACGGAACGAACTGCGTTAAGTGGGCGCGCACGCCACGAATGGCGTAAAGTAACTTTTTTTTTTAAAACAAACTTTATTGTGATTTTCATATGCAGGTATTACAAATTACACCTCACAGTGCACAGGTAATTTGTCTTCCGGAAACACCGGATACAATTCAGGTTTTGTATATTATCCTTTCAAGTTGCGCTGTTGTCCACAAAAGAACACGACAACACTTAGCATTTAAAAAACCGTACAAATTCACTGAAAAAACCATAGGTTTCACACACGTTATAGTTAGGAATTAGCATTTAAAAAACCTTGCAAATTCAGTGAAAAAACCATAGGTTTCACACATGTTATAGTTAGCTGGACATTTTACTGATAAAAAACCAATGAAATTCCCCCGTTATAGTTAGTGCAGGCAACTATAACTCACGCGACCGCAATCCTCTGCTGATGACATGTGTGTCTTTATGAAAAAAAAATATTTGTAATATATGTATAGCTAAAATTTAATGGAAGAAGACATGGGCAAATAAGTGTCTAAACACAGTATTAGCATCAGCAGAGGACTGCGGTCGCGTGAGTTATAGTTGCCTGCACTAACTATAACGGGGGGATTTCATTGGTTTTTTATCAGTAAAATGTCCAGCTAACTATAACATGTGTGAAACCTATGGTTTTTTCACTGAATTTGCAAGGTTTTTTAAATGCTAATTCCTAACTATAACGTGTGTGAAACCTATGGTTTTTTCAGTGAATATATATATGTATGAATACAATACATACATATACACACATATATATCTATATATCTATTTCTATATTTATTTATTTATTTTTTTCAAAAAACTTTGTCCCCTAGGCGAAGACGCACTGAACGGCAGATTCTACTGTTTAGTCAACTGCAGCGAACAGCTAATGGCCATCAACAGCATCAGGCCAAACGCGTTTCAGGCTTCCCCACCCTTTATCAATGGACAACATGTCAAGCAACGAAAAGCTTCACCAGTGGCCAATCACTGTATTTTTCTGCCCCCCAAGTGGGCTGCCTGTGAGTATCAAGTGTATGCTGGAAATTGTAGTCCCATTAATACTATCCAGATGGATTTACTGCTTAAAACATGTTAAATGTCCCATATACATTACCCCAGTAGGTTTGTTCATGTCACATCCAGCCGGCACACCGCAGTATCCTTAATTTCTCAGCTGCTTCTGCTCGTAACTGCAATCCTTGCCACAACAGACCTGCTCTTACTTCCACGCAGCGGTGCACTCTTCACGGCAGGACTGGGCATCTTAATTTAAAAAAAACTTTGTCCTCTAGATGAAGACGCACCCAATGCAGATTCCACTATTAAACTGCAGCGAAGAGCTAATGGACATCAACAGCATCAGGCCAAACGCGTTTCGGACTTCCCCGCCCCTGATCATTGGCTAACATGTCAAGCAGCAACAAATATATATTCACTGAAGAAACCAAAGGTTGCAGGGACAAAACAGTTAGGGAGGAGAACATGGCGGCAGACGGCTGATCTGCCGTGGCGCTCCGTGAGTCAGGCTCCCGTTGGCCTTACCTGAGTTCCTGATGGCAGCCACCAATACAGTCTTTTCTTCCCTGTGCCTGGCTCCTTGAGTCTTCGTTTTTCTCTTTTGGGGTATTTTTTGCGCTTTGGCGGTTCTGGAGCCTCTTTTGTTTCCCGTTATTCAGTGGTTGTAAGGTTGGAGGCTGTCGCTTGCGAGGCGAGAACTCTCTCTCCTCTCCTCTCCTCTCCTCTCCCCCTCTCGATCCGGGTCTGTTCTCCCTTTCCATGATACGTACCTTCGGCAGTAGTATTCCTGCCAGCGGCGTCCTCGGCGCTCATGGAGACACGGTGGATATCGCTGTTTCCCTGTTTCCACGGGCAGTCCACTGCTTCGGTGGTCGTGGTCTTCGGCCACCCTGGAGCTGCGGCGTGGCAGGAGAGCACGCAGTTTGGTGCGTGCTGTGTGCGCTGAGGATACCACCATTCAGCATTTGGGAGTGACTGCTCAGGATACAGTGGAAGGCACAACGGAAACGGACGGGCGCAGCGGCAGCGATAAGAAGGCACAGGAGTCTGACCCAGTATTACCTCCCTGTGGGGTATCTAATGACTCAGAAGGTTTGCACCCTCAGTATCCTCAAGTGCCCAGAGGTAAGGGGAGAGGTGGGAGAGGTGGGGAAGGAGGTCGAAGAAGAGGCAAGGCGCCGGCTAGATTATATTTAAGGGAGCTCATCCAGAGCCACCACTTCGCCCCAAAGAAGTAGGAGAGCCTCTTCCTATTTATCTACTGAGGTGAAATTTAAGGGAACCAGAGGGAAAGCATTACGTAATCTTACTGCAGGAGTTGAAGCTACATCCAAAATCACACCATCTCTTCGCTCGTACTTTAAAGTTGTCCCACAGGTTTTGCACCTCGTCGAATCACAGGCACTGACCGCACTGAAGGACTCTGTTCCAGTGACTTTCCCTACCTTAACCCCATTCCTTGTAGTTCCCCCTCCCTTAGATGTTTCGTCCACCCTTTTGGCTCCTGCGGTTCCCGGGGTGATCGGGGTGAGGGTAACACCAGTAGTTCCAACTGCTTCTGTAGTCTCAATAGCCCCTCCACTTACAAGCATACCCATGAATGGAGTTTCGCTCGGCGAAGAGGGTAGAGACTGGGCAATACCTGTCAGTCCTGATGTGGGGAGCGACACAGCAGAAGCTATGGAGGGGGTCCTTAGTCACCCCAAGTCCCGTGATCCTGATCACACGGGCCAGGATTCTTGTGGGGCCAGTGTATTGGAGCTACCTTTGGAGTCACCCAAGGATGTGCTTGTGCCTATGCCTGTACCTTCTACTTTATCTTGTGGCAGAGAAGAAATATCAACAAATGTTTCGGCAGCTTCTTTGTTTGCGATGTTTACTACTTTGTCTCGGGACATAAAAAGGGGGTTCGAGCAATCCTCAGCTATGCAGACGGAGATCCGGGATTATTGTCAGTCACTGGATAACAAGATTGATGGGCTGTCAACAAGGACAGGAGTCCTGGAAGAAAAGTTAGCTACAATGTCGGAACACCTAGATAAAGCAGAAGAGGACATTTTCAAACTTAAAAGTGAGGACCAGGCTTTGTTAGATAGGATGGAGGTTTTGGAAAACAACGCAAGAAGAGGCAACATTCCTATCCTTAATGTCCCTGAGGGATCTGAAGGTTCTGATGCTAAGCAGTTTGTTGTCCGCTTGCTGAAAGATGCATTATGCTTAGATCAATCTTTGGAGCAGCTGGCAACCGATATTCAAAGGGTTCATAGGGAACCCTTTAGACAGAACTCCCAAAGGCTAAAACCACGTAAAATCCTTGTTAACTTCCATACGTACACCCTTAAAGAGCAGATTCTCAATGCGGCTCTTAAACAGAAGTTTTTACCTGGTAAGGGGTTCACTTTCCTTATCAGGTCTGACCTATCTAGGGTTACGCTGGAGAAGCAATGGGAGTTCAGGAGGCGGCTGGAGGCCTTCAGGAAGCTGGGTGCTTCAGCTCAATTGGTGTTCCCGGCTTCTCTGAGGGTCATGTATAATAATAAGATGGTATATATTAGGTCAGCCCAAGTTGCCGATGAATAGGTAATAAGTCATCTGGTAAATAGTACTTAACTCTCTTGGTCTCTTATAGCTGTCATGGTCGCTCGTAGGTATTGTAGCATATTGGAATTTATTATTTATTCCAGTAAATGAAAATAGGGGAAAAAGCTAGAAAAGAAGGGGAAAAAAACAAGGGGAAGGAAAGAAGGAGAAAAAAAAAAAGTTAAAAAAAAAACATAATATGCATAATAGCACTTAAGGTGGGATCACTTTCTTCCTCATTCTATATTTCAGGTGTCGGGTCTCGGGTGGGGAGTAACGGGAGCCTGAGGTAGGGGTGCCATCTACTGGACTTGATCCGGTTAGATACACCATGGGTTCTCCACGGGGGGGGTAGGGGGGGAAGGTGGAAGGGCGGGGGGAGGGATCCTCGGGCAAAACGCATACAATTTCTCATCAGCCAACTTTTTCTTTTTCTTATAATTTTGGTCAGTCCTGTTTTTATATTGTGCTGCAATTTTTCTCATGGAGGTGGGTCAGTTTATATTTGGTCGTATTATAAAGGCAAGGCTGGTTGTGCTCTGGATCAGTGGGGATGGCTAGTTTAAAGATTATGTCTTGGAACGTCAATGGGCTCCGTACTAAACCTAGGGCTAGAACATTGATGCAGTACCTCCGGGATTCAGAAGCCCAGGTCATCATTCTCCAAGAGACACATTTGATCCAGTCTGAAATTGACACCTTGGTTAAAGGGAATAAATGGATTGATTTTGTAATATCGACCTCTCAATCTATGACCTCCCGTGGTGTGTCATTGATTTTCAAAAAGCATCTTGGCGCCAGGGTATTAGATTTTAAGGTTGACCCTGCGGGGAGATGGGTTATTGCTTCCCTGGCAATTTTGGGTGCTTGTCTTACAGTGGCTGGATACTACAGCCCCAACCTTGACAATCCTACTTCTTTAGAAGTGATTTTTTCCCATCTTTTGTCCTTCCCGGAACCGGTTATATTAGCTGGTGATTTCAACATCGTTTTAGATCCGATCCTGGACAAATCTCATAATAGTAGATCTCGTGTCCCTTCTAAATCAAGATCTTTTTTGTTGAATGTAATGAAACAATACGGATATGTGGACATTTGGAGATTAAGGGCCGGGCAGCAGCAGGGGGTCTCTTTTAGAAATTATAAATATAATCATCAGTCGAGGATAGATTTTATATTAATCAACCATAGTTTAATCGACGCTGTTAAGGACATTCGATATCTCCCGTTACATCTATCCGATCATTCTGCTGTATTCCTGGAATTTACGGTACCTACTCCGGCCGTAGCAAGGACTTGGTCTTTTGACCGTACTTTACTCTCTCATCCTGAAGATGTCACCTTTTTAAAAACTGAAGTGAGGTCCTTCTTAGAGGTAAATGTGGGCTCTGCAGGACCCGGTGTGGTCTGGGACTCACTTAAAGCCTTTTTGAGAGGTCTTATTACGGGCAAGGTGTCATATAGAAGGAGGGAATACAGAGAGGCCATTGCCTCTGTGGAGGCGAATCTGTCTAAAACGCAGACTGATATTGATGCCAGCTTAGCCTCTACAGATGTTGTCTTATTACCTTTGCGGGCTAAATTACTTACTCTAAGGGACAACTGACCTCGATTCTTAACCGGCGGCTTCAGGAAAGATGGGAGGCCAGAAAAATCGCACATTTCCAGTATGGAGACAGTGCCGGTAAATTATTGGCATGGAAAGCAAAAACTGATCAGGTTTGTAATAACATCAACCAGATCAATGTCAACAACGTCCCTCTTTCTTCAGAGGCAGATATTAGAGCAGCATTTAGAGATTACTATCAAGCCATTTACCATGAAGACAAGAAATTGGATACTGTTACTATCAATGATTGGCTTAGGAAAATAGATTTACCAAGTCTTTCTGCTGATCAGTCAGTAATGCCACATAGTAAAATCTCGGAAGAAGAGGTAAGGAAAGCCATCCAGGAAGCCAAGAAAGGCAAGGCGTCTGGGCCTGATGGCCTGCCTGCTGAAATATATAGAACTTTGGAGCAGGAACTTGTCCCCTTTCTGGTTACACTGTTTAATCAGATCTTGCTGGATGGAGTGCGACCACCCGTGTCATGGGATTTCGCATCTATAACTGTTATTTTGAAGCCAGGGAAGTCCCCAACAGCCTGCGGTTCTTATAGACCAATCTCTATTTTGAATGGGGACTATAAGATCTTTGCCTCCATTCTTGCAAAGAGATTGGCTCTAGTCGCTCCCACCATTTTACACACAGTTCAGAAAGGATTTATTAAGGGGCGACAGCTTTTTGAACTGACTTTTGATTTGATTGGATCAATAGATTTGGCATGTTTGAAGTCTTTGCCCTTGGCGGTTCTCACGCTGGACGCCACCAAGGCCTTCGACAGAGTCAATTGGCTGTATCTGTCGGAGGCCTTGGCAAAGTTTGGCGTGGGGGGTAGATTTCGTCAGGCGATTGGTTTTCTTTATCGTAACCCTAGCGCCCGTGTATTGATTGATGGTATTTTATTTGACCCATTTGACATCTCGAGGGGTACCAGACAGGGCTGCCCCCTCTCCCCGCTCCTGTTCGATCTGTATGCTGAACCATTTGCCCAGAGTTTGAGGGATAGTGTGAACATCAAGGCATTTGCATACGGGGGCTGGGAGAGAAAGGTGGCCCTCTATGCCGACGATATCCTTATATATACCCCTGAACCGCATGAGGCCCTCCCAGCAATATTTAAGATGGCTTCGGAGTTCGGGAGGATCTCTGGCTACGAAATTAATACTTTAAAGACCGAGATGATGACCTGGAATATTGACTATAGTACCTTCAATTCCGAAATCCGGCCGGGGAGTCAGATGAGGTATCTAGGTTTGGATATTGTAGCTGACCTCGATCAGATCACTATTACTAACTTCTCAAAAGTTGCAAAAGAGTGTCGTAAGTTGCTCCAGACCTGGGCCCAACTTCCGCTCTCCCTACTGGGTAGGGTCAGCCTTGTTAAAATGTCTATTTTGCCCAAAGTTTCTTTTTTGTTTAATACGATACCTCTATATTTTGATCCCGCCTCTATCAGAAAATTGCAGTCTGACATTAGTTCCTTTATTTAGAATAAACATCTTCCAAGAATCTCCTGGAAAAAAATCAGGAGGCGTAGGGAAAAAGGAGGGCTCGCTGCCCCTGATCTCCAGGCTTATGCCCGGGCTTTCCAGCTTTCTCACGCCAGGATCCTATTAAAGAGTCCAGCAGGTTATGGAGTGGGGTCGATTTATTCTATCTTATTGGATGCAGAAGGGGTAAGTCAGTCAGGGTTTCTTTTTAAATTTGGAAACCCCAAGTTTTTCAACAAAATTAAACAGAACATTTTATGGGGTATGGCTAGATTATGGGCTCAGATGTCGAAGGCCATTAAAGTTGGGTACTATGGAAGCAGGACACCGTTGTGGGATCTCCCCGACGGCCCAACTTGGCTAGGGGATGCACTAGCTATGTCTATGAGAGAGGCGGGACTAGAGGAGTGGGGTGACCTATTTGTTGACGGGGATTTGTTACCTTGGGAATATCTTTGCACTAAAATTGGCCCAAACTTCTCTAGGCTTAAATATCTTCAAATATCGAGTTGGTCTTGTGCATATTCTGTTCAACCTCCACATGGTATTAAATATCCCTTGGGTGCGTATAGTTATCTTATAACGCTTTTGGCAGATAAACTGCCTGCCAAGAAGGACATTTCACTGTGGTATAATCTAATCCTGGAGGAAATTGATGGAATATTTACATTCACATGTTCTTTGAGTGTCCGCAATTGTCCCCATTTTTGGAAGCCATCAGTAAGACTCTTTCACTTTCCGTTGGTGTTAACATCACCTTGGACCTTACATCAGTAATATTTGGTTGCTATCAAGGTGTCCCTTCCTTGGCAAAAAAGCTTATTTTTTATGCCATACTGCTTGCCAGGAGGGAGATATGCAAGAAGTGGAAGGCCTCTTCATCTCCTTCTATCAATGACTGGTATGCTTCTACTCTGCTGGTCTCTAAGTTGGACCTGGCTAGAACCAGTAACCCAGATATAAGATCCTTATGGCATCTTCTGAATTGGGACCATTGAGCGTCTGGGTTTTTTTGTTTTTTTTTCCCCCCCAGGTCCAATGATTAAGCCATTAATCCCATTCTGAGGGACAGTTGTCTCTTGGTGCTATTACTAGTACCTTGACTGGGCTCTAGCAATTTCTGTTTGGTTTTATATTAGCGATCATTGCTGGTTGAACCATTGTTGCTGAGGGGTGAGTTTTTCCATTCCATTACTGCCCCAACCAGTTATAGTAACTGAGGCAGCACAATGCGTGTAAACCTACAAGATTGCATATTGAAACCTGAGTGGCAGATTAGGACAAAAAGACAAAAAAAATACTATCCAGATGGATTTACTGCTTAAAACATGTTAAATGTCCCATATCCATTACCCCAGTAGGTTTGTTCATGTCACATCCAGCCGGCACACCGCAGTATCCTTAATTTCTCAGCTGCTTCTGCTCGTAACTGCAATCCTTGCCACAACAGACCTGCTCTTACTTCCACGAAGCGGTGCACTCTTCACAGCAGGACTGGGCAACTTAATTTAAAAAAAACTTTGTCCTCTAGATGAAGACGCACCCAATGCAGATTCAACTATTAAACTGCAGCGAACAGCTAATGGACATCAACAGCATCAGGCCAAACGCGTTTCGGACTTCCCCACCCTTGATCATTGGCTAACATGTCAAGCAGCAAAAAATATATATTCACTGAAGAAACCAAAGGTTACAGGGACAAAACAGTTAGGCTCAGATTTCAGTTGTACAAATCCATTGAGATTCAGCAGTTATAGTTACATGAGCTAACTATAACTTATGCTCCAGCAATACACAGCTTATGACCTTACATATTAAATCACTCATAACATCACAGCCACATGCATCAGTGGCTGCATAAGTGTCTCACTGGGTGTGTTAGTGGGTGAGTGAGTGAGTGTCTGAGTGGGTCTGTGAGTAGATGCTTGAGTATCTGAGTTGGTCTGTGAATTGCTGTGTGGGTATGTGACTGCGTTTATTAGTGTCTGTGTTGGTGTGTCAGTATCTGTGTGACTGGGTCACAAAGGAACTGAACCAGCCCTTTTATCCAGCAAGAGTCCAGAGTTTTTCACAAAACATCTACTCAGGTGGAGTTCTTACTACTAGTTAACTACTACGTGCTACCTCCTCAGGTAAATGTCCAGTGCATATTCTACACTACAGCTGCATAATGAAGCATGTGTGTGTTTTGGCAATGTGATTGTTCCTGCTGTGTCTTTATCCATATATATTATCTACTGGCGGTCGCCAGTAGATAGTTATAGTTAGGATCGTGTTTCCATAGGAAAGTAGGGGCCGAGAAAAAAGGGGGTCCCAAAACGCGTTTTCCCCATGCATTTTCCCATAGGACCTTTAGACACAGCTCCAGCCCGAACGGCTGAACAGAATTACTTGAAATTTGGCAGAGAGGTAGCCATAAGGTCAAGGAAGTGCCTTTTGGTGTAAATCTGTTCAGTATTTCCTGAGAAAATAGCATTTAAAAGCATATCAATATCTATACGCGCGCAGGGTGCGCGCACCGTGCGCGCACCGTGCGAGCACCCTTACGTGCGCGAGCGTAATTCTGATTGGTGGTTACATGTTAGTCAACGTTCGAATCGGTCGAATTCAGGAAGTGTCGGCCGCCATTTTGTTTGTTTTCAGTGCGAGAGTGAAAAAGGAAGGTGGCAAACGTGAAAAGGGGGCAGGATAGAGAGTTCCTGACCCCCTAGCCTTTGTGAGGGGGTCCCTGAAGGACCCCGAAGGCATAATTTTTTTTTTTTTAAATCGCGGGGGTGCGTGCACCGTGCGCACACGGTGAAAAACCAAAAAAAATAATATATATATTTTTTTTTAAATCGCGGGAATGCTGCAGAATAGCACTCACAGAGAACTATTTTGAATATGAAGGGATGATGTTTGGACAATGCCACGGTACTTCTATGGGCAGCACCTTTGCCCCTAGTGTGGCCGGGCTCTATGTGAGCACTTTTGAGCAATAGTTCATACAAAACCACAGTAACCCCTTCTTCACACAAATACGTTTCTGGCGACGTTACATAGATGACGTTATTATGATTTGGGAAGACTCACAAGAAACACTGAATGAGTTCCTAACATGGATGAACTGTAGAGACAAATGCCTTAAGCTCACATGTACATCAGATGGAAAACGACTGGACTTTTTGGACATAACAATCTACACAGATAACAACATTCTGCAAACCAAGACATTCTATAAACCAACAGCACGGAACAGCATACTCTCCTATAATAGCTTTCACCCTCGCCCTCTGAGGGAGAACTTACCCTACAGCCAGTTTCTACGCCTCAGACGCAATTGCAGTACCATTAAGGACTACAAAGAACAAGCTAAAGATCTGGAAAACAAACTACAAAAACAAGACTATCCAAATAGAATCATCGATAAATGTCAAAAGAGAGTTTGCAACCAATCGAGAGAGAGCCTTCTGGAAACCACACCAAGGGAAACACCAGAAGACTTATTGACATGTGTTACTAGCTACAGTATCTCCACCAATACTGTCAAGAAAATAATAAACCGGAATTGGAGAATCTTAACATCAAATACCTTACAATGGCCTAAACCCAGATTCGCCAACAAAAGAACACGAAACATAAAGGACCATATAGTGCATACAAGACCAGCATGAGTTAACAACAAAGAGAGTCTCACTACAGCTTGGAACTTGAGTCCTATAACGGGCCATTATCCATGTGGATCATGCACAGTGTGCAAACTAACAACAGTTACAAAAAAACTAGAACAACTACCTAACTTTACATGGACCTTACGCCAACATATGAATTGTAAGACCACTCATGTGGTGTATATGATCACGTGCCCGTGCAAAAGCATGTATATAGGCATGACATGCCGGAAAATAAAACTCCGCATAGGAGAACACAAGAGCAATGTCAACTGCCAAAGAGTTACCACCAAGATGAGCAAGCACTACATAGAAAACAATCACAGTGTAGACGACCTCAAATGGGTGGTCCTCGAAACTGTACACATGAAAACCAACAATGTTGAACGTGCCCTCTTCGAAAAAGAACAACGTTGGATCCATCGTCTTAAAACGGATACCGAAGGGTTGAACGACAACATTCCATGGCACACATTAGCATGATGATACCCTTAACACAGTTATAATGCACGACAAACGATCATCTATCCTCAAAAGAATAAGGAAACTAAAAGATCATGGACTGATTAAAATATAGTAATTTTTATAAATTACCTCTATCACCTTCTATAATTTTTATCATCATAGAGGCATTTTCATGATCCAACAACATGGTATTTAAGATATTATTGAGAAACGAAAAACATAGTCTCTTTTCCATATTAACCACTGCAATGCCAACCATTATGCCAACCATTGTGACATCCATGGAGTCCTACATTAGTCTTTACACCATACCTATCTATGTAAATACAACTCTTACGCGGCCCCGCGTTTACTGGGATACCGCGATCAGAGACAGCACAAGTCTCACACCAGGAAGGACCGGTAAGCGCCTATTGCTCAAACCACGAGGCAGGCAACAAATGCGGTAAGCTAACTGTTACTAAAGAAAGTTTAACTTTACAGAAGCAGGTTCCTTCCCCGATCTTCGGTGCCCCGAAGAAGCCAAACTATGGCAATTTCAAAGGTAATAACGCTGTATTATTTCCATTTGACTGTACAGGCCGTAATGCAACCACAAGACCTCGTGAAACAGACAGCACAAGTGCTCGATATAGTTTTGTACCCAACTAATTTTCTATGATATTTGCTCACACTATAACTAATTCCCGACCCTAATTATGAAGTAATGTAGGCACCGATAATATTTACTTGCCTATTGAGATTAATATATAAAACAGACCGCCTTGGAAATCTTTAAGCCCTGTTTACATTACGGCAAAGTAGGAGCACTCATTATCCGTAACACCATGATGACGACATTGCGGAGCAAATTAAGATAATATGTAGTTTTGACTGCATTTTGACATGCCTATTGAGATTAATATATAAAACAGACCGCCCTGAATATTCATAAAACCATGATGACGACATTACGGAGCCAACTAAGATACTGTGTAGTTTTTACTGCATTTTGAGATACTTACAAAACTCACCTTCTCCTATAGCTCTACCACCTGACTCCTCACTTTTGTTCGAACGAGAATGAGCACTCCTACACCTTCTCAGAATTATTTAATAGCAGCACTTACAAAGTAGAACATATGAATACTGCTACAGCACCTTTGTGAAATATAGGATAAATCAATCGCTATATTAAAAACATAGGGTACACTGATTTAATCACTGTGACACTCAATTCAATTTTGATTTCAGTTTCAGATACGACAGGTCTGACTAAAAATTAACACAGAAGTGGCGATACAACCACTCATATTAGGAGGTAGAATGAGCCCCTAAATACATCTGGTCCTGACGAAAGCCTCAAGAAAATGCAAGAAGGCCATGTTGACCTATTAGTGCGGTAGACTAGTAACTTGGTCTACACACGCACCACGCTTTTCCTTTTAATTTCCCACTTCACCCTTTTTTCTAACAAAGTTTTACCACATTGGAGTGAAGTAGGCAATTTTAAAGTTCACCACACATGAGCACTTGCACGTCCCTCTCTTTTTTGATATCTGGACACTACTGGCAAATCAGTTGGTCTACCTCCAGGCGGAGGACAGCATATATACAAAAAAGAAACCCTATGTGATGCTGTGCCAGTGCACTGAGGCGGAGAATCAAAATATACCGCTCCCGAGCTGTGTACTTATATGAGGGTTTTTTAGAAGGTTACGTAACAATGAAGACACTGATTTCACAGGACAAGTGATCCATTCTTCCCCAACTTGATTATTTGTAATACGCTGTAGCCACCTATGAATTATTTCATGCTGACATGGACATTTACTGCAGGAATCGAGGACGAAGATGACAGGCCATCGGAAGATCTCTCCCATTAAATGATAATGATCCATACTCACCTGTTTTCACAACATGTTTAGTGGCTTTTCTATATAGCACGTGTTCCTAGCTAGGAAGTCATGGCATTCTATGCACTCCTACCCTGTCATGCCCCTTAGCACTTTATTTGATACCACAAACTGCCATAAGCTATTGCTGATGGTTACTTCCTTGATTTATCCTTATTGAAAAGTGAGGAGCGTTTCTGTCTTTATGCTGATCATAGCTACTGCTTTGGTTCTCTCTCTCTATATTGCCCGCTTAGATGGTTGCTACTGCAACTGTCCTGCCTGAAGTACTCGACCGAGGGCCTTATTACGATTTATGGTGGAACCACGTCCGCCCGACACTGTTGTGCAATTGGGACTGACCGATCCCCGGTCAGTGGTCCCGACAACAGCATTACAGTGCGACTGCACATGGTGCGGTCGCATACTCCCATTTCTCTATGGGGGCTTGTGCTGCATCCGTAAACCAGTCTTCGCACAAGCTCCCATAATGTAATGGGAGAATCTGTTCATCCCGGCACCACGAGGCAGGCACCTCAGGGTGCCTGCCACAAGGTGCAGGAATTACTAGGGAAGCTCCATAGGTGCCCAGTCGGTCCCCAACCGGAGGCTGCAGGGTGAAGGGATCTGTGCTAGGGGCTCCCAAAGTCACTTTCCAACAGGATTTCCATGTCAGAAAACCTAACATGGAAATCCTGTTGGAAACCGACATCATAATCCCTAAGGCAGAAACGCTGTCCATAGATATTACGGTCAGGCCTCCTATTGACTGACGGGCTTCTTTGGCCTGTCAAAATCCAGCCAGAATGACCGGCTGGTTTCACTTTCGACCGCCTGCATCATAATGCGGCGGTCGAAAGTGAAACCCGCGATGGAACTGGGAAAGTTTCCGACCTGCAATCTGAAACTTCACCAAACCTCTCTTTATTGGCTGAACATTTATTGCAAATAATAATAATAATTATTATTATTAGCTAGCATTTCTAGAGTGTGTAGCTACCCAGAGGCATCCCAGCACTAGCCACATAGCAGTGAGGGGGTGGGACTTACAGATTGATGTTTTGAAATAGCCACGTTTTCAGGTGCTTTTGGAAAGTGAGAAGATGGGTCTCTGATTGTAGCTGCAAGGGGAGAGTGTTCCAGAGCCTGGCTGTGCTATAGGAGAAGGAGCTACCCCCACTACGCAACCTATGAATTTTGGGGATGATAGCCAGGCTCAGACTTGCAGAGTGGAGAGGTTTCCTGGGGTGATAGAAGGTAATGAGGGAGTTAAAGATGGAAGGTCCTTTGCCCATCAGGGTTTTATGGGCCATGCAAAGGGATTTGAATTTAATTATTTCTAGAATGGGTAGCCAATGTACCAGGCATGAAGCTACGCTGCAACGGAGACACCTGCTATGTTTATATGTGTAAGTGAATACTGTTGAGGCTTACTTTTTGTGAAATTAGCATCAGGGTCAAAACGGCCACAGGGACCTCATCCCCTGGGGGCTGACAATGGCTTAATGGGGAGGGGTCTGCACCCCTCCTCCCTGGGCTGATTTCAACCTGGGGACCCCATCTCCTGGGACACAGGCTTAATTTAATGTGGGGCATGTGGCCTACCCTCCTTGGGCAAATTTGGGCCCTGGGGCCCTGCTCCCACTCAGGCACCAGGGTGCATTGAGCTGCAGGGGGAGCCTCAAGGCCCCCACAGTCCCAACTGGCACCCTGCCTCCTGCAGAGCTGGCATTCCTCTTGCATGCCAGGAGCTGCTGGAAATGCAAGTCTCTGCATGCGAGAACAATTGTTTCAACTCTTTCCCTGCCTGCATGTCTTTGGGCAGGGAAAGAGATGAAACCTTCGCTTTCAGCAAGCAGGAGCACTTTGACAGCTCCCGCCTGCTGAAACGAACGTGTTTGCTTTTGTCTTGGGGGGAGCTGTCAAAGCTCCTGTCAACCAAGGCAAACAGCTATGTCCTAGGGGTGAACACCCAGTAACATAGCAGGAGCATACCCTGGAGAGGTGGCAGTCCCCAGGGCCACATATGGCTCCAAGAGGTTGTGCACAGGCTCCCCTACCAAGACAAAGGTCCCCGGGCCAAGAGCGACCTGGTAAGGGAGGTGTGGCCCTCTTTCCCCCTTCCTTCTAATTGAAAAAGAAAGTCCCAGGGAGGTAGTGTTTCTTGGTGCCGAGGGTCTGCGCAGATGCCTTCTTCTATGTTTATGTTAGTCCTGGGAGGCAGTGGTTCCCAGTGCAGAGGGTCTGCGCGTACCCCTTCTTCAATGTTTATGTTAGCCCTGGGGAGGTGGTGGTCCCCAGGGTCCGGGGGGGTCTATGCGTCCTCCTCAAATATATTTTTAATTTAAAGCCCCGGAGAGGTGGTGGTCACCGGGGCAAAGTGGGGGTCAGTGTGACCCCCGCTTAATGTTCACAATAGCCCCAGGAAAGTAGTGGTACCTGGGGCTGGGGCGGTTCGCGCACCCCCCAATGTTTTTTTAAATGTAAAGCCCTAGGGAGGTGCTGGTGTCTGGAGTCATTGGTCTTTGCGGACCCCCCTCTTCAAGGTTTATGTCAGCCCTGGGGAGGTGGTGGTCCCCAGGGCACAGGGGGGTCGGAGCACCCCCCCATATAGTTTTTTATTTACAGTCCCAGGGAGGTGGTAGGCCCGGAAGCACAGGGGTTCATGCAGCCCACTTGGGCCCCCCTTTAGTATGAACAAGAGCCCCAGGGAGGTGGTGGTCCCCAGGATAGAAATATGCATAAGGAGGGGGGGCCCGTGTGCCCCTCTGAATTTGTATTTTAACTACAAATTGCACTGGGACCTGGCACACGCAGAGGCAACATTAAAAAAAAGTGCAAGACCACGCTTTTTTTTGGGATTCATGGCTATATTAGCGAATAATGCTCGAAAATTGCTGTTCATTTTAAAAAAGGCTTTTTCCCCCTGGCGTGGTCCCTCTTTGACCCCAGCACCAGAGCAAGAGGGTCAGGGTATTCGTACTCTGCCCCTTTTCTTTTTTTCTGCATTTGTTTTTGGGACTCGGCTGATGTTGAGTCCCAAGATGGCTGCCAACTCTTTCTGGTTGAAGTGTTGGCACCCAATCAGAGCTCTTTTTATTCGCAAAGTAGAAGCGATCGTAGATATACAAATTTGGCTTCCTTTAATATCTTGCAAACTACTGAACAGATTTACACCAAATAACAAAATGCACAATCTGTTGTCCAAAAACTATGTTTCTGCCAAATTGGTATAATTCTGTCAAGAGGTTTGGGCTGCGGAAGTGTCTAAAGAGTCTATGGGAATTAACATGGGAAACACACTTTGTTCCCCCCCCCCCTTTTTCTCAGTCCCTGCTTGATGGGAGCCCTGGTTCTCTGACCTGCCTCTGCTACTACTCCACCACCCTCCACGATCTCAACCCTGGATACAACAACAACTGCCAGCTCTCAATGCCGACACCCAAGGCCCTCTCTCCTGTCTACATTGCTGCCGCACCTTCACCCACCTCCACACCCCAGACACATCTCCCAGCCTTCCGGACATCACCGCTCACAAACCACTCAACTGCATCCTCCTCAATTTACATTCCCTACACAAGCACACCATAGAAATCTGGGACCTCCTCAACCCTGACTTGACCAACGTCACCTTCCTCACAGAAACCTGGACCAACGCCAACTCTGCACACGACATCGCCACCGCCATTCCCTATGGATAGAAGAACCTGCACAAGGTCCACCCCATCTATCGCCATCGTTTCAAAAAGCACCCTCTGATTGACCACCATCCCGAACGAATGGCTCACCGTGGAACCCTCATCTACAAGCTGCCCGGTCTCCGCATTCGCTTTACCGAAGCCATCATCGATCGCATTGCACCCCACGCCCTAGCCTACACAGACTACATCCTACTCTGAAATTAGAAATTCCACCTAGACAATGACCACGACCCAAACACCACCTCTCTCCTAGAGAACCTCGCCAATATAGGACTGAAACAACTAGTCACCACCCCGACTCACACAGCGGGGGACACACTCAACCCCACCTTCGCTGAAGGAAACTCTCAGGCACATGCATCAACCTTTTTTGCGAGAGCAAACGGTGTGATTCGCAAAAATCGTCCATTTGCACCCGCAAAAAGGGCTTTGCGATGCATCAAGGTGAAAGGCATTCGCAATTCAAGAAATCGCAATTTGCGATTCCTTAAATGCAATGCAAGAACTACTTTTAAATAGCGATTCCGCTATTTGGGGCCGCAAATTACCGAGCAATTAAACTGTTCAGTAATTTGCAAAAACTTTGAAGAATGCACTAAAGTGCATTTTTCAAAGTTTCATGTTGTGCACACACATACCTTTGGGGCATGTGTGTGCGCAAAAGGGTGTACATCACAATGTCTGCCTACCTGCCTGTAGGCCCATAGGAATGAATGGGGAGCCATTCCTTAATTGCGACTCGCAAATTGCGAGTCGCAATTAAGGATAGTTTAGGAATTGCTATTTTTATAGCGATTCCAGATGCATAGGCTTTTGTGAGTCCTTAATTGCGATTCCTTAATAATGACAAATAAGGACTCGCAAAATCATACCTTGATGCATGTGCCCCTCTGTCTCCTACAGCCACACCATGGAACTGCTCTGGACAGATCACCACTGCATCCACTTCTCCTTAAAAAAACACACCGTACACAAGCATGCCACCGCCTCCTCTGCAGAAGCTGGAACAAGGTCCCCGAAGACCAGCTCACCTCCGCCCTCACCAGCACCCCACCTCCGACTACGCCATACGCAAACACCGCAGCACGCAACCCCAGCGCTGGATCACGAACTGCACCGACACACTCGCCCCCTCAAGAAAGCCACAAGAAGACACACCAAGAAAGCAAGCTGGTTCACCCCTGCACTCCAAGAATCCAGGCTCTCCTGCATACGACTCAAAAAGACATGGAGGAACAACAAAACTCTGGAAACACGTGCCAACTACAAAGCAGCCACCACCGCACACCAACATTTCATCAAATCCAAAAGGAAGAAGTCCCTCCAAGACAGAATCCTCACCAACGCTCACAACACCAAAGAACTCAACAGATGTCCCACTCTCCCAAGACCTTTGCAACAATCACGCCACCTTCTTCCACCTTAATATTAAGATGATCCATGACACCTCTGGCAACCAAGACGTCCTCACCACTCCAGCTCCCCCTCCATGCTACACAACCCAACAGACCCTGTTCAGATGGACCCCACTCACGACAGAAGACACCTTAAAAACCATGAAAAGCATCTATTCCAGTGCTACCCTCAGATCCCTTCCCACAGAGCTGCCTCTGCTATCACACCCGACCTATGTCGGATGATCAACTGCTCCTTCAAGACCGCCACCTTCCCCGACGACTGGAAACACCCTGAAGTCAACCCTCTCCTGAAGAATCCCTCCACAGACCCGACGGACATTAAGAACTTCAGGCCTATCGTCCTACTTCCTTGCGGAGCCAAGGTCATCCAAAAGGCCTTCAACATCCAGCTTGCAAAATTCATCAAAGCTAACAACGTCCTGGACATCTCCCAATCCAGATTCTGCAGCAACCACAGTACCGCGACCACCTTACTTGCCGCCACCTATGACATCTGATCCCTCCTCGACCAGGGGGAAATGGCAGCTCTCATCCTCCTGGACCTCTCGGCTGCCTTTGACACCATCTCCCACCGCACCCTAACCACCTGACTCCACGACACCGGCACCCAAGGCAAGGCCCTAGACTGGATTTGCTCCTTCCTCACCGGCACAACTCAGTGGGTCAGATTGCCTCCCTGCCTCTCAGAACTGACAGAGAACAACTGTGGAGGGCCGTGGGCACCTCACTCAACCCCACGTCTACATGGCCCCCCTCGCAACCATCATGAGGAACCACTGGCTCAACATTGTCTCCAATGGCCAACCTCACCAAACACAACTTCTAAGAAGGGATGAAAGCCTTCCCCACCTGGATGAAGAACAGCTGCCTGAAACTCAACTCTGAGAAAACCGAAGTCCTCATCCTTTGCACCACCCCCTTTGCAAGGGACGACTCCTGGTGGCCCCCCACTCTCGGAAAAACCCCCACCACGACAGACCACGCACTAAAACCTAGGCATCATACTAGACTCATCGCTCACAATGAACCGCCAGATAAATGCCGTATCCTCGACCTGCTTCAACACCCTCCGCACACTTCGAAAGACATTCTGATGGATCCCATGCAAATCCAGAAAAGCTGTCATGCACACTCTCATCAGCAGCAGACTGGACTACGGCAACACTCTCTACACCAGAATCAACAAGAAACTCCTTGGCAACACCCAACACCGCCATGATCTCCACTGGCTCCCTGTTGAAAGAAAAATACCTTTCAAACTCCTCACCCACGCATACAAGGCCCTTCACCACAAAGGATCTGAATACCTGAACAACTGCCTCTCCTTCCACACGCCCAAAAGACACCTCCGGTCAGCCAATCTCTCTCTGGGCACCGTTCCTCATTTCTACAAGACCAGAACAGGATGAAAGTCCTTCTCCTACCTCGCAGCCAAAGCCTGGAACGACCTTCCTTTACACCTCCGGCAAGCTCCCACAGTGCCCCGAAGCAATTCAAGACCTGGCTCTTCGGATAACCCAATGACTCGATGGAGCTGCCCCCCCCCAGCGCCTTGAGATCCTCACCGGTGAGTAGTTATGCTTTACCAAACCTGATTGGTTGATTCATTGATGGATGGATCACCTCAAAACTTTCAATTCACAACCAGAATTAGCTGCACACTTTTTTTGGTAAAATTACATGAAGAGTCATCAAACGGCGCCAAAGTTATAGGCAAGTCAAAAAACACTTTTACGATAAAAACATGCTCCAAACTACAACTACCTATTGGCGACTTTCAGTATATATTTAATATAATGGCGTTCATCACAGGTAGTTATTGTTAGGTCTCTTTTGGTGTTAATAACTTTGGAACGTTTGACGAATCTTCAAAAAACATTTGAAATAGAATCCTGTGTCACTAGTTTGTTCATGGAAAGTTTTGAGGTGATCCCTCAAGCAGGGGATGATAAACAAGGGGGATCCCGAAGCCCAAAAACACCATTCACTTAGCTTAAACTTTTTTAGTAAGCCCTACCACAAAAAGTGCTGAACGGAATTACATATTACCAAATCTGGCATGAAGATATGTCCAGAATGTGTGCTTTTTGTGATTTGGTGTAAATCTGTTCAGTAGCTTTCGAACAATTAAGGATCGAAAATATTTGCATATCCGGTTGGTTGGGTTGGAGAGACTCTTACAAGAGTTCCTCTAATCAGGCCTGGGCGTAGTTCATGGAGTTTTGCTACGCGGAACTTCGCAAAGTTACAATAAAACTCCATGAAGTTCCGCTAGTGGGAGAGCACAGTGCGAACTGCAGTTTGTGCTGGTATTCCTGCCGCTCGGGCAGAAATTCTACCCGAGCGGCAGCTCCCTATCACGAACTTACTGTTTGTGAACGCGAGCAGGGAAAAAACTCCGCTGCACATCGCGAAGCAGAGTTTTCTGCTCTCCGCGAGCTCCATGGAGTGGCGAGTGCAGAAAACTCCGTGAACGGAGCGAAGTTCATCGCCCAGGCCTACCTCTAACCCAGTTTAAAACATAGAGATCTGATTGGCCTAAAGGGCTTTTTTTACTTGGGCCAACTTGCTCCCCTGCTAATAAGGTTCCAATGGGGCTGGCTGCCCACATTTCAGGCCCTGCGGCCAACCTCACAAAGTGTATGGCTTACTTGGAGGGGCATTGGCTTTATGTATGGATAAAATATTACTTTACGTAAAAAAAAAAACAAGAAATTCAGTGGAAAACCAGAGGTTAAAGTAAATTTGTATTTTGGGTGAAAATTTCTGCAGCAACATACATAACTTCTTACATTAAAAATACACTGGCATTCGCCATTTATAGCTATTTCAAGTAACTATAACTCTTGCATTGAGGTAACTATACCTCACACCCTTGTCATGCGCAATTAATTATCTCACATGTTTCATCTCTCATGACATGTTCTACAACATCATTGATAACTTAAATGTAACATTTGAAATTACATAATTGAAAACATAACTACACATGCTGAGGGTGTCAGTGATAGTTAATTTAGGGCACGGGTTACAGTTACTTGGGTAACTCTAACTGATGAATTTCAGTTTTTCTTTTAGTTTAAAGCATTACGTTGTCACTGAAATTTCACCTAACTGTAACCTTAATTTAACCTTTGTTTTCTTCAGTATAATATAATCCATATTTGTAAAGCTTGAACATATCGCCCCCAAGTTGAAAATGTTAGAGGGATTAGTAAATTGTGACTATCACTCAAGAGGTGGCATGTGTAAAAGTCATCTGCCAGGTCTTAGTTTAAGAGCCAGGTCTTCAGCTTCTAACGGAATTCCAGAAGCGAGGAGGAGGCCCTTAAGTGTAGGGGGAGGTTGTTACATGTTTTGGGTGTGAAGTATGAGAAGGCTAGCCTTCCTGATCTGCTTCTTAGGAGGTGGGATGTGTGTGTGAGAGAGAGAGAGAGGCAGAGTGTAGGCCTCATAGTGGGTTGGTGGAAGTGTAGGTGGGAGTTGGGGAATTCTGGTCCAATGTTATGCAGCTTGAATTGGCAGCACTTGTGTATAGATAGCCAGTGAAGACCGCTGAGGTGAGTTGTGATGTGGAAGCACCTGCGAAGTTGTAGGATGAGTCTGGCAGTGGTGTTCTGATGATCTGAAGATGGTGGAGGAGGTGGTTGGAGATTACACCATAGAGGGCATTGATGTAGTCAAGTCTGATTGTGATTAGGGCTTGAGAGACGGTGCACATGGTACTCTTGGGAATCCATCTAAGAACCTTTTTAAGGATGCGTAGTACGTGGAAGAAGAAGGAGCTACCTTCTTTCACCTGTGCAGCCATGTTGAGTTTGTCATCTAATATTATCCACGGGTTGAGTGGGTGTTTGGTGGTTATATTCAATAAATAAATAGCTATATATTTTGATTTTTACCAAAAAAACAAAGCTTACAAAGACGTTATAGTTAGGCTCAGAATTCACTTGTACAAAACCATAGAAATTCAGCTAACTATAACTTACGCCCTCAAAATGCACTGCTTATGACATATTACAGCCCTCATAACATGGTCAGTGACATTACTGATGACATCACTGATAATATCTTAAATTACATCATTGATGGCATCATTGATTACATCTCATTGATTACATCATCCAGTGAGTGTATGTGTTTTCTAAGGATTTATGAGTGTTAAACATATATAGTAAGCTATTACAAATGTTTAATTAGGAACTAGGTGTACTACTAATGAGTGATACTACTTTTAACATGTAATGTGTGAGTGGCTGTGTGTATCTGTGCATGAGTGGCTATATGGGTGTGTGAGTGGCTGTTTGGGTGAGTGAGTGAGTGACTGTATTAATGAGTGAGTGGGTATGCCAATGACTGTATGGGTGAGGTAAGTGGGTATCTGAATGGCAGAATGAGTGAGTGACTGAGTGTATAAACGTGCTGTACAGGTGAGTGAGTGACTCTTTGATTGGGAGTTTGATTAAGTGACTTGGTGTATGAGTGGCTGTTTTGAAGAGTATGTGTCTGTTAAATAGCTGTATGCGTGAGTGAGCAGATGTGTGAGTACTTGTATGGATGTGTAAATGGGTATATAAGTGGTTGTGGGTATGTGTGAGTGAGTGTGTGATTGGTTGTATGAGTGAATGAGTGGCTGTTTGGGTGGGTGAGTGTGTGGGTGTGTGAGAAGCTGTATAGGTGAATACGTGGATATGCAGGAGCTGTATGGGTGAGTGTGTGATTGTGTGAGTTGCTCTATGGGTGAGAGACTAGTTGTATGAGTAGATGTATGGGTGAGTGAGTGGTTGTGTGAGTGGCAGTATGAGTGACTGAGTGGGTGGGTGTGTGGCTTTATGGATAAGTAAGTGGATGTATGAGCACTTGTATGGATCTGTGAATGGGTATGTGACTCTTTGTGTGTGTGTCTGAGTGGGCATATATGAGGTTGTATGGGGTGTGAGTGAGTGTGTGCGTGGTTCTATGGATGATGTCATCAGTGATGTCCTTTGAGATGTCATCAGTGATGTTATCAGTGCTATCATTGACCATGTCATGAGTGATTTAAGATGTGAGGTCATAAGCAGTGTGTTGGGGCATACATTATAGTTAGCTCAGGTAACTATAACTGCTGAATTTCTTTGATTTTGTATGAGTGAAATTTGAGCCTAATTATAACGTCCCTGTAACCTTTGGCTTTGTAAGTGAATTTCACTGTACATTTGTAGACTGGTGGAGAAAGGGAGCGGGCTTCCAACCATCTCTCAGCAATACCACTGTGTGGGACTTACTGGAGGTAACAAGAGGGGTTCTTGGCCCCCAATGGCCCTCAGCATCGAAGGGGACTCTATCCCCCAGCCAGTAGTGTGCCTGGAGACGCAGTTGCAGAGTGGTCGATAAAGGGGCAGGGCCTTCAAAGATGTCTCAGCAATCCTGCAATGTGGGACTTATTGGAGGTAAGAGGAGGGGTTCTTGGCCCCCAAGAACCCTCAGCATTCAAGGGGACTTCATCTCCCAAACAATAATTTGACAGGAGATGCATTTGCAGAGTGGTGGAGAAAGGGGTCATGGCCTCAGTGGACTTCCCAACAATCCCACTGTATGGGACTTACTGGAGGTAGCAGGAGAGGTTGTTGGCCCCCAAAGACCCACAACAGCCAAGGTGACTTCATCCCCCAATCAGTTGAGCGCCAGGAGGCCCCTTTTCAGAGTGGTTGATAAAGGAGGTGGGGCCTCCGTTGACTTCTTTATGGCTGGCTGATTTTCACTTTTTTTTTTTTTGGATCCAGGGATCCCATTCCCCCTGGCCAGTTCTTTTTACAATGGGGGAGGAAGGCTGCACGGCCCCCTCCCCGGGCCAATTTCAGCTAGGGGACCCCATACCCAGTGGCCTGGCCCTTTTAAAAAATATATATTTTCTAATGGGGAGGGAGGTCACGCGGCCCCCCTACATGGGCCGATTTCCCATCCCCCAACTATTTTTAAGCATTTTTTCAATGAACCGCCTTTAAGTAGTTTTACTTAGGACCATGTTTTCATAGGAAAATAATTTTATGACTTGCCTATATCTTTGGAGCCATCTGACGAATTCTCACGTAAATTTCCCAAAAAAGTGCCCCAGTGATTCTTGTTGCACATTGAAAGGTTTGGGGTGACCTGTCAAGCTAGGGACGTGAAAAAGGGGGGTCAAAGAAAGGTCTGTTTTCCATGTTACTTCCCATAGGACCTTTAGTCAAAGCTGCAGCCGAAGCACTAGATGGAACTAAACCAAATTTGGCAGAAAGGTAGATTTCATTCCACAGATCACAATTTCAGTTATTTGGTTATTTGTTTATTTGGCAGGCGGCGGTAGGTAGTTATAGTTAGTACCTAGCTTCCATAAAAAAGCATTTATTAATTTGCCAATAACTTTGCCATAGTATGATGAATCCTCACAAAAATTTCAAAGCTAGTTTACCACTCACGCTGCTGTCTTCAAAGTTTCGGGGTGATCCGTCAAGTGTGGTCTGAGATAAAGAGGGGAGTCCTAAAACACGTTTTCCACATGTTAATTTCAATAGGAACTTTAGACATGGCTACAGCCCCAAATGCTGAACAGAATTACACCAGATTTAGCAGAAAGGTAGCTGATGGTTTCAGGAAAGTGCTTTTTTATGATTTGGTGTAAATCCATTTAGTAGTTTTTGAAATACTAAATAATATGCAAATTTGCACATAGGGACATGGAGGATCTGCGACCCCTCCCCATCTTGTGCTGAGATCTGATTGGCTGCCAAACAGGAGGGGCCCGAGCAGGTAAGAGTGGTGGGGTAGTGGAGCCGGGTTGGGGAGGATTCGACAGACGACCACGAGGGAAAATGAAATAAATATTACATTTTCCCTCATTGTCATCTGTCGAGAACCTCCATCTCTTGTCCCCACCGCCCCACCGCTCTTACCTGTATGGGCTGCGGCTGCTGACAACCCTTCAAACCGGGAAGTGTTGGCAGCCGTCTTGGGACTGTAAAAAAAGAAAAGGGGGCAGGGTAGAAATATTTAGGGAAAGGATGAAAGTACCCTGACAGGAGAATCAGTACTATGGGAAACGGAACACCTGGGCACGGTGGATTTCTAATAAAGTAGAAATACTCTGACCCTCTAGGTCTCTTGGGAAGGGGTCCCAAAAAGTATTTTTTAAAGATTTTAAGTGGATCTGATGAAACCTTTTTAAAAAATGAAGTGTGGACTAGGCCTGGGCTGTAAAATCTGCTCCGCTCGTGGAATTTGTGGAATTTTGGCAATTCCGCATTCTGCGGAGAACGCGGAATTGCCGAAAATTCCGTCATCCGTGGCTTAGCGGAATTTTTTCCTTGTTCGCGCTTTCAATATGCGTGTTCGCGCGCACGGAAGTGACTTACTGAGATCCTTGCGTTTGCGATGAGTTTTCCTATCCGTTCGCGTGCGCCACAAGATTTTGGTAGCCGGCCGCGCGATCCCGCAAGAGTGTGTGATCGCGAACACGTCATTAGGACGTGCCATCGGACATCCGCGTTCACGAACAGGAAACACGCATCGCGAACAGGCGGGACAAGTGAAACAAGATGGCTGCGCCAATTGGCGACCGCATGGGCAAGTTCGCGAGATATTTCCCTCTGAGCACGCAAACAGTGTCCCCAAACAAGAAAAACGCATCGCGAATGGGTGGAACATGCAATTCCACATGCTCGCTGAATTCTGCGTAGCTCGCGGAGAATTATTACCATTTCGTGGAACTTTGCGCAGTGCGACTATGCAAATTCCGCTCACCCCTAGTGTGGACTCCCGCGCTTCATCAAGAATTGTCCCCCAGGTGGGCCAGGTTCAGGGTGCATTTGCATAATATAGGAGGGGGGCTGATGAGGTTGTTGGAGACCATGCCCCCTTTCTCTACCACTCTGCAAATGCACCTTCAGGCACACAACTGGTTGGGGGATGAAGTCCCCTTACCTGCTGAGGCCCCTGGGGGCCAACAACCCCTCCTGTTACCTCCAACAAGTCCAACAGAGTGGGAATGTTGAGAGATTGTCAGAGGCGACGTCCGCTTTCCCCACCATTCTGCAAATGTGCTTCATAGCGAACATCTGGTAGGGGGGTGAAGTCCCCTTGGCTGTTGAGGGTGCTTGGGGGCCAACTACCCCTCCTGTTACCTCCAGAAGGTCCCACACAGCAGGATTGCTGAGAGCTGGTCAGTGGCACCACCCCCCTTTCTCCACCAATCCGCAGACTTGCCTCCTGCTACACTACTGTTTGGTAGATGAAGTGCTCTTAGATACTGAGGGACCTTGGGTGCCAATAAGCTCTCCTGTTACATCCAGTAAGTCCCATACAGTGGGATCCCTGAGAACTGTTCGAAGGCCCTGCCACATTTCTCCACCATTCTGCAAAAACGATTACTAGTTAAAAAACATTAGAAATTCACTTAAAAAAACACAAAGGTTACCGGGACGTTACCGTTAGGAAAAAGAATTTGAAAAACCTTAGAAAGTCACATTAAAAAACAACGATTAAAGGGACATTAGAGTTGGGAAATTTAATTTAACAAAACCTTAGAAATTTACTGAATAATTATAATTCAGTGATCCGATTGGCTGCCAAGACTTCAACCAGGTAGTGTTGTCAGCCAGACCCACAAAAATGTTTACAAAATACATAAGGGGGCAGGTAGGAATACCCTGACCCCCCAAGCCTTCTTGGTGTTAGGGTCCCAGAATGACACTACCACAGCTAAAAAAGCACTTAAAAAAAATATTTGCACCAGAAACACGAAGGAGTTTCGAATCTGTAGCAAGAATTGAAAGTAAAACAAGCGCGGTCTCTCGCGATTGTTTTTAATAAAAACCCCAGTTGGGCCAGGGACCGGGGGCATGCTTAGTATAGAAAATATAAAAGGGGGGCTGTACGTGGCCCACTCCATAGGCATTTTTATGCCCTGGGGACAACACCTCCCATTGCTACATAAACATATAGGAGAGGGCCACACGGACCCCCTGGGCCCTGGGTACCACCAGCCTGAGCAGATCAAAGGAGGGGCCCCTTCCTGGATCCATATGACCTTGGGGACCACCAGCCCCAGGGCCAGCTCTGGATATGTCCTGGGGTGCCAACCCTCTGGGATATAGCTGTTTGCTTTAGCTTGGTGGAAGCTGTCACAGCTCCCACCAGGCTAAAGCAAACACTCCGGTTACAGTGGGCAGGAGCTGTCAAAGTGCTCCCGCTTGCTGGAAGCGGAGGTTTCATCCCCTTCCCTGCCCACAGACATACGTGCAGGAAAAGCAATGAAAGAAATGGTATTGCACGGAGGGAGTTGCCTTTCCATCAGCTCTGTCATGCAGCAGCAATTCTGCCTCCCGCAGGATGCGGGGAGCCAGCTGGGAGCATGGGGACCTTTAGGCTTGCCTGCAATTCTGGGGAGAAAGAGAAGAAAGAGGCAAAATAAAGGTCAGAAACAATCAGAAAAGGGCAAAATAGAGATCAGAAATTAGCAGAAAGAGGCAAAATAAAGGTCAGAAACAAGCAGAAAGAGGCAAAATAGAGAACAGAAGCCATCAGAAAGAGGCAAATCAGAGTCAGAAACAAGCAGAAAGTCGCAGAATAAATTTTAGCTACGAGCAGAAAGAGGCAAAGTAGAGATCATAAATGAGCAGGAATAGGCAAAGTAAAGTTTAGAAATGAGCAGAAAGAGGCAAAATAGAGATCAGAAACTAGCAGAAAGAGGCACAATAGAGGTCAGAAAAGAGCAGAAAGAGGGATAATAAAGGTCAAAAACAAGCAGAAAGAGGCAAAATAAAGGTCATAAGTGAGTAGACAAAAGATGGAAAATTAGCAGCACCCACTCAGGTACTCATGCACACACTCACAGAGCAACTCAGACACACCCACTCAGGCACCCACTTAGACACTCATACACTCACTCATGGACCACTCAAACACTCACACACCCACTCACACACCCAGTGAGACACTCATGAACTCACTCACATACCCACTGAGACACTCACTCACACACTCACTCTGAAAGATTATAGGTTGGGGTTAGGAAATAATAAAAAAAACATTAGAAATTCACTGAAATAAAACAAAGGTTAGAGTGACTTTATAGTTAGGCTCAGAATTCACTTGTACAAATCCATAGATGTTCAGCAGTTATAGATACGTGAGCTAACTATAACTTAAACCCATTGCTTATGACCTCACATATTTCATCACTCATGAAATGGTCAGTGACAGCACTATATTAGGACTAGTTGACGTGTTTGCCCAATATTTATGCAGTTTCCCTATCATAGTGGGTTTCCCTATCATGGTGGACTTGCCACTTGCCCCTTTCCTTCACACCAGTTAGTTTATAGCTGTTGTGTCCTATCGATTGTGTTGCCAAGGTGTGGAGCAGTTGGGCAAGTTAGCAGTAATATTGCTACCACAGAGATTAAATAAAAAAGGAGAACAGGAAGAAGTTTCACAGTCAACTCATTGTCAATAGTGTACTATGTATCTCAACACAAGACATAGAAGGGAAACATCCATTACAATGCAGTCATTACAACGCACTACCTTTACAACGCAACTGTTACAACGCAACTGCCTTTACATCGCATGCCATTGCATCGCATGCCATTGAAACGCATGCCATTACAACACAAACCATTACAACGCATGTCACTACAACGCATGCCATTATAACGCATACCATTACAATGCATACCATTACAACGCATTATAAGGTGAGTAATGGAGATTTTTTAGTTTTAAGGTAGGTATGGGGTTTGGGGTACATGGGAATAGTAATTTTTACCCCTACACTATTCAACACTTTCCCTACTGTTGCACTCACTGGAGTGGGAATAGTAATTTTCACTCCTACACTATCCAACACTTACCCTACTGTTGCCCTGAAAGTATTATGCGTTGTAATGGTATGCATTGTAATGGTATGTGGAGTAATGGAATGCGTTGTAATGGCAGTTTTAAAAAATGCGTTGTAATGGCATGTATTGTAAAATCATGCGATGTAATGGTAGTTGCGATGTAAAAACTGCGTTGTAACGTCATATATTCCAGATAGAAACAACTAAAGAGAAATTCGGACATTTGTCCTCACCTGACCTACCTGCTGATTTTGCTTGCATGCACAGGGGTCGCTTTCTCATGTGCACTTTTGATAAAATAAAGTACCCCATGGTAAATACAGCACACCTGACCTTTTTTAAGACCACAGAAATTCCACCAGTCAGGCTCTACTGAAAAGAAGGTATCCATAACACAAAATCAAATCTGAGGTCAGGATCTCAGCCACACAGACACACATACACTTTTCGATTACAAAAAACCTTTCTTTTTCTCCTGTGAGATAATCCTTCTACCTCTTATATGCGTCATTGCATGTTATGGATGAGATCAAGGGGAGAAACCCCTGGATTCAATTAAGTGTTCACCCTCATCGCCGCCTATTGTTTTGAGTGGCATCGCAGTCTTCTCAACACTTTTGTTCTGTTGTGGCGATAAGATCAAAGCGGTAGATACCCAGACCCTGACTGCTGCAAAATATATTATTCACAGACATCGTGCAAGATAATGTTTTTTTTTTTGCTTTCCCACCCGTACAGAATATTTCCCACATTGCTGTTTTTGAAGAACAAAGATGATCTTTAGAGGGAAAAAATGGAAGACAATTTCAAAGGAAATTCAAAGGTGCAGGTAATTAAATGTTGGCAAGAGACAAGCTTTGCGATCTTTTTATCTGCAATTATGCAAATGTGATGCCCCTTTCACCACTCCATGAGCTGTAAAAAAATATCTTTAAAAACACAGTTTCTGCATTGGCCTTATTAATTACATTTTGTGCTTGGCGAGCAGTCGATAGTAAGAAAAATACAGATGTAAAACATTGCAAATTATACATGGTTTTGTCTCAGTTAGTGATTAGGATAGAAAACGAGCATATTCTACTGAGATCATATAAGGGCAGTGGCACAGTTTTCCTCAGTGAAAGAAAAAAAGAAGTCATGTGAACATCACTCTATGACCACAGTTCAGGTGTTAATCACTTGATAACTCAACAGATCAAATGGTGGAAATCAGAATCTATCTATCTATCTATCTATCTATCTATCTATCTATCTATCTATCTATCTATCTATCTATCTATCTATCTATCTATCTATCTATCTGTCTGTCTGTCTGTCTGTCTGTCTGTCTGTCTGTCTGTCTGTCTGTCTGTCTGTCTGTCTGTCTGTCTGTCTGCCTGCCTGCCTGCCTATTATTTAGGGCATTTTGCAAAATGTGTTCTTTTTTAAAACTGGCTTAAATTTGGAAGCCAAAATTGTTATTAAAGTTAATTGATAATAACAAATGTTCTACTATTTTGTCTTCCCACATTTGTCCTGATTAGAATGATACCCTAATTGTGTGTCTGGACCTTTCACTTGTTACAGGACAGGCCTCAAACAGCAGCATGGAGGCATCAAGAATTTGCTTTGAAAATAGATCAGTTCTAGTAATGAGAGTAGCTGCGATATTGGGGCCAAGGCTCCGGCACCATCCAGGAAAACCTACCAAACACAATCATTTCTGGAAAATCAACTCTAAAGGAAGTAGAGGGTGGGTGACTTGCATGGATTCCACTAAGTTCTTTACCAGAATGCCCTGCAATTGTCAAACTTCAAGCAATACAAGGCCTAATACACACCAGAGCAATATGCAGTCAATTTAGAGGAACCATAGATAAAACATAATTGTAAACAATTTGGGTTAGCTGGGATAGTGGTAAAATATATTCTAATTAATATTAAGATCCACTGCCTACAGACTACCACCAGAATCCAAATACAAGAGATGAACATTCTATTAGAAAATTAATAAAATCAGCAAATATATCTGCGAGCGTCTAAAGGCCCCAACAATCACCTCCAATGCCCCAAGCTGGCGGCTTTTAAAAGTTGCAGTAAATGGATATTAATGATCCTTTACACATGCACCGACACGTTTGACAATATTGCAGAAGAGCACTACACAAAAGATGAAAACGTGCAGAAAGGGATATCTTCCCTAGAACTCCTCCCTCCCACCACCACCACCAAACACATGCACAGTAATATTGCACACAAATATCCCAAATATGCTTTCAAATGTTGGGCTCTGGGTATGCCACTAGACCACTCTGATCAGCAGCAGTTAGAGTGTGACAAATCAATTAAGAGAGAAAACATATCTTTGGACCTCACAAACGCTCATATTCCTCCCACACAGAGGAGCAATAATTGATCATAATTGATAACAAAAAATAAAAGTACCCCCCACAGCCTGCACATTACCACCAGACTTTATACACAATAGCAGAACATTTAGAGAAGGAAATCTGCAAAATCAGCAAAAATATGACTATGAACATGCACACACGTATGCTTGACAAAATCATGGATGAGTACATGACAAACAGGTATTGCTGCAGCAACAGCCTGTCTGTCTTGGAACCCCTCACCATAAACATATGGAGAAAAAGGATTTTGTAAACATACTCTGTATTTGGCATGAGACATATGCCCATGCATAGGCCCTTAGCAACACCAGAAAAATCAATTGAAACTAAGACCAAAACACCTGTGGCCTACATCAGACTAGGCCACCCTATTCCAAAAGTCCTAAGGGCAAAATCAGTGCAGCTGGAGGACAAGCAAGACCCTAACAGTAGATCAAGACATCAGGGTCTGCTTCATCGCACCCTAAATCCTCCAGAAATAAACACAAATAAATAAATGCACAAAGGGGAAGTTAATATTGGTGGTGTACCTTTTGACTACCCCAAACACAAACCCATAAAATATTTTCCAAGAAACTTTCAAGTTGCTCGAAGTTCGAATTTCATAAATAAGGCAAGTGTTGAGACTGAGCAGAATGATTGATGCTTTCTCTTCTATTGTCAGAATCCAAAATAAACAAGAAGTGAACAAACATTGCAGAGTTGTCTGGAGGACAGGAAGAGGAAGTTGCTTGTGAAGGTAAAGTATTCTCTATGGCACAGCCACCATATAAATCGGCATTTCTATGATAAAGTTACCCAAACAGTATCCTTGGGCTAACGATACACTCTGAAATGATTCTTGCTGCATTATACTGTGCAGTGGGTAAGTAGGTGCATATTTATACCCATGCCAATGTTGTAATGTGCCAGTGGGCGTTTCTAGTCTGCACAGATTCAGTTTTGCAGTTCCCACGAAATTCTTTCAACTCAAACCATGCCTTGCATTACAAACTCAGTGAAATCACAACAGCAAAAAATGAGACAAGGAAACTACTCATGCTACATAATCGAGGTGTGCGCGAGATTACCCTCACACAATAACAATTATGCATGGGCATGGGCAGAATCCACCGCATTCAAACACAGCAGGATGACAGTACGTAATATGGTTCCCTCCCTAGTAGGTTGGAGTCAGTCACCACAGCAGGCACAAATGCCCTGCTCTGCATGTTTATGTGAAGATTTCGGGAACTAATTGAGGAGGGAAAATTCGCCTCCTGGGAAAGTTTGTCTGGAGTTGTGTCAGTGTATACTTCCATCAATGTTGATCTCTGTCCATCCAAGCTTTATGATTTCCTTTCCAAAGTTATGAGTCAGGTTTTCTTGTGGCACTCATCACCAATAGGCTGCCCAGATATATCAATGAGAGGGAAGTGGTGGAGGCGAGTACAAAGGGACCAGATTTGTGCAGTGGGATCAAATCACATTACAGAAATATGTTCTGATGGAGGCGCTCCACCAATAAATCCTTCTGCTGCTATCATCATAACGCAGGAGTGGATGCAACTGTGAGTCAATATGGTGAATAGCAGACATTGTGCTATATCCTAAAATATTTATTGGGAAATGTTTACTGTGTGATCAAAAGGTGGTGATTATAATTCAACATGTATATACTATATGTTGGCTAATAGAGAGGGAATTATTATGTAGTTATGAGCAATGTTCCTTTGCAAATCTAAAAGAAATGGTACAGATGACTTGATAGGTGCCATTACTACTGGCAATGAGAGTAAAAAGGAGACATTTCATAGGTCAGTAAAGCTCTTGTTGGCTGTCCTCAGTTGGATCTAGCCATCTAGTATTTGTTGCTGCTGTGTCAGGGAATCCTTTTTCTCACTAATATGGGTGTATTAGTAAATCAGTTCTTAGCAGTTTCAAAGCGCTTTAAACAGGGCTCAGGGAGGGTGAACGACCTTTACAACACGGTCGTTACACCGCGGTACGTTTACATCGCGGTCAGTACAACACAAGTCGTTACAACGACTTGTGCTGGATGGCACTATACACTAAGGAATAGTATGATTTACTATTCCAACACCTTCCCTACTTTTATGTAGGCTGGAGTTGGAATAGTAAATCATACTATTCCTACGTCCAGCGCCCTCCAGCGCAAGTCGTTATAACGACTTGCGTTGTAATAACTGCGATGTAACGTACAGCGGTCTAACGACCGCGTTGTAACGTCACATATTCCTGAGGGAGTATAAAATTATTCACAATTCAGTGCAAGTGTTGAAGTTAAGGATGTTTCTGTACATTAACTGGGAATTTTACTAGTTTTCCCGTTTGTGTTGAAAACACTACTTCACTTCAACTACATTGAGTGGCTGCTCACACTTAACCTTAACCAAAGTTTAAGAAAAGGTTTTTTTTTGGTGTGGCTTCACAGCACAGCTATCGCTGGGAAATTATGTGACTATCACCAGGAGAGGGAGCCAGGAGTAGATGCTTTGTTTAAGAAGAAGTTGTGTGCTTCTACAGAGGTGTGATCACTGTGTTCATTTATCCAGCTTTCTTACCGTGAACCCTCAGGGGCACACACACGTGCCATTGTAATGCTATTAAAATGTCTTAGATAACTGACTAATTTATGCTATTTTTTTCTGACAGCAGTACCAATGGAAAAGAAGCAGTCATTAACGTACATAGACATAGACTTTTAGGTGTGGCTTGACAATACATCCATAAGCCAACCTACTGGCATTTATGTCAAGAAAAGTTACATACAAGCTTTAAGGTATGGGGTCTGCTGTCAAAGCCCAGAGGTCGTCCTTTTTATAAAATTAACTTCTTCTATTCAGGGGGAGGGTGGCTAGGCCTAAATGCCCTACTTTCCACAGTCTTTATAAAATGACTTCTCTCTTTGTATTCCATGGAATTGTAACAATGCTAACTGTGTTGAGTTTATGCATTTTGCTGCTAGTAGTGGCACGTATACTGTATTATAGAGCACAATAGTTAAAATAAACATTTTGAACTATTTCAGTGACTCTGCCTATTCTCATTGTTGACAAGTACGAGTGAGTGAGCGAAATGGTACTTCTTGCTCCCGCGATTCCTGAGAGAGTCGGGAGTGTTGTGTTCTGGGTTGTCTAATCATTTGTAGCTCTGAGATCTTTGTAGGAGAACGAATTAGACACTATAGCTAGTCTGTTGGGATTTTTGGGTACTGATGTGGTAGGTTGGTACACCCCTATTCACTTAGGTCCTGTTTTCCTGTGCATAGTTCTGTGTATGTGCAGAACCCCTGCAACAGGATTGTGTTTCCATAGCAAATGCCTTTTTTGTGTTGCTAATAACTTTGGTGCAGTTTGATAAATCTCCACAAAACTTTACAAAAAAGTACTACTATTTGACTAGTTTCTGCATAGAAAGTTGGGACGGATCCGTCAAGCGGTGGCTGAGAAAAAGAAGGGTCCCAAACGAGTTTTCCCCATTCATTTTTCCATAGGACCTTTAGACACAGCTACAGCCTAACCCGCTGCACTGATTTACACCAAATTTGGCAGATGGCTAGATCTTGGTCCAGAAAGAGTGTATTTTGGGATTTGGTGTAAAACCGTTTGAACATTTAATGCTCAAAAACGTTTTATTTTTCACACCTAGGAGGCTCCGCTGTCCCAAGAGATCTCCCACTAAGATGTGATTTGCTGCCACCACATCAACCAAGAAGTCCTCAGTTCCGAGTCCTAAAAAAATGCAAAAAAAGCCATAGGTGGCAGAGTAAGGATACCCGGACCCTGCCTGGGGCAAAAACAATTTTTTTAAAGTTTTGCTGCGGATCCCGTGTGGTAAAAAAGAGACCGCTGCATGGGTCAGGGCTCGGCAGGGTCACTGCATTAATTATTTTCGGCTTGGGGACAGGGGCCGCCCATCATTTAATTTCTTTTTTAGAGGCCCCAGGTGAAGAGGTCCCCATGGCCCTTTGAGACTCAGAGAGGGGAGCCGCACACCTCCCCTTATTTTTTTTTAATGCCCCAGGTGATGTGGTATCCCGGGACCCGAGTGGCTCAATGAGGGTGGGCATGTGCCACCCATTTAAAAAGAAAAAAAAAAAAAAACCCTTGTAAGATGTGGTCTCCATGGCCTGCATAGTAATAGGAAAATTAGATACAGCTACAGCCAAAACGACTGAACGGAATTAAACCAAATTTTGCAGAAAGCTAGATCTTGGTCCAGAAAGTGTCCCTTTTGTGATTTTGTGTAAATCTGTTCAGTAGTTTTTGAGAAATTAATATTCAAAATGTATGTATATTTCCTGCTGCGGATGATCCATGTATCTAACAAATCAAAAGGTCTGATCTGAATTGCTACCATCGCATCACTGTTGGCCAAAAACGTAACTTTTGTTTTGTGCCACAGATCTGCATCTCTGATAAAAAAAAATGTGGACTCCCACCCTTTTTAAAAGTCAAGCCTTCCATGGGAGGGCCAAAGCCCTGAGGTCAGTGGTTTCATTTTTGGAGGTGAGGGGGACGTGCAGCCCCCACTAGCCTTTTTTAGGCCCAAGGCACCGCATGCTTCAGGGCCACTTTCCATTAAAAGGAGGAGGAGTGTCGAACCCCTAGGACCACTGTAATTTAAATTGGGAGAAGGCACCCATCCTCACCCCCTTAGATTTATTTAGGCCCCGGGGACCCCATCACCTTTGGCTGATTGTATTTTATGGGAGAGAGGAGTATGTGCACCCTCTCTCTCAGCCTCTTAGGTGCCCTGGAGACCCCATTCGAGGAAAATTTTGGGGAAGTGGCATACGGCCCCCTTCTTTGAGCCAGTCACCGGTGCCAGGGATCCTATTCTCCAGGGCCTGATGCGAGCAGGGTCTCAGGGAACCCAGGACACTCCTGTTTCCTGCCCAGGAGAATGCTGGCATTCCCTTTCATGGCACACGTACAATGATGGGTTGGCAGGAAGGGCTGGGGCAGCACAAGGACAATGGAGGATAGGCAAGAGGGGCTAGGGTAGCACATATATAATAGAAGTCTGGTGGGAGTGGCTAGGGCAGCACATGGACGACAGAGGTTAGGCATGAGTGGTTAGAACACCTAACAGACAATGACGTGTTGGCGGTGAGGCTGGTGCAGCACATGGACAAAAGATTAAAGATGAGAGGGGCTGGATAAGAAAGTGGAAATGGAGGGCAGGTGGGAGGGGCTGGGGAGACACCAGGACAACAGACTGTAGGCAGGAGGGGCTGGGACAGCACACAGCCAGTGGAGGGTAGGAGTGATGAGCAGCACAGCTGCAGCGCACAGACAATGGAGAGTCGGCATGAGGGCCTGGTGTAACACACAGCGAACAGAAGGTGATTGAACGGGCTGAGGCAGCAAGCTGGCAACAATGGGTGGGTGGCAGGTGTTAGAGAAGCAAGCAAGCACCCTGACCCCCACAGCCATCTGGGTGGTTCCAAAAGAACCCTCCTTTTAGAGAAAAATGTAGAAAAATATTCATTTGGGGCACTGTTGCAGCAGTATTAGCTCCCGGTATAGCAGTACCCAGTGCAGCATCTCTTGTGGTATATCAGTAGTGCTATCGGTAGTGCTCTAGAGAAAAAAAATAAAATAAAAAGATATATAAGATTCTGGTGATACACCCGAGCCTGTGGCTAACTGGCACTGTGGAGGACATAGGCCACGCACAATGCAGGTTAGCCACTTGCTGTGGTTTGAGTGTATGACCAACACACTGCTGCTAATTGCTGAAGACTGTATGCAGTGGAGGTTTGACCACCTGTCGTGGGGATGGTGTGGCCAGGCCCTACAGCCAACCTCTGATGTGCATGGTCGAAGGCTAGGTGCAGTGGGAGCTGCCCACCTGCTATGGAATGGGTGTAGTATGTGGCCTGAGCCCAGGGCCTATGGCCAACACACCTTTTGTAATGCACAGTGGGGTGTTGCTACCTGTGGGTGGTTGGGAGCAGCGCCTACTTTCTTTTACGATTCTCTGACTCCTTCTTAGTGGCTTGGCAAAGGAAGCAAGGCCTTCCTCAGGGAAATTACATGTGGCACATTTGACGATTAGCAAAACTATAATTCACTCTTTTCAAGTTGTACAAATGTGCAGATCTACATGTATAAAAAGGATAAATACTGAGTTTGTACACTTTGGTGCCGATTCCGATCCTTTAAAACCCGGGTACGAATGGTCGAACGGAGCGAATTCTCCGTCCGACTCGTACCCGGGAAAACCACCTTCCAAACCCACAAGTACGATTCGTACAGAAATACCATTTCCGTACGAGTCGTACAAAACACCGACCGGCTAAAAAATACCCACAATTCCGATCCGGGACATCGCGTACGTGACGTCCGGACGGAGTCAGGCAGCGTTTTACGGACCAGCAAGTACGATCCGTGCCCACGTCACTCCGCACCGCTCATTTTTTACGGCAGCCAAAAACTCCCGGGAAATTGAGGACGACGCGAAGAAGGAGCACCGGTAAGCGACGGACAGCCATGGACCCCATCCTACGTGTCATCCCGGCCCTCCTAGCCTACGACCTGGTGCACAGAAACAGACGCAGACGCCGCCGAAGGTCAGAACAACACCCAGGGGCAAAGGGGGGGGCGAGGGGCAGGAAACATAACCCCCACCCAATGTAAAACATATATATCCTGCACATAAATTACCTCCATGGTCTGGTCACTTCGGGGGGCGTGTCCACCAATCCCATGTACCGCCACAACGGAAGGGGACGTGGACGCGTACCCGTCACCACTACAATGGTGGTATGGCCCGTACCCACACCCCCCAGAGCGTGTGTACGGTACGTACCACCATTGTAGTGGTGACGTAGAGGTACGCGTGGTACGGAGCGTACCCACGCTCTGAGGGCATGGGTACGGGCCGTACCACGCGTACCCCTACGTCACCACTACAATGGTGGTACGGACCGTACCCACGCCCCCAGAGCATGTGTACGGTCCGTACCACCATTGTAGTGGTGACGTAGGGGTACGCATGGTGCGGCCCGTACCCATGCCCTCAGAGCGTGTGTACGGTCTGTACCACCATTGTAGTGGTGACGTAGGGGTACGCGTGGTGCGGCCCATAGCTATGCCCTCAGAGTGTGGGTACGATCCGTACCACGCGTATCCCGACGTCACCACTACAATGGTGGTACGGCCCGCACACACGCCCCCAGAGCGTGAGTACGGTCCGTACCACCATTGTAGTGGTGACGTAGGGGTATGCGTGGTACGGCCCGTACCCATGCCCTCAGAGCGTGGGTACGGTCCGTACCACCATTGTCGTGGTGATGTAGGGGCACCGTGGTATGGACCGTACACACCCTATGAATGCAGGGGTACGGTCCGTCTCACCCGTACCCCTACGGCACCAGTACATTATGGATACAAGGCGTACACACGCCACAAATGTCGGACTATTGCCTGGTGCAGCATATTAGCAGTAAATTTTGGGGGGGGGGTGTATGGCCAGGACAGCAGTGTACTGCACCAAGTGGGTGGGTGGGTGGCTGCAGAGGACTCCCAGCAGTGTCCAGACATATGAGGGGTGGGTGCAGAGGACTCCCAGCAGTGTCCAGACATATGAGGGGTGGGTGCAGAGGACTCCCAGCAGTGTCCAGACATATGAGGCGTGGGTGCAGAGGACTTCCAGCAGTGTCCAGACATATGACGAGTGGGTGCATATCACTACCAGCAGTGCCCAGACATATGAGGGGTGGGTGCATATCACTCCCAGCAGTGCCCAGACATATGAGGGGTGAGTGCATATCACTCCCAGCAGTGCCCAGACATATGAGGGGTGGGTGTATATCACTACCAGCAGTGCCCAGACATATGAGAGGTGAGTGCAGAGGACTACCAGCAGTGTCCACACATATGAGGGGTGGGTGCAGAGGACTCCCAGCAGTGTCCAGACATATGAGGAGTGGGTGCATATCAAAACCAGCAGAGGACAGAGATGTATGAGGGGTGGGTGCAGAGTATTCCCAGCAGTGGACAGACATATGATGGGTGGGTGCAGAGGACTCCCAGCAGTGTCCAGACATATGAGGGGTGGGTGCAGAGGACTCCCAGCAGTGTCCAGACATTTGAGGGGTGGGTGCAGAGGACTCCCAGCAGTGTCCAGACATATGAGGAGTGGTTGCATAACACTCCCAGCAGTGCCCAGACATATGAGGGGTGGGTGCAGAGGACTCCCAGCAGTGTCCAGACATATGAGGGGTGGGTGCAGAGGACTTCCAGCAGTGTCCAGACATATGACGAGTGGGTGCATATCACTACCAGCAGTGCCCAGACATATGAGGGGTGGGTGCATATCACTCCCAGCAGTGCCCAGACATATGAGGGGTGAATGCATATCACTCCCAGCAGTGCCCAGACATATGAGGGGTGGGTGTATATCACTACCAGCAGTGCCCAGACACATGAGAGGTGAGTGCAGAGGACTACCAGCAGTGTCCACACATATGAGGGGTGGGTGCAGAGGACTCCCAGCAGTGTCCAGACATATGAGGAGTGGGTGCATATCAAAACCAGCAGAGGACAGAGATGTATGAGGGGTGGGTGCAGAGTATT
Organism: Triturus cristatus; assembly: GCF_964204655.1. Lineage (NCBI taxonomy): Eukaryota > Metazoa > Chordata > Amphibia > Caudata > Salamandridae > Triturus > Triturus cristatus. The sequence goes on along the minus strand of NC_140589.1, from coordinate 1,717,129,545 downwards.
CCCAGCAGTGGACAGACATATGAGGGGTGGGTGCAGAGGACTCCCAGCAGTGTCCAGACATATGAGGGGTGGGTGCAGAGGACTCCCAGCAGTGTCCAGACATTTGAGGGGTGGGTGCAGAGGACTCCCAGCAGTGTCCAGACATATGAGGAGTGGTTGCATAACACTCCCAGCAGTGCCCAGACATATGAGGGGTGGGTGCAGAGGACTCCCAGCAGTGTCCAGACATATGAGGAGTGGGTGCATAACACTCCCAGCAGTGTCCACACATATGAGGGGTGGGTGCAGAGGACTCCCAGCAGTGTCCAGACATATGAGGAGTGGGTGCATATCACTACCAGCAGTGGACAGAGACGTATGAGGGATGGGTGCAGAGTATTCCCAGCAGTGGACAGACATATGAGGGGTGGGCGCAGAGGACTCCCAGCAGTGTCCAGACATATGAGGGGTGGGTGCAGATGACTCCCAGCAGTGTCCAGACATATGAAGGGTGGGTGCAGAGGACTCCCAGCAGTGTCCAGACATATGGGGAGTGGGTGCATATCACTCCCAGCAGTGCCCAGACATATGAGGGGTGGGTGCAGAGGCCTCCCAGCAGTGTCCAGACATATGACGGGTGGGTGCAGAGGACTCCCAGCAGTGTCCAGACTTATGGATGATGGGTGGAGAGGACTCCCAGCAGTGTCCAGACATATGAGGAGTGGGTGCATATCACTACCAGCAGTGCCCAGACATATGAGGGGTGGGTTAATATCACTCCCAGCAGTTCCCAGACATATGAGGGGTGGGTGCATATCACTCCCAGCAGTGCCCAGACATATGAGGGGTGGGTGCACATCACTCCCAGCAGTGCCCAGACATATGAGGGGTGGGTGCAGAGGACTACCAGCAGTGTCCACACATATGAGGGGTGGGTGCAGAGGACTCCCAGCGGTGTCCAGACATATGAGGAGTGGGTGCATATCACTACCAGCAGTGGACAGAGACGTATGAGGGGTGGGTGCAGAGTATTCCCAGCAGTGGACAGACATATGAGGGGTGGGTGCAGAGGACTCCCAGCAGTGTCCAGACATATGAGGGGTGGGTGCAGAGGACTCCCAGCAGTGTCCAGACATATGAGGAGTGGGTGCATATCACTCCCAGCAGTGCCCAGACATATGAGGGGTGGGTGCATCTCACTCCCAGCAGTGCCCAGACATATGAGGGGTGGGTGCATATCACTACCAGCAGTGCCCAGACATATGAGGGGTGGGTGCAGAGGACTACCAGCAGTGTCCAGACATATGAGGGGTGGGTGCAGAGGACTCCCAGCAGTGTCCAGACATACGAGGAGTGGGTGCATATCACTACCAGCAGTGGACAGAGACATATGAGGGGTGGGTGCAGAGTATTTCCAGCATGGACAGACATATGAGGGGTGGGTGCAGAGGACTCCCAGCAGTGGACAGACATATGAGGGGTGGGTGCATATCACTACCAGCAGTGGACAGAGACATGGGGGTGTGTACATCATCCTCAGATGACCACAACTCCATGGGTGTATGAACGCATCCCCAATGTGCAACTATGTTGAGAGTGCCATAACAACACATCACTGACAGCAGTGTCCCACTCCCATGAGGATGAATGTCTTTCCCCCACTGCATGACACACCACATGTGGGTGTGAGGACAAATGACACATGCATACCCACCCCTGGCGGATGCAGCACAATACACACACTGAGATCATGTCACAAGACTGTACAGTTATTTTAAAGCCTACTAAACTAAGAGAGCCAAAGGGAACACACACTGTCACGCACATTCCAGGACTTATAGGAATGTACAGGTGCTGGGACAGCCACCAAGTTGTTGTCTCCCATGGAAGGAACAGGGAGGACTTCCCTCAGATACAATGCCCACAATTGTGAGTCAAGTGAACAAATACCCTGCAGAACAAGTACCATATGTGTGCCAGGCTGGGAGTACACACATGCATAGTGCGGAAAAGGGACAATTTCTACATGAAGGCATGGCAACATACTCTATACACAAGTACAGTGACTACCAAGGATGGCACAGACGATGCAGCCGGAGACATTGATGAGCAGGCATGGCCATAGTTGAAGGGATCCGTCACCCACAAAGGAAATGTAGACACAGGTTCAGCACAACAATTGTGCAACTCCCTGCAGGGAAGATGTCAGGTGCCACAGAGGAAGGAACACTCCTTGGGACAATGTCTCCAAACACAAAGAGCATACACGACTAAAGATTCTTTTCTGATACCTTGTGATGGCACGCAGATACCAGGGTCCACCCCATGAGTAGCAGACTACAACATTTCCCAGACACCTAACACATGATCACTACCCCAACTCATGGAGCATCAGCACCAACATCAATTCCTGAAAACCAATCGTGGTCAAAGGAAAAACAAAAAGCTATATTCAGCATTAAATTAAAAGGTATAAAAGGACAATATTTACAAAGGCCATAGGCCAGTCCAGATGCGAAGTCCTGGGTGGGACACATGTCCACACGTCCCCCCGAGCTTGCCTGCACATACTAAACCTCTGGTTCAGCGACTGGGGGGGGGCATCATGTGGGGAAGGACCAGGCACCGCAGGGACAGGAGGGGGAAGGGTAGGTGTTGTGGGTGCAGGGACAGACGACTCCACCACAGGGGGTGGGGCAGCGCCAAAGGTGGCGGTTAACATGGTGCTGCACACGTCCGCAAGCTCGTCCAGCGTCTCCCCTGCACCCGAGGGAACCACAGGCCCCAAGGAGGAGGGGGGTCGGAGGGATGGGTTGCAGCGCTACTGGGGGAGGTGGTGGACAGGGGGGGACTCAACTCCCCTACCCGTGGAGTGCCTTGCCCGTTTGCGTGATGGTGAACCAGTGGGGCTGAGGCCCAGCACAGCCAAGTGTGTCTCCTTCTCAGACTGTGGGGCAGGGGAGCCGAGGGGAGTGACATTGGAGGGACTGGGGAGTGAGGCATGCGGACTTGGACTGTGGCTGCGTGTCTGCCTGTGTGCCCTAGACCCAGTGGGTGTGCCTTCTTCCCCCTGAGTGTGGGTGACAGGATGTGTGCACTTGCCCTTCCCTGTTGGTGTGCTGCCTGTGTCTGCTGGGGTGCGTGGCTGGGAATGTCTGTGTGTGCTTGGGACAGGCATGGGAGTGGGAAGTGTGGATGGTGCAGGGGTGGGGGGGACGAAGCACTGCAGGAGACTCTCTGCTGCCATCAGTGACGAGTCCATGGACCTCAGCAACATCCGTTGGTCAGACATCGCTGATGACATGCCCTCCATGTACGACACCATCTGTGTCAGCAGTCTGGTGTGGCCATGGAGGACAGTCAGGATCGATGTCTGCCCAACCTGCAACTGCCGCTGAATGTCCACAGACTCGGCGGTGAGGGCAGCAGGGGAGACAGGGGCAGGGGGTGCGGTGCCTGGCACGAAGGAGACACGTTGTTGCCCTACACAGACAGAAGGGACCCGAGCAAATGGGAGGGCGGTGATGGGAATGGAGGGGGCGGTGACGGTTGTAGTGCTGCTGCCAGCTGTTGGAGCAGCCTCCGCCCGCTCAGGGAGCTCAGCCTCGGACCCGTCAGCGTCGTAGTCGGTGTTGGTACTAGACTGGTCCTCCGCCTGACTCCCCTCGCTCTCCGTGCCACTTGATTCCGCCGACTCCCTAGCAGTGGTGGCACCGGTGCTCGATCCCTCCTCCTGGTCCATGCAGGTGTCTCCCTCGGTGTCCCCCGATGATGCTGTGTGCAAGGTGAATAGACATGAAATAATCAGTCACCTGTGTACATCTGACACATGAGTCTAAACAAAATAGGTCACAGTGCATATCAGGAAATGCATCATGAGTAACATCTAGAATACTCCGCACATATGTAAGCCGTGCACTCCCCAGTTGGTTCACCCACCATGCCACCTGAAAAAATGTACATCAGGAGTTCAGGACATAACAGCAAATAACTCGATATCCAATTATACTGAGAAGCTAGTGTCTGTGAACAGTGGAGCACAGCCAGACTATGAAGGCATGCCACCTCTTGTTCACTGTTAAAGAAACAGTATTGGTGCACTCAAGGCAAAATAACAGACGCCAATGCTGAAGGTGTCCCCACACTCAGAGACCTGTGAGTACTTTGTAAACCCTAAAGAAATACATTGTGATCCCTTGGGAATCACAACACTTTACACAATCAACATGTTTGGAATGTGTGAATGTGCCACTTTTGGAACAGAACACACATGTGCCTGGATAACAGAAGTCACACAAGGAGGTGCACACAAAACTACTTTTACACAGTCATTGTATGAGCTGCCAGTCTAATGCAAATAAGCCACTGTTAAGAAGAAATGTGGTATCACTAAGTACATATACATGGCACCACGGTGGTCTGGATGACTTGACACCCGTAAGTTGGTATCAGCAATAACCGAGCACTAACCCAAATGCAACCACACTGTGGGAACATGTATATGTATAATCTCTAATCAATTTCATTACAGAACTGTGCCTTTGTTTTAAATGTGCCAGCGTGTCCCCTAAAAGTGTAAAGGTGGTTTCTTGTGCACTTCCTTGGGAGACATCTGTCATGCAGGCACATTATTGTCCTTCACAACAAAATATCAAAGTCAAGCATATAAACTATTGGGACATGTTGACAAGTGTAGTCAGTGCCAAGGTACAAGACATCTTGACTAACAACTTGAATGATGCCACCTGTCACATGGCCATCCGTACCATGATGACACAGTTGGCAACACATCTGACCCACTACCTGTCATGTGGAGTGGCACACATGTCCAGACACAGGACAATGTATTAGCTAATGGCCCGGCAATTGTGTCGGAATAAGGAGCACCTGCACTGAGGAGACACCCTCATGGGAACCAAGAATGTCCACACAGATGTCAGCACACACAGACCAAACTACGTAGCACTACTGGAGCACACACTGGTGCCAAAAATGGATGAGCAGGAAACATGTCTTTTACCTTTTGCCACATGCTGCAAAGCACAAACATTACCCCCTGCACAACATGCCTGGGTCACTGCACGTTGAGTGTCTGTCCAGACAATTATCACACGCAGGTCAGACCTGGCAAGGAGACATAAGGTTTGGACATGTAGGCCTTGCCTGCACAAACCCCCCCCACCTGAGACAATGTGATTGAGACAGAGCAAGTAGTTACACCTCTTAATCTGGGATTACTAAAATGTGCATCAAGAACTCCTAAATGTACTTAACATCACCTTGTGAGGCTGACCACACATATTTGTGACAAACAACCATCAACAGATAGTTGTACATAGACACACAGGCACTGCCCAGTGTGAGGATGCACAAGCCTAATGGGGTCACCATGGACAGTGGAGACATGTAGCACACTTTACGTAAATACAAATGAGGCCATGGAACAATGCCACAGAGGCCAACCTATGCTGAACACACAGTGAATGGGCACAGTGTTTGATGCTACACATGATTCCTAGGAAAAGGTGTCTCAGGGGACTGTAGTGGGCACACTGCTCCATGGTCCTGGAATGCTCTGACTGTAACAGGAGCAACCGTCCCGGCACTATGCATATCTCCCACTCATGCACATCATGTCTGAGGCCACTACATCGGTCATGCATGCTGCAAGTCTGTTTCTTTGAAACCTCACACTCCTATGTTGAGACTCAGGACAGTGCCAACAATTATGGCCCCCAAATGAGTGAACAGGACAGGGCACAGGCAAGGTACCAACACATGTCACAGACCACCCCCACCCATGATGCTGAAAGCAGTGTGCACCTTGATTAACTTGCAGCCTAGATGACCATGTGCAATAGTGATTACACACAGACCAGGGAACACATGTCAAGGAGTGGAAGGGAGGAAGAACAGCACCGGTTGACTTGGGGGAACAGGATATGCACTGCACATATAAACCCTGGCAGTGTATCCAGGCGACTGAGCACTTCCAAAAGCTGGTGATACACAACAAACACACATGTTCCTACCCCCTTCCTGCTGCTGTCTCTCCTGTAACCGCCTATCCATCTCAGGGAAGACCACCGCCAGGACACGCTTCATTTGGTGGGTCAGGCGCCGGTGCCCGCCGTGGGGGCGTGGTGGTGAGTCCTCCAGCAGGACCCGGGTGATGATCCTGGTCCAGCACCGGATGTCCTGCCAGCGTTTCCTCACTTGGGGCAGGCGCTGACTGCGACCCTCCACCGTATTCACGGCCCTGGCGGCCCTCTTCCAAATTCTCCCCTTCTGGTAGGCGGTTACCTGTGAGGATGACAAAGTGAGACTACATCACTACACCTGCTCCATGTCACAGAGACACACATTTTAACATCTTTGATTTGTTGCACAGGGCATAGTATGCTGCCAACTAATAGCACCTTTATCATAGGGACATTCGCCTCTGTGTAAGCGCCAATGCACTACATGGCATTGAAAGTACACAGGTGGCATGAGGGGTTCGACACACTCCCTGATCATGGCACACACTGTGCATCACAAGCAACACAAGGCTGATGGACAGCACCTCCAAGCAGTCACATGCCCCAGGCCACTGACGCAACCTCAGCAGAGTACACAGACACACACAGGCACAGATCTTTCACCTGACATTGGCAACAGCGGATACAAACCTCACTCTGCACATGTGCCACTTTCCTGGGGGGTGTCACAGGCGTGGGGCGAGCCCAGCAAGTCAGACACACAGCACGGCTTACTTCTCACATCAGATGGGTAGAGCAGTTGCCTCCTCTATGCAGCTGTGGTGCACCACTCCACATAGACACTCACCCACATGACAAGGAACATTCACACACATCAATGTCCAGGGGGCATACACATCATTTGGACACTCTCACCACAGCTCCACTCAACTCACACACATCTGTGGGTACAGTCACGTGTCACACCGGGGGGACCACTGATTCACCTCAGGACTATAGAACAAGAATGCCCAAGAGGATTAGCCACGCTGAATGTGCCATGCACCATGCAGTGAATGTCACAGTAAGCACAATGCAAGTGAGGAGTGCACACATGAACCACATCATGCTCTGCATGAGAGACATAAGCCATTCCCCCCTCGCTGGGACCCACTCTAAACAACATTGCATGTCTGTCACACCTGGACACAATGCCAGAAGTGACAGTCACAAAAAAAGGGGCACAGTCAAAGGTAGTGAAGTCAGCACTCACCTGCTCCCCTGGTCTACCATACAGGCTGGGGTACTGTGGGAGGATGACATCCAGCAACACCTCATTCTCTTCCTGTGTGAATGGCTGGGCCCTCTCCACAGACCTTGACATGGTGCCAGAGGAAGACAAAACAGCAGCAGTGGTGTCGACTGAAATGTTGTGCAGGCAAGTGCCCTCTCATGGGTTCTGCCTGACTTATATCTGCCTTGCTGGCCTATTTCAATTACAGGAGTACAGAGTGATTGGTCAGACTCATTTGCATCCTACGTTTCCTCCAATCCCTTTAAACATACACCAGTGACAGCATTAGCATCTTTCAAATTTTCAGCAGCATGTCAAGTCAACAACCACTTTGCAACAATGTATAATGTGGCCAACTGCTTTGTCCAGCCCACATGATGGAAAATGTTGATCTTGAAACTCGGTATCCATGACAACCAGCATGCATTTAGGCCCTAATACTTGTCCCTTATATGTCCCCATTGTAATTTTCAAATCCCCACACAGGTATGGTGCGTTTCACACGTACCCCTAGGGCACCACTACTCTAGTGATATGGCCCGTACACGCGCGTGTAGGGGTTGTATCCCTATAGTAGTGTTGCCGTAGGTGTACGCCATAGTGATACGGCCCGTACACGCGTGTGTAGGGGTCGTATCCCTATAGTAGTGTTGCCGTAGGTGTACGCCATAGTGATACGACCTGTACACACGCGTGTAGGGGTCGTATCCCTATAGTAGTGTTGGCGTAGGTGTACGCCATAGTTATACGGCCTGTACACGTGCGTGTAGGGGTCGTATCCCTATAGTAGTGTTGGCGTAGGTGTACGCCATAGTGATACCACCCGTACACGCGCGTGTAGGGGTCGTATCCCTATAGTAGTGTTGGCGTAGGTGTACGCCATAGTGATACGACCCGTACACGCGCGTGTGTACGCCATAGTGATACTACCCATACACGCGCGTGTAGGGGTCGTATCCCTATAGTAGTGTTGGCGTAGGTGTACGCCATAGTGATACGGCCCGTACACGCGCGTGTAGGGGTCGTATCCCTTTAGTGGTGTTGCCGTAGGTGTATGCCATAGTGATACGACCCGTACACGCGCGTGTAGGGGTCGTATCCCTATAGTAGTGTTTGGCGTAGGTGTACACCATAGTGATACGACCCATACACGCGCGTGTATGGGTCGTATCCCTATAGTAGTGTTGCCGTAGATGCACGCCATAGTGATACGACCTGTACACACGCATGTACGGGCCGTATCACTATGGCATACACCTACGGCAACACAACTATGGGGATAGGACCAGTGTGTACACGTACGTGTACGACTAGTGTGTACACCTAGGTGTACACACTGGTCGTACATGTACGTGTACTACCGTAGTAGACGTACGTGTACACACTGGTTGTACACGTACGTGTGTACGGTCCGTACACACATGCGTACTCCTACCCAAACCCAATATAGTGATACGACCGTACACACGCCCTCAGAGGGTGTGTACTGTGCGTTTCACAGCTTACACTGGTGATAGGAGGCGCACACGAAAGGAATGGAGGTGTCAGACTCGCACAAGGCTGTACATCAAGTCATTGTCAGTGCAGTCCTTCATGTGCAGGGCCTAGGTGTGTCAGGCAGTGATGTGGCACATGTCTCCTCATGTTTGGTGTGGTGACCTGTGTACACATGTCATGTGTGATGGGGCACTATGTTGCACACTTCCCCTTCACACTTTGCACATGTCTGCATGTAGTACAAACGTGTCAAGCACTGCATCACTGGTATTGCACAGTCCCCAACACCCGCAACTGTCCCCTGATTCCAGGTACATGGATAATTACACCTGGCATCTAACTACCATCGTGCCACGATGTGACTATGTCATGTGTGTGTCATGTGTTCCCATGAGCTTGCTGTGTTGGTGTTCCGTCAACTGCATCTGCTGTTGCTGCATCCAACATGTGTATGTGTGTAGATGGGCATGGCTCACAATTACGCACACCATGCCACATGTGGAATCCAACATAATGTGTGTCTGTATGCATCGAACATGGTATTTCGACCTGAGGACATATCTGCGTTGTCTCAATGTCTGTGTTATCAGTTTTGACATGTACCCCTTCATGGCAATGTGTGTGATCTGTACTTTTTAAATGACATGTGACCTGTGCGTCTAGCTTGCCGCAAGCTGTCTTAATGAGATAACATCCTTCTAATGCAGATATGTGGATGTATGTCACTCCTGTAGTGTGTCTGGCTGTTCACTTACACTGGGTCAAAGCTAGTTTCATGGCATGTCATGTAGACCTTGACAATCAACGTTTGTAGCTGTGTAGGGGTCGTATCCCTATAGTAGTGTTGGCGTAGGTGTACGCCATAGTGATACGGCCCGTACACGCGCGTGTAGGGGTCGTATCCCTTTAGTGGTGTTGCCGTAGGTGTATGCCATAGTGATACGACCCGTACACGTGCGTGTAGGGGTCGTATCCCTATAGTAGTGTTTGGCGTAGGTGTACACCATAGTGATACGACCCATACACGCGCGTGTATGGGTCGTATCCCTATAGTAGTGTTGCCGTAGATGCACGCCATAGTGATACGACCTGTACACACGCATGTACGGGCCGTATCACTATGGCATACACCTACGGCAACACAACTATGGGGATAGGACCAGTGTGTACACGTACGTGTACGACCAGTGTGTACACCTAGGTGTACACACTGGTCGTACATGTACGTGTACTACCGTAGTAGACGTACGTGTACACACTGGTTGTACACGTACGTGTGTACGGTCCGTACACACATGCGTACTCCTACCCAAACCCAATATAGTGATACGACTGTACACACGCCCTCAGAGGGTGTGTACTGTGCGTTTCACAGCTTACACTGGTGATAGGAGGCGCACACGAAAGGAATGGAGGTGTCAGACTCGCACAAGGCTGCACATCAAGTCATTGTCAGTGCAGTCCTTCATGTGCAGGGCCTAGGTGTGTCAGGCAGTGATGTGGCACATGTCTCCTCATGTTTTAGCACAATCGATGTGTGGTGACCTGTGTACACATGTCATGTGTGATGGGGCACTATGTGGCACACTTCCCCTTCACACTTTGCACATGTCTGCATGTAGTACAAACGTGTCAAGCACTGCATCACTGGTATGGCACAGTCCCCAACACCCGCAACTGTCCCTGATGACAGGTACACGGATAATTACACCTGACATCTAACTACCATAGTGCCACGATGTGACTATGTCATGTGTGTGTCATGTGTTCCCATGAGCCACGCTGAATGTGCCATGCACCATGCAGTGAATGTCACAGTAAGCACCATGCAAGTGAGGAGTGCACACATGAACCACATCATGCTCTGCATGAGAGACATAAGCCATTTCCCCCTTGCTGGGACCCACTCTAAACAACATTGCATGTCTGTCACACCTGGACACAATGCCAGAAGTGACAGTCACAAAAAAAGGGGCACAGTCAAAGGTAGTGAAGTCAGCACTCACCTGCTCCCCTGGTCTACCATACAGGCTGGGGTACTGTGGGAGGATGACGTCCAGCAACGCCTCATTCTCTTCCTGTGTGAATGGCTGGGCCCTCTCCACAGACCTTGACATGGTGCCAGAGGAAGACAAGACAGCAGCAGTAGTGTCGACTGACATGTTGTGCAGGCAAGTGCCCTCTCATGGGTTCTGCCCGACTTATATCTGCCTTGCTGGCCTATTTCATTTACAGGAGTACAGAGTGATTCGTCAGACTCATTTGCATCCTACGTTTCCTCCAATCCCTTTAAACATCACCAGTAACAGCATTAGCATCTTTCAAATTTGCAGCAGCATGTCAAGTCAACAACCACTTTGCAACAATGTATAATGTGGCCAACTGCTTTTTCCAGCCCACATGATGGAAAATTTTGATCTTGAAACTCGGTATCCATGACAACCAGCATGCATTTAGGCCCTAATACTTGTCCCTTATGTGTCCCCATTGTAATTTTCAAATCCCCACACAGGTACGGTGCATTTCACACGTACCCCTAGGGCACCACTACTATAGTGATATGGCCCGTACACGCGCGTGTAGGGGTCGTATCCCTATAGTAGTGTTGCCGTAGGTGTACGCCATAGTGATACGGCCCGTACACGCGCGTGTAGGGGTCGTATCCCTATAGTAGTGTTGCCATAGGTGTACGCCATAGTGATACGACCCGTACACGCGCGTGTAGGGGTCGTATCCCTATAGTAGTGTTGGCGTAGGTGTACGCCATAGTGATACGGCCCGTACACGCACGTGTAGGGGTCTTATCCCTATAGTAGTGTTGCTGTAGGTGTACGCCATAGTGATACGACCCGTACACGTGCGTGTAGGGGTCGTATCCCTATAGTAGTGTTGGCATAGGCGTACGCCATAGTGATATGACCCGTACACGCGCGTGTACGGGTCGTATCCCTATAGTAGTGTTGCCGTAGGTGTACGCCATAGTGATACGACCCGTACACACGCATGTACGGGCCGTATCACTATGGCATACACCTACGGCAACACAACTATGGGGATAGGACCAGTGTGCACACGTAAGTGTACGACCAGTGTGTACACCTAGGTGTACACACTGGTCATACACGTACGTGTACTACCGTTGTCGTACACGTACGTGTGTACGGTCCATACACACACGCATAATCCTACCCAAACCCAATATAGTGATACGACCGTACACACGCCCTCAGAGCGTGTGTACTGTGTGTTTCACAGCTTACACTGGTGATAGGAGGCGCACACGCAAGGAATGGAGGTGTCAGACTCGCACAAGGCTGTACATCAAGTCATTGTCAGTGCAGTCCTTCATGTGCAGGGCCTAGGTGTGTCAGGCAGTGATGTGGCACATGTCTCCTCATGTTTGGTGTGGTGACCTGTGTACACATGTCATGTGTGATGGGGCACTATGTTGCACACTTCCCCTTCACACTTTGCACATGTCTGCATGTAGTACAAACGTGTCAAGCACTGCATCACTGGTATTGCACAGTCCCCAACACCCGCAACTGTCCCCTGATTCCAGGTACATGGATAATTACACCTGGCATCTAACTACCATCGTGCCACGATGTGACTATGTCATGTGTGTGTCATGTGTTCCCATGAGCTTGCTGTGTTGGTGTTCCGTCAACTGCATCTGCTGTTGCTGCATCCAACATGTGTATGTGTGTAGATGGGCATGGCTCACAATTACGCACACCATGCCACATGTGGAATCCAACATAATGTGTGTCTGTATGCATCGAACATGGTATTTCGACCTGAGGACATATCTGCGTTGTCTCAATGTCTGTGTTATCAGTTTTGACATGTACCCCTTCATGGCAATGTGTGTGATCTGTACTTTTTAAATGACATGTGACCTGTGCGTCTAGCTTGCCGCAAGCTGTCTTAATGAGATAACATCCTTCTAATGCAGATATGTGGATGTATGTCACTCCTGTAGTGTGTCTGGCTGTTCACTTACACTGGGTCAAAGCTAGTTTCATGGCATGTCATGTAGACCTTGACAATCAACGTTTGTAGCTGGCTCGTCGTAGGATTTTCACCTGGCTGGCATACGTGTCTTGGATGTATTGCACAGACCAGACTCTGTATTTTGCAGATGTGTATTAGCTGCTGAACATGTGCTCAGTTCATTGACATTGGTGTTGTAATGTACTCAATCTTCGTTATTCCTTCCAAATTTCTGCAGGGCACCGCCTCTCCCCCAACCAATGCCAGACTTGGGCGCCATGAGGGAACGTGACTGCATACGCCGTTACAGATTCACCTAACAGTTAATTGAGGACCTGACAAACAGGCTGGCACCACACCTCCAACTGCAACACAGTTATCCTACTGCGCTGACCCCCAAGATGAAGGTGATGTCAGCCCTACAGTTTTTTTGCCACCGGTAAGTTTCAATTCACCATAGCTGATGTGGGTGGCATGTCCCAGACCATGTTCAGCCGTGTCCTGCATGATGTTTTAGAAGCCATGTTGGAGCACCTGGATGAATTCATCCATTTTCCAACTCGTGAGCAGTTGACAGGTATCAAGGGTGAGTTCTATGCCCTGGGAGGGATGCCCCATGTAATTGGGTCCATTGATGGGACACATGTGGCTTTGGTACCACCACAGGCACAGGAGGTAGCCTATTGAAACCGAAAACATTATCACTCTATTAATGCCCTTGTGGTGTGTCTACCTAATATGCTTATTTCCCATGTCTGTGCACGTTTTCCAGGGTCAGCACACGATGCCTACATCATGAGGCGTAGCAGGGTGCCAGAAATGATGCCGCGGCTGCACAACGAACGAGCATGTCTTGTTGGTGGGTATACTCTGTTTGTCCTGTATTTAGCGGTATCTTTCTATGTTACGGCATCTCCTGACCCACTTCTTTACATGATGTTTCCATGTAGGGGACTCTGGCTATCCCAACATGCCATGGCTGATGACGCCTCTCCGCAACCCCAGAACAGCTGCAGATCACCGTTACAACAACGCCCATGGGCAGACCAGGCGAGTGATTGAGAGAACGTTTGGCCTCCTGAAGAGCTGATTCCGGTGCCTCCACAAGACAGGCGGGTCCCTCCCATATGCACCGGTGAAGGACTGTAAAATCTTCCTCGTGTGCTGCATGCTGCACAACATGGCAGTGGAGAAAGCTGTGCCACTCATCCTGGATCCCGATGAGCAGGAACATCCACCCGTGGAGGATGAAGGCCTTGGTCACGAGACAAGTGAGGAGGAGGAGGAGGAAGAGGAGGAGGACATCCAGAGTCAGCTCATACGCAACTTCTTCTCATAATGGTGAGTCCCTGGGTCTGAGTGTGCACGCTTGGAGCCTTGTGTGGCATGTGTTGCAATGTGTGTGTCCAGCTCACTGTATGCTAAGTGACTTAGAGGTGTGTTCTGGTGTGTCACTCGAGTGATGATGTCATTCCACACATTTTAGCTGACACACTCAATTTTCAACAAGCATGGTGTCAACCTTATTCATGTAGAGTACATGACCATGCATGCGGATGACTATCTTTTTCCTGACTTCTTCTGTGTCTGTCATCCCCAGGTAGTTGCTCGTGGCATCGTTGTGCTCCTGCTATTCCTCATGAGTATTGCAACGTGTGCAGAAGCAGCGTTACATGCACGGACATGGTGAAAAGTCTCCTTTGGGTAAGGATTGCAGCAAGGCATTTTGGGTGTGGTAGTTGTTTGCAATGTGTGGGCACTGCTCCTGTGCAGGTTTTGTTACTATGCATACATGTCGACTCACCATGGGGCACATGACATGTAGCATGACTCACATGAATTGATAGTCACACTTCGTGACAGTCATCTGTAATGGGATTGTGGATTGTGATGAAGGCATCAATGTGTGTAAAACTTCCCTCTGAAACATACGGGATGCTACGGGTGGACATAGTGTGGGACATCCCCATAAGAGGCTCAATGGGGAATTGCAGCCTCTCCGTGTGCAGCAGGGGGTGTTTGGCTCACCCCCTTCACTTGTGTGCCAGTTCAATGGATTTACAGCATCTGTGGTGCGAAGGGGGTGTCCAGTGGAGGTCCCACATGTTCATCCAAAAGACCTGTGAGTCTGTTCATATCCATAGGTGTGAGCCTGATTAATAAAGGTGTTCCTCACCCTCCAAGGTGCCTCATCTCTGTCAATGCAGGTCTCTTGCCACTGTGCATGCGGCATCTCTGGCATAGTTGTCAAAGATTGTGCATATGAGTCTATGTGTAGATTAGCAACATGCATGCTGTTCTTCATGTATTTGATTCTCTATTGTGCATGAAGTCCATGGCTGTGTATGTGTTTTGGCATGCTGGTCCCCACAATGGGCCGTCAACACATGCTGAGGGTGTGTTTCCTGTGCGCAGCTCGGCATTCAGTTTCCTGATCCGGTGTCAGTCATCTTTGGTGATTGTGCATCCATTGTCTCTGGGTGTGCCATGGAAAACCGGACACTCCTTCCTTTACTTACACCTGTTGCAGTTGTCCTTTCTGACATCCTAGTCTTTGTGTGGAACTTGTGGCATAGTTTCCAGGACATGCCGCCTGCTGTTGCAGCCCCTGCAGCAAGGGCACACGAAGTTTCCGGATTTGGCAACACACACACATCAAAGATGCTCCTCCCTTCCTCCCTCAACCCATTCATTTGGCTGTCATCAACTTGTCTGTGCCACAGTTGCGGCCACGCGGTGCCAAAGGCTGGACCGTCTGCACATGCAATGTGCACATTGCACGACCCTCAGGTCCTTGCATGACCCACATCACACTACAGTCTGATGTTGCAGCCACCCTCCAAGCAATGTCCATCCACAAATCTACCGCCTGCTCTCATGCATACACTAAGCGCACACACAACACCTTTGCATGATGAGTGTGCAACTCCAACTGTCTACACAGCGCTGCCACGCCTTCCAGGCCCTGTCACACCAACCAGGTCATGTCCCTCCTACTCCCCACCGGCTCTGTACCCCAGCAAGGCCATGGCAGTGGGACTCAGGCTTCTGCATGTAGTGTGGTGTTGTCGTCAGGCACATGGCACAGGTATCATCTCTCAGCGTGTCAACCTACAATATGTCCAGGACCCCCCACTCAACCATCACATGCGCACAGCAACTCATCATCAGCTCGTATGCCATTGACAGCCAGGTGCTCCTCACCCTCACCAAGGACGCAGACATTGCCAGTTCTAATATTCAAGAATGCATGACATCCATTGATGAATGGCTGAACATCAGCCACCTGAGGCTGGACTTGTACAGGACTGAGGTCAACATCTGACGATTGTTCCCTTACAGCTGGGTCAACTGCTTGTGTCCCACCCGCAAGAGCCCTGCACAAGCACCCAGTGTCCACGCACACAGGATGGTGTGCATCATGGATTGCTTGCTCACATTTGCCATGGTAATCACCAGCATCTGTGCCTTAGACTGCAACACCCTCAGCTTCAACATCCGGCGCACCAGCCACATCAACGTCCAGTAGAGATAGCTGCAATGGATCACTGTCTGCTGCAGGATGACCTTCACACTACACACCCACACTCAGGAGGCAATCCACAACCCCGAACCAAAACCAACCTTGTACCACTGTCATCCGAGACCCCGTTGGGCCATCTCCATGCATCCAACCTTGCCCTGGACACCATTCTTCACATCCACCTTGCTCCAGCATGCAGGACATAGTCCTCCCACCCGGCCACACATACCAGGGACTCCCTCCCCGGGAACCTCCACATGAGCCATGACCTCTGTGCCTTAATGATACTCTTCCAAATAGGTCTGTCCACACACTATTGCAAGCCCCCCCTCAGCAGCTTGAGGACATCACAGGTGAGTATTGTGCTCCATGTCTGCATTGAATGATACATTGTGACCCATGTGTGCCCTGTACCAGACTCAGATCCCAGGGTATGGATGGGCGGAGTTAGTTCAACACTCAGGCACAGTTTGACATTTACACACACATATATTGTGGACTAATGCAAAATGACAGCAACATCTCATGAAAAAATAAAGTTTTTATTTACGGTGGGGTACGTGTTTTGGTAGATAAACTAAGGTGCTCTACCGGGTGCATAGAATCCAAAGTTCACAGGGGGAGATGGGATCCTTTGCTTTGGAAGTCATCAGAGTCCAGACCACAGTGTTGGTCATCATTGGTCAGACTGTGACCAGCAAGTCCATGTGGCATAGAATGTCATTGGATGAGGTGCTGCTGTTGCGCCAGAGGGCCAGGTGCCAGGCCAGGTGACCTGGGAGATGTGGATGGTCCGCTGGCTCTCACGGTCTTTTCCGTGGATGACCCACCTTCCTGGGGGGACCCTCAGATGCAGGCCTTGACGATGCTTGTGATGCTCCGTCGGATGAATCCTCCTCCTCCTCCCTCCCTGTTGCTGGTGGTGGTCTTCGCCTGGTGGCACAGGGAGGGTTGCCCATGTTGTCGGCGATCCGACAGAGTGAACGGCTCATGTCCGTTTGCACCGCCAGGAGCTCAGCCAGTCTTGCCTCCATCCGTCCTTGGTGTTGTTGTTGACTGGCATGTTGCTCGGCCTGTAGGTTCTTCATCTCGTCGAGGGTCCCCTTCATCTCTGTGAGGCTCGCCACTACCTGGCTGATGCCCCTGATGTCACGCCGGTATGTGTCCAGGAAGTGGCGTATGTGTGACATACCGGTTCCCTCAGCTGGCTGGTCAGGTTCGCGCCTCCGCCTGCCTCCACTCCCACCACCCCTGCCCACACGAGCCTGGCCTGCCATTGTGGGCACATCGGGTCTACGGGACCCCTGAGGGATGGCATTTGCGGGGTTGTCTGCCTCCTCCTGGGTGCCCAGAGAACCTTGTCCCTCCTGGTCAGACTGGCTCTGTTGTTCAGTGCGAGCAGGGCTCCTGGGTGTCTCCTGGGATGTGGCAGGAATGGGGGTGGGGGTTGGCACAGATGTATCTGACGCAGGTGCTGCAGGGGCTTGGGCACCAGAGGGGCCAGGTTGGTCGGGTCATCCACGGAGTGGTGAAAGTCGTCGCTGCCGGTGGGATCATCTTCACGCTGAGCCTGGGACTGTGATTGTACCCCCCCAAGGTCCATGACGTTGCCCTGTGTGTGAGAGAGAGACAATGTTAATGCTGTTTCATGCCACATCCATGTTTCATACATATTCAAGTTGTCACAGTTCCTCCAGGTAGTTGGATGTGCCTAGCATTCCTCTCAATGTACACTTGGGGATGGGTATGTTGTGGGGGACAGATTAATATGTTCTCCTGAGTGTTTGACCAGTAGAATTTTGGCTAGGATGCTTATTTGGCTATGGATTGGTCTTGTTGTGTCACATGTCCATTGTGAGAGTGGGTAAATCCATTGCCTGCCCCGGGGGTGTGTGCTTGTGTAAGGGGGTGTGTGTGACCGGGCCTGCTGTTGGGTGTAGTGTGATTTGTCATTGGGTCTCCCAGGTGATGTGTCTGTCCCCTCATGGTGCATGCTGGCATGACTGTGAGTGTGAGTTCCTGTGCTAGATATCTGAGCGTGTGGAGTTGGTGTTTGAGTGTACAGTGGTCACAGGAGGGCCTTGTGCTGCATACAGCAGGGCCAAGTGTCAGCTACCTTGTCAGTACTTTGCCAGTCCCTGTGCATTGGGCATGGTGCATGGGTATGTACCTAGGCCATATGGGCTGAGGGCATTGGTGTCTGCTTCTGAGTTGCACAATGTGTTGTGTGAGCCCCACCCTCCCAGCATCCCGGACATCCAGTCTTGGGTTTGTGGTTGGTGTGGCCTGGGACATGGCATTGCCTTTATTTGTGAATGGGGCATGGAGACGTTAGTGGCATGAGCGTGGTTTTTGAGTGTGGTTGTGTGTGGTGAGGGCTTGGGGGAAGTTGCGTGCATTTGGTGTATTTGTGGTGTGGATGCCATTCCCCCCCATGTTACGTGAGTTGTTTGTGTACTCACCAGGCTCTGCGACTCCTTCGACTCCGTGTACTCCCACTGGCGGAAGCATGGCCATCACCTTCTCCTCCCAGGGATGGTAATATACGGGTCTGCGGGGCAGCCCACCTCCAGTGATGTTACTCTGGGCGTATTCCTCGTTCATTTTCCTCTTGACTGCCCTGCGCAGATCGTACCACCTGGCTTGGCATTCATGCCTGGTCCTTCGGATGGGCGCAACAGCATCCACCTTATCGACGATCCTCTGCCACAGGCTAGTTTTTTGGGCTATGCTGGTCTGTCTGACCAATGTTCCAAACAGCTGTGGCTCGACTCTGATGACTTTGTTGACAAGGAGGTCCAGCTCCGCCCTTGTGAACTTTGGATTCTTGTCTGTGGGCATGGTGTGGGGTGTGGGTGTGGATGGTTGTGGGTGTGTGGGTGTAAATGTGATGGTGTGTGTGTGAATGTTAAGAGGGGGTGTTTGTGAAGGAGGTTGTGTGAAGGTGTGTAAGTTAAGGTGTAGTTAAGGTGTAAGTAAGGTGCAGTTGTTTGTCTGTGGGGTCTGTCAGCAGTGGGTCTGTTGCAAAGGCTCATGGGTTGTGTGTGTGGGCCCTTTTTATTGGTCCATTTGTGGGTGTGGCTGTGTTTGAAATTTTGGTGGGTGTGTTATAAGAGGGGGTTGTGATTTTGGGCCTCTGTTTGGATGTGCCAGGTCAGTCATTGAGATGTATTTTGTCATGTAGACGTGTTTTGTGATGTTGTGCGAGTCGAATTGACCCTCCTTGTGCTGTTTTACAGTGTCCTGGTTCTGTACGAGTCTTTTTCGTGTAGGTGAGGTCCGTACATACGCGATGCTGGGTGAAGGTGCTGGGGTACGGTGTTGTGGTGCGGCGTGTACAGGTGCGGGGCTGGGGTACGTGCCTGGGGTACGGTGCGTACAGGTACGGGGCTGGGGTACGGGCCTAGGGTGCGGTGCGTAATCAATCAATCAAATCATTTATAGAGCGCACTACTCACCCGTGCGGGTCTCAAGGCGCTGAGGGGGGGTGGGGGGGGTGCCGCTACTGCGCGAAGAGCCAGGTCTTGAGGTGTTTCCTGAAGGTGAGATGGTCCTGGGTCATTCGTAGGTGTGCCAGGTAGGAGAACGATCTTCCTCCGGCGGTGGTTCTGCGAATCCATGGGACGGTGGCAAGGGCGAGGCTGGCGGAGCGGAGCTGGCGGGTGGGAGTGTAGAGCGAGAGGCGGTTGTTGAGGTATTCGGGGCCCATGTCATGGAGCGCTTTGTGTGCGTGGGTGAGGAGCCTGAACGTGATCCTCTTGCTGACGGGGAGGCACTGCAGGTTTCTCAGGTGGGCGGATATGTGGCTGTGGCGAGGGATGTCGAGGATGAGTTGTGCGGAGGCATTCTGTATGCGTTGTAGTCGTTTTTGAAGTTTGGCAGTGGTTCCCGCGTAGAGGGCGTTTCCGTAGTCCAGTCGGCTGGTGACAAGGGCCTGGGTGACAGTCTTCCTGGTTTCGGTGGGGATCCACCTGAAGATTTTCCGGAGCATGCGCAGGGTGTTGAAGCAAGAGGACGAGACGGCGTTGACTTGCTTGGTTCTCGTGAGGGAGGAGTCCAGGATGAATCCCAGGTTGCGTGCGTGGTCCGATGGTGTTGGCGCGGGGCCCAGTGCTGAGGGCCACCAGGAGTCGTCCCAGGCAGATGGGGATTGTCCGAGGATGAGGACCTCCATTTTGTCTGAGTTCAGCTTCTGGCGGCTGAGCTTCATCCATTCTGCGACGTCTTTCATTCCTTCTTGGAGGTTGGTTTTGGCAGCGGCTGGGTCTTTGGTGAGGGAGAGTATCAGCTGTGTACAGGTACGGGGCTGGGGTACGGGCCCGGGGTGCGGCACGTACCGGTGCGGGGCTGGGGCACGGGCCTGGGGTACGGTGCGTACAGGTACGGGGCTTGGGTACGGCCCTGGGGTGCGGTGCGTACAGGTACGGGGGTGGGGTACGGGCCTGGGGTGCGGCGCGTACAGGTGCGGGGCTGGGGTACGGGCCTGGGGTATGGTGCATACAGGTACAGGGCTGGGGTACGGGCCTGGGGTACGGCGCATACAGGCACTATGGGCCTGGGGTACTGTGCGTACAGGTATGGGGCTGGGGTACGG
Source organism: Triturus cristatus (assembly GCF_964204655.1). Lineage (NCBI taxonomy): Eukaryota > Metazoa > Chordata > Amphibia > Caudata > Salamandridae > Triturus > Triturus cristatus. Next base: position 1,717,108,702 of record NC_140589.1, on the reverse strand, counting down.
GCATGGGGTTCGGCGCGTACAGGCACTACGGGCCTGGGGTACGGTGCGTACAGGTACGGGGCTGGGGTACGGGCCTGGGGTATGGTGTGTACAGGTACGGGGCTGGGGTACGGGCCTCGGGTACGGTGCATACAGGTACGGGGCTGGGGTATGGGCCTAGGGTGCGGCACGTACAGGCACTACGGGCCTGGGGTATGGTGCGAACAGGTACGGGGCTGGGGTACAGTGCGGACAGGGGGGGTACGGTGCTGACATACGGGGGTACGGTGCTGACATATGCGGGGGGAGGGGGGCTGTACGACTCGTATCCGGGCACAAGTTTACCCGTGTACATGTGTGCTACTGCGTTCGCTCCGTACGTGGCCTTTTACATGCGGTTGTGTATTCGGACGGGCGGTACGGATCGTACTTGCGCGCTCGGACTTCTGTTTTACGATTTGCACGTACAATTGTCCGGCTCCCTCTCGTACACTTTTTCCAACGCTATTCGGACGTAAAAATGTGCGGCTCCCTCTCGTACCCTTTTCCCGACGCAATTCGTATTTATTTTTCACGTACGAATCGTACTTCGCCGTTTGTACGGTACTTGTACAATTCGTACGTGAAAATATACGGATACTAGTCGTACGCAAATTTATTTTACCGGATCGGAATCGGCACCTCAAGGTACTGTTAGCAAATTTATATGTTATTGTTTTGTATGACAAATATGCCAAATATTCTGTAGTGTACATTTTATAATACTTAATACTACATTATTATAATTTCACATAAATATGCAAAGAATATTGGCTTTCAGCAGAGAATATTTTTCAAGGCCAACATATGCATATTATGCAGGATATGGCAGCAGTTTTCCATTCATTTAAAGTATGCTGGTGGCCCAGGGCTCCACCTACCTGGTGATGGAGCATCCGCCATAATCGAAGGTCTCTGATGTGATGGGGGGGGGGTCATTTTGGTGAAAGTGTTCCTGACGCCATGAAGTGAACATTTTCAACAAAACAGTAATGACGGCCAGCTGCCGCATCATGGCAGTCAGTCTACATTTTTTGTGTGGCCCAAATAACCCCCAAACATTAGGTTTTATTTCTGCAAAAACAAAATAGAAAAGGCCCTTGTGCTTCTTTGTCTGTTCACATGTGGGCCATTGATTATTTTCCTATCTGCGTCTTCCATACCTAAAAGAAACAAGCATTTACACTGCAATAGGTCTCGCGTTTTTTTTTTAGTTAGAGCTACTGGTGTTGTAATATAAATGTTTTTTACTTATGTCTTTTTGAGTGGAGTGGATGTACGTGATGGCAATTGTATGTTTTGCAATGGATGAAAAATGAAGTGTGTTGATGGCTGGATCTGGCGTATGGGAAATGTTAGCTGCTATGTGCCACCAGTGCAGCCATCAAATGTTCAAAACCGAGAATGATAAAGGAGTTATAGAACTGGGTGATAATATCCCAATGTATTATTTAGGAAGAGGCCATTAAATGCGGCAATGATAAACACAACTGTAATCTATACAATTGGGGCAATGTAGAAAAACATGACCAAAAGAATGCAGCCTGAAAAGACCGGCCTATTACTTCTCACATCACTGAATCAGAGCAACATATCACCTTAAGATAGACCATGTTTTAAAAACCTACCCCATACCCAATATGGCTACACTGTCAAATAATACACTTTCAAACACAGGGTTTACTTTTCTAAAGTCTCTCAGCACATTGCAGCTTTTAATACACACACACAAAAAAAAAAAAATATTGATCCAATAATATAACAGCAATAAACAGAAGCAGCATCTTGCAAAACAGCAGTGACTACAACCTGGGGCAGGCACAGAATAACAGATGTGCCAAGAGTCAGCCCAAGCAATATTTGCTAGTTGTTGGCTAATGATGCCAAAGCAGTTAAAGACAAAAAACAACCAGTGATATAACAGTAAATTGTGAAGGAATGCTGTTGAGTGTCAGAACAGTGACCTGTCATTTGGGCACAGAGAAGACAAGAGAGGACACTTCAATACTTTCTTGCTTAGTCTGGCTGATGGCAACACAATAGCTTTAAAGAGTCCAGTAATATTTAGCAGGTGGACAATGAATCAAGTGGATTGAACAAAAGATGGTGACCGCAAGCAGAGGTTGGTGATGCCATACCAGCGACAGGAACAAGTGGTCATCGGAGGCAGTGATTGTGAATCCAGGCCACGGTGCTGAGACTAGAAAAATCTGAGAGTGAATGCAGCATGGCATGGCAATAGTAGAGTGGTTACATGTTATGACAAGGAACACAAATGGCTCAGTGATGTGTTAACAGTAACCAACGAGTGAAAGGCGAAGGTACCCACATGAACATATCATAAGATTTACAGACAGTTCCAAGAGGGGAACAGCACAGATCTTAACATGAAGCCATTCCTAAAAGGGAAGCCTGTGTTAACTTGTGCAACTGAAAAACTGAAACGACCAACTTGGTACATTAGGTAAATGAACCCTTCATATACAAACGTGTGTGCTTGTACCATATTTCACAACTATATTTACAAAGACAAAGTTAATCCATGAAAAACATATTGCAGGGCGAGTCTAGCTGATGATGGTGGTATATAGGACAGGAAAGTGGGACAGTGCCTTAAAAACCAACACTACTTGGTCATGGAAAGGGGGCAAATATTATCTGGGGATTCACATCCCCCCTGACTCCAGTCCCCTGGCAGGAGTGAAAGAAAAGGTCATAATAAGTGAGCCACGAAAGAACTCTCACAGTGAGTTTCGTGCTCCTCTACTTGCCATGCTGGAAAGAAACACATGGGTGGCAGGAGACATGGTGAAAGCAGATTGTGCCACAGGGCAAGCTCTCACCATGACAGCAGCTGGTGCTGAGTCTCTGCTCTTCAGGCAGGAAAGAAAAGGAACGGAAAGAAAGGGTGTCCGCGCATCGGAAATAGAAAGCGGAATAAGAAAATAAAATGTGTCAAATACTATGAACGCAATAGTGCTGCAACATGCATTAAATAAGCAAACAAGGGGGTGTGGTCTGGCCACCCAGCAAGATGGCCGCTTAGCAGAAGAGCTCAGCTTCGGATGGAACCCCTGACGGAGACGCTGCTTCTCTCAGCGTGACTGGGACTGCTGAAACAAACGTATTTGTAGTGCCCAGGAAGGCGGTATCGATTGAAGTGGTTTTCACTGCGATGTGAGCTCTTCCCGAGTTCTTTTACCTCGCCGAGATAATTGCCTGCCAGACACGCGCTGGGCCTGGTTGCGCAACTATAATTACCTGCCCTCGCGTGAATGGTGTGCGCCGTCTGTCACCTCACGGCAGGGCTTTTTGCTACCCCGCGCACCGGAGATGAGGTGAATAAGGGGCATATTATCAAGCCAGGCGATAAAATTATCGCCGCTTTAGCGGCAGAAAACTGCCGCAAAACGGCGATAATGGGCTTGATAATATGCTCTATGGAATTCCAATTGAAACCCATGTTAAACGTCCTTCACATCTAACATGGGCTTCAATTGGAATTCCATAGAGCATATTATCAAGCCCATTATCGCCGTTTTAGCGGCAGTTTTCTGCCGCTAAAACAACGCATTTTTTACAATGCATAATCCATTACAACGCATGACATTACAACGCATGACACTACAACGCATTTTTAAAAAATACCTTTACAACGCATTGCCATTACAACGCATACTACCTTTACAACGCATACCATTACAACGCATTATATTAAATTACATTTAAGGTAAGTATTAGATAGTATAGGGGTAAAAATTACTATTCTAACTCCAGGGGGTGCAACAGTAGGGTAAGTGTTGGATAGTATAGGGGTAAAAATTACTATTCTAACTCCAGGGGGTGCAACAGTAGGGTAAGTGTTGGATAGTATAGGGGTAAAAATTACTATTCTAACTCCAGGGGGTGCATCAGTAGGGTAAGTGTTGGATAGTATAGGGGTAAAAATTACTATTCTAACTCCAGGGGGTGCATCAGTAGGGTAAGTGTTGGATAGTATAGGGGTAAAAATTACTATTCTAACTCCAGGGGGTGCATCAGTAGGGTAAGTGTTGGATAGTATAGGGGTAAAAATTACTATTCTAACTCCAGGGGGTGCAACAGTAGGGTAAGTGTTGGATAGTGTAGTGTAATATTATGCGTTGTAATGGTATGCGTTGTAATGGTAGTATGCGTTGTAATGGAATGCGTTGTAAAGGTAGTTTTTAGAAATGCGTTGTAGTGTCATGCGTTGTAATGTCATGCGTTGTAATGGATTATGCGTTGTAAAAAATGCGTTGTAAAGGTAGTGCGTTGTAAAAGTTGCGTTGTAAAGGTTGTTCCCCTTCCATAGGATATCATGGCTAAGTCACAAAAATACCAGAAGTAAAAAAGCAGCGTTAACCGCGGTTAGCACTGCTTTTTTTGTCTCTAACAGGGTTAGCGACATTCTTGATAATAGGAGAAATGTCGCTTTGCGACATTTCTCCTATTATTTTACCCTGGAACGCCCCCTTTGCATCTCATTAGAGATGCAAGGGGAAGCGTAGAGTAAAAGGGTGCTAACATGCAAATTTGCATGTTAGCACCCTGTTGTTGATAGGGCGCTAGTTTTATCTCTCCTTTTTTGGCTTTTAAAGCCAAAAAAGCAGAGATAAAGCCCTTGTTGATATGCCCCCATGTTCTTTGCTTCAGGTTAACTACAAACGGTGAGAACTCCTGTTATTTTTCAGCTTTTCAGGTTTTTGCCTGGAACATTTTGCCTCGAGTATCTCCTCTGAAGGCTGTATTTATTGCCTCAGCTTCTGACAGTTTCGCCCTATTGCAGAGAAATGAGAGGCTGTTCATTCATTTCAGGAGACAGTTCAATATACCTCGTTTCTAGAGGGTAATGCAAATACTAAATAAACTGTTTCAAGCCACAGTACAGGAAAATAATACATGGTCTACAGGAAGGCTACGAAGTGTGCTCAGAGACAACAGGTCAGTCATAACAAACTGAAATGTGCTCTCCACATAGGGTACACTACAGCACTCGGCAAAGCCGTCAATAACCGGCAGCAGGGTGTCCTTTTGATGAAATTCGCCTTACTATTGGGGAAATTACTGAACAAATAATTTAAACAGCAACATTATTTCCCGAACAATTGGGAGGTGTTTATGCTCTGGTTGTCATAAATGTGCTTAAAGTGCCACAGCTTGACATTATCATTTAATGGTGTATTCTTCAGATTACCTCTACATCTGCTTCTTGTAGTCTGAGTCCGTTATGCTATGGGCTTACAGCGTTCATTCGATACCCATTTTATCTGCCAGAAGTGAAAGCTGTGTTTTCAAGAAATGTAAAAGCGAAGAATGCCCATGAATATTTCAGGCAGCACTCAAATATCTTTTGCTTTTAGAGGGTAATGCAAATATCAAACAAACCACTTCAAGCTACAGTACAGGAAAGTAATTGAAGGGTTACAGAAAGGCTACAAAGTGTGCTTAGCGTCAATAATTCAGGCATAAGAGAACTGAATTGTGCTCTCCGTATAGGGTACATTGCAGCACATGGCGGAGCCGCTGATAACCGGTAGCAGTGTGTCCTTTCAATGAAACTCACCTCTACCACTGGGAAACTAGTAATGAACAGATTACCTTGACATCTGCTTCTGGTACTCCTGGTTACTCCCTGATTTGTATGTGGCTGGTGAACACAGTGAACACCGGTTTCTCTTCAAAATGGTGACATTTTACCGTGAGTGCCTGAAAAACAGCAAGACTTCTGGTAAGGTCTTCTTATAGCCTAAATCTGCACATTATTATGCTATTCCTCGACAACTTCTGCATGCCTCACTGGAGCCCTTCTAATTAATTTCTTGCCAGTAATTTTTGACTTTTTGAATTTGGAGCTCCTTTCAACGCATCAAATATCTACGACGCATTTATCATCTTAAGTCTTTGGTGCCCTGTTACACCTTCTGTTCGTCTCCTGTAGTCCGCACCCTTTAGCGCTGTGGGTTTACAACGTCCTTCTTGATACTCATGATTGGAGATGAATTTACTTCTGTAATGGGCGCAGCACAATGTATGGAGAGCTTATTGTGGAACATTTTCTGTCTTGAGTTTTGAACAAGCTACTGGTAGGATATTGTTTCTTCATGTGAGGAAATTTCCTGAAAATGTGGTAACTTAGAGTCTCAATACTGTCATCTTGTTACTCCTATCTCTGAACACTCTGGACAGTATTTTCTGAAGAGCAAGTGGCTTTGAGTGCATCGCCCTGTACTAAAAATCCTCCAGATGCCTAATTATAAGGGTGAGAAGAAGGTCCCCAAGCAACCTCTATTTGTGGACCTTCTTAAAAAACCACAAAGTGTTATATCCTCACCAATGTCTAAACCGTCTTTGACCACCTCCTCTGAAGTGCCAGAAACCACTATGGTACGTATTCTACATGAAGTATCAACTATCAGTTGTTGTTTAACCGATTTGGATATTATCTCTTCTCTCGTAACAGAGACCAAATCCATCCGATCAGAGATTGTACACTTTAATGCTAAAAAAGATGAACTAGATCAATGCCTATCAGTGGTGGAATCCAAACTTATCTCTGCACAAAATAAAGATCAGGATCTCTTGCTTCTTCGCAGTAAGTTAATTGACTTAGAAGATCGCAGCTGAAGAGACAATATTCGGTTTTTGGATGTCCTGAAAAGGTGGAGGATCAGAATGCCAGGCTTTTCCTATGTAATGTCCTTCCTAAACTTCTGGGCATCTCCATTAGTCCACCGCTGGAAATCCAACGTGCTCATCGATTAGGCCCCCCACATACTGCTTTAGATCCTCGATCACAACCCTTCATTGCTTGCTTCTTGAGGCATGAGCAAGTGCGACAAATATTGATAACAGCACACTCACAAGGCTCATACATCTACGATGGCCATGAAATCCGCATTGCAGCTGACTTCTCACGAGAAACTGATAAAAGGAGAAAGGCTTTCCTCTCTATGAGACCACAACTGCGGAAAATGGATATCAAATATGGTTTGTTTGATCCTACCCGCTTTTGCATCACTAAAAATGGAGAAACCAAGGACTTTTACAACCCTGATGACCTAAAACACTTTCTAGATGCACAACGCATTCAAGATATGGAAGTTTCAACATACCTCTAATGAACAAACTTCTCACAGCTTTCAACCTCCTCCACAGCTGTCAGACACTCGGCGACTTAATTCTGGTGAAGTTCATCATAGAGACAGAGACATTGAACGATCAATTTGCAGCCATGAGGACAACATTTCTGCCCTACGGTCAGTATCTACCTTCACACAAGATTTGCATAGAGACAAGTCCAGATCCCCCTTAAATTCTGCTTCGGATGAAGAATGACTTTCATAATGTTTGTATTCCATTACTGATATGATTGATAATTCACATTCTCTTTATAGCTTTTTTCTAGCTCTTCACATCAGAGATTACCTCCTGATTGGTTATAGAAGTATTCAATATCTGTCATTCATTATAATATGCTATTGATTTTTGTCCTACATAAATTCCTTGTAATCCGCTTTGGATGATGAATAACCTTTACAACATTTATATTTCGATACATGGTTCATATCCTCTAGCTATCTCTTTTCTAATATTCATATTAGATTTTGCCTTCTACAGTGGTGACCCCTCTGTTTTATTCATGTACTTATTTCTCAACTTACAATGGTTATAGGCTTATTTATTATTCTATTTCATAATGACAACTCTGATTTAATTATTTAATTTCAACTTGCATTGTATTTACTTCCATTCACGATTTTGGAGTTATAGTGATTTTACTGCAGCCTCTTATGTTTTATTAGCTTTGATCTCCTTCATTTTAATAAGTTTATATTGAATATGTTATTATTATATATGATATGATATACCTATTTACTAGCATGTTGCCCTTCTCATTATCTATTAAATATTATTTCTATTTGTAGATTAGCTCATACCTCTAATTTTATATATTATATATGTAATGTCAACTATATCCTATTTAGAGTTATATAAAGATTTTACTGTATCCCCTTTCATTCTTATTAGCTTTCACCTTCACCCTTTACATAAGTCACTGTTCAATATGTTATTATTATTTATTAGATAATATCTCTATTTATTCATGTACTTATATCACCCTTACTATTTATGTAATAATGTTTCCATTTGAATCCATACCTAAGTCTATTTCTGTATCTCACTTATATTCTTACTTTTCTAATCACCTTTTCCTACTTTATCTCTATATCTACTTGTTATTGAACTACATTAAATCTGATATCTCACTTTTATTCTATTAACTTTCTCTTTCCTTCTCAGTTATTCTTTCCCTTCAATCTTTTCATTCATTTTTTTATTTCTCATTATGTTTAATTCACATGTATTTATGGCTAAGTATGTCTTATTTATGGTTGTGGTTTATCAGTTACATGTTATGCATTTTATATCTATAATTATATATCGATTGTATTTATGAATCCTTTTACATATACTTATCTATTCCTTAGAACCAGTTCCCTTCCTTTATACAGATGTTTTCCTTATAAATTCTATTTATAACCATATTTATTGTTAAATGTATTACATTTGCGGTTGCAATATGTAGTATTTTAAGTTACATATAGGTAATGCATTTATATGAATATGAATTCTGCTAATGTTTGTTTCTTTTCTTTTAACATTCATTCTTATATCTGTTCATTTTCTATATTCTCTTAACGCACATTTCGCTCTTTGGATGTTTCCTTTATTTTCTTCCATAGTCCTCATTTAGTCTCAACCCTCTTGATGGGGTTCCTACCCGTAGTGGTGCTCTAGTGAGCCCAGACCCGCGGCTAAAGTTCTATATTTTTTTCTCTCTTTTACATCTTTCTTTTCTTTGGTAACACTTTCTTGCTCAACAAGGTTTCTTACTAGTATTCCCCTACTTTTCCGTCCCCCCTCCCGTACTTTCTACTGACTTTTTCTACTCTTTCTTTTATTTTAGTCTTATTCTTTTCTCCTTCTTCACTTCTGGTGTCTTTGTGGTAGGCCAGAGTACTCTTTTGCTATATCGCCTTCTTTCTTCCTATTATATTCTCTCTAATCTATCTTTTTCTTTCCCCTGACACATATAGGTACTCTTAAAATACTAACCAATTTTGACATTGCCCCAGCATGACGAGTACTCACCCTCTATGCACCATTACCTGGAATGTTCATGGACTCACCCACTACATTAACAGGAAAAAAGTACTTTCTAAGCTACAATCCAAACATATTGACGTGGCTTTATTGCAAGAAACCCATCTAGATGCACTAGAATCTGATACACTTTGCAGGGAATGGGTGGGGGAGGTTATCCACAGCACTGTTAAAAAAAAGCGAACCCACAGATACTACCCCCATTCACAAATGTGGTGTTGCAATCATTATTCGTAAATCACTTCCTGTCACAGTCTCCAAAACCTGGTCAGACCCTGACGGTTGCTATGTGTTTGCTAAGTTACGCATTGGGAATTCTTTTATCTGCTTAGGATCAGTCCAACAGGAAACAAAAAAACATTCTTCCTCCAATTAAACCGTCCACTAATGGAGATTGATGCCTCACAACATCTCATTGGAGGAGATTGGAACCTGGTACGAGACCCAATTCTTGACAAAACGGGTCCGTTACATAAAGGGAATGCTGAAGACAGAGCCATTCTAGATTATATAATTTCAGACAATGGATTGGTTGATCACTGGCGTCTTAGTCATCCTGCAGACCCAGAATACACATTCTTTTCTCCCACTCACGGCACATTCTCTCATTTAGATTACTTTTTGACATCGCATAGAGTGGTCCAATTGGTAATGGAGTCTGGCATTTTAGAAGCAGCCTTATCTGATCACTCCCCTGTTCTTCTGTCCCTTGATCTTGGACTCTCTCGGCCAGGGCGAAAACCATGGCTCAAGAGCATTCAACGGCATAGAACCCCCAAGGGTAAACTTCAACTGCAATCCCATCTTCAAGATTATATTTCTATTAACAAGGATTCTGTAACCTCCAGTATTACTATCTGGGCTGCGGCTAAGGCTACTCTTAGGGGTCAGTTAATGCATGATGCAGCGTTCGCTAATAAGCAGAATGCTGCGAGACAAATAGAGCTGGAACGTGACATTCAATCTTTTTCTCGTCTAAATGCATCTACCCCAACTTTACAGAATCGTATATCACTAGAGCAAGCACGTATGGCTTTAAACAATCTTTTCACCTCTAAAGCTGAGTATGCTCTGCAGAGAATGAAGGGACGGCACTACAAACAGGGGGTTAAGGCAGGGAGACTACTAGCTGCACAATTACGTCAAAGGGAAGCAGCCATGGCTAATCCGGCCATCAGATCAACGCAAGGTGACATACTCATGAGACCTCAAGAGATTGTCAATACATTTGCTTCTTTTATTCTCCAAATAATCAAGTAGATTTAGATAAAATGTCTTCCTTTCTCACAGGAGCGGATCTTCCCTGCCTCTCTGATGATGGTAGAGCCTTGCTTGAGGGAGAAATTACTAGAGATGACATTTCTAAAGTCATTATGCTCTACCTTTCCATAAAGCTCCTGGAGAAGATGGATTCCCTGCTGAATTTTACCTTTGGGCAGGGCACAATGTTATTGATACACTACATTCTGCTTTTAAGGAGGCAGATAGGGAATCTGCACTAGGACCTCTTTCTAACAAGGCAGTTATTGCAGTATTGCCCATGTAAAGATCCTCTACTATGCAGTAGTTACTGCCCCATTTCACTATTAAATTGTGATATCAAAATATTAGCAAGCATTTTAGCATCCTGCCTCCGTAAAGTTCTACCCTCCCTAATACACCACACCCAAGTGGGTTTCGTACCAGGGCGTTCCTAAAATCATCTCCGTACGTTAGCCCATACATTGTGGTCTGCTAAACATCTCAAAGAGGATGCATTAGCCCTTTCACTTGACGCAGAAAAAGCGTTTGACAGCATCGAGTGAGAATAGCTTTTTACAATAATGCAGCGTTTTGAGTTAGGTGATCAATTTATAACCAAAGTACGCTTGCTGTATGACAATACTTCTGCTCAGGTGAATTGTGGGGGCTTTTTGTCTGATACGTTTCAGATTCAGAGGGGTACGCCCCAGGGATGTCCTTTATCCCCCCTTCTTTTCCTTTTGGCAATGGAGCCATTGGCTGCCACAATTCGCCAATCTGCTGAAATCATTGGTGTTCCTCTCCCAATTGGACACTCTAACATTTACCTATATGAAGATGATATATTACTCACCCTTACAAATCTCTCCCACTCTCTTCCGTCCCTTCTTAAAATCATCGATGACTTTTCTTCCTTCTCAGGCTATAAAATTAACTGGGATAAGAGTGAGGCGTTACCCATCTCTGATGGAATTACAAAAGAAGCTATATACGGTTTTCCTTTTCATTGGCAGTCCTCACGCCTTAAATACCTAGGAGTTTTAGTTAATAAAGGTTTGGAAAACATGGTCACTGATAATTTAGCCCCGCTGCTTTCTCAAATGCAACGAGATTTTGATAAGTGGAACATTTTAGGATTATCTCCCTGGTGTCCAAGCCATCAAAATGGTTACTCTCCCGCGTTTCATTTATATTTTAGGCATGCTCCCCCTTCAAATCCCTTTATCTACGCTTCGGTCGATTGATTCTAAAATGAAGTCTTTTGTATGGGGTTCAGCCAAGCCTCGCCTCGCTATGGAAAAATTAAAGGCTCATCAATTGTATGGAGGATTGGGTCTTCCATCCATTGAGCACTATTCCCTAGCATTGCATATCTCTCAATTTTCTTATTTCCTGCCAGTATTAAAAGATATTCCGTAATGGGTCCATATAGAGCGTCATCTCTTAGCTTGTGGAAATTTAGCCAGGTGGAGCTTTGTGTCCAGTCCCACCTTGTAGATCATGCACACCCAGTGCCAGGCGTACAATGCCGTCTGTGTTTCGTCTAATTTTTTACGCTGGATTTTTACTGTGTCAATGACTGCAAGTGGTAGTCACAGCCGTGAACAACAAAATGAATCATGCAGCTGCCATTGTTAAAGCGCTGCATGCCTATTTGTTAAAAATACGAAATAAACGTTGATGTTCATGTGTTGAGGGTGAGCCAGTCCTGCATAAAAAAAGGCATGGCCCCCAAAGCATGCGCAGTGATGAAAATAAAAACGAGTCTAAAAACAAAATGTAAAAGAAAGGCAGAAGTGTTGCGCTGCTTTGAAAAAATGTATTAGGGAATTGCAGCGTTATTGGCACGGCCACCATTGTTGAAGCCCTGCTTAGAAAACCAAGCACTGACAAGCGGAAAGTAAACATTTGAAACAAGCAAGTGTGATTGGTTCCTCGGTGTTGCTTTTCAGACCTTCAATGCCCAGAGGAGAGGAGGGCCATCGCGCGCTGTGCAAGGAAGAGTATGGCCAACAAACTCAGGGGCATATTAGCAAGGGCTGGCGATATAATTATCGCCACTTTAGCGTCCATTTTCGGGCGATAAGCGGCGATAATTATATCGCAATATAATCAAGAACACGCTAGCACATGTTTCTTTGATGTAGAGTCCGTTTTTTCACAGCCTCGCCTCTCATCGCTAATGAGATGCAAAGAAGGCGTGGCTGTGAAAACAACACATGAAAATATCGCGAAGGCAGCTTCGTGATATTAACAAGGAGGTGCAGCGATAAAAAAAATCGCGCAACCTCGGCCTTAACGCTGGAATTTAACGTCTGCAAAATTCCAGACTATGGCATACTAATAATGGTAGGTGGATTATGCTGATATGACCACAGTGTCGTATCAGCAATGTTATCACTGTTTTCCAAGGAACATCGCTGGAAAACCAGCAATGTTCCATGGTAAATACCGATATCGCTGAAATATTTTCGCCATAGCGCTATGTATTGTTAATATAGCGTTATCATGGCGATAATTTGCAGTGATAGCCAGCGATAATATTTCTAGCGCTCTGTGGGGCCAGCGATAATTATCGCTGGCCCTTGTTAATATGCCCCTCAATCCCTTAGTGAAATCGCCTCAGCTGAAACAGGCACTCAAAGGAAGAACAATTGAGAGGAATGGACCAGTAGAAGGCCAGCATTGAGGATTGGCACAAGAAAAAAAACAATGGCAATTGGTGGTTTGCCAGAGCCCATAGAAGAGGTCAATCGATGTTCGACCTAAAAATGCGTGCCTGAAATAGGGCTCTCTATCAGTGCACTGATCTGGCTGTCCTTACCGGATGGGCCATCCGGTCATAGGTTTCTGACGGTGGAAACAGTAGACTCTGCCATCATAAACCTAGCAGTTTTTCCACATCTAAATGAGATGGGGAAACTGCGTGGTTTTTGGAGAAGGACCCTTGAGAAATACTACAGGACTCCATCCCTGCCAAACTCAAAAGAAGCCCCTTTATCACTGACTCTCACTTGTGTATGTGATGGGAGAACACAATTCATGACTACTCCCTTCTTGAAGTGGCCGTGCATAATTCATGATAGAAGAAAAGTAATATCACATGGCCGGGTGGGAAGCAAATTATGTCTCATATTGAGCCAAGGAGACATCATTATATAGCAATTCCTCTTTTACTGCTGAGAGATGAGGAAGATCAAAGAAAGCACCTGGGCTATTTGCACATGAAAACATAAATAACATGGTATAACATGTCTTGGCAGGATCAGGACAAACAAAAAGGAAAATAAACCACTAGGCTAACCACAAGTGGATAACAGTTCATGTTCCTACAACTGCATTGAATAACTAACTGCCGAGGAATCATGAGTGGAGCGGGGGGGGGGGGGCGTTAGAGCTACATCCCTGTCTTCAATAACGTTATGGTTTTTAAAGTGTAGGTGAGGAACGTCCCCATTTTATTTAAATTCAAGGTAAAGATGTGTTATATGGCACATTCAAAGCCTACGAAGCACAAGGGATGCAGCATGCTCAACGAGTCTGAAGTAGAAAGCTTTGAAGGTAGAGGCATTGGACCAGCCGGCCATTCCCTGGATGTCTGATAGGCCACAACCGACATGTAAGGCCTTACAAGCCAAGGCACATTGGGCTTAGTGAGCCCCACTTTTGGAAATGTTGCGGCCAATCTGTTGTGTGTCGATTTAGATACCGTATGTAGGATTCTCGATTTATGTCCTTATATAGGCACAATTCGCATTGCCCATATTTAAGAATAGAAATCCTACCCTTATTTAGGCATTATCCATGCTAACCAAGTACAGCCATGACCACCTACATCCGTTCATCTACGTCACAACAAGTTCTTGGAAAACCAGACTCTTAAGCCTTTAGGACTTCCCCTTGCTTGGATATTGATTTCTCCAAGAACTCATTTATTATGCATGAACATCTATTCCTTAGGGGTTCATTCATGACGTTCTTCTGTCTGACTTTTACGTCAATACTGGCATTCCCAAACACTTTCAAGGTGTAAATATACCTTCACTTACCATGGTAAACCATGGTTCGGCTGCCTACTTGCACGACGAGGCTCGCCACAGCAAGTTTGGACGGAAGTCGAGTCCCTGCCTGACGCACTTACCAGACGCTGTCATCCTCCTCGCAGAGAATCCAGCTCCAGTGTTTCTGACTCCCCTTGCGGGGTGATAGAGATTGAGACTCGGAAAGAGATTCCAACCTCACTCATTCTAAGGTATGGAGCGGACTAGAACCTAGAGGGACTTTTGGCAAATCTTGGCAATTATAGCTAAACTAGACTATGAACAAACAGAACCTACTTCTTACCTCGTACTACACTTAGGTTAGGTACACTGTGGTAGAACTAGCTAGAAGCATCAGATGAGTATTAACATTTTAGCCTGTGTTATTTATGTATGTATTTTTATGAATATCTGTCATAGCTATAAACCATGCTATTGCAGTATTATTTTATCTTACTGCTAACGCTGTACATATTATACTTCGCATTCTGTCTCACGATTGTAGCAGTTCATATCTCTTGCACGAGAAATAAGACTGTTAAATAAACCCTTTTTATTGAAACGACCATCTATCTATTTCTGTGTAACTCTGTAGAAACGAAGCATGCACGATTGACTGAGTGAAACTGTTATCTATTGTTTCCACGATTCTGAGATTGTTCCGACTCTAAGGTAAACAAAGTTGTCATGTTTATGCGGTTGTCAGAAACTAATTCCTTCTTGTTTATTCAAGAAGTTTCTAGTGACCTCTGAGTTAGCTGGCACACACAAGTAATTAAGTTTAATGTACTCGATAGAGACATACTGACCTCAGTCCTATGTCAAAACTATAGTGCATATTATTCCAATGCGCAGAGCCTATAAGGGATATAGGAACTACACTACAAATCCTCCACCTGTGATCTAGTGCAGCTAATGATTGGAAGCTTAAGCACTCTGTGGATCAAACACGCCATCAAGATGCATGCAGCCATCAGCTAGACATGGTGCATATATCCTTATATGAAAAAAGTGCAGCAGATGAGGGTCCTCTTGGGAAAACTAAGGACAGGGCATCATGTACGGTTTTGCTATAAACAGGAATAACATGGTCATTGGTAAAAAGGGAAAATATTGACTTTGTATGTCTGCTGAGTAATGGTATAGCACTGTACATTCACCTGACACTATTATGTCATTTATGTCCAGATGAAAGTGCCAAATATATATTACATTTAGTGACACTGAAGCTATTTCACTAAGATAATAAAGTCTGTATGTGACCAGTTTGCACGTTTTTAACTATACTATATCAGACGGGAATATGAAATGTTAATGCTGCATGGATGTCATTTTTCTTCACGAATGAGTTGGCATTGAGCCTCAATATATGAAGGGCAAATAATAACCCAAGTGTAACGTCAGAGAGATCTGCAGATTGCCAATGGGGCTATAGCATTTGGCCAACATACTGTCTCCCAAAAGGTTTTGAGGAGCTAGATAACAAAACAGGTGTTTGTCACTTGTCCAGTTACAAGATTAGTCACCCGGCAGTCCCATAGGTCACGTGAAGTGTAACCTCTGGGAGAAGTTGGATGCTTCAAAAAATGTCCATAAAACAGGTTTTCCCATTTAAGTTTCTGAAGCCCTCCAGATGTCAACCTCACTTCATGATCTTCTATGAGATTAGATAATAGTCAGTTTTGTAGGTGCTGTAGTAGAGTATTCAGCAGACTTTTGCAACTATAGATTCATTAGGGAGGGAGGGATGTGGCACAGTGGCCAGAGCAGCTGACTCCAGAGCACGGGGCTCAAGGTGCGATCCCAGCGGCAGCTCAGCACCAATGTGACTCTGGGCAATAGCTCACTTAATTTCCCCAATAGCCCGCTGCGCCTTGAAACCTTAAGTGGTGATATGTTTGTGCTTTACAAATATGGATTATTATTTATTATTAGGAGTAATAGATGGCTTTTGCTTAACAATGTGAAATAAAAGTGAGCCCTAACCCCCATCCGCACTCTTTATGAACTTGACAAAAAGGGAGGGTGTTTTGCTTAGAAGAGAGTTCCAAGTGCTTCAGCTTATGCTCCAACGAGTACAGGAGTTTAATGAACCAGAGGTTTCCTCATTTCTTTTCTGCAATGCCCAAGCCAACCTTCTAGTGCCTTGTGCATCTGGTGTGTGGTGTGTAGCGCCTCTAGAGAGAACTCAAATAGGGACGAATGCCAAGAGGATACCAGCCACATAAGAGCAGTCTCAAAAGAGGGCTCCAACTTGTGTTTGAAATTTGCAACAATGTGGAGGTCTTGATCCTAAGGGGAAGCAGGCATAGTGAGGAAAGGAGAGGAATGCCTTTCAGTATAATTCTCATTATCTCTTGCGTGCTGTCACTTTCATCTTCTCAGTTAGTATGGCTTTCACCTCATTGTCTCTTGGTCTTCTCCTGCCAGCTCCTTAATCTCATTTTGTAGCCTATAGTGTCTCTCTCTTTTGCATGACCCAGGTAGGTGACCTAAGTACAGCTATGCTATTCTCAAGTTTTTGAATGCAATAGCTCAGGAATTTCAACTGAAAAGGGTGACTACTTTTAGGGTCTTGGCTGGTGCTCTAGCAATGGGAGGTTGTAACTATTACAAATGAGTGCAGATGGTGGAGCCTCGTAGGCTATGCATGTATGTATGTATGTTTGTGGTATTTATAGAACTCAAAACTAAAAAAAAGTCAGCAAAGTGCTAAACAAGTGTAAAGTCAGCCAGTGACAGAAGTAGCTAGCTTGTGGAGAGTTAATGCATTGTGATAGTGTTCTTTAAATAGGTGCTTCTTCAACTCTTTCCTAAACTGGAACAGTTTTGGGACAGTGCAGACAGGTACGGGGAGGTTGTTCTAGATCCTGGGTGCACAGACAGAAAAGGCCTGTTGCCTTGTTTTTACTGTCTTACCCTAAGTCTGCAGTCTTGTGATGCCCTGGCTGCAGGTGTGACAAAAAGCACTGGAGATTGTGTGCTTATGTACAAGATAAGCAAGAGTACTGATCGTGATGGGTTTGTAAAAGATGCAAGTGGTTTTGAAGATGGTGATGGGCATCAATGTAGTTCTGTAAGGAAGAAGTGACCCTATTTCTTTAGAGCCTGGATGAACCATGCTGCAGTATGGAGGATGCCCTCAAGGATGTCAGTGTGGCATCTGGGAGGCGATGGAGCAGGACAAGGAAGGATTTCTCCTCACGAATGATGATGCAGTGCATGTTAAATGCTAACAAATGCTCATCTTGGCAAGGAGCCTGACCTTTGAGAGCTTCCCATGACCAGTCCAACCTGTATTCAAACTCCTTGATACTTTAGCTAATATGCTGTGAGAGGGAGTGAATTGAGGAGGCACAGCTGTATTATAGAGAGCATCTGAAGGGCCGTAATGAAAATTGAACGAGTGCTGCACAGTCAGGTAGGGCCATACAGGTGAACAACAAATCAGGGCAAATGGGACAACTAAAAAAGGAATGAGGGCAACAATGAAGGCGCACAGGAGCATAATGAATAATAAATGTAGCAAAACAAATGTAAGGCGTAATCAAGAAGGGAAGATGTAAGCTCTCAGGAATAGAGACCAACAAGGAAAACAAAGAAAGGTCAATAAAATGCAAATTCTTAAGAATGTACAGCAAAAAATGCATGAAATGCGAAAAGCTACTTAACAAGTGTTGGACCTAGCCATTTTTGCAAGGTCACCCTCAAACATTTCGCCTTCACTCCATACTTTTTTGCTGTATTCGCTCTAGTTGGCCGTAGAACTCCTAACCAGTACTAAAGTGCTTCTGCTTTCTACTTCAAACATGGTAACATTGGCTTATACCTAATTGGCAAATTTAATTTACTTATACGTTCCTAGTAAAGTGCACTTCATGTGCCCAGGGCCTGTTAATTAAATGCTACTAGTGGGCTTGCTGCACTGATTGAGCCACCCATGCAAGTAGCCCTTTCAACATGTCAAGCCTGCCATTACAGCCTGTGTTTGTTCAGTTTAAACTGCCCTTTCGACCTGGCAAAATAATCCTTTTGCTAGGCCCAAACCTTTCTCTTTAATACATATAAGTCAAGCCTAGGGTTGGCCCTGGACAACCCAAATGGCAGGGTGCAATGTATTTAAAAAGTAGGACATGTAGTTTTAGGCATTGCATGTCATGGTAGGGAAAACCTCTTACATTCATTTCCCACTACTGCCTGAGCTTACTTTTCCCATAGGATAACATTGGAGTTAGCTTATTACATTGTATAAGTGTAATTTCCAAATGGAAAGAGATAACCAGTTTATGTTTGGTGACTCTGCATTCAGAATTTAAAATCCTAATTTATGGATGGTGAAGTTGAATTTTTAAGTTGCAATTCTTAAAATGACACTTTTAGAAAGCTTGCATTTTCTTGCCTTAGCCATTTAGTGCCTGGAGCCTGACTCTGGTTGCATGGCTGGGTGTAGCTGACAGTTGAGATTTGTATATTCCTACTAGACAGCCATAGACAACGGGGAGCCTAGATGTGCCTAGATTGGCCATCACCGGCCGGATGGGAGGGATGAGCTGGGTACAGCCCCACTTGCACCTGAATAGGCTGCACCGTGCCTCCACACAAAGGGCTGCATACCCTCAGTAGTTGATCTGGTGCCAGGGCTGGAAAGGCAGGATGACTGTGGACTTCAAAGGGTAGCCTTTGGAAACTTCTCTCCCACTTCAAAGGCACAACTGTGTATCAATACTGGTCCCCAGACACCACCACTTCAATACACTTCTGGACCTGGACCAGGAAGAAGGATTGCTGTGCTTCTACAAGGACTGACACTTTGCTGGATTGCCGCTCTAACGGAACAGCTGC
Organism: Triturus cristatus; assembly: GCF_964204655.1. Classification (NCBI taxonomy): domain Eukaryota; kingdom Metazoa; phylum Chordata; class Amphibia; order Caudata; family Salamandridae; genus Triturus; species Triturus cristatus. Next base: position 1,717,089,374 of record NC_140589.1, on the reverse strand, counting down.
CCTGCTGTGCTAACCTGCTGCCCTCTTAAATGGGGAAGAGAACTGGACCCACAGCCCATTTTGAACCCAGGACTCCAAAGTGACTCCAAGGGCTAGCATGCTAGTCTCTTGATCTGAGCCTCAGGGACATAAACAGCTCCCAAACATCTTTTGGACCCATCTTTAGCGAGTTCCTGACCCCCATGGTGCCTCTTAGGTTCTGAACCCTGTAGTGTTGCCCTAGAGCTTTTGAAATCAAGATTTTGGACTCTTCTCAATTGCGAAAAGACCCGTTCACACCAAGAATGTGTTGCTCACACTGAAAATCAGTGTGAGCCACTGCCAGGCCATCTATTCGCACAGCAGCATCGACTGCCCATGGGGAACCGCCCACACAAAGCTCCAGCTTGCACTATGCCACCCTCTCCAATGTGAATGGGACTCTTGGCACAAAACATGAGAATGTAAACCTTCAACAGGACTAATCCGTGACTGTATCCAACCCACGCTCCATTGTGATCATCCTGAGCTTTTGACTTTGACCTGGTGCAGCACAACCAGATAGTCGTGGTTGGCACTTAATGCTTTTAGGTGATATATTGCAGTTTATTCTTTAAAAAATTAATAAGTCTTTTTCTACTGATTAGATTTTTGTAATTTTGTTCTTATTTTATTTATTCAATTCTGCTATGTTTTTAGTGTGCTGATTTGCGCTGTTTTACTGTTTGAAGTGTTGCATAAATACTTTACACATTGCCTCTAAGTTAACCCTAACTGCTTTGTGCCAAACTCCCAGGGGGTTAATCACTGGTTAATTTGGGGTTTGCTTGTGCCTTACCCTGACTAGGATTGTGGTTGCTGCTTGACCAGGCCTCACACCCCAGTCAACCAGTAACACAATTACTTACTGCAAGCAATGAAAAGAGGACATGTTCAGGCGTGTCCAGCCTTCTTGTCTGTTGACATATCCGTTGTCTTTATAGTAGTTCCCATGCTGCTATGAGTGTCATATAAACAAGTACTGCCATAAAACCTTCCATTATTTAATAAAATCATTATTTTCTCAGAGCTGGCTAGGAAAATCTCCATTAACTAACATTTCACTTATAGGGATTTTTTTAAATAGTACCATTGGCAAGCAACATGAGAGATGCCACAGGTGACCGCTTATGCACTCAGCATTTTACCATACATGCACAGCAACACACATGCGCACACGTGTGCGCGCACACACGCAGACGCACTGACAAACAGGTGGCATTCAGAAGTCTTTGGACGCCCCTTCCATGCTAGATTCATGTTGCCTACAGTCGAGTAGTCCAACTCACTGAATACAAAACTGCATGTGAAGCATTTTATTAAATGCAATATAACCAAACCTAAAAATAATTGAATCCTGGAGTCTTACTCTATTTCCCATGGGTGCTGCCCAGCCTAACTGCTGCCAATTACTCCAGGAAATTCATTCATGTCAGAAGTGTCAGTGAGGGGCACCTGGGCTCATGTTACCCGCCACCAATGGGTGTCTATTGATGGCTAAATTAGAGGCACCTGTGTGATTTATTTTGGGTTTGGCTGAGTTGCCCATTAGTCTGATCTGCGTTGCAAAGCTCTGGGCGTCAGCTGTAACCCTTCGCTTCACACATTTGGAACTTGCTAACGCTGCTAATCCTTCAGCATAAACTCCATTTTGCAGTTCAGTGAATCGCTTCTGAAGGGCTCGTTCTTTTTCTTCTGTGCGGTTTGCTTTGTCACCGCATCTAAAGCAATAAAACATGGGAAAGATGGAACAAGACAAGCTCAAGTGATTTCAAAAGTCTGAGCTAATCTGATGTGGCATCTTCCAACAACAAGAGATTATGGCGTAGGGCAATGTCAGCATTTTTGTTTTCTGGGTGCCCGATTGTACCAGCGGAGGTCTTGAAAACATGCAAATGGTTTTTGGAATGATGTTAAATGCTTTATATTTATGTTACTAAAGGTCGCCTTTATGTCTTCTTCCATTTCTCGTCATCAAATGCCTGCCTGAGAGCATCAGGCTTTCAAGAAGTAGAATTATGACTTATTTGTCCTTTTTTATTGTTAGTGCAAGTGACAAACAGCCAATAATGCTCACATGTTCAATGGATTATAAAAGTCTTGATTGCCCTTTAACACAGCACTTCATCTTTTGTGTCAAAGATCCCGTTGCCTAACAATTGCAGTGGTTGGTTTGCAAAGGGAAGGTGGGATGTGGAAGCAGAACCCTCTGAGACAAGTGCTGCGGTGAACGTTCATTCCGCCGCTTCAAAGATGCGCCATCTTGTCATGTGGCTGGTCGGTGCTAGTCAACATCCTACCAGACAGCAAGATTTACCGGGCCCTCAGGATTACGAGTAATGCAGGAACATCACAGGCCCATATGGAGTCCCCCAGGGTTACTGGCTGCACAAAGCAACTGAAGCCACCTGATAAAAATGTAGCTGTGAATGGGGAATAACCAGGGGAAATGGATGTGGTAAATCCGTGTCCCCGGTTATTCTCCAATTTTTAGTAGCCCCACCGGGTCCAACTCACAAAGGCACTTTTCGAGGGTGCTAAAGAATACAGATTAGCATCTATTTTTAACAGGTTTTTTTTAACAATTCGATGAGCGAATAAAATTGAAAGAGTTTGTATATTGTAAAAGAAAGATCCATACCCAAATGATGCTTAGAAATTACACTATCAAATCAAATTGACACTGTGGGTTTGTAATTCATTAATAGTATATTGTGTTTCCATTGATAATTAATTGAATTAATAACCTTAAGTTCCACTGCTTTTAGAAGAAAACTTACTATTGATGCATGGAATATGAGGTTTATCAGATTAAAAGCAAACCTCGTATGTTATTAAAGTGTAATAAAATGGGAATGCCTGAAGGAGTTTCTCAACAATCGATTTTTTTCCCCACGGGTTTATAGAAATTATATAGTGCTGCACATTACCAAGCCCCGTTGTAGGATCTTGCAAGATTGCCAGGTCAAGCACAGATAGGGAGAATAATAAGTGATGAAAGGAATGGCAGAGAGACACAAGTGGGAATGGAAAAGCAGAAGAGTGAACACAGCATCAGAGAAAGCATTAGATTACAATTTCTGGGAGTAGTGGCAGCCAAAGTGTTGCTACAACAAGGCTGCTCTGAGACAGCAACCCCTAACATTTGTGGGGAAGGTCCCTTATCCTTATATATACTTGTGAATAACCTCTTCTTTATTGCAGTGTCATGATATCTGCTTTTGATATCTTTAATGAAACGCCAATTCATATGATCAAATATCCCTTATTTTCTGAGTTTCCCATTGTAACATAAGTATTTCAAGGCCTGGAGTAAATTTTAAGGGAACATATTTCAATATCAAGCCACAACTGAACAGGAATCCTTGACAGTTCCTTTTTGAATGATTTGGAATGATTTTTAAATAATTTATTTATAGAGCACACAGAGGCAAAATGACCCTTGGCGCTTTAGAGGCGAGCAAACTTTTTAAAACCGTAACAGTAATGTAAGAAGGTAGGCAGAATTGTATTTATTTAAAACCCTGGTTTTCAGCTGGCACCATTAGTCTCTGCCTTTAAACTCAAAGAGGGAGACCTCCCCAGTTTTGCTGCTGCTGTGGAAAAAGCATGGCCTCCATATGTGACGATTATGGTCCTAATAGTGGCAAGCAGAAATTAAATTATAGGTCTAAGGGGGGGCCGGAAAAGAGGGGATCTGAGGTGTAGGGCTTTGTGAACAATTGTTTGTGCATAAAAGGCTATCAGAGACCGAATGTATAGGCTGTGAAGGGATTGCAATACTGGTGAAATGTGTGAAACCAGGCAGAATTTACGTAATCAAAATGCGATAGAAGGATGGCGCTCACTACTGGACTATACAAGGTATAACTAATGAATGAGAGGATATTTTTAGCAAGCAAAGGTGAGTGGAACAGGTGTGGGCCTCATTTATGGACTGGGATTCTTAGGCTAGAGTACTGCCTAAGCGAACTCCTAACATATGCACCACTAACACAGGGGCTGGCAGAGAGCACATTGTATCAAGCCACAAGGTTCTGTCCTATTTGGTGACCATTGACAAAGGAATCAGTAATAACTCAGTTTTGGCTGGAATCGTCTTGAGGAAGGCATTGTCCATTCACCTATTGACAATGGTCAGGGTCTCCCTTAAAATTAAATGTCTTGGTTTTTGATTGACAGTAGACATGTATGCTGAGTATCATCAACATACATGTAAACGTGCATCTCTCCTGAATGGAGCAGTGGGCTAGTAGCCACATATGCATGTTAAACAGAAAGGGGGAGAGGACTGAACCTTGCGAAACACCATAGTTATTGTCATTTACTTTTGACTAGTGACAAGTGGGGTTGAGGAGCACTTGGGATCTCTCTGAATTGAAGGATTTTTTATATATAGGGGCCACACCAGTATTTCCAGCTGCTTTGAGAGTCTTAAACCCTTTGCTATGGTCAATGGTATCAAATGTGTCGGACATGTTCAGAAGGAATAGCATACTGGCTCCTTCTTTGTTGATGAGCTAGTGAGGAAGAATATGGTCTTAGTTGGATTTAACTTTACTCATACAACGTCCATCCAGGCTTGGGTGGTTGCAAGACAGGCCATTAATCAGCTGATGTTGTGGCTTGAAATTAAAGAGAAAAGGGTCTGCATAAGAATAACTTCTTAGGGCTTCCTTACAAACTGGAGGTTCAAAGTATTTTGGCACAGGGATCGGAATTCTGAGTCGTTTACTGTCTATCACACCTCTGCTGTTTCCCCCTGACATATTTTAAATTTGGGTGAACTCTGCTAAAATATATTGAGGGGGAAGGTCAGGAAAAAAACAAAACCTGTGGAATTTTTAGTGCTTCAAAACCTTTTCTGCAAGCTAGCCTTCATTTCCAACTTGAAAACTCAGACTAAAAGGTATTTATCACACCCAGTGAGTAGCACTACTCAAGAAAATTGTACTTATCTTGTGTAGTAAATACCACACCCTATCCTGCACAATTTGTAATCAGTGCCATAATGCAGAAGTAGTGTTAAAGTGCATGATCTACGTGCTATCAGTTTTCACCCTACTGCAGTGGAGTGCGAAAGTAATAACCTCAGTTTTATGCGTTTGGCTGTCGATTAGTGCAATTACAAATTCAACAAGCCTCAGCATTTTGATGCACGAAATGGCTGTGAAATATATATATTAAGAGAGAGAGTCTACCTTGTACTGCATTTAGATTTGCATTTGGTGCCAGGCAGGACGATTTAAACACCACGGGGTATATCAGCAAGGGCCGGCAATAATTAGCGGTAAGCGCACTTAGCGCAAGGATAATTATCGCCGGCCAACTCTGAATTTTATCGCGGAGATAGCGTGCTATCAGCAACGCTTATCTCCAAAGCGATAAAATTCAGAGCGCAAGCTGCCAACTGTGCGATTATCGCTGGAAATCCAGAGATAATCGCACAACTTCTGGCGATAGCTTGCTGATAGGGCTACACATACTTAGCCATGATATCCACCTTCCATAGGATATCAAGGCGTAAGGAAAGTAGCGACAACAAAGGTTATTGATACTTTTCTTGTCGCTATGCTGCTTTGCGTGAGGCTTGATAATAGGAAAAATTTCGCTTAGCGACATTTCTCCCGTTATTCTGGGGAGGAACGCCCATTTTGCATCTCATTATAGATGCAAAGCTGGGCGTCAAGGGAAAGTGCGAAGAAGCATGGATTCCCACGTTAGCGTGTCCTTGCTAATAGGGCGTTAAAATTATTGCCGCTTTTCGTCCGAAAACGGACGCAAAAGCGGCAATACTTTTTTATCGCCTCGTTGATAATATGCCCCCACATTCGCAGAGTCTACAATCTGCCTAGACAATCCTTTCAGAAGGAAAGAAAACAAAAGACTGGCTGACAAATGAATGGGCCACCCACTTCTTAAGACACTGAAATTGCAAAGATTATAAATTGTGAAGAATGTTAACCTAAAAAGCCTAGGATTAATTACCTTATTAGTGTAAACCTTATTGTAGTTATCTGAACTCACATCCACACATTCGCTTCTGCCATTAAGCCCAGATATTAGGTTTCCTGCTGCAAGTGCGAGAGATAGGGAGCTGCGGGCCACCCAGAGTGCTCAGCCTTACTCTCTGCTGGGATATTCCTTCATTTGATGATAATACCAGAAGGTAATTAACTGCATTTTTCTGCAGTGTGCTCACAGATCCATGTTTACAAAATACGGTCATGTCTGCTTCGGAGAGCTCCTTTGGTAAAATGATATGGTTAAAATTCGAGAAATCCACTTTTTCCCCCTGTCATCTGCAGTGCTTTGAAATCAAGAATTATGCACCATTTCAGGTCTCGTTTATCAACAGACACGTTTCTTTTGCTGCAAGAGGGGCCCCGGTTATCCCCCGCGAGGCAGGGCATCCTGTTCTTGTGCTAACTGCTCTAGCAATGCAAATGTTAATTCGTTTAAAAAATGCTAATACCCAGGGCTAATATGAGCTGGCGGTTGCAGGTGGGGCCCACCAGCATTCATTTTTGGGAAGCAGCACTTATTTTTTCTCAACACACGTTAATCCAGTGTGAGTGAAAGAAAAATACAAAAGGGGAAATGAGGGATGAAGAGAAAGATGCAAAAACAGTGACAACCGGAGAAAACAGGGATGACAAAGAGCCTGCAAGAGTGAGATAACGAGGCAGGGAGTGTCTGGTGGTGGATTACAGGGCCATAAAGTGGAATCAAGAATAGGCAGCCTGGCATTCAGCTCCTCGACTTTCCATAGTGCTGGCTACGCCCCATGTAACCTGCCACAAAATGAACAAAACCTAGGGCCCCAGGACTTCTTGTTTCACAAATGAAGCACTGCTAATAGCCATCAACTGTGACCGACTTTCTGGTTAGGGAGTTTTCAGAGTTGTGCAGAGTTGTCAGCCCTTCAAAAAACAGATGTTCGTTCTATCTCTTTGGCTTGCCAGTGTAAGAAATCATGTAATAAATAGACTATCAACCATTAAGAAATACCTGGAAAAAAATTACAGAAACTGCAAATAATTCTGCCAACTGTCTCCAAACCCTACCCAATTTCTTTGATCCTTTGAGCGTGGGCCAAAATATTTTGCACAGATCACCATGAAGTGCATTTAAATGCAAACATTCAAATTCACCACCTCCCGTGCACTTTAGAATTCCCATGACATTCGTCTTGCTCCACATTTTATAAAGTCGGTGGGAGGCCATTTTTATCTGGTCAATATGGAAGTGAATCATTGGATTGAATATTCCTTTTCTAGGACCTGATGCTAGCAGGGTGTCACTAGTGGTCATATCCTGCAGGGACCACAGACAGTTGCAACATTTCCAGGTGCCCATCTCAGATAGCTCTTTCTGAGGGTGGCAGCACCATTCGGATTGACTGCACACCGGCAAATCAGAATGTCTACACCTTCATATATTTCTGGTTGGTTGAATCAGCCATTGAACTTGTCAATTACTCCATTTATACCAAGTACTCCAAATACAATTGATGTGGAAAGCCACAGTGCACTCCAGGGAGGCACAGAAAGCTCGAACATTAGCATTTTCCATGCTGTTATGGTCTTCCTGATGTGGCTTGCAGAGTTGAATTTTGTGTTTCCCCATGAATGAAACTGTAAATTAGTACAGAGATGACATTTGGCTACATAAATCTTTTCTTTGCTCGATATGCATCATGTCAATTCCTCATGCGTGCACCAATAATTTCAACTGTAACCTCCCATACATGCCAGCCGAAATACATCATTGACCCTGAACATGTGCATGAATGCTCTACTTGGTTAAGGCCATCTCCGCATGCCCATGTGAGTCGATTCATTCTGTCCTGTACCAATTTCAAAACTCTTGACATATACTTTTCTCCAATGTACCAAACACTACTGTCCTAGCATCCAACACTACCCTAAATATATTATGTTACCTCATTACAAGTGCAGACACTTGTAATTAAGTAACATAAAGACATCAGACTGCCACCCTTCACATCACAGACCAAGAAACTGATATACGGAGTTCCACAGTGATTATTCCTCAGCACCTTCCTTTTCAACATATACATGACACAGCTCGCCAAAATCATCCTATCACAAGACGTTACTGTCATCTTTTATGCTGATGGCAAGCAACTCATCCGCTCCCTGACGGACAAGACAACCACTACCAGAACCGACTTCGCCCACTGCATGACCATGGTAGTAGACAAGACAGAAGTACTGGTTTTCAGCAACAAGACATCCCGATGGGTCTCCACCTGGTGGCCGTCAGAGCTAGGACCAACACCTACACCGAAAGACCACACAGGAAATATAGGAATCACCCCGACGGCAAGCTCAACATGACAGCTCAAGTCAATGCAGTGTGCACCTCCTGCTTCCGTATCCTATGCATTGCTGCGAAAGATCTTCAAACGGTTGCCTCAGAATACAAGACGGACCATCACAAAAGCACCCATCACCAGCAGGCTGCACTACAGCAGTACTCTACATTGGAATTGCCAAACAACTCCTACACTGACTGCAGACCATCCAGAACACTGCTGCAAGGCTCATACTCATACTCAACCTCCCACTCCACACCTGCTTCACACCATACCTCAGGAAGCTTCACTGGCTCCCACTTCACACATGCAGCCAATTCGAATTTTTCACACACGTATAGAAACCTGTACAGAGTACAGGACCAGAATTCCTGAACAGCCATGTACACTTTCACCAACTCACCAGACCCCAATGCTCTGACTCACTCTCACCCGCACACATTCCCCACATTGGCAAATGCAAAACTGGAGGTTGCTCATTCTCCTACATCACATTCAAGACATGGAATGTAATAAAACAATATATTTCTCATGTAACTTCAAAATGAGTTTATTCCACACCCATCAGACAGTTCACACCAGCAGCGGAGGCTACAGCTGACACTCATCATCTGAGGTCTACGCGTTCCGCTGCTGACATGCCCAACATTCCCAAAAGGAATTAAGCACTAAAGGGCAAGTTACAACACATCTTCCCTTTACTATGTAAAATGACAGTGAATGAAAAGAGAAATAGAAAAAGAAAGGGTAATGGCAAATAAATAACAAGAGAGAAGAGTGTGCTCGAATACAAAGGTGACGTAATGAAAAAACATGAGGATGAGCACTGAGAAAGATAACAACATTACTTAAGAACATAATCCTGGAGATGCTAAGGGTGCCTCCTAGCTCTAACATAGCAATTAGGAGGATAAGCTTTGAACTTTACCATCACAACCCTGGGAACGTCTGGTCTGGGACTGAAAACCCGCAACACCATCCTCATTCCCACATTTTGAAAGACGGGACATGCTCCATACATCACGACCACTGAGCATGACAACATTTCTCATTCCGAAGATTCAATTTCTTCTATGACACCCAACTCAAGCAACCTGTTGATTTCCTGCTGAGGAGGTTTCAACATGAGTTTTGGGACCTTTCTCACTTTGTGTACAGCTGCTGTTGCCGTTTCCTCTAAAATTATTCTATGCTTGAAACCCTTAAGAAGTCCTAGTTTCTCACAAAAAACTGCAGGATATTTTCCTTTGATATCTTGATGATCACCATGGGGAGTTACTAGCATTACTTGGTCGGGAGTTTTTGGATTCAAAATGATCCCAAGGTCTTTTTGGCGCCGCCAGCCTAAAAGGTTGTCCCCACGCTTGTCAACATAGACCTTGCCAACAGCCTCTCTGCCTTTAAACACAAAGGTCTGGGTGGAATACCCAACAAGATCAATACTCTGACTCTGGGTTGATGTCAGGTGGCAAAAGTTTTATTCCCTTGAATTCAAAAGTGGAATTCCAAAATGTGTCACTTAACAAGGTGTAGAGTGAGCAAAATCAGCAAGCACAGGAACCATTACGTCACCTACAAATATGTCCCATTTAGACATAGAAACATTACCAGTATCAACATCTTTAACATCATGTATAGACTTATCAATACTATCAGTGATATAGTGAATAGCTTGCTGTGAAAATATTTCTTCTTCATCAACCATGTTTACTTTTGCATTCCTGCACACACGAGCATAGTGTCCTTTTTAGGCCTCGTCTGGCATTGACAGTGCGCATGCGCTGCTCTCGCCATGCAAGGGCTTTTTGCAATCGATACGGATTTAGAAGGGACATGGGAGTAGCATTTCTTACAGCGTGTGCATGCGCGCCGCACATTAAAGCACATTGTCACCCTTTCCTTTTCAAACTAGTTCAGGCTGTAGCAAGTCATACTCCAGGACGAGCACTATACACGCTTCAGGTTCCAGTTTACCAGTATGTCTATGTACACTCAGTCATACTCCAGTGTGTGTGTATGCTCGTGTCAGGATCCAGTGAAGCACTGAGCCGATGTCAGTCAGACTCCAGTATTTGCACTATGCCCGCGTCAGGCTCCAGCGCGAGCACAGTGCCCGTGCCTGACTCCAGGTGCCCCTGGTGATACTTCCTGCTGCAGGCCTCTTGCTGCTGCTGTCCCTTTAAATCCCCAGCAGGTTGCTCGCTGCTGATGTCACTGGTTCTTTCGGGCTGCAGGAGGGTTCCTGCGCCCCGCGCACATGCTGCTATCAGCGATGGGCAAGGAGGGAGGCAGCGGCGGTGGGCACTGAGGGAGCCGGGCACTGAGCAGTGGTGACCGCTGCGGCAAGGACCATTCTCCCAGAGGCAAGGAACCGCCTGCAGCCCACAGAGGGAGCACCTGTCGCCACCAGGTGACTGCATCCCTCCCAGACCCTGAGATCATGGACACTCTTGGAAGCTGGAGAGCAGGTTGTGAATGAGGGCACCCCTGCCCCTACTGCCAGCTTCTCACTCTCTCTGCCCTTGTTTCCCCAGTCTCTCTAGCTCCCCTTCTGAGCCCCCGGTATGTGTATCTCTCTCCCCTCTGCCCTTGCTTCCTTCACCCCTCTCTATCTCGTTCCACTTCTGACCCCATGTGCACATCTCCCTCCTGCTGCCCTGGTTTCCATCTTACCCTCTATTCTGCTCCACTTCTGACCCCATGTGTGTGTGTACGTCTCCCTCCCCTAGGTTGCATCCCCCCCTTGCTATCTCGCTCCACGCCTGACCCCCATGCGTGTCACTCTCTCTGCTCTTGTTTCCATCTCCCCCTCGCTTTCTTCCCCCACTTCTGAACACCTGTGTATCTCTCTCTGCCCTGTCTCTCTCTCCCCTTATGACCTCGATGCGTGTCTCTCCCTCTGCCCTTGTTCCCCTCCCCCTCACTATCTCGCTCCACTTCCCTGTGTGTCTCTCTCTGCCCTTGTTTCAACCTCCCCTGTCTCTCTTCCCTTCTGACCTCCATGCATTTCTCTCTTTCTCACCTTGTTTCCTTCTCTCTCTCCCTCACTCCCCTTCTAATCCCTGTGTGTGTCTCTCTCTGACCTTGTATCCATCTCCCCCTCTCTCTTACCCCCCTTCTGACCTCCAGCGTTGTCTCTCCACCTCTGCCCTTGTTTCCTTCTCCCCCTCACTATCTCGCTCCACTTCTGACCCCTTGTGTATATCTCCCTCCCGCTGCCCTGGTTTCCATCTCACCCTCTGCTCCGCTCCACTTCTATGTGTGTGTACGTCTCTCTCCTCTAGGTTCCGTCTCCCCTCCCTCGACACCTGACCCCCGTGTGTTACTCTCTTCCTCTGCCTTGTTTCCGTCTCCCCCCGCTCTCTTCCTTCACTTCTTCACTTTCCTTGATAAAATACAACCTTTCAGTTCACTCCTAACATTCTGAAACAAGCATTGAAAATGCAATAGCTCTCGCCTTTTATTAAGTTAAAGCCATTTGCTTTGCTATACAATACCATTAGCAAAGCAAATGGTTTTAACTTAATCAAAGGCGAGACCTATTGCATTTTCAATGCTTGTTTCCCACAGTTCCTACTATTAGTGCTTCTTGCAAAACAGTTGGGAAAATTGGGTCCATGGTTCAAACTCACACATCTTGGGCATCTTGTTTTACCATCTCTATTCCAATTAGGATTAAATTGTGACTTGTAAAACTTCGTAAGCCCTTTTTCCAATTTTACATTGGGCTTAGATACAGTAGCAATTACAGTGTCTAGAGATTTATTATCCGGGTCACTTCTTATTAAGTTGGTAGTGGCATCAGTGGTAACATTAGTGCTATGCATTTCCTTTACCCAATGGATTAGAATGGGTGAGTTCTGTCAACTACATTATTAGATTGGATGTAGAACATAAACCACCTTCAGATGAGATGAGATGGAAGCCCTTTCTGATTTGGCAAAGCATATCATAACTTTCCAATGATTGCACCTCTGTCTCTTTGCTTGCCATTGACAAAAGCGAGAAGCAAAAAGAAAGATCCAACGATTGCACATGCCACTTACATCAGAAGGATGTGGCTGGGTCTCAGCACATGTCGCTGGACGGTGATAAGAGGACAAAAATATAGATTTTAAATGGGGAAATCAGAACTAGTGCATCTACATGTAATACCTCTTGCTGTATTCTTTATTCTAATTGGATCATTGCTAGTGTCCTGGTACAATGATCTGGTAATATTGCTGAGGGAATTTGGCTTTTCCTGTGCATGATGTTAGTTAGTCATTACACCTTCCACAGGTCAGAACACGCAAAACGCAATATTGTGAGATGTATGCACATTACTTGCAATCCTGATTGAGAACATGTTGCTGCTTCTCCTTCACAAATTCCTTCAGCACCTAACCACTCAACATCTAGGACCAGACCAGGGCATGTAGTAGCTCCTTAAAAATAAATATCAGCAGAGTGAGTGTCACTTCCCATAAGTGAAACTACATGCGTGGGAGTGGAAGAGGCTTAGTTCCAATGAAGACAGTCAGAGAGTAGGTCTGAATCAGTCTTCCAGATGTAGCATCAAGCCCCTGCTCCTCCACAAACACCTTCTTCAGGTCCCCTCCAGCAAAAAATAATTATTAAGACAGTCAGCCTCGATTCCCTACGGTGGCATTTCTTACTAGCTGTAATGGAGACGATGAAGATGGGAGATGGGTGGTCGCAATAGCTTCGCCTTTTGTATGAAGATCCTAGGGCCCGGGTGTGCACAGGTAATACAGTGTCAACACCTTACCCCATCCATAGAGGCACCAGACAGGGATGTCCCTTGTCACCTTTGCTTTTTGCCCTAGCAATGGAACCACTGGCCGAACGCATTAGACAAGAGAGTGGGGGACTGGGAGTGTCTCTTGATGGGACCAATCACATTATCTCACTATATGCAGATGATGTGTTAATATATCTGCGAAATGGATCTAGGGGGGTACAGGTTGTCCTACGGATATTAGACAAATTTGCTGAACTCTTGGGTTTGGGAGTAAATAAGAGGAAGACCTTTGTGTTCCTGCTGTACTCCACCCTTACTAGACCTCTGAACCTTCCTTCTGACCTGCAATGGGCAACAGTCTTCTTTAAATACCTAGGGATTTAGGTATATCATAATCAGGCCGATCTGTTTGAAGGAAACGTGGGAGGAGCTCTGAGAGCACTTCGGACTAATGTGGCCTTCTGGTGCACGCTCAAACTACCTGTTATGGCTAGAGTGGCGCTGTCCAAAACGTTAGTGTTACCTCGCCTTTTGTACTATTTTGTAAACTTGCCAGTGGCCATACCCAAAAGTTAGTTTAAGACCTTAGATATGATATTGAGAGACTTGGTATGGGATGGTGGCTGCAATAGAGTTTCGTTACAGACTTTAAGACTCCCGCTTACGGGAGATGGCTTGGAGGCTCCTGATTTTGAAACCTACCATCTGGTGGCCCAACTTTAGTGGCTTGCCAGATGGCTGGATGGAAGGGGACTAGATACCCTGTCGCGGGCCGCTGGTATAGTATGGGCGGTTTTACTTCCTAGGATGCTTAATCATCGCCTGAAAATCAGAAATATGGGAGTACTGCTCTCAGTGGCAAAAGCATGCTGGGACAGATGTACGGCGTGCTTCAAAGGAATGCTGCTCTATGCACCCAGTATCCCACTTGTAGGGATCCATCAGGCGGGAATGGACCCTCCCCTTATACAGAGGCAGCTGTTGGGTTGGGAAGATGCAGGAGTACAGACGATAGGTGATTGTTATAGAGATGGCGAATTGCTGCCACTAGACGCATTCCTGGAATACCATGAGCTGCCCACAGGACAGTTTTTGTACTACCATAAGATACGGGGGCATTGGTAGAACTCTGGGGGTTAGATGTAAAAGAACCAGATACACATGCGGCCCTACAAGCAATGGTGACGTTGGGCTCAGTGGGACACCTGGTGAAATGACTGAGAAGGAATGGCAAAAGGCTCTCGGTGGCCCAAAAAAGGTATCCAGAAATACGGCTTTTAAGCTCATACAATGTAATATCCTTCATAGAACTTACCTCACCCCTCATTGATTAAATGTAATATACGGCAGTTATGATCAAGCATGTGCAAGGTGCTCGCGGAGAGATGTTGACTTCAACCACATGGTGTGGTCTTGCCCAGGGCTCATAGTTTTTTGGACTAAGATTGCAGACATGATTAACAGAGTTTTGTCTCGAAACCTATTGTGCTTCCCAGAGGTCTGTCTCCTGGGTCTATTCCCGAGGCCCAAGTCCCAAAGACTGGGTCATAGGTTCATAGACTTAGCTTTCTTACTGGCTAAAAGGAGGATGGCCCTTGGGTGGAAGAAGGAACAGGCACTGTTGGTGGTCACTTGGGAAGATGACGTCTCTTGCTGGACTAGGGCAGAGGAAAAGGCTTTGCTTAGGGAAGATAGAATCACAAAACTAGCCCATGGGCAGACTTAGCGAGAGCATGGACCTACGACACACACCTGAACCGTCTTCACACTCTGCCTCGACTGACTCCGAAGACTAGTCTTATTGAAGAAAGTATACCTCTCTAATACTATGTTAATTTTCTCCCCAAAATGATCTGCCTATTTCAAAGTGATTTGATATACATCTGGTTGATATTCCTTGTCTTCGTTCCCAATTCCAGTGGTTTCTGTTAAATATTCTGCCTTGTATTCCAAGAATGTGTAATAATATATGCTGCTTTCATAATGGAGCACATTTCTTCCCACCTGTGGCTATCAGGTGGATTACATTTGTTTTACCCAATCCTTGCAGGGGAGTATTAATTTTCCTGTATCATTCCTGTAAGGCATGCAGCTGATGTGATGAGATTAGACAAGTGTTGGCGGTGTAGATGAAAAGAAAATGGATTCAGTACATGTGTTACATCCTCAGAAAAGGATCAAACTTAAAGGCGACTGCAAGGCAGGTTTTACGTGCAGCTGTAAGTGACTTGCCTGACAACACACGGCAGAACATAGAAATATGGCGCTAAGGTGTACTCATGCACAGGAACCACTCATTGCACAGTACAAGCAAAGGCCGTACTCTGTGAGCCTCTCCGGGGCTATATCAAAAATAGAATGAGTGGGGGGGCTCCAGCCCCCCCCACGCAGTCCCAGGGACCGCCACCTCCCCTTGGCTAATTTATTGTAATGCGGGGGCCACGTGGCTCCCCACAGCACCAGGGACAGCCTCTGGGAGCACTGTTCCTGCCAAGCCATTGCAAACTCTGGTCCGTTTCATGGAAGCGGGATCATTAAAAATGCTCTCGCTTCCTTGAAGCAGAGCAGAATTGCTTTTGGCCAGAGGGAGCTGCATATTTGCAGCTCTCTCTGCCCAAAACCATTCATTTAAAACTTTATTTCCTGTGGGTGTTTATTTTAAGTCTATCCCTCCATTATTTTGTATGGAAGGGTGTCTCAGTACTAGTGATTAGCAATGTTTACATTTTAAATTTCATTTATATAGCGCTTACTACCTCTGATGAGGAGTTGAAATGTGACTTTTTTAATTAAAATTATATGCAACTAGCCTCTAGTTTTGTATGTTCTTACCTTAAAAAGATAGCTAGATTGCATTGTTGTAATTGTGTGCTGAAGCTTGTCAGGACACGTCTTTTCGAGGCAGTGGTAACCTCACAACTGACCAAAACATGGTTGATAATGTTTTATAGTATACTTTATGAATCATCTTGGACTATTTCCACAAGTAACTTACACTTGTGTGTAAATTACACATATACATTTACTCTTACACTTTCGTGTAACTTTACTACTTTTAGCTATTCACCACATTCGAGTGAAAAGTCACCCCAAAGTGCAGGCACACCTGTCTCCATCCCTGAAACAAGAGATTTTTGTTTAATTGCTTTTATTGACATTTAAGTCAAAAATAGAATAATGACACAGCTACAACATTTCAAGAGAAAAATGGGTCCAAGGGAGGGAGTGGCCGGGTGGGAAAGGAATAACGAGAGGGGGAAGAGGGTTGCACAATATTACAATAGTGCAGTAGGATACAACAGTTCCATTCAATATCCCCACCTACATCACCCCACCAACAAGTCAAATATAGGGCTAACAACCAGCATGAATATAGTCACATGCAACAGTATGTTACATAAGTACAGAGGAGCCCAGGATGCAAGCTGGATGTGCAACAGACACTAGGATCCACCAATGGCATTATCACTTCAAGGATAGTTAAGGAAGCATTTAGGACACAGGGTGATCAGGGGCGCTCTAGAAGTGTGTTTCTCTTATCAAGGATCGGGGGAAAACCCTTTGACACAGTAAAGACAAAAAAGGTTCCCATGTGTCCTTGGGGCAGGAGCCGAAGGGCATCAGTACCCAGAAGTGAGAGAGCTGCTCTTGGCAATATGTAACATTCTGTAACCAAGCTTTGACTGTGGGAGCTGGTCCCAATTCATGGCCACTCCCCTTTTGGCACTGTGAAGAAGCATGGCAGTGAGCTGGCGTTCACATACAGGAACGTCTTTGACATAACCCAGTAGGCCTATCAGCAGACAGCGGAGGGTAGATGCCCAGTGATGGTATGAATGGTGGAAATACTTCCTCCCAAAATTCTGCAGCCTTAGGGCGGTATCAAGCTAGATGTATAAGGGAGGCCTGTGGGGAAGCGCACCTGAGGCAGCGCGGCTCAGCAATCATCCCCATTCTAGAGAGTTGTATGGGGAAACAGTACAGGTGATGTAGGAACTTGAAGTGTAGCAATCTTAAACTGTAGTTAGGGTAAAGTTCCTCCATCTGAGTGCAGCAATTGGACCACTGGGAATCTGTGATAGGGGGCTCCGTGTCCGCCACCCACGCCAAGCGCAGAGCAGGTGTTGTGATTGGCTCAGAGTTTTACATTTTGGAGTATAAGATGGTGACCAATTTACGCGATGATGGATTAGTAAGCATGTGTTCTATAGCCTGGAAAGTGGGGGGGCTGGAAATGTGTTGTGCAGTGTGCGACAGGTCGCACAAAGTTGATAATAGAGTAATGCTTCGAATGGGGTGGGGGTTGGGTGTGTGGGTGCAGCGGCCTCAAACGGTGGTATGAAAGTGTCTTGTGGATAAAGGTCTGAAAAAGTTATAAGTCCTCGCCCACTAGCACGATTCCAAGGGCCCATTTCTTGCAGGGGTGAGAACCAGGGCTTTCGCGCAAGCAGCACAAAGGGAGTGTAAAGGCAGAGGAGTCCTGCGCATCTCCACATTCTATCCCATCTCCAGCCCAAGCTTTCCAGAGGGTCAATCTCTGCCCTCAGCAGCCTGTAGGGTAGGTAAAGAGCGATGGTCAGGGGCCATGGGATTGCACGGTCGGTTTCGATAACAGTGTGAGGCTGGAATGGTGTTGGGTAGAGCCAGTAATGTAGGCACTGTGCCTGAGCACAGAATGTTTAAAGCAACATATTCAGTGCGCCTAGACCACTCTGGAAAAGTGGCAAGGTAAGAAGCTCCCACAAAATCTGGGGCTGCTTGCCAGCCCAAATCAGCGCTATAAGGTTAGATCTTAGACACCTAGTGAAAGTAGCCTTAAAATAGGCACGTTAAGGAAAAGATAGAGAAACTTTGGTACAATAATCATTTTCTCAATTTTTTTCTGACCCTAGAGTGCCAGCGGCTGCCAAGACCATATTGATACTCTGTCTTCTAGCCATGTGACAGCGCAATCATAATTGGCCTTTCAGGGTTCATCTGGATCGCGACTAAGCCAGATGCCCAATTATCGTACTGAATCAGATGCCCACCTCAGCAGGTATTATGTAGGGAAGGATTGGGTGCCATCAGTGAGGGGAATTAATATTGACTTGGATCAATTGACCTGTATGCCCAAAAAACTTCCAAACCTTATGACCTGGTGGGTCACCGGAGCAAGGTTCTCCCAGGTCTTACATGGAGACTACCAGCCCCCTAGTGGGAAAACCAAGTCCTCAATGGGCATGGTGTTGTCAAAGAAGAACTACCAGGGGCTCTATTGCCATGGCAAACAGAATTGGTGACAATTGACAGCTCTGCAGCTTACCGCAAGTGATTGGGAACAGGTCAGATATCATGCCATTAAGAAGTACATGGGCAGTGGGGAGAGTGTAAAGTAGTCGTATCTGGCAGAGGAAATAAGAGCTGAGTCCAAAACGTGCAAGAAGAGGGAAGAGGTAGGGCCACTCCAGTGAGCCAAACATCTTTGTGACATCAAGTAGGGCAGCCATAGCCTTCAACTGGGGGTGAAGATGATGCATAACCTCAAATATGGTGCGGAGATTATGTGATGTGGAGCAAGCAGAGATAAACCAGGATTGATCTGGTCTCACTAGCCTGGGCAGTAGGAGGAGGCGGTTCACCAAGAGCTTCATGAAAACCTTGTTATCCACATTTATCATAGAAAGCGGCCTGTAAGAGCTGCAATGGGAGGCAGATTTATCTTGCTTGAGAAGCATCACAATAACTAGCTCTCTAAAGGGAAGGTGGCATGAAGCTCCTAACAAGAGATTCTTCAAACATGGAGCGCATGTAAGGTGCAAGGATGGATGCATATTTTTTGTAAAAGGCGGTGGTTAAGACGTCCTGGCCCGGCGCTTTGTCTCACTGTAGGCTTTGGATGATCTGCACTATTTCTTCCACATAAACAAGGAGTGTAGGTATGCCCGGTGGGCTCGGTCTAGCCATGTTATTTGGATATTATCCAGACATATAAGCAGTTTGCTCTTGCTGTGAACAGAAGTGGTGGTATATAGTTTGGCGTAAAAGGAAGTCATCCTGCTCAGAAGCCCCAAGGAGGTGGATTGGAGATTTAAGTTGTCATCCAACAGCTCCACCAAGTAGGTAGATGAATGTGGTTTGCAGAGCGTATTGGCTAGGGTCCCCCCAGGGTAGTCACCCTCCCCATAGCCGCAGACCTGTGCATCATGGTCCAGTTAGATAGTCTAGCAGACTGCTTCCTCTGAGAGTTTGTCCCTGACGGCTGCAAATTTGGACGTGTCCTTGAAGTGGAAGTATTCAATCTCGAGAGCTTGATTATCATGTTCTAGTTTGGCAAGTCTTCCACACATGGCACATAGTACACCTGTTTGTTTCACGATACACCTGAAGCAGATGACCACCTTCAGGGCTTCCCAAAGGGTGGATGGAGAATCCACAGAGCCCTCATTGTGAGTGAAGTACGCAACAATTTCTTTGCAGACCTCCTCGAGGAAAGCTGCATCCCATAATGCCCCAGGGGGCAGGCATCAGGAGAAGGCATGGGGATCTGAGCAATGAGGAACTCTAGCAGGACGAGGGCATGGTTGAAGAAAGTGCGGGGCAGATGTGCAACCAAGGTCTGAACATCTTGGGAAAATTAGCCAATAGTTTATTCTTGACCTTGCATTGTGATGTGCTGTAATACATGTGCCCTCTAGGTTATCAGTGTGTGAGCGTCTCCAGATGTCTTGGAGATGATTGTCGAGGATGATCGTGCTAAGTGTCGATGCAGCACTGGGGTGAGGGCGTCGGGAAACCCTGATCGGTCAGATCGGCCGTCCAATATCGCATTAAAGTCACCGCCCCACAATATTGCGCCAGGGCCGAGGCTGGATATCAACTGCCAAATCTCTAAAAAGAACCATGAGTCATTGGTTTTGGAGCTGTAAATTAGGACCAAGATAATAGGTTGTCTATGTAGAGGGCCTGCAATGAGAATGTATTGACCGTAGTTGACACTAATAGCGTGGCGCAGTTGCCATTGTATGCCTTTGCATAGTAGGATGTCTATGCCTCTGGCGTAGCCAGAGTATAGGTATGTGTAGGATTTGCCACACTGTCTTGTACGCAGCCCTGGGGCAGAGTAGTAAGTAAGGTGGAGCTCTTGAAGAAAGCAAACATCCACCTGGTGTCTGCTGAGATATGTATTTGCCAGGCGTGCTTTCCTGTGGTTATTGAGCTTGAGGATGTTACAGGTAAGGTATTTGGTTGCTGTTATGATGCTATGAAGAAAGAGTGTGTGAAGGAAATCAGAGTCAACCAAAAAGTGTGTGCCATGCAGAAGGGTAGGGAAGGAGACACAGACCATGTATGTGGCTGGAGAAGGGAACAAAGCAATAACAAACAACAGCCATAAATGGCAATCAAATCACGCCCCTCCCACCCCAACCCCCAAATGTGGATGAGTGTGACAACCCCACCCCCCACCCCCTGCCCCAAAATCCCTCTATGAATATCACAAAGAGTCTGAGAAATATTCCAGGAAGCGGAGAGGAGCTGGGCGAAGGACCCAGCCAAGGTATGGCAGGGTGGCTGAATGGATGATAAACATCCAAGGACCCATTGTTATATTCTGGCATATCCATGGACGTAGATGCCCCTTGAGGGGCACAGCTGACTGGCCTCAATGCAAGGATGTAGGTGTCAAGTGAACATGTTGAACTGTCTGCACAGATCCACCGAGGAGGGTCAGGCCCCCCACAGGCACAGGTAGGGCAAACTATTAGTCACTGTCAGTGAGATGGTCCTCTCTGGGGCTACATGTCAAGTCGCTGGGTGATGTCTTTTTGGCAGTGATATGTTTGACATATTTCAGAGCTGATTTGGCATCAGTAAAAAAATGAAGTATCCCTTCAAAAGGGATGTGTAGTTTGGCTGGAACGAGAAGGGGCATAGGGAATTTCCGCCTGTTGTATGAGACTCTTGGTAGGCAAGAACTCCAGCTGAGCAGTGAAAGTAAAGTCTAAGTAAAATGAAAGTATGTTCCCCTGGTATTGAATCTTATGGCATTTGCGGGCCAGCCTCAGGGCCATGTCTCCATTCCTGTAGTTCAGGAGCCTTGCGACGATGGGATGCGCCGGCACTTCATGGGGGAAGCTGTCCAAGTGAGCGATGCACCCTCTCCACAATAAAGACAGGGTACAGAACCTCCATGAATAGGTCACAAATCATGGTCTCAACAAAATCCTCCATTTTATTGATGGCAGTGGACTCTGGGATTCCTGTGATCCGAAGATCATTGCAATAGCACATCGATTCCAAATCCTCTGTTTTAGGCTTGATAAGGTTGAGTATCTTGTACTTCCACAGAAGATGCTCTAGCTTTGCGTCAATAGCTTTAAGGCTGGTCTTAACATCTGCAAGAAGTTCTTTGAGGTCAATATCCTGTTGGGCATTCCCCCCAGAATGTTCAGAGACATCCACCAATGGCAGCTCCAGCTCAGCTTGTCGGGTGTGCTGATTGACCTCAAACATAAGTTTTGACAGATGTGCATCTTGGTTGACCGTGTTTTGAATTCAGACAGAAGGAGGCCAGGAGCAGTGACACAAGCAGTGACCCAGCAGGCGATATGTACATGCAGGGGAGCCGTAGTGAAGGGGTTCCACAGGGAAGACTGGGCCAACAAATGGAGTACAGCTCCACGCGGGTGGTGACTCATGCTCATGGGTCTCTTCAGAACCCTTCCACTCCCCTAAGTATAATCCCTCATGGGGTGGACAAGCAGGCTCGCAGAGTCCCAGGTGTACCACAAGCAACAATGGAAGCCACTTAGGCAGCAGAGCAATAAAGGAGGTGGTGCCAGCCACAACATTTCACACCGACTGGAATCCTCTGGGGAGCGCCGTGATGGGGGTTGAATAGCCCAAGAAATGGCACTAGGAGCAGTGGTGTTTATGCCATCTGGTGCATCCAGTAGGGAGTGACATTAGTGAGTATGTCCAAGCAGTGCCCAGGAGCAAGGGGAGCAGTGCTTGGGTGGAAGAAGTGTCATGTACACCGCAGTGGGCAGGTCCCGATCCTTTAACCTCAGCACCAGCTGGTTGTTGTCACTCTCTGCTGCAAGGTCTGGAGGGCAATGGTTTCCCTAGGTGGTTTCATAGCTCTCCCTTAGGGGGGGATAGTGTCCTTGCAGATCTTCAGTGGTGCTGCCTGCAGCTCTCAAGGGCGAGACTCAGGCCCAGGCAGGCTGCCGGTCTGGCAGTAGACATCCCAACCATGGGGCCCGCCGGACGCACAGGCCTTACTTTACCAGGGCATGCAGATCGCAAGGGTCAGCAGACTGGCAGGAGATGAGCAGTGGCCACTGCACCCCCAAAGCTTACTGCTACAGACAGGTGGGTCCCGGTGACTCCTGGCTGCCCACAGTGGTTGATGAGGCACTCGCGTGGTCCAATCAACATTCCAGTGAATGTAGGCAGCCATGACCGGGGCCACAAAACTTTGCGGGTGGCATTGCCACCCAATGAGGGAATTCGTTGCAGCAAATGGGAATGGCCATGGGGCACTGACTGCAGGATTTGTGTAGGATATCGAGTTTGGTCGGCACAGCCCTGTAGGAAGCGCCCATCTTGCAGCCCGGCTAGGCTTTGCCTCACCCAGAAACAAGGGATTAGGCAAAATGTACGAGTTTAGGTTACTACATCTAAAAACAAGCAGTACTAACTCCAGCACCACAAATGGCCAACCGTTAATACTGCAACACCCTCCCACGGAAAATAGTGAAGGCAGAGACTTAAAATTAGAACCCCACACAAAATAATAGTGAAGTTTAATAGTTTATGATAAAAAATATTTTCAGAACATATTTACTTAAAAAATAAAAGTAAGTTAATTTTTTAAATAGTTAAATTCATCTAAATTGATTTGCTCCATAACTTTTTGTAATACATAATAATTAAATATAAACATTTTAATTGAGGTATGATTTTTCTTTAATAAATCAAATTGAGGTCAAAAGTCCAGAACCTTATTTCACTCTACATATAAAATACATATATACAATTAGTCAGTTAAATATCTTTAATCAACTTAAAAACAGCAATAAAAGTACATAATATTCAATACAACAAATATTAAAATCATTCAATTGACCAAAGTATGCACATAATTAAAAAACAATTGTTAAAACGAAAATTGTTGTAATCAATCAGAGCCAGTCTATGCTGCTTAATACCTAAATTGTGCAATATTTGTAATGTATAATGTTTCCTAACACTTAAACAAATTTGCAAAAGAACACCAAATGGTTAGTGCTGCTCGATTATCACATGGGCAAATGGGGAGATTCACAGCCCAATGGCCACAGTTCTGAAACTGAAACTAAAAGGTGCTTAGTGTTCAGTCTAAAACGTGAGGATTTGTTGCAGAAAGATGTGGCTCGGGTCCTTCCACTGTCAAAAAAGATCAATTATATTACTTTATTATAGACTGAGTAAATCTTGACTGTCCCTATCAACAAGCTAACGTGAGATTATCGCTGGGAAATCCATAACAATAGCAGACACATTCTAGTTTGATCCATAACATTAGGGAGCACCAACTTAGCATGTCTTATATAGGTGGAGCAATTCCGTGGCACCACTAGGCGTCTTTGGAGAAGGTTTTTCTCCACCATCTGTATTGTTTCCACTCCTGCGTCGCTCCATGGCCCTGCCCATTCGTGGCTATAGCCAAGCACTTAGGCCCTCATTTACTATACTTTGGTGTAGGAAAGTGCCACAAGCCTTCCTGCTGTGCTGTTCTGCCCTACCTGAAAAGAAAAGGCCAGGAATGCTCCGTATCTATGACATACAGCACATTTCTATCCGCTTCCACAGCGCTAGCGCAGATATGGCTGCCATGCACCAACACAGCGGTACAAAAGGGGGTGGTGATGGACGGAGCATCAGAACCAATCAAACACTCACACCCAGTCAACAGATCCGGGTTTGATCCATCACCGTTCTTTAGCCCACTCTGCCACCCCAGTTCAGACATGGCCATATGCAAATCAGTCTGACCCTGTGCCTCATGGGAACAGTCCAGCCCGAACTGCCAAGCCATGCCTTCCCTGGACCGGAAACAAGCTTCCTAGGACCGGTTTCTGGCATTTCAGCCGTCTTCAGCCAGGCTTGCTTGAATCCAGTGGCAAAGTGAGCAAGGGACTCACGTCTGAGCATACCCTGCCAACTTATGGCGAACAAAGCGGTACAAAAGGGGGTGGTGATGGACGGAGCATCAGAACCAATCAAACACTCACACCCAGTCAACAGATCCGGGTTTGATCCATCACCGTTCTTTAGCCCACTCTGCCACCCCAGTTCAGACATGGCCATATGCAAATCAGTCTGACCCTGTGCCTCATGGGAACATTCCAGCCCGAACTGCCAAGCCATGCCTTCCCTGGACCGGAAACAAGCTTCCTAGGACCGGTTTCTGGCATTTCAGCCGTCTTCAGCCAGGCTTGCTTGAATCCAGTGGCAAAGTGAGCAAGGGACTCACGTCTGAGCATACCCTGCCAACTTATGGCGAACAAAGCGGTACAAAAGGGGGTGGTGATGGACGGAGCATCAGAACCAATCAAACACTCACACCCAGTCAACAGATCCGGGTTTGATCCATCACCGTTCTTTAGCCCACTCTGCCACCCCAGTTCAGACATGGCCATATGCAAATCAGTCTGACCCTGTGCCTCATGGGAACAGTCCAGCCCGAACTGCCAAGCCATGCCTTCCCTGGACCGGAAACAAGCTTCCTAGGACCGGTTTCTGGCATTTCAGCCGTCTTCAGCCAGGCTTGCTTGAATCCAGTGGCAAAGTGAGCAAGGGACTCACGTCTGAGCATACCCTGCCAACTTATGGCGAACAAAGCGGTACAAAAGGGGGTGGTGATGGACGGAGCATCAGAACCAATCAAACACTCACACCCAGTCAACAGATCCGGGTTTGATCCATCACCGTTCTTTAGCCCACTCTGCCACCCCAGTTCAGACATGGCCATATGCAAATCAGTCTGACCCTGTGCCTCATGGGAACAGTCCAGCCCGAACTGCCAAGCCATGCCTTCCCTGGACCGGAAACAAGCTTCCTAGGACCGGTTTCTGGCATTTCAGCCGTCTTCAGCCAGGCTTGCTTGAATCCAGTGGCAAAGTGAGCAAGGGACTCACGTCTGAGCATACCCTGCCAACTTATGGCGAACAAAGCGGTACAAAAGGGGGTGGTGATGGACGGAGCATCAGAACCAATCAAAAACTCACACCCAGTCAACAGATCCGGGTTTGATCCATCACCGTTCTTTAGCCCACTCTGCCACCCCAGTTCAGACATGGCCATATGCAAATCAGTCTGACCCTGTGCCTCATGGGAACAGTCCAGCCCGAACTGCCAAGCCATGCCTTCCCTGGACCGGAAACAAGCTTCCTAGGACCGGTTTCTGGCATTTCAGCCGTCTTCAGCCAGGCTTGCTTGAATCCAGTGGCAAAGTGAGCAAGGGACTCACGTCTGAGCATACCCTGCCAACTTATGGCGAACAAAGCGGTGAATTGGGGTGGCAGAGTGGGCCAAAGAATGGTGATGGATCAAACCCAGATCTGTTGACTGGGTGTGAGTGCTTGATTGGTTCTGATGCTCCGTCCATCACCACCCCCTTTTGTACCGCTTTGTTCGCCATAAGTTGGCAGGGTATGCTCAGACGTTGAGTCCCTTGCTCACTTTGCCACTGGATTCAAGCAAGCCTGGCTGAAGACGGCTGAAATGCCAGAAACCGGTCCTAGGTAGCTTGTTTCCGGTCCAGGGAAGACATGGCTTGGCAGTTCGGGATGGACTGTTCCCATGAGGCACAGGGTCAGACTGATTTGCATATGGCCATGTCTGAATTGGGGTGGCAGAGTGGGCTAAAGAATGGTGATGGATCAAACCCAGATCTGTTGACTGGGTGTGAGTGCTTGATTGGTTCTGATGCTCCGTCCATCACCACCCCCTTTTGTACCGCTTTGTTCGCCATAAGTTGGCAGGGTATGCTCAGACGTTGAGTCCCTTGCTCACTTTGCCACTGGATTCAAGCAAGCCTGGCTGAAGACGGCTGAAATGCCAGAAACCGGTCCTAGGTAGCTTGTTTCCGGTCCAGGGAAGACATGGCTTGGCAGTTCGGGCTGGACTGTTCCCATGAGGCACAGGGTCAGACTGATTTGCATATGGCCATGTCTGAATTGGGGTGGCAGAGTGGGCTAAAGAATGGTGATGGATCAAACCCAGATCTGTTGACTGGGTGTGAGTGCTTGATTGGTTCTGATGCTCCGTCCATCACCACCCCCTTTTGTACCGCTTTGTTCGCCATAAGTTGGCAGGGTATGCTCAGACGTTGAGTCCCTTGCTCACTTTGCCACTGGATTCAAGCAAGCCTGGCTGAAGACGGCTGAAATGCCAGAAACCGGTCCTAGGTAGCTTGTTTCCGGTCCAGGGAAGACATGGCTTGGCAGTTCGGGCTGGACTGTTCCCATGAGGCACAGGGTCAGACTGATTTGCATATGGCCATGTCTGAATTGGGGTGGCAGAGTGGGCTAAAGAATGGTGATGGATCAAACCCAGATCTGTTGACTGGGTGTGAGTGCTTGATTGGTTCTGATGCTCCGTCCATCACCACCCCCTTTTGTACCGCTTTGTTCGCCATAAGTTGGCAGGGTATGCTCAGACGTTGAGTCCCTTGCTCACTTTGCCACTGGATTCAAGCAAGCCTGGCTGAAGAAGGCTGAAATGCCAGAAACCGGTCCTAGGTAGCTTGTTTCCGGTCCAGGGAAGACATGGCTTGGCAGTTCGGGCTGGACTGTTCCCATGAGGCACAGGGTCAGACTGATTTGCATATGGCCATGTCTGAATTGGGGTGGCAGAGTGGGCTAAAGAATGGTGATGGATCAAACCCAGATCTGTTGACTGGGTGTGAGTGCTTGATTGGTTCTGATGCTCCGTCCATCACCACCCCCTTTTGTACCGCTTTGTTCGCCATAAGTTGGCAGGGTATGCTCAGACGTTGAGTCCCTTGCTCACTTTGCCACTGGATTCAAGCAAGCCTGGCTGAAGACGGCTGAAATGCCAGAAACCGGTCCTAGGTAGCTTGTTTCCGGTCCAGGGAAGACATGGCTTGGCAGTTCGGGCTGGACTGTTCCCATGAGGCACAGGGTCATACTGATTTGCATATGGCCATGTCTGAATTGGGGTGGCAGAGTGGGCTAAAGAATGGTGATGGATCAAACCCAGATCTGTTGACTGGGTGTGAGTGCTTGATTGGTTCTGATGCTCCGTCCATCACCACCCCCTTTTGTACCGCTTTGTTCGCCATAAGTTGGCAGGGTATGCTCAGACGTTGTGTCCCTTGCTCACTTTGCCACTGGATTCAAGCAAGCCTGGCTGAAGACGGCTGAAATGCCAGAAACCGGTCCTAGGTAGCTTGTTTCCGGTCCAGGGAAGACATGGCTTGGCAGTTCGGGCTGGACTGTTCCCATGAGGCACAGGGTCAGACTGATTTGCATATGGCCATGTCTGAATTGGGGTGGCAGAGTGGGCTAAAGAATGGTGATGGATCAAACCCAGATCTGTTGACTGGGTGTGAGTGCTTGATTGGTTCTGATGCTCCGTCCATCACCACCCCCTTTTGTACCGCTTTGTTCGCCATAAGTTGGCAGGGTATGCTCAGACGTTGAGTCCCTTGCTCACTTTGCCACTGGATTCAAGCAAGCCTGGCTGAAGACGGCTGAAATGCCAGAAACCGGTCCTAGGTAGCTTGTTTCCGGTCCAGGGAAGACATGGCTTGGCAGTTCGGGCTGGACTGTTCCCATGAGGCACAGGGTCAGACTGATTTGCATATGGCCATGTCTGAATTGGGGTGGCAGAGTGGGCTAAAGAATGGTGATGGATCAAACCCAGATCTGTTGACTGGGTGTGAGTGCTTGATTGGTTCTGATGCTCCGTCCATCACCACCCCCTTTTGTACCGCTTTGTTCGCCATAAGTTGGCAGGGTATGCTCAGACGTTGAGTCCCTTGCTCACTTTGCCACTGGATTCAAGCAAGCCTGGCTGAAGACGGCTGAAATGCCAGAAACCGGTCCTAGGTAGCTTGTTTCCGGTCCAGGGAAGACATGGCTTGGCAGTTCGGGCTGGACTGTTCCCATGAGGCACAGGGTCAGACTGATTTGCATATGGCCATGTCTGAATTGGGGTGGCAGAGTGGGCTAAAGAATGGTGATGGATCAAACCCAGATCTGTTGACTGGGTGTGAGTGCTTGATTGGTTCTGATGCTCCGTCCATCACCACCCCCTTTTGTACCGCTTTGTTCGCCATAAGTTGGCAGGGTATGCTCAGACGTTGAGTCCCTTGCTCACTTTGCCACTGGATTCAAGCAAGCCTGGCTGAAGACGGCTGAAATGCCAGAAACCGGTCCTAGGTAGCTTGTTTCCGGTCCAGGGAAGACATGGCTTGGCAGTTCGGGCTGGACTGTTCCCATGAGGCACAGGGTCAGACTGATTTGCATATGGCCATGTCTGAATTGGGGTGGCAGAGTGGGCTAAAGAATGGTGATGGATCAAACCCAGATCTGTTGACTGGGTGTGAGTGCTTGATTGGTTCTGATGCTCCGTCCATCACCACCCCCTTTTGTACCGCTTTGTTCGCCATAAGTTGGCAGGGTATGCTCAGACGTTGAGTCCCTTGCTCACTTTGCCACTGGATTCAAGCAAGCCTGGCTGAATACGGCTGAAATGCCAGAAACCGGTCCTAGGTAGCTTGTTTCCGGTCCAGGGAAGACATGGCTTGGCAGTTCGGGCTGGACTGTTCCCATGAGGCACAGGGTCAGACTGATTTGCATATGGCCATGTCTGAATTGGGGTGGCAGAGTGGGCTAAAGAATGGTGATGGATCAAACCCAGATCTGTTGACTGGGTGTGAGTGCTTGATTGGTTCTGATGCTCCGTCCATCACCACCCCCTTTTGTACCGCTTTGTTCGCCATAAGTTGGCAGGGTATGCTCAGACGTTGAGTCCCTTGCTCACTTTGCCACTGGATTCAAGCAAGCCTGGCTGAAGACGGCTGAAATGCCAGAAACCGGTCCTAGGTAGCTTGTTTCCGGTCCAGGGAAGACATGGCTTGGCAGTTCGGGCTGGACTGTTCCCATGAGGCACAGGGTCAGACTGATTTGCATATGGCCATGTCTGAATTGGGGTGGCAGAGTGGGCTAAAGAATGGTGATGGATCAAACCCAGATCTGTTGACTGGGTGTGAGTGCTTGATTGGTTCTGATGCTCCGTCCATCACCACCCCCTTTTGTACCGCTTTGTTCGCCATAAGTTGGCAGGGTATGCTCAGACGTTGAGTCCCTTGCTCACTTTGCCACTGGATTCAAGCAAGCCTGGCTGAAGACGGCTGAAATGCCAGAAACCGGTCCTAGGTAGCTTGTTTCCGGTCCAGGGAAGACATGGCTTGGCAGTTCGGGCTGGACTGTTCCCATGAGGCACAGGGTCAGACTGATTTGCATATGGCCATGTCTGAATTGGGGTGGCAGAGTGGGCTAAAGAATGGTGATGGATCAAACCCAGATCTGTTGACTGGGTGTGAGTGCTTGATTGGTCCTGATGCTCCGTCCATCACCACCCCCTTTTGTACCGCTTTGTTCGCCATAAGTTGGCAGGGTATGCTCAGACGTTGAGTCCCTTGCTCACTTTGCCACTGGATTCAAGCAAGCCTGGCTGAAGACGGCTGAAATGCCAGAAACCGGTCCTAGGTAGCTTGTTTCCGGTCCAGGGAAGACATGGCTTGGCAGTTCGGGCTGGACTGTTCCCATGAGGCACAGGGTCAGACTGATTTGCATATGGCCATGTCTGAATTGGGGTGGCAGAGTGGGCTAAAGAATGGTGATGGATCAAACCCAGATCTGTTGACTGGGTGTGAGTGCTTGATTGGTTCTGATGCTCCGTCCATCACCACCCCCTTTTGTACCGCTTTGTTCGCCACAAGTTGGCAGGGTATGCTCAGACGTTGAGTCCCTTGCTCACTTTGCCACTGGATTCAAGCAAGCCTGGCTGAAGACGGCTGAAATGCCAGAAACCGGTCCTAGGTAGCTTGTTTCCGGTCCAGGGAAGACATGGCTTGGCAGTTCGGGCTGGACTGTTCCCATGAGGCACAGGGTCAGACTGATTTGCATATGGCCATGTCTGAATTGGGGTGGCAGAGTGGGCTAAAGAATGGTGATGGATCAAACCCAGATCTGTTGACTGGGTGTGAGTGCTTGATTGGTTCTGATGCTCCGTCCATCACCACCCCCTTTTGTACCGCTTTGTTCGCCATAAGTTGGCAGGGTATGCTCAGACGTTGAGTCCCTTGCTCACTTTGCCACTGGATTCAAGCAAGCCTGGCTGAAGACGGCTGAAATGCCAGAAACCGGTCCTAGGTAGCTTGTTTCCGGTCCAGGGAAGACATGGCTTGGCAGTTCGGGCTGGACTGTTCCCATGAGGCACAGGGTCAGACTGATTTGCATATGGCCATGTCTGAATTGGGGTGGCAGAGTGGGCTAAAGAATGGTGATGGATCAAACCCAGATCTGTTGACTGGGTGTGAGTGCTTGATTGGTTCTGATGCTCCGTCCATCACCACCCCCTTTTGTACCGCTTTGTTCGCCATAAGTTGGCAGGGTATGCTCAGACGTTGAGTCCCTTGCTCACTTTGCCACTGGATTCAAGCAAGCCTGGCTGAAGACGGCTGAAATGCCAGAAACCGGTCCTAGGTAGCTTGTTTCCGGTCCAGGGAAGACATGGCTTGGCAGTTCGGGCTGGACTGTTCCCATGAGGCACAGGGTCAGACTGATTTGCATATGGCCATGTCTGAATTGGGGTGGCAGAGTGGGCTAAAGAATGGTGATGGATCAAACCCAGATCTGTTGACTGGGTGTGAGTGCTTGATTGGTTCTGATGCTCCGTCCATCACCACCCCCTTATGCACCAACACAGGCAACCATGCACCATTATTAATATTATTATTAGGCCATTTAATATAGCGCACAGCTACCCACTTGGGGTTTTACGGTGCTAGCACGACAGTTTGAGTCCTTTCCTAAACACTTTAACTAAGAACAGCAAGGTCTTAAGCTGTTTCTGAAAGGTTGTCAATGAAGAGCAGTTCCTTAAAGATTCTGGGAAGGCATTACACAATTTGGGACCTTGATGTGTGAAAGTGCATCCTCCAAGACGTGTGAGTTCCACTCTAGGAACCACGACAAGGGAAGGCCACTCGAACACAGTGTACGATGCATGGTGCAATGTTGTCTGCATTGAAATCAGGTTGTGTTTGTGGAGGAAGGGTCACCTTCTCTCACAAAAACAACCTTTATGCCACCTCTGGGGAGGTGCAGACTTTTGAAACATTCCCAGGTTTACAGCTTGTTCTAAATCTGGGAATGTGTCAAATGTTATGGGTGTTACATGGTAACACAGTAATGCTCATGGCATGCCTCCCCATCACAGCTTGAGACAACGCAGTAACTTGTGCTGAGTTGCCTCACACCGTATCTATGAGAGTGTCTTTACGGTACCTCATAGATATGGGTAAGCCCTGTGCACTGCCGGAACGTCATTAAAGGTTATGTTCCAGCAGCACACTGGGCTTGTAAATAAGCCCCTTACTCTTAAAGAACATTACGCTTTCTTTTATCGGTTTATGGCCCAGTTTTTGTGCAAACATTAATATGGCCTCTATGGATTTTGAAAATATCTGTTGTCTAATACTTTGTAAATGGAGCCAAGCAAGCAATGAACGGAAGGGAATGCTCAGGTAAGGTCAAGTTTTCACGTTCTCCTCAGTCATATTGTCAATTGTATGGGCTCGCTTTTTGGTGTTTGCTGGCCCGTAAATCTTTGTAAATGATTTTGTTAAATACATTTTCTGAACTAGGTCTCTCATAAACTGCCTAAATTCATCTAGAAGACCCTGGAGCCCATAAGCACTCCTAGCTAGTAGGACTGCATCGCCCGCTTACGGGAAACAACCTTTACAACGCAGTCATTACATCGCACTACATTTACAGCGCAGTTATTACATCGCAACATCCTTTACAACGCATATCACTACAACACAGTCATTACATTGCATTTCATTACAATGCATACCATTACAATGCATAGTACCCCTACACTATCCAACACTTACCCTACTGTTGAACCCCCTAGAGTTAGAATAGTAATTTTTACCCCATACTATCCAATACTTACCTTAAAAGCAATGTAATGATATGCATTGTAATGGTATGCGCTGTGGAATGGAATGGAATAAAAATTTGTATAGCGCAACTGTCACCCTACGGGTATCCTGGCGCTTCGGTTGAAGGATTACTCACTATAACAAGTGACCAGTTGTCAATGAAGGGATCCATCATTCGCCCCTTGGAAATAACCAGGTTTTCAGATCCTTCCTAAAACAGGTCAAAGAACTAGCCTGTCTAAGATTCTGTGGTAAATCATTCTAAAGACGCGCAGCGGCCACACTAAATGCTCTACCTCCCATCTTAGATTTTTTGAATTTGGTGGTTGCAATCAGATTTGTATTTGAGGAGCGAAGATGCCTCCCAGGAGTATACCAAGTGAGCATCTTCTGCAAGGAAGATGGACCCAGGTCATGTACTGCCTTGTGTACAGTACAGAGAGATTTGAAAAAAATTCTCTCCTTAACGGGCAGCCAATGGAGGTCCCTCAGGGCCAAAGTTGCTGAGGACCTGCGTTGTCTATTTAGTGCCAGCTTGGCTGCTGTAGACTGGACTCTCTGCAGACCCTGCAAAATATATTGCGGTACTCCCAAATACAGGGAGTTGCAGTAGTCCAGTCTACTCAAGATTATAGTCCTTACTATAAGTGCGCAAGAATCCTCTGGCAGTAGCGGAAGGACCTTCCGGAGCATGCGCAGTAGAGAAAAACAGACACCCGCGGTTTTATTGGCCTGTGATTCCATTTGGAGATTGGCGTCCACCATAATCCCCAAATTGTGCACCGTTTTAACAAGGATCAGGGGTTCATCCTCAGGGGTGAGCCTAAACTCCACCGGTATAGGTACAGATATTCTGGTGGCTGGACAGTACACTACCTCTGTTTTCCCCCCATTAAACTGCAAGGAATTTTTTCTGAGCCAGCCCGCAGTTTGGTGCATACACTCCTGGAAAGTGTCCATGGATATTGCTTGTTTCCCCTCAATGGAAAACACCAATTTAGTGTCATCCGCATAGTTGACCAGATCAATTCCATACGATTTAATAATGGGGAATAGAGGGTGCAAATAGATGTTGAAAAGAAGAGGGCTGATTGCCGAGCCCTGTGGCACCCCATGGAGTATCCGAGACTTATCAGAGGTGTACGGGGCCAGAGATACAGCCTGTTGTCTTCCCGACAGATAGGATTGTAACCATTGCAAGGCCAAACCTTTGAATCCTATGCCTCTCAGCCTTTCCACTAATACTGCATGGCTCACCGTGTCAAATGCGGCTGACATATCCAATCGTACCAGGACAGATGAATTCCCATTGTCAGCACGCAGTCTTAGATTGTTCATTACGGTGGCCAAAGCAGTCTCAGTGCCATGTCCTGGACGGAAACCAAATTGGTCCCTATCCAGCAAGGAATTTTCCTCCAAGTAGCCTGATAAAATTGTACTAACTGCCTTTTCTAAGATTTTGATCGGATATGGCAAGAGGGAGTTTGGTCTGAAATTTGCTGGTATAGTAGGGTCCAAAGAGGTTTTTTTTAGCAAAGGGGTTACCACTGCCTGTGTCCATGCCTCTGGTACTTCTCTTTCCTCCAGTGACTGGCAACAGATCTTCCATAACCAAGGAAAGGTTTCTCATCCAAATACTTTCCAGATTTTGTGTGGGATGGGGTCAAAAAGAGATCCTGAAGACACGCTTTGTGCCAGGAGATTAAAGGAGTTCTCTGTGGGAGCCTGAAAGTATTCCAAGGAAGAGTCCACTAGGTATCCTACATCTGGCTTCCATGTGGAGTCATCCTGACCACTAATGACAGTAGCAGAGGGGTGCAGATCGCCAACAATTTTGGGGGCATATCAACAAGGGCTTTATCTCTGCTTTTTTGGCTTTAAAAGCCAAAAAAGGAGAGATAAAACTAGCGCCCTATCAACAACAGGGTGCTAACATGCAAATTTGCATGTTAGCACCCTTTTACTCTACGCTTCCCCTTGCATCTCTAATGAGATGCAAAGGGGGCGTTCCAGAGTAAAATAATAGGAGAAATGTCGCTAAGCGACATTTCTCCTATTATCAAGAATGCCGCTAACCCTGTTAGAGACAAAAAAACACAGCGCTAACCGCGGTTAACGCTGCTTTTTTACGTCTGGTATTTTTCTGACTTAGCCATGATATCCTATGGAAGGAGGATATCATGGCTAAGTTTGTCTGTCCCTATCAACAAGCTAACGTGAGATTATCGCTGGGTTTCCAGCGATAATCTCATGTTAGCCTGTTAGCGTGAGGATTTTTATCGCTATTGAGATAAGCGTTGCTAATAGCACGCTATCTCAGCGATAAAAATTCACGCTAGCCGGCGATAATTATCCTAGCGCTAAGTGTGCTTAGAGATAATTATCGCCGGTTGTTGTTGATATGCCCCTTAGTTATCTTCTCCTCAAAATAAATGGCAATCTCATCGCAAAGTTTCTGCGATGCAGCCACCTTACTACCCATGCAGGCCGGACCAGAAAGGTCTCTAAACATGTTAAAGAGTGCTTTTATGCTATTTGGCGCCTGCAAAATAGAGTTGGCATAAAAGTCTGCTTTGGCCTTAAGAATTAACTCCTTATATTGAGCCTGTCTTAATTTCAGTTCTTTCTTTGCTGGCTCTAAATATGCCCTCCTCCACTTCCTCTCGGCCTTTATACAGGTTGCTTATAGCTGTCTCAATTCATCATTATACCATGGAGCAGATTTGTTTCTCCTAATTTTAAGTTGTTTAACTGGAGCTATTAAATCAAGGGTTCCTATTATATGATCACAAAATGTTTGATCGTTTTCACCTACGGAGACAGAAGAGGCAAAAAAAATTGTTTCTAGAAGGTCGGATATATCCTATTTTTCACTAACTTGGACCACTCTCTTCCCTTGCGGTACAACGGCTGATTGTTATTATCCTCTAGGCTAGATATCGAAATATGAAAATGAATTAGGGAGTGGTCGGTCCAATTCTGAGGCAGTATGTCAACCACTTCAGTCTCTGCTTGGTTTGCAAACAAGAGATCCAAATTATGCCCTCCTAGATGAGTTGGCTGTGTTACCAGTTGTTGCAGTTTGAGATTTTCACATAGGTGTCCGAGATCTCTCAGGTGATTATCTAAATTACCATTGTCCCATAAATTGAAATCTCCCAGTAAAATCATTCTAGAGTGAGATATGCTCAAATCAGTAATTCTATCAAACAGTGTTTGAAATTGTGTGTTAGATCCTGGGGGTCTATAACAGACCACACCTGTGAGTACTCTACCCTTAGTCTCCTGAAGTGAGAAGGCCAACATCTCCATCCCTATGACATCATCTACCTGAAGAGGTGCAAAATTCAATTTTTCCTTAAAAATCACCCCGACCCCCCCTCCTCTGCTAGCAGCCCTTGGTTTATGAAATATTTTATATCCATCTGGGCACACCAAGCCCATTTGTACCGAGGAAGCCATGCTGGTCCAAGTCTCTGTAAGAAAGTGAACATCCAAGTCCATATCCTCTACCATATTGGATATCTCTTGGTAATGCTTTACGAGAGATCTGCAGTTAATCATCCCACAGTTTAGGGTGTTCCTTATACCTCTCTTATGAACAGTATTAGAATGGTAATTCCCCCCTACATCTCTCTTACCCAAGACGAGTAGCTGTTCCCGGGAGTATCATATCCTACTCAAACTACCGCGAGCAGCATTGCAGGCGCTGGGCGCCTCCGGGGCGCGGAATGGCGCAGACAGGCTTGCCTCTGGTGCACCTCTGCTTGCTTGCATTTCCTGTTCTGAAATAGGCAGGCGCGTGCAGAAGATCGCAACGCTAGAGCGCGGACCCGGAAGTGCACCGGATCCCTAAATTCCTGTCCCAACAATGACGGAAAGTAGCGCAAAGGTTTTGGGCTCCCGCTAAAGCAGCGGGATGTGGAGAGGCCTATTTTAAATGCGGGTAAGTGGGACAACTACGGAATGTTTTAAAAGTTTAAAAAGGTCCAAAGACATAGACAGAGCAGCGTGGTAGTTTTAATAAAATAACAATGCAACAGCAACAAATATCACAAAAGAGTGAAAACAAGAGGCAAATGTTAGCAATCTGCCGGAATATTATACACC
Source organism: Triturus cristatus (assembly GCF_964204655.1). Classification (NCBI taxonomy): domain Eukaryota; kingdom Metazoa; phylum Chordata; class Amphibia; order Caudata; family Salamandridae; genus Triturus; species Triturus cristatus. Next base: position 1,717,052,927 of record NC_140589.1, on the reverse strand, counting down.
TTCAAAGGTTTGTGCTAGGTGTTAAAGCTATAGATATAGCTGTAAAGGTATTATGCGATGTAAAGGTAGTTTCTAGAAATGCGATGTAGTGGCATGCGATGTAATGGAATGCGTTGTAAAGGATGTTGTGATGTAAAAACTGCATTGTAAAGGCATGTGTTGTAAATGTATGCATTGTAACATCACACATTCCCCACGTACAACAGGAAGGATATAGTGCATTTCCCCAGTTGGGGCATGTCTCTTCCATTTTTAGCTAAATGGTCCCAGGATGCATTCCTGGTGTACTCCCTTTCTATCTTTAGCTTGCTCTGTGCATTACCCATTCTGGTCATAGCATACCCTCTCTGAAATATCCATATGCATTTGTCCCCTTAAGGAAATTATGGATCCATCAGCACTCATCTCAGTAATGATGGACCAATACTTTGATCTATATGCCATATCAAATGCTCAGGTCAGGAAGGCAAGGTGAACAGCACCACCCTTCATTTTCGTATATTTACCAGACAGCAAATAAAACAACTGTTCGCAGTCCAAGGGGAAAGATATATCTAACATCTGAGGGGATTTCGTTGTACTCCACCAGGTGTCTAAACTTGCCAGCAGAACTCTACATATCATTTTATTTGTAGAATTCAGCAAGGATATAAGCCGATAGAAGCTGGGATCATTTCCTTTAACTATTTATAAGATTGAAACTAATATAGAACCCAACCAAGTAGTGATGAATAAGGTGAGACAGCAGCACTAATTATTTGTTCATACAGGAGCGCAGCAATGTTTCTTTTATAGACGTCCATTAGGGATGTCATTTTGACTCCGGGCTTTTACCCAGGGGCGTTGATAGAGATCTTCTTATATTAAAGTGTAGGGAAAAATAAAAAAGTTTACTAAACCTAAAAATAATAGTAAAGATATATTTTGTTCAATTTTAATCTAAATTCAATTTATGTATATATTTAAAATGTAGAACAAAATAAAAAAAGCTGCAGTACTATTAACTTCATTTAAATTTAAAATGCAATTATTTTGAAAGTATTAAACAATATCCCATCTAATGTAAAAAATGTATTATATATTAATAATTATTAAAAGTGATGTGTAAAATTAAGTAAAAGCAATTTCATTATATTGTAATGAAAAATAATGTTACATTTAGCTCTAAATTCAAAAAACTTTTTTAAATAATTTGAAATATAATCATGTGTTTTATTTTTAGAATATCTTTAACATAAAATTGCACTTGCTTATCTTTTTAACTAGTTTTTTTTTGGTTTAACATTCTTTCCTATGGGCTTTATTTTAAGACCCTACCTCCATTATTTGCTACGGCCGGGAGATGCAGTACCAGTGGTTGGCCATGTCTGGTGCTGGATGTACTCCAGCTCTAAACTGGAATACATTTACTACTGGTTTAGGTCCTTGTTGGATGTGGTAACTTCAAAAGGGCAGTTTGTGAATAGGAAAGGGTGTGTGGGTGTGTGCACAAACCTCCCAAAACCCCTTCCTAACTCTCCATAAACACCTCCTTCCTAAACCACTCCCATTATTGGTGAGTGTTTCCCATTTTCTAGTCTCTTCTTTGATACCTCCCACAACGAGGGGAGAGGATGTGGCCTTATGGCTAGAGCAGTCGACCTCAGCGCTGGAGAACTGGGTTCGAGTCTTGGCAGGGACGCTCAACAACCTGTGATTCTGGGCGAATCACTTAAACTCCCCGTGCCTAACAAGAAAAATGAATGTGTCCATCTGTAATGCAACTGGTGCTCATGTAAAGCGCTCTGATACCTTTAAATCAAGTTTGCGCAGTTTAAAACTCCGTAAAAAAAACTAGGATTTTTGTTAGATTTTGCCCGTAGAAAAGACAGGAGAAGTAAAAGGTGGAGATTTTCACTCATAGCATTGCATTTTATAGTAAGTACTAAGAAATGCTTTTTGTAAATTAGGCCCATTTTATCTAAAATATGTATTAAACATGTAATCTTGGCTTACTCTTTTTGCTTACAGAAGTATACATTTTAGAAGTAGGGACAAGGAAGCTAGTCTTAAGCATAAGATTTTCATGTCAATGCCATTTTGTTCATCAACATAGAAAACCTGACTTAAGGCTTGATTTAGATCTCGGCGGACGGGTTACTCCATCATAGTGGTGACGGATGTCCCGTCTGCAGAAATATAAATCCTATTATATACTATGGGATTTATATTTTGGTAGACAGGATATACGTCACCGTTGTGATAGAGTAAGCTCTCCGCCGAGATCTAAATCAGGCACTTCATTTTTTCAAAGACAATACATAGGTGAAGTGATAGTATTATTTATCAGTGACAATTTTAAAATATACCAAGAATGATTTATTCTGTCAAAATGTAATGCAAAGCTAAAAGAATTTGCAATGTAAAGGTCAACGAGGCGATTGTATTTTGTATACTTAACATAGTAATGCAGTGTATGATGAAAACACAACGTAGTGTAATACCACAAAGTGGTTCGCGATGTTGTGAATGACATTCAATGCTGGACCATTACTGTCTAGAAGTTCAGACCCACCTGTGTTGAAACAGATGGTGTAGAGAGCGGACGTAACACCTCAAATTCTACTTGTTGGACATCATAGATACATTACTTTGTACGGGTATTTGGTAGCAAAGTAGAGGTGGGATTATAATTCGAGCAAACCAAATGCATTCTTAGTGTCATGCAATTCTTTTCATAAGATGCTTGGTTATAACTTGCATCAAGCTAAAGACAAAAGAGGTGCTCTGATAAAAATTTGCTGGATTGGAATATTATTTTCCAGTGTGCCCAGCATTTGGTATGGGACCTTTTATCACTTGCAGACTCAAGGACCAACAAGACAATGTCACAAACAGCTTCAGGAAGAGAGACGCTTGTATTGAAATATCAAAAGTTTGGGCCTGATTTAGATGTTCGCGGAAAGGGCGACAGAGTAACGCTCCACCAACCTGAAGGTCCCACCGCCTGATTTACTGACTACGGAACAACTGGGGTAGATTTATGAGCTTTTCACTGCATGACAGGGAAAGGTCAGGAAAGTGCTGTATGTAAGTCAATGTGGTGTGTTTGTGCCTTTTCCCTGCTCTGGTGCCTTTCTGGGTGACTATCGCCATTGCAGGCACCCTTGCACCATGGTGCATGGGTGCCTCCATTTCATGCAGTATTGTCTTTGTGCAGAAAGGGGCAACTTCTTGCATAAAAACAATCCTGAGAGGCATATTCCTCTTTCTTTGTGTGCTGCCGAATGCAGCACATAAAGAAAGAGGAAGTAACAAGGCGAAATTAAGATTTCCCCTCATTACGCAACCCCTAGGAAGGTGTTTCTTTTTGGCACATTCACAGGTTTACGACTTTTGATACATCTGGGAATGCGTCAAAAACCCTGGGAGTTGCATGGGAACACCCATACAATGTCCATGGAATGTCTTCCAGAGCAGAGTTTGGCAACAAAGTGATTTGCGCTGTGTTGCTTCACTCCAGATTTATCTAGCCTCCCAGGGCTCCTTAGTATGGAGACAGCAGGGCTCCTTAGTATGGAGACAGCCGAGAGCACTCCTTCTACACCGCCTAAATACCACTCTGATGGCCCAGCAGAGTTGGCCCCGTTGGAGATTTGGCGGTGTTCCCACACACCCAATTAGAATGTCAGTTTTTACTTTTACAAACCTCCACCTAAAACATGGTGGTATGCAAAAGTAAAAATGTTTCAATGAGCCCTACGCCATGAGAGAACACTACTTTGGTGAGAGGATTTTATTTTTGAAAATAAAAACAGAAAATGAAAGAGTGCAGTACGCTGCCATCATGCTCACGGAGGAGAAAGCAAAAGACACACAATTGATTGACGGAATGCAGAACAAATCAAAACATTTCCCCTCAGTCAAGAGATCTGGGTTAAATCCACGGAGGAGAAAGGCACACTTTCATCGCATTTACAGCACCCACCATGATGGCGGTTCATATACAGGAAATAGATGCTCGTTGGACCGGCGACCATCTCTAAATCTGGCAGGTGGAGTATCCGCTCCATGGCGGGAGTAGAGACCTCCGCTACGATGACGGTACTAACACCGTCTCCCAACATTTAAATCAGGCGCATTATTTCATGTTCGTGAAGGGAAGGAAAACGATGAAGGCTGAAATCGCCTACTTTTAAAGTCAGGTTGGGTACCTCAATATATGCATTTTCTTCTATTTGTTTTCACTACTATTCAAGGTATTTCAATGAGGAACGTTCTGCATCAAAATAACAGAAGAGGTTGCAATAACTGGTAATAGAATCACAGGACATTTTGTGGTAGTGAAGGTGGTGAGAAACTACGATCAACAGTGTATATTATAGTAAATGGATGTGTGATATACAAAATAACAGAAATCATTCAGCAAACCTACAGGTTTGTTGTAAAAGGTAGGATGAGGAAGTAAACAATTATTATTATTTTTTTTGTCCTCATTCTCAACCCACTTAGGCTTGCCCACACCGATGATAAAGAGAAAATTCCACCGTCTCAGCACACTGGATCTGTAGGCTTGTACCTAAAAAGGCACAGCCTGCCGGTGTTATCTCAATCAAACAGTTCTGAAGACAATGCCCTCTTGGGAGGCCCTTATCTCAGCTTAAGATGCCGGAACATCTCAATCGTACCCTTAAAGATGATAGAGGGTATACCAGAGAGGGAGGGCTGTGTAATCCTTGGACTAGGGGAAAAAAAAAAACCCCTAGCTCCATTTCAACAATTTCCAAAAGTCCCGCTTCTTCTTATTTCCTGCCCTTGAGAGATCCAATCTGGAGACCCTCAAAAGAGATATCTGCCAGTCTTGATAAGTAGGTGGTAGGGGGTCTTTCCATTTCATGCAAATCTCTCTTCTAGCGAGTAGAATAGCGTAAAATAGGAGTTTCTTGAATGGGCCTTTCAGATTATTTGCTAGGCCGAAGATAAGCATTGGTAGATTGATAGCAATATGAATCCCTAATGACCTTGAAAGCGTATTGCCCACCTCTTCCCAAAAATCTGCAAGGGCAGGGCAGTTAAAAAACATGTGGATATCCGATGCTGCAGTTTCCCCACATCTCTCACAACAAACTGGTGGACCATTTGAGAATTTTGTTAGTCTCTGAAGTGAATAATAGGCTCTATGAATTGTGAAGAGGTGGTTCCTGCGGAGCCAGGCTGGTTTTACTATATCCCACAACATTTTACAAGAATTTAACCATAATGACTGGAGATCTTGTTGTGGGATGCAGCTCTCCCAAAGTAAGATTGGCAGTTGAAATTCTCCGTCCTCCTCTTCCATGTAACACCGATACCAAAAAGAAACTTCTTTCTTTGCTGGAGATTTTTGTAAAGCCAAATGCCCAAATTGGTTAGTACTACCCAGTAGATGTTTATTTCGGGAAGCTTCAACTGAGGTAGCCCAGCTAGTTAGTTGCAGATATTTAAATCGAGAAAGAGATGGACCCACTTTCTCCCTGAGAACCTCCCAGGGAACTAATGTGCTATCCACAAAAAGATCTCCCCACCTCTCAATTCCAGCTGTCCTAAGGGGCAAAGATAGACTGTCTAACAGACATTCTGGAGTCCCTATAGAGTTCCAAATTGGAGCACAACTAGAAAAATATCCCAACTTCAGCGAAACCCTCAGCTTAACCCACATTCTTACTAACCCCTGTAGTACCTTCAACCTAACTTTTTTGAAGAACTTAGGGTCGCCGTATTTATAAAAGAAACCGTCCTCTGGAATACCAGACCCTCTCAACATGGCCAAAAACATAGTACAAACTCCCTTACTAGTAGGTATCTTTAGTAACATACGCGAGTGGGAAAATTGAACGCCCAGGCATACAGCTGTAAGTCGGGAGCTGCTAGACCTCCCTTCTCCCTACGCCTTCTAATTTTCTTCCAGGCTATCTTGGGATGTCGGGAAGCCCATATAAATGTATTAAATTCGCTTTGTAGTTTAGTCAAGGCGACAGTATCAAAAAATAAAGGAATAGAATTAAAAAGAAAAGTAAATCTAGGCAGAATGGACATTTTAATGAGATTAACTCGCCCCAGTATAGATAAAGGTAGTAAAGCCCAAAATTTCATTAGCTTCCGTGTTTCTCTTGCAGCCAGTGTTAAATTGTAGGTAGGTATCTTATCTATGTCTTGAAGAATACTCTATGTTCATCTTGCAACATTTGGGCGAAAGATTCAATGTATAAATCGAACAGTAATGGGGAAAGGGGACAGCCCTGATGCGTACCCCTAGAGATCTCAAAGGGTTCTGCAAGGGAGCCATTTATAAAAAGGTTTGTCGATGGTTTACTGTATAAAAGTGCAATAGACCGCCTAAGCTTATTCCCGATCTTAAACTTTGCCAAGGCCTCCGACACGAAGACCCAATTGACCCTGTCGAAAGCCTTCGCAGCGTCAAGGGTCATCACTGCAAGTGGAAGAGACCACGTTGAGGCCAGATCTATAGCCCCAATCAAGTCTTGGGTCAGCTCTGACAGGTGACGCCCCTCAACAAAGCCCCTCTGGTCCTGATGTAAAAGAACCCCCGCAACTCTTCCAAGCCTAGTAGCCATTATAGAGGCGTAAATTTTATAATCCGCATTTAATATAGGGATTGGCCTGTATGATTCACAGCTTGTGGGCGATTTTCCCGGCTTTAATATTAGGGTCATGGTTGCATTATTCCAAGACGGGGGGGGGTGCCATTCCATCTTGAAGGATTTGGTTGAATAGGGTTGTCAGAACAGGGACGACCTCCTTAACAATACATCTATATATCTCAGAAGGAAGGCCGTTCGGACCTTCTGTCTTGCCCTTTTTTAACCTCATTATTTCTTTATAAACCTCCTCCTGGGTAACCGGTTGATCTAACATCGCTTGTTGTTCCGAGTTTAGTGCTGGGATATTTATTTTACTAAACCAAGACTGAATTTTCAAAAGATCTAAGTCTCTATCCTCCCTATAAGTTTCCTGAAAAAAAGAGTGAAACACTCCTCTAATATCCGCATCAGAAATATTGGATGTACCATCCTTGAAGACAGAGTTAATATGATTTCTTGCTTGGTCAGATTTCACTTTCCAAGCAAGAAGTTTCCCTGCACCTTCACCATATTCAAAATGGGCTATTCTACTAGCATCCCACCTTTGCATTAAACGTGAACTCAGTACAGCTTCGAGCTGCCCCTTAAGATCCTGTAAATTAGCTTGTATTCCTTCAAGAGAGCCCGGGTTTTGTAAGTCGAGCAATGTTTGTGTATCTTTAATTTTGCTCTCAATCTCAGAGATTTCTTCCTTGTATTTTTTGTTTTTATGGACCGAAATACTAGTTATATTGCCCCTCAGGAAAGCTTTAAATGATTCCCATACATTAGCCACTGAAGCAGTATCCAGATTTCTCACCATAAAACTATCGGTCTCTCTCTGGAGGGCGAGTAAGACATCATCTAATGCCAATAGTGAACGGTCCATAGACCACGTCCTCAACCTAGGTACCACAGCTCCTTCTATAACCAAGCTCACTGCCGAGTGGTCAGAAAGATGGGAGGGGAGGTAGGATATATTTTTTACCATCTTCTTCAACGAATGACTAACAAGTATAAAATCGATTCTAGATTGATGTTTATATTTATAATTACGAATCGAATATTCACGTCTAAGACCCGACCTGACCCTCCATATATCTAAGTACCCCATTTGTTTCATAACACCCATGAGACAAGCCCTTGTTTTATGAGAAGTTAATGCACGATTGTTTATGGATTTATCCACTAATGGATCTAATACTATATTAAAATCCCCGGCTAATATGACTGGTTCTGGGAAATCCAACAAGGCTGATATCAAGTTTTTGAGAGAAGAGGGGTCATCCTGATTCGGACCGTAATAGCCTGCAATCGTTACTCTCAGACCAATTAACTGGAGTTCTGCGATAGCCCATCTGCCACTTGGGTCAACCGTTGATGATCTAAGAGTTGCTTGTGCAGCTTTTTTAGCCAGGATTGCCACCCCTCTTGTGTTAACTGATTGTGTGGTACAAATTACAAAGTCAATCCATCTTGCCTTCTTGGCTAGGGCTGATAGCTCCTGCTCGATTAAATGTGTCTCCTGCAGAATGAGGATCTGCGCACTACTATCTCGTATATAATGAAAAATCCTTTGTTTTCTAGGATTGGTGCGCAGACCATTAACATTCCAGGACAGAACATGAATAGTGTTCATAGAAAAACTGCCAAAATTATAAGCAGTCCCATCAACCCAATTAGCCTAAAAACAAAAAAGAAACAGTAGTACAGATGTGCACTTTTTTTTCTTCTCTTCTCTTTCTTAAAGCTACCGAACAAAAAAGAAAACGCTTTTACGACTGAGAAGGAGGACATTTTTGTTCTGATTTTTTCCCCTTGCAACACCCCACCCTGTAACTCCCAAGTGACCCTATCCCTACCCCATACCCCAGTGACCCAGCAACCTTCCTTACCCCCCTGAAAACCCCTCCCCCTAGTATCTGGACGTGGTCCAGTATTCGGCACCTAGCCATGTGTGGCCCTTAACTGCTTAACTGCTTAACTACTTAGTTATGTGTGCAGTTCTGTATTTATTGCCGTTTGGATGTCTAAAATGATTACAATGTCTAGAACATCAATACTTGCTTAGATCTTTCAGAAGTGCATCTGCTGCCATAACTGTCCTCACGTTGTGCATCTTATTGTTGAACATTATTTTTAGGGTTGCAGGGAATTTCAGCTGGGCTACTGCGCCCAGTTTCCTAAAATCATCTAATCTTCTACCCAGCTCCCATTGCCTTTCAAGAGTAGTTCTTGACAAGTCCGATCTTATTTGAAAGGTAAAACCCTTTGCGGTTAAAGATTTTTGCTTTAGTGCTAAAGTGAGAATTTGTTCTTTAAGGGCATATGTCTGGAAATTAACTAGAATCTTTCTAGGCTTCTGCCTTTGCAAGTTTCTACGGAACGGATCCCTGTGTATTCGCTGGATGTCCTTGAATATAATTTCCTCTGAAGGCTCAGAACCCAAGGCTTCTTTTAGCAAGGCGACAACGAACTGTTTAAGGTCTCCTCCTTCTCTATCCTTGGGGACATTGAGGATTCGGAGATTGTTTCGCCTAGCATTATTCTCTAAGGACTCTAGACATTCAGATAATGCTGCCTCGCTTGATTTAAGGGATTTTATTTCAATCTCGGCAAGTTCTAAATTAGCTGTAAGATTAGTGACATTTTCTTCTAGTAGAAGTGTTCTAGTATCTAGAAGATCTACTTTTGATCCAAGCGTCTCACAGATGGTTCAAATTTCAACTTGGTTAGCTGTAGAAGCTTGAAAGCCCTGTTTGATATCCTGGGATAGAGCCCTGAGCATTTCTCCAACAGAGTACTCTGGATGGTCATCTGATATGTGCTGATGTTCCGGCATTTTTGGTTCGCCTAGTTCATTTGTGCTCTGATGAAGTTCAACAGTATTAACCGAAGACGGAGAGGAAATCTCAATCTCCCCCTGTCCTAATTGTATCAACATTTCATGATCAGAGGCCCCTAGGGGAGACAGAGCCCGTGAACCTGGAGATATAAGAGATATGGGATCTTGAGTGACCTCCATTAGTTTAGTTGGGGAAGGATCTCCTTTAGTCAGCTCCAAAATTTGAGGAAGCACTTTAAAGTAGGACCTTAAGGAGGGCGTTATTTTTAAGGACCCCCCTTGTTGGGCTTTCTGTTTTTTAGCGCCTCTTTTCTTCCGTGAAGCAGACCCCACTAGGCAGGATGATGGCTGCCCTTCTTCGTTTCTTACCGGATCACCCGTGGGTTCTGAAGTCACCTCCAAGCCTATTGGCGTCGGCTGGCTCTGATCTTTAACCGCTTCAGTGCCCATGACGAGATGGTCTCGTCATGGAGCGCGGTTGCACTGTGCCCATGACGAGACTATCTCGTCATGAACCCCGCCCGCTAATGCAACGCCCGGCACAGGGCGGGGAAAGGGCGTGGCACTGAAGAGGTTAATAACTGAGTTTTGTTTGAGTTGTAGTTTTGTTGACGTCCTAGATACAGCTTTCCTCCCCCTTCTTTTTAATTTTTTAACTTCCAGGTGGTCAAGTAGATTAACTTGCGTCCCCTGGCGTCTGGGTCTAAGTTTTGGAAGAGCGACTGCAGTAACAGGTTCAGAGTTTGGTATGCCCCCCCCCCCCTTTAGAAAGGCCAGCATCCACTTCTCTAACCCCCGAAACCTCAGACCCCCCCCTTCCATGATCCCTCCAGGGTGACCCGTCTCGCCACACCAGACTCCACGATGCCCCCAAACAGACCCCTACCTCGTTAGGAGCCGAGACAGGCGCCTCGCGTGCGTCGAAGCTCTCGGGACGCCAAACTCCAGCGAAGAGCGCCTGAGGGGACAGCAGGCTGAAAGTAAAACCCGGTACCAAGCACGCACATCGGTAAGAAAGGGGGCCGTACGCAGTCCCAAGAAAACTTAGCCCCAAGCTTGCACCAAGCAAGCAGGGGAAAAGAAAAATACGGCCTTCGGGATCTCTTAGGTTCCACTTAGCTTTCCCCACGAACAAACCGGCATTAGTTTTCCATAGCGTCGAAAAAAAGGCTCAAGCAAAGGGCTCCACACATGGGAAAGGTGCCGCGGCCGCTCAACTCGTGACTGCCATGTTCTCTCTTTCACCCAAAAAAAGTAAACAATTATTAATAAGTTAAAATAATGGTGCTTGCGTTTTATGGTTTCAGTTTTTTTGTCATCTCTGAAAGAAAGCTAGTCTTGATATGTTATTGCCAGCTGTTTTGCATTCTGTGGGCACTGAAATTCTATATACTGCATAAAGAATTTGCTTATTAAAACTTCAACTTTCATCATATATGATATATTAGTAACTCCATGAACAGATTATAATGTTTCCGTGTATTCACGTCAATATGCTTTATACCTTATGACAAATTATAATAGAATAAATAATATTTCTCTAGTGCTGCATGGCAGCAGAAACGTAGAAAAATGAAAACAGTTTCAAGTTACCGTGGCTAATGTTGTAAAACCGCATTGATAGGGATGCAAAATGCTGTCACTTTTATTCAAATCTAAATTCTCTTTACCACAAATCTATTTTTCAAGAAAAGTGGAATTAGCTATCATGATTCACCGCAGTTGTTTGCTGGTTTTCTGACTGAAGAAAGATGATATAATGATAAAAGAAAAAAATTGTTTGCATGTTGTGGTTCTTTAAAAAAGAAAACATAACATTCAGTTGAATAAACTCAATCCCTCAATGCTACCATCTATTCATACAGAACTGTGAAACCATGCCCTTCAGAAAACATAGTGTAAGAAATTGGGTTGTTTGTTGACCAGGGTGTGAGCCCTGGTAAAGCAGCAACCACAGTCCTTGTGAAGGTGAAGCACAAGCCAACCGTAAATTAACCTGCACTCAAGCCTCCGGTTGCTTGGCACAGAGCAGTCCAGCTTAACTTAGAGGCAACACTTCAAACAGTGACACAGTCAGAACAGCCCACAAAAGGATCCCACACCAAATTGGAAAAATAGACTAATTTATAATAAATAAATGAAGCCCAAAACAACAAAAATCCAACCAGTGCTAGAGTGCATGCTTCTCCCCCTAAACATAGTGGCATTGGTGTATACCCAATTGAAACATTAAGGGGCATATTTACAAGCTCCTATCACCACCACAATGTCACTGTTCTCATGGTGGCGATAGGGGCTTCGCTTTATTCACAAGGCGACGTTAAGCCACTTAATTGGCTTAACGCCGCCTTGTGAATATAACACCGCCTTGTGAATAAGGCACCCTTTCACGCTATACTTAGAGTGAAAGGGGAAGGCAATGGGTGTTGTGGTGGACATTCCACTGCAACACCCATTGATTTTGACGCTGCTCCATATTTACAAGGATGGAGTAAATATGGGGCAGTGCCAAAATTAAGACCAGGGAAAACCTGATCTTACTCTGACGCAACGAGGAGAAATGTTGAATTTCTCCTCATTTTTGCTGTTTTCATGTGTGCTGCACATAAACAATCATTAAAAAAATTACATTTTGCAACTTCTATGTGTGCTGCATTAAGCAGCACACATAGAAGTTACAAAACGGCATATATAGATGCACATAAACAATCATTCCCCTCAACACAGGCACCCTTGCACTATAGTACAAGGATGCCTGCATTGGGGCTAGGCAGCTAAATTAGCGCCAGCGCAGAGGGAAACACAAGGCTTCACCGTATTCTTGTAGATACAGTGCAGACCTGTGTTTCAAAAGAGGTGGAGCGCGGCGTTAAGCCAAGGAGGCTAGCACAGCACCCCACCACTTCCTTGTAAATATACCCTTAGTTTACGTGTAAGTGCCATGTAAAGTGGTATACCATATACCCAGGATCTGTAACCTAAATGCCACTAGTGGGCCTGCAGCACTGATTGTGCCACCCGCACAAGTAGCCTTTCGAAGCTGTCTCAGACCAGCCATGGCAAGGACTATGTTTGCCGTTTACTGCCACTTCAACATGATATTTAAAACCACTTGCCAAGCCTTAAACTCCCCTTGTATTACACGTCACCCCTGAGGTAGGCCGTAGGTAGCCTTTAGGGCAGGGTGCTGTGTAAGTAAAAGGTCGAACATGTACTTTTACATTTCCCATGTCCTGGTAGTGACAAACATCCGAAGGTTAGCATTGGAAATTCCTTAATACACTATTAAACTGTAATTCCTGATTAGAAAGGAGTAGCTGTATCATGTTTTATATCTTTGAAATGGTAATGATAAATCCTCTTTACTGGTAAAGCTGGATTCAACATTACTATTTTAGAAATGCTACTTTTAGAAAGTGGGAATTTCTCTACTCCTACTGTCTGTGTACTTTGCATTCTGTCTCCAATACATGTCTGTGGTGGGTGACAGCAGCACTTTTTGCATTCTCTCTACAAAGCCACAAACACAGGAATGATGGGTGTGACAGAGAACTCATCTGCATTCTGATAGCTGTTCCTGGGCAGGCAGGACTCGGCAGCAAAGGGAACGGGGATAAAGACAGATGCCACATTGGTCTGTGCTCTATCTGTTCATCTCTCCCTGTAACATAAAATAGAACCCGGGACACAGTCAGGCAATTGAAGCGACGCACTGCTACTGTGTGCTTCGTGGGGGTTTTTCCTAGCGAATAGCCACTTGAGGGTGATTTAAAGATGCCTTATCCTATACTGTAAACTGTGAAACTGTTATTTCACATTTTTTAATGCTATTTTGTTTTTAAGAAAGTGTAATTGAATTTGAGTTGTGCACTGTGCTGTGGGGTATTCCCTTTGTTTTACTGTCACCTTCTTTGAATTTGATTGTAAAAATTCTAAATTCACCGCACTCTCTGCATTTTCTTCTTTTTAAAAGCTTCTTGCTGCCTGCTGCTAGATAAAACCTGAACTTCAAGGGAGGCTTATTATTACTCCCAACGCATGGCACAACTGGAGAGGGGATGGGGGTACAGACAGACGTCATATTGGTCAGCACTCTAGTTGTTCATCCCTCCCTGCACGATAAAATGGAACTCGGGCGCAGTCGCGCAGTGGATGTACTGAAGGCATGCCAAAAGCAAGCCTGCCTGCACCCGAACAGGACCAAGGGAGAGTAATCCTGCTCCTGCCAAACCTTCATTGCTCAGGTACACCACCACTCAACTCCACTCCCTTAGGGGGACCATTCCAGTGAATTGCCTAGATTCACTACACCTGTCCAGGGGAGATTTGAAATGAAACTCCTGTTTGTACACTCTATCCTGCATTTCCTCTATTAGCAACCATACCAAGGATCCACTCAAGTTGAAAATTTACTTTATTAATTGTAGATCTCTACCCTGCCATAGATAGGAGCTGTTCTCACTCATGGAGGATGAAAAGCCTGATGTGATTTTCTTAACTGAAACCTGGCTCCATAATGAATCCAGCAGGCTCTGCTTCCGGTATACTACATTAGCTGCCAAGATAGGAGGCAAGAAAGGGTGGGCAGATTGCAATAATTTCCAGGGACTCTCTAAAGTGTGTAGCTGAACTTCTCCAGCTGCCAGATTGTGAAAGCTGTACTTTCTCTATTGTACTGTCCCCCTCATTTATGTTTTTCGGCATACTGATTTATTTCCGTCTAGACCTCCTGGTCACTTTATTCAGAACACCCCTGACATTATTGCTAGCCTAGCAGTAAATTAGACATTCTTCTCGGTGTTAGATGACCTTAATATTAACCTTGAATATCCCACCAAAGCTCAAGCCGTAGGGCTGCTACACGACTTTGCTGCCCTTCAGTTTACCCAGATGGTACATGGCCCCACCCATGAAAAGGGTAATTTAATTGACCTTATTTTCATGAACTTCACTGGTCTAAATATATTAGACCCAGTACCTGTTACTTGGTTGGGCCATTTTCTGGTCCCATTTCAACTTACAATACCTGACCACCCTTCTGCTCCTAAGCCATTTATATGGAAGGAACGCAGCTGGCCTATGCTGAATAAGATGGAAGAAGCATGACCCCCAAATCGTTCACGTCAAGATGGATCAATGGATCAAGTATTCTCTTGAACATATTATTCAATTTTTGTTCAAACCAAGAAAGGTAAAGCCAACTCTGCTCCCTGGTACACCCCCCACCTAGTGGCCTTAAAAAAAGACAATGTAAAATTGCAGAAAGACAATGCAGAAAAAATATGCAAACTACGATGAAGAAAAACAGTGAAAGACAGTTAGGCTATATCATTCTGAAGTTCATTCTGCACAGGCCTCTTAGTATAAAACTAAAATCCTGGAGGCCGCCAACTCCCCTGCGAAATGTTTAAAGTCACGAAAACTGTATTAGACTCTCCTTCTTGTGGCCTTACCCATGATCCCTAGAATGTGAGATGCAATGACCTAGCTATCTTTTTCAAAAAGTAAATTAAGGACATTTATGCAACATTTCAGAACTCTGGAGGAGACCATGAGCTGGAGGCCCCAATAGAGAATGAGGAAGATTGTACATCCAGACTTCTGGAATTTCCTTGTTTCTCCTCTGAGAACTTTGTCTGACTTTTCATGAAAGTTAAAGTGGGCTCTCCACTTGACTCTGCTCACCCCCACATTCTTCTGAAAGCAGCCAATACTCTTTTACCGGTTTTCATTAAGATGGCAAAACTATCTCTTCAGAATGGAATTGTTCCTGGAGGCTGGAAGCATGCTCCGGGAAGCCATATTAAAAAATCCTAATCTCGACCCTGATTTCCCAGAGAATCTTTGGCCCATCTCTCTTCTTCAAGGACTGAGTAAGGTATTGGAAAAACATGTTAATATGCACCTTCTGAACTAACTGGAGGCCAACCACATCCTGCATCCTACCCAGACAGGGTTTTGGCCCAAGCATTGCACTGAAACCACCCTCTTGGCTGCTGTGGAAAAGACCAAAATTAAATTGGATCTGTGAGGTACTGTAGCCAACATCCTCCTAGACCTCAGTGCCACTTTCAACACAGTTGACTGCAGGACCCTTATTAGGAGGATTCAGAAGGCATGAGTATTAGGTCTGGCTCGTAAGTGGATCAACTCATTTTTTAGGGACAGATCCTTTCAGGTGTTTGACAAAGCCTACACCTCGGATACTTTTTCTGTGAAATGTGGGGTTCCACAGAGGTCTTCTCTTAGCCCCATGTTGTTCAACATTTAAATGCACCCAATGGCCGACATTGGTTTGCACTGAGGAATCCATTGGTATCCTATGCAGATGGCACCCAGCTGGTGTTTTCCCTCACCCCAGATGGCAACCATCATCCTCCTAGACCTCAGTGCCACCTTCCCTGGATTATTGCCTGGAGAGTGTAGCCAGATGAATGGACAACTCATGTCTTAAGCTCAATGGTAATAAAACTGAGCTGATGATACTAGGGAATAATATCAATCCCTACATATCCCTGGGATGGTCCGCGCAGCTTGGCCCTCCTCCGGTTCCAAAAGTGGAGGTGAAAAGTTTGGGAGTGTGGCTTGATTGCAACCTCTCCATGGAGACACCAGCCACAAAACTTTCCTCCAGCTGTTTTGGGATTCTAAGAATGCTGCAGAACATCTTGCCCCTGATCCTTCTGGTCTCTTGGAGGGTAATTGGTGGTACAGAACGCAGCGGTAAGGACACTTTTTAACATCCTCAGACATAATTCATCTCATCAGGCTCTAGCCGACCTTCATTGGTTTCCGGTTACCCAGAGAACCATTTTTAAGGCATTGTGCATAGCTGATTGAGCTTTTCAAGATCTAGGTCCCTCTATCACCCGATAGCAAATTACACCATGAAAAATGGGCAGTGGACCTACAGACAAACCAGCACCCACACCGTTGTACCCATAGGGTCAAAAAGATTGAACAATATCGTGTGCCTTGTGTGCACTACCCTGTATGCACTATCTGCCCAAAAAGTGCTTCCCTCCCTGGGAAAACAGATACAAATGCAAGAAACAGGGGTGCACCACATACAACCAACAAATCAAATTCAAAAGTATTTTACAAACTTATGACAATAAATCTCAAACAATCTAATAGTGTTCTTCTTATTAGTGCTTCTTATATATACTCCTAAAAACCAGCTAACACATTTCGTCCAATAAGCAATGCACTTTTTCAGGGCTGTAAGTTAAATAAATACATAGACCATATAAACAGACCATACAAAAATATACATACATATATATATATATATATATATATATATATATATTCACTGAAAAAACCATGGGTTTCACACACGTTATAGTTAGGAATTAGCATTTAAAAAACCTTAGAAATTCAGTGAAAAAACCATAGGTTTCACACATGTTATAGTTAGCTGGACATTTTACTCGTAAAAAACCAATGAAATTGCCCCGTTATAGTTAGTTCAGCTAACTATAACTCGCACGCGCCCGCAATGCACTGCTGATGACGTCACATATTACATCACTCATGACATGGTCAGTGACATCACTCATGACATCACTGATGACATCTCAAATGACATCACTGATGACATCATCCAGTGAATGTGTGTTTTTCTGAAAATTAAATATGTTTTATATATGTATATCTCAAGGTTGATGGAAGAATAAATGGGTATATAAGTGTCTAAATGGATGATTTGTTTTTTAAAAATTGATTGTGTAACTGACTGATTAAGTGTATCATAGTGAATACATGGCTTAGTGAGTAATGTTTAAATATGTAAATATCTGTATCAGTCTCTCACTTGTATAAGTGGCTGCATGGGTTGGTGAGTAGCTACATGGGTGTCTATATAGGTTATTAGTTGGTTTTTTGAGTGTCAGTCTGAGTATCTGCATGGTTCGGTGGGGGGTATTATGTAGTGCATAGGAACATGAATGAGTCACTCACTGTTTGTATGTGTTGAAGACAGCATGTGTGCAGGACTATATGGGTGGATGAGTGTGTGTATGGCTGTGTTAGTGAGTGAATGACTGTCTCAATAGTGACTTTATGAGTAACTACATATGTTTTAAACTAGTATATGTGACTATTGGTGTATATAAGTGAGTATATGTGAGAGTGAGAGATTGAAAGAGTTCCTGTATGAATAAGTATGTGTTTCTATAAGTGATTGATTAAATGACTAAGTATGTTTAAGTTTCTGTAGAAGTAAGTGTGGTGGTGTGTGTATAACTGTGTATGCAAGTAAATGTATGTTTGATTCTTTATTAGCATGAGTGACTATGTGTGTGAGTAACTCTATGGATGAGTGGCATTGTGTAACAGGATGTATAGGTGTATGAGTACATATGATGAGTGAGTACATGTATGAGTGACTGTATAGGACTGTTGGTGAATGAGTGGATGTGTATGTGGATCTTAGAATTACTGAAGAGGTTGTTGTAACTGGTATTGGTATGTCCATTGTTTTAAAAATTTTAGTCTCTATTATTCAATGTGTGTATCAAAGGTTATATTAGGGTGAGAGGAGGTCTGCCACTCTATCACAAGGATGATGTCATCAGTGATGTCATTTGAGATGTCATCAGTGATGTCATGAGTGATGTCACTGACCATGTCATGAGTGATGTAATATGTGACGTCATCAGCAGTGCATTGCGGGCGCGTGCGAGTTATAGTTAGCTGAACTAACTATAACGGGGCAATTTCATTGGTTTTTTACGAGTAAAATGTCCAGCTAACTATAACATGTGTGAAACCTATGGTTTTTTCACTGAATTTCTAAGGTTTTTTAAATGCTAATTCCTAACTATAACGTGTGTGAAACCCATGGTTTTTTCAGTGAATTTGCAAGGTTTTTTAAATGCTAATTCCTAACTATAACGTGTGTGAAACCTATGGTTTTTTCAGTGAATTTGCAAGGTTTTTTAAATGCTAATCCCTAAATATTTCGTTTTTGAAACCTATGTTTTTTTCTGAGAATTTGTATGGTTTTTTATATGCTAAGTTATGTATTTTTAATTAAAGATATTTTTTTTTATTTAAATAAAATTACTTTATATTCATTTATATATTATCTGTATTTTTTTATAAATTATTTTTTTAAATAATTCAATTTGGATATTTTTTTTTTATAATTTTTTAAATTATTTAATGTCCTCTTTTTTTTTTTATTTATAATTTCTTGGGGTGCGCGCTCTGAGCGCGCACCTAGTACTATTTCGTATGTTTTTTATGAATTCCGGCGTACGTTATTTACGTACGCAAATATACTTGTTGGTGCGCGCTGGGAGCGCGCACCCAGTACGTATGCGTACGTACGTACGCACGCATGCGTCCTACGCCCTCGACGCGGTTTACTTCCGCATACGCTAAAATTACGCGCAATAACGGTCGCGTATACGCGTGTTAAACGTATGCGCGCTAGGTGCGCGTATATGACGTATGCACCTGCGCGTTTACGCGTTCGTGCATACGTCATCACGGGGTGCGCGCTCGGAGCTTGCTCAGTGCGCGCACCTCGGGTTTATACATAAGAAAACAACATTTCTTATTGGTTATCATTACTTTCAGTTTCTAATTGTTTCAATACCACACCCAATCCCCTCATGGCAAGTCATGTGATCAAGAATCATCACTTTTGATTGGTTTGAAGTACTTTCTGTTCCAGATTCTTCCCAAACCACACCTACTCCCCTCATTATTAGTTCTGATTCCTTTGGAGAAGGAGCTATTCTGTTGTTGAGAGACAATGGCTGAACAGCAACCTACTTCAGACAGTGACCAGGACACTCTTGAGAGGCAGAGGAACAGGAAGCAGAAAGACAGCTTTATATGGCAGTTTTTCACTTTTCCAGAGAATGAGAAAAAGGTAAATGCACCAAAAGTTACATGTGTACTTTGTAACAAAGTCTTATCTCGTGGGAATCCTAACAAGAAATATTCTTTTAGCATTCACACTATGTTAAGACATGTTGACAAAATGCACCCAGTATCTTTTCGTCGAGCTTCTGAAGAAAACTCTCCACCTGCTCAGCCGACGACATCAGCAGCAGCTCAGCCGAGCACATCTTCGGCAGCTCAGGGGAGCACTTCAGCTGCGATGGTGCCTTCACCTGTTTCTTTACCTCTTGTTGGTCCACCTTGTTTGGCGAGGTTGTCTACACGGTGCACTGATTGCGGTTCACTTATTTCTGTGGGGGAGACCAGTCTTGATCTCCTTCAGAGAAAATTTGATGCGCATTCATGCACTAGGCCATAGATTTTTTTTCATTTTTTGCGTTTTTCTCTTCCTGTTTCCCTCCATTAACTCAAGGGCTCTTTTAAGAGCCACTTATAAACTTAACCCAAAAACTTTTTTTTTTAAATTTTTTTGGGAAATTTTTTTGAGGTGCGCGCACCCTGCGCGCACCCAAGGTTTTTTTAATTTTTTTTTTTTTTTTTTTTTTTTGAGAGACTCCCCCTTTTTCCTACTAATGCAACTGTGAAATCACCAGAGGAAAACGCAACAAATCTCTTCCTGTAATTCCTATTTGCACACAGAGTCATGTTTTCACATTAGTCACAAAACGAAAAATCTTTGCCAATTTGAATGCACACTTACTGCTCTTTTTTGTTGGCAAGTGAAAATTACTTTTACAGACTGACACATTATGAATCCACTTTTCAGATTTTTTTAAATGCACATGTCCAGACTGCATTTTCAGACCACAAACCATGTGTATGCTGGGTGACTGCCTACACTCCAGCAAGGGCAACCAGCCTTAGTGATGCTGAATGTATTTGCATTACAGACTGAAACCTCAAAACCCCACAGCACATTATCAGAGCCAGGACCTTTGTTCTCTACACCTCTCTCCACTCAGCAGAACCAGATAATGGCAATCTTTCCCTCTATTTTTCCACACATATAGATGTTAATTTCAAATCACACTGCTTCCCCCTTTTTTTCAAATGTAATCACACATTTCTATTGCTTGAAAACCAACCCTTTTCCAAATGTACCCTTCCCCCAACTTGACTTCTGCCTAGTACCCTTCCCCCAACTTGACTTCTGCCTGCTACCATAGCAACAGCTCATGGAACACTGCTGTGTGGAGTTAGGTCAGAAGTTCGCCACACAATGTTTCAATTCCACAGAGCAAGAGTGCTTGACTTTTCAAACCTTACAGCAAATCCATAGTACTGTTCTTTGGTAACACATTTTTCTGAACCAATACAAAACATGCTTCTATTAATTTACACATACAGCCTAGTTTTTAGTGTAGAATGGTATGAAACAGCCAATCAGTTCTTTTTTTTTTATAAAAAATATGTATGCCTCCATTTCCAAACTGTCTTTCATTTCTTTTTACCATTCTACTGAATTACACCTCCTGAGTGCATCCAGATCTCCTTTGAAGATGTTCACAGTGTGGATTGTAGGACACAGCTATGTCTTCTGGAGTGAAAAATTTGCAGAGAAAAGAGGTATGGTGAGAGACCTTGCTTTGCCAAATGTAGACATCAAGTGGATTGGTCAGAGAGGGTTAAAGTGGCACCAATTAATGCCTTTGGTGAAAACCTTTCTACATCTCCCACAGCCTAACCTTATTATTGTGCACTGTGGTGGTAATGATCTAGGCACTTTAACTGGGGTAGGTTTGGAAATGCTTATTAAGGACACCTTTGTGCAATTAATGTCGCTTTTTCCTCAATCTGCCTTTGTATATTCTATCATATGCCAAAGGCAAAAGTGGAACTGGTCCAACCAATTTTGTCCGCAGATTGACAAAGCAAGGAAGCACGTCAACAAATCTGTTTCTGCTTTCCTCCGTGACTATGGTATGGGTTCCATTTACCACAACAACTTGCGTTACGACATGCAAGACATTTATAGAGGAGATGGTGTGCACTTCAATGATGAAGGGAACAGAGTCTTCCTCTTGAACCTCAGACTCTGCGTTGGTACTTACTTGTAGGTACCGAAAAACAAACAATAAACACAAGGGCTCTTTTTAGAGCCACCTTATATCTAAACACTTAAATGCAATTTTTTTTAAATTTCTTTTATTATTTTTTTTTCCGGGTGCGCGCAGGGTGCGCGCACTCGGCGATATTTTTTTTCAAAATATTATTCTTTTTTTTTGCCCTACAAGGTCCTACTTTGACCCCCTTACAATGCCTACTGGGTCTATTTCTACCCACTCTGCCCCCTTTTCAAGTGCTCCCCCTTTGTTTATCACCCCCTCTTTATGCGATAGACAAAATGGCGGCCGCCGCTTCCTGACTTCCACCGATTCGAATGTTTACTAAGATCTAACAACCAATCAGAATTGCGCTCGCGCACGGCAAGGTGCGCGCACCCAGCGCGCACTCTGCGCGCATACAGATATATATATTGATTCAAAGGCTATTTTCTCAGAATCTACTGAACAGATTTACACCAAACCTACAAAAGGCACTTCCTTGACCTAGGGACTACCTCTCTGCCAAATTTTGAGTAATTCTGTTCAGCCGTTCGGGCTGTAGCTCGTTCTAAAGGTCCTATGGAAAAATGCATGGGAAAAACGCGTTTTGGGACCCCCCTTTTATCTCAGCCCCCGCTTGACGAATCCCCCCGAGACTTTCAGGGTAGGAGCGGAGCGTAGCGCCCCACCTATTTTGAAAAATTCGCGAGGATTCGTCAACCGGCGCCAAAGTTATTCAAAATAGAATGTTGAGGTTTTCCTATGGAAACGTGGTCCTAACTATAACTACCTACTGGCGACCGCCAGTAGGTAATATATATATATATATATATAGGTTTTTTACACCATTGAAGATGACACCGGGCGGATAGCAAACTTAGGGTGCTCTCAGTACTCGCCAAGTGCAACAACCCATTGGGGTAGTTGAGAATAACTGCATAGTAAGTTTACTCATGTGTCAAAAAGGTTTATACACAGATGGTTTTAACCCATTTTATAATGTGTATTAGAATTTTTTTAAATGTGAGTGTTTATATAACCCTGTTTTAATCCTGCTTAACCTTATATGACTTTTAATGAGTATATGTATTTATATATTTATATATTTATTGATCATGAGTGTCTGGCATTTAGACCATAAACTTGCGTTATTTTGCACATAGCGTTACTTTGCACATGGAGTTGTATCAAATTGGAAATTTACAATTTGTATTGGTATAACTGAAAGGGAATTACGCAGCATTATGCTGATATGTTTTCAGTGTCTATGATTCTGACACGGAAGTGTTTGCTTGTCCTTTCCCGCGTATTGTCACTTTAAATGGTGGAGTAAGAATCATGTGGTGTATCATGTGACCAAGGCTCCTAGAGAGCTGAAACGCGTAATGGCGGTGGTGCAGGGCACGAAATAAAATTTTGAAGCACTGAATCTGGGTTCGCCTCGTCTTTCCTGAACATACGGATTGTGGGACGAGTATTGGATATATATATATATATATATATATACATATTTACATCTCGTCATGCCCTATCACTCTTCTCTCCATGTCTCCTTTTTTATGACTATGACTTTTATTAGTTTCTCTGTTCTTTTCCAATCCGAATTGAGATCATGTTTTGTTAAATATCACCTGTGTGTATTGTCATGGTGTATATTGTCATGGTGGTATAACATGGCTTTCTCAAACTGTATGTCAAAGTGTTTATCATGTGTAAATATTTAAATATGTATATGTATATTTTTGTATGGTCTGTTTATCTTTTATATGTATTTATTTCATTTACAGCCCTGAAGAAGCTAATTACACCTTACAAACCTGGAAGATCTCTTGATGTAGGTACAATGTGACTAAACTCTGGAACACCCTGCCCCTCTCCCTGCGAACAATTGATAACAAACTGACCTTTAGAAAATGGCTAAAAACCTTTCTGTTTGTGAAGTGGCGGACTTTTAGTCTACAGTCTTTGTTCCTCAATCAGCACTAGGATGCCTTCGGGTCACCACACCGTATACAAATTTGTTTGACATAACATAACATAACGAGAGCGGAGGGGTGCTGACACTTACACCTGAATATGCAGTGTCCTGTTTCCCACACAAAGGACTGATTACCCCTACTGATAGTCTGGTGCCAGGGTTGGAAAGAAACCGGGTATCTGAGAACGTCAACGGCCTGCTTTGAAGTCACCCCCACTTGAAAGGCACAACTGGGTATAAGTACTGAGCCTCTGACCCTGCCAAGACCATACACTACTGGATCTGTGAAGAACTCTGCCAGGAGTAAAGGCTGTTGTGCTACAAGAATTGCCACTCTCCTTGATTGCTGCAGTGAAAGAACTGATTTTCTGCTTTGCTGCCCTGCTGCCCTGCTGTCTGATGATCTCTGTCGAGGACAAGAACTGGACTCATCTCACTTAAACCCAGTGTGGCTCTAAGTGATTGCTGGCCTACCCTTTGTTCTGAAGTCTCAGGGCCATCAAAGACTTTCTTTAACCCTGCAACAGCACCTGTATTCCGCCATCTGTGAGTCTTGCCCTGCCAAGTGGTGCCAATCCAGTCACAGGCCCTGGAAAAATGACTTCTGCTGAGTGGTCCTGCATTTGGTCTTGCAATGAAACGTGCTTTGGCGCCACTGTGGACTGAATGTGCACCAGAAGACCACATTACCTAAATGCGAGATAAGAGGCTTTCATTTCACAAACCCATAACCCAACGGAAATTAAAAAACATATTTAAGTATTGATGTGAAAGGTATATTTTGAAGAAGGTATGATTAAATTGTGTTTTTAAATATCAAGCTGTCTGTACTATTCTAAAAATACTGGGTTATTCCAAGATTTATATTTGTAACTACATACGGTATACAATGGTCTTGTCTGGTTTCCTGTACTGAATTACTTTTAATGGTGTTTGGTTTGAGCGAGTTTGAATGAATGAATTATGATTGACAGACATGTGAGTGGACATATAGTATTTTAGCATGAGTGGGCTGTCGGATGGCACAGCTAAATGATAATTTACCTGGTTTATATATTATGCATGATATGTTTTGTTAGAATACATTTTGATGTATATAATTTTCTAGAAAAATGTGTCAACATATATGAAAAGTACTGATATTGCAGAAAAAATTCATCTAGTAAACATTTTCTTTTTGTATGTTTCTGGCTCAAAATCATACTACGTATGTTAACATTGGATAAGTTATACCAACACCAACCAGTTGAGATGGAAGTTTGGTATACCTTTGCAGTGTCTTTTCCTCTGGTCCTGCCACTCTAGTCTTAAAGTTTCAGGGGCCCTCTTTTGTTTAGTAGACTACTGCTGTGTAGAACTATCAAAATTGACTTTGCACCCATTGGCACCGACGCATTGTCCTTTGATGCTGACGCAGGAGCTGACTGATGACATTGCTTCAACGGTCTGCGATGCTTGACGACGAATGACACCGTGGCTTGATGGCTATGCAGTGCCTGCATTGTAAAGGGGTTTGGCGATGAAACTTTCATTGTCTGTGTGGATCAGAACCAATGAATCGAGTCTTCGACGTCAACGCTTCCGCCATCCATAGTACTTTTTCAGCAGGACCTGCGTAAGTCCTGCAGCAGGCCTACCCTCCAACGGTTGGCCTGAGCTTTGGGTTTACCCTGGTCCAGCTCAACCACAAGTATCTCCTAAGTGCTATTTGCTACTAAGCACTACGTTTGGATTTAAACTATAAAAATTAATAACTCTGTTCCTACTTGTTGGAGTTTTGCATTTTGGTCTTGTTTTACTCATAAAAATATATTTTTTCTAACCCTGTGGGAGTATTTTTGTGTTACTATATGCATGTTTTGCACATATACTTTACACATTGCCTCTTTAGATACGCCTGACTGCTCTGTGTGAAGCTACCAGAGGGTGAGCACAGGTTATCTTTCAGTGTGTATCTAGCTTTCCTGGTTAGAGTGGTGGTTCCTGCTTGTACAGGCTGCATACTTTGACAACTCTAACTCCGGTATAAAAATATCAGTAAAATTAGCACCAAAAAGCACTAAGCACCAACTATAGATATCTGGTCAAGCAGTATCAGGGCAAAGTCACAAGTTCATGCTGACTGCGATGAAGTGTGGGCCAACTACAGGGACCCGGTTAGGGCCACAGAACAAATTCCCTTCAAATCTGGTTTTCAGTTTGTTTAGATGTTCCGCGCTGTAGATGTGTCAACCAACCAAAGGCATGCATCAGATCTGAGATGTGTTGAGGCTGCAATGTGAGGTCCTGCATCCTCATCATCAAGGATCCCATCGACGAGGGCTAGCCATGTGAAATCCGGTGTTGGGGATGCATTGTGTAGTTGGGGTGCTGCATCAGCTCCGAGGAGCTGCGAGGATACGATGTAGTGTACAACATTGTTTTTGAGGCTGCTATTGACTAGGGTTGCGAGGGTCTATGCCAAGGATGTGTCATGCAGAGGGCCATTCCAAAGGGACTGAGGGCTGCAAAGGTGATGTAGGTCGTTGCTACAGGTCTGATCCACTCAACAGTGGAAATGCATCGGTTCTGATCTGGGCTGTGCCGCACAGCAGAGGGGATGCATTGGTTCCGCTGGGTCCACAGATACTGGCAGAGCATCTTTGGCCCACTTTCAAGAATCCAGGACTTGGGTTGCACCACCTGGCAGGGTAGACTCGTGGATGGCAGAGTCCAGGTGCTGGGGTCAAGGTTGTTGGAGCCTTCTATCCCGGAGGCTCAAGTCAGGAGGCCAGCCAACTAACCCTTGGAGTCACTGTGAGGTCCTGGTTTCATATGGATACAGGTCCAGCCCTTCTCACCCAGGCAAGAGGGCAGCAGGCTACAAAGGTCAGAACTTCAGGGCAGCAGTACTTCAGTGCAGCAGTCCAGCAGAGTGGCAGTCCTTTCTGCAGCTCAGCAGTCCTTCTTCCTGGCAGAGTGTCCACAGGTCCAGAAGTATACTGAAGAGTTGGTGACTGAGGTCCAATATTTATACCGGGTGCCCTTCATCTGGAAGGTGGGAGAAGATTCAAGAGGTTTCCCTTTGAAGTCCCCAGGACATCCTGCTTTCCCTGTCCTGGCTCCAGACTAACTACAGGGAGTATTCAGCCATTTGTGCGGAGGCAGGGCACAGCCCATTCAATTGTAAGTTGGGCTATACCCAGCTCTGCTCAATCATCCTTTCAGTGTCATATTGTATGGCTCCTACTAATTAAGTGGAACTGTGCTTCTGAATAACATAAACGTCAAAATATGAGGGCTAAGTCCACTCATAGAATCAGAGTATGCTGACCCAATTCATGACTAGCTCACGGTGTGCCATCTGGACCCCTAAGCTGACAGGGTACCGGATGGTGTCTACAACCTCAGAAAATGACAACTATAACTCCCACAAGGAGATAGTAGAAACAGATCTACCCTTCCATTATTACTCAGGCATGCCTAAAAGTAGACACAAGCAATACACAAATTGTCATTTCAAATATTTATTGAAACAACTGAATTCTTGAGTAAGCTGCAATTATTAGTAGAAGGAAACAAAGAATTGTTACCAGCATTACAAGAATGATGATAAAAGATGAAGAATTCAACCATTATAACTTTGCAGTGATTATATGAATACATGAATATATATCATAATGATACTCCAACCGAGCACTACCTAAACTATAGGGAGCATAGTGAGAATGTGTTCTGCCAGATCGCTTGGATCAACCTAACTCCCCATTACATGTATGTGATGTATCAGGAGGCAGAATTGTGTAGATCAGGCCGCTGTCCTTTGCCGGAAAGGTATTTGAGTCAGCAGGGCTGGATCTAAGTCACAGGCAAACATTCCAGGATAATCTGAGGAAATTGGTTCAAAGGCAGTTTATGTATTAAAAAGCTAGTTCCATTCGCACTGTGTCAGTAGGTGCAATGCTGATGTGTGTGTTTGTCTTTCCAATTCAGAGTGTTCTCCAAATGGACAACAAAACAGACGCAAGGGCAGCTTGCTCTTGTAGCCTTCAACAGAATGTAGAAGTGTCATGATTAAATGTGTGCTTGCAGGCAGAACACTTTGTGAGTATGTAATCATGTTCGTGCAAAGCATGTAAAAAGTCAGTGTCTAACAAGATGTCAATTTTGAATGTGCAAGTCATGATGGATGCTTTTGTGCACAGGCCCTGTTGAACCCCACAACACCCATTCCTTGGCCAGAGGGAGACTTGGACTTCAAACTACACTTAAAGGAATATCCTAAAAGTCTTTGAACCAAGACATATTACAAACCTACAGATAGAAACAGCTTACTCACCTTTACCACTTTTCACCCACATCCCTTGAAGGAAAATCTACCCTACAGCCAATTCCTAAGAATTCACTGTAACTGCAGCAATAAACATGACTTTAAAAACCAAGCAAAAGATCTCACCAGAAAACTTAAGGACAGAGAGTATCCAAAACACATTATCAACAAATATTTAAAATGTGCCAGAAATCAGAACAGAGAGAACTTGTTAGAACAGAGCAACAGAAGTCCTGAGAAAGATGTCATAACTTACGTCACAACATACAATACAGTATTGAATAATATGAAGTAACTCATTAACCAAAACTTGAGCATAATTACGTCAGGGTCCTTGGATTGGCCAAAACTGAGATTTTCCCACAAAAGGAGCAAGAATATTCTGGACCACATGGTACACACTCGACTACCAAGAGTGAAAAATTTTTACAATACTGTTAAGACAGCATGGGGCCTGCAACCAGTGATAGGTGATAACAGCAGGGCAGCAGTATTTCAGAGCAGCAGCAGCTAAAACCATGAATATTAAAATTAACTTTTACTGGGTTTTAAATAGTCACACCAATTGCATTATCACACATGCAATTTACACGATTACATGCCCATGTCACCTCAGGTATACAGGCATGATGCGTAGGAAGATCAAAAGCCTCATAGGGGAACATCGCAGTAACAGCCGATGTGGGAGACATACAACATGAATGAGTCAACATTTCCACACTGAAAAAAACACAGAAAAAGAAATGGAATGGGTCATCTGAGAAACCTTTGACCGGATTGGGAGAGATGCAAAGAAGATACTCTTCCAAAAAGAGCAGAGATGGGTTTACCGACTAAAGATTTTCTACACAGGGCTGAATGACAGCATTCCCTGGCTTGGACTGAATAAATAACCAGACTGCCATGATTAACAGAGACATCTTTCTAAACAAGCACAAATAATTGAGATTTGCACTCCTGCATTAATTAATTCATATAGAATTTTTATTTATGGAATCTAGGTAACCCACATCAAAATTTTGAGTACATCGTGAAGGCTTCATTGAGACCAGGAAAGAGAGAGGACACTTGTCTTGGAAAATAAATATACACAAAACATTAGTATAGATTTTTTTCTAACACACAAACCATGTTCCAAATGACCTGTATATCTTTCTTCCATTATTTTTTGTTGAAATTATGAGAATTTGCAACAGTGACACTAGCATCTCAAATAGATGAACTCAGGAATGATTTACATGATTATGGCGATTATAGTACATTATAGTACATTGCAATCATAGTCACTTTCAATAGAAGCATTGACCAGACGTATCTTGTCCATATCG
Organism: Triturus cristatus; assembly: GCF_964204655.1. NCBI lineage: Eukaryota > Metazoa > Chordata > Amphibia > Caudata > Salamandridae > Triturus > Triturus cristatus. The sequence continues at coordinate 1,717,023,905 of NC_140589.1, read as the reverse complement.
GCTGAAAAACGCATGTGCATCCTATTCACATGTAAACTTTAGTATAGGCTTCCACAAATAGAACAGAATTCCTGATCCAACGTACAAAAAATGTACCCAATCTTCATCGTTAGTTGAACTTTAGGGTTGTTTTTCATAATCAACCCGGTACGCCTGATCAAAAGCACGAGAGGTGTTCAGCACCACGTCACCTGGAACCCATGAGGAGGCACACACCTGACTAATATTTTCCACTTACAGTCAATTGAGGTCAGCATAGACGCATAAAAACAGCTTACTGTTATTTCTCCTTCACCTTCGGGACAGGGTGGACGTGTCAACCAGAGACTGGAGATTCCAATACCCCAAGTGAGTAGAGGACTAGGAACTAAAATCAAATGCCTAGTTATGTAGAGTCGATGTGTTTCACTTCATATCACAATAATTTTATATTTTCTGTTATTTCTAGTGAGTGATGTAGAATACTCCTGTCCCTACCCACTACCCATGAGGCATTAGTTGACCCAAAGAAGGTAGATTTGTGATGGTTACATGCAGTTTTCCTCTCACTCCTTGTTTCAACTACTTCCTTAGCTACTGTTTAACACTAATCGGCATGATAATTTCTAGCACCCTTGTTTATAGTTTTGAAAATAAACCTGACACCACCCTTTAATGAAGAGTGCCTGACTAAGACATAGATAAATCATGGGACCCCTCATGAGCTAGCATATAGCCAGGTTGCAAAAACAGGTAGACACATTTGAGAGTACACACTAAATAAAACCCAATTTTTTAACCAACACATTACTTTTGAGCATTGTGGAGATGTAAAACCAATGATGTTCACAATCAGTGGACCTTACTTTTCAAAATATTGCATTTATTCTATTAAGATCAGAAACAGAAGCCCACTTTTCACACGCGGTGCAATATTGTGATTTCTGCACTATCTAGATGATACATGCATGCAGTAATCATTACTTATCGGGGAACTAACAAAATACCAAAGTATGAGGAAAAATCTGTATATCCTACACTTTATGCTCTTCTCAGTTCTAGTGTTCTTCTTTCCAAGCTCTGTAGGCTTATATACCCACAGTTATGATTGGTTAGAAAAAATGAAGGAAGGTACCCCCTGAAATTCCAAAATGAAAAGGGATCTGACCTGTGAGGTCCAGACGAAAGCCATTGACCCCTAGAGGCATTTTCTGGCAGAAACATGTAGACCACCATGCTTGACATCAAGGATAAGTAGTTCTTCCTACTGGCGCCACATACTGTTTTTATCCTTATCCCTATTGCCCCACTTCACATAAAAATTGTCTTTGGGCATAGGAGATCATTTTAATTTTATTTTCAATGTGCAGTTCCCACCAGTGTTACTTACTAGACACTCTCCACATCGGTTATCGAAAGATAGGACCCCTGTCTTGTATACAAATCTCTCTCCTAACACCTCATATTTGCCCACTCGAAAAAAAATTCACGGTGTGAAATGAGACGTAGAAATCGACAGTGACATAAATTAGTGGATTAACCATTCAGCAGATGGTGTTTCATCTACTATGAAAGACAATTTCTCTAAATACTCAATGCTTAATATTGTGTAAGTTGCATTCTTTTTTCAGATTTCAGTTACTGAGGACACAATGTTATTTAGAGAATAAATCCTAGTTGATAATGCAGTCATGCCGTTCTCAAGGACAGCCAAAGCCTTTCTAAATTCACCCTGTCAATTTCACATGAGTTCAGTAGCTTCCTGCTGCAAAAGTTACCAAAGTAATGGCATATAGAAAGTGTTTATGACGTGGTGCTCTAGGCCCTAATACAAAATCCTGTAAATCCATGACATTTGAAAATAGAGATAAGTGTTCCTTATCTGCATCTAAAGTGGAATGTTCCTGGAATACCATTCCCACACTGTATGCAGTGGCAACTCCTGAGTGTTGTGTGTCATATAACATGGGTCTGCTCTGTTTATTTTTAAACTCTTTGCGCTGTTCAAAAAATGGTCTTGACAACCATTAGTGTCTAATGGCCACACTAGCCACCGGTATGAAAAAGAATGTGAAGAATTGTAAGTACCATTCTGTATCACGTCATTGAGAGGTTTCTCTGGGTGACTTGTAAACTGTTGCCAATTATCAAAATGTGCAATAGAGGGAATGTTTGGTGTATTCATGTCCTTAATTTTAGCCAAATGCAAGCATGTTGTTTACTGTACAGTCTTGTTCAGAAAAATCATTTGTCTTGGTATCAGGCAAGCACTAACGAAATCTTCATTGCCCTGGACTTGCCAAAATGTCAATCTTCGAATTGATTTTAAATCAATGTTGTCTTTCCAAACGTTATAACCCTGTATGGACAGTTGGTAAATAAAGGAAGCTGAATAAATCAATTTTGTATCAGGAAGCATATTTTTCTTTGCTGGGGAAGGGGAAAGTTAAAAATAATAAGACACTGGGTCTACAGGGTTGTTGCCAGAAAAATATGCACTTTTTTGCAGGTATGTTTTTCAGCTATCCACTGGTGGTGTTGGGCAATGTTCCCATTGTGTAAAATTAAAAACTGCACATGGAGTACTAGCTCTATGTGAACAATAATGTGCATAATGATAATAACAGAACATTTTGCCATAATTAGCTGATGTATTATGCATTTATTTAGTATCAAAGACAGTGTAATATTCTAATTCATAAAGCATATAATTCACAGTGTATACATTCCATTCATAAGACAGGCTGCATTACTCACTCACTGTAATTACATCACTCATTGAAATTTTGAAAACATGAGGGATCTGTAAAGTGTCTGTGGGACCAAAAATGTAAAATTAGACCATATCTCAAACAATGCAATCCACGATAAGAAATGCAGAAATGTTCACAAGGGACAAGTCTCTTTGCACTTTATTTGATGAAGAATGAGGCTTCAATACCTCAGTTACCAGTTTAACAGCAGATTGCTCAGGGAGATAATGCTTATTTAGAAGCAAAAAGAAGACTGTCGCAAATCCATTCCAAATGAAAAGCAAAAGTAATGAAACAGCAATCCAAATATAAATCCAAGGTGGAATCAGATAAGTCTTTTTAAGTCAAAATATAAAAAGCACAAATTTCATTCAATTGTGGGTCCGATGAATCTGAGGAAAAATAATCAGCAACAGCAAAATAGCCAGAGACAGTCTGCGCAAAAACAGAGACCTCACAGGGCAGTGGAGAAATGGTATATACCTTCAAAGGTGGATCATAATAAACAATTTTGTTGTTAGAAATGGTAGTCGAAGACTGTGAGTTCACATATGGTGAGTGTGCTATGTAAGCAGTAGTAACAGGAATTAGTCGAACTTCAGTATCTGATATCTCCTGCCAAATAGTAGAAATTCCTGTATTTGTTAATACTTGTAGCGGGATTTCCTGTACTGTAGTGAGAGGAGACTGGTGACTACTCTGGAGCCCTTGTGGCCCGCTGTGTAAGACTGGCCACATGGTGTGGTTTTATTAAGTCAATTGAGACAAATCTTTTGTTTTTACAACCAACAAGGAGTGGCAAAGTGCTGTTCTTGTACCTGGAACTTCCATGGCTGTCACCAGTGCTTTGCATGATGGTCTAAACTCCTTTGTATTGACAGCCTTTTTTTGAACTAGACGCCCAGACTTTGGGATCCAGTCAGGAGCCTCTGGTTCCACCTTTACTTTGTCAGGGCCACAATGTTTCAGGTATTCATTTGAACTGTCATTGTGAATGTTGGACTTGGCCCTTTTTGCAGGGTCATCCCTGAACCTTTTGCCTTCCTTCTATAGTTTTTCTGACCTGTTGTTGGCTGTTTTATGACTCTGGGCACTTTACCACTGCTGATCAGTGCTAAAGTGCATATGCTCTACTTATTGTAAATGAATGTATTGATTAGTGATTCTATGATTGACTGATTTGGTTTACTTGTCAGACCCTAGTATAGTGCACTGAGTGTGCCCAGGGCTTGTAAATCCAAATGCTGCTGGTGGGCTTGCAGCACTGGTTGTGCCACCCACAGAAGCAGCCTTGTAAAATGTGTCTAAGGTCTGCCATTGCAGAGCCTGCGTGCAGTCTGGTACTGTCATGCTGACTGGGCAAGTGCACCCACTTGCCAGTCCCTAAACCTTCCCTTTTCTTCATATCAGACACCTCTATGGTAGGCCCAAGGGCAGGGTGCATTGTAAGGATAAGGTAGGACATGCCCTGGTGTGTGGCATGTTCTAATAGTGAATTACAGCCATTTTCGTTTTTCGTTATTGCAAGGTTACCTGTTCTCCATAGGCCAGAATGGGCAGTTTGGTTATTACATTTTATAATCCTAATCTGACTCAGGGAACATGGTAGAAATTCGAATTTAGTAGGCCTGAACTCAGAATGATAAAATAAATATTTTAGTGAAGTTGGTTTTAACATTCTGTGTTTGAAAATACCACTTTTAGAAAGTAGGTATTTTCTTGTCTAACCATTCAAACCTGCCTCTGCTAGGCTGTGTATTCCCTGTCTGGAGTTTGAGTGACAGGGCTGGGGAATTCCAGGAGACGGGGTGAGGTGTCCCAGTGGTGAATAGAGAGATCTGCATCTAGATGGGAGGGAGGAGTTGCACCTGGGACCTGAATAGGACTGTGCCTGCCCCCCACAGTGCTGGATCCACCCCCTGTAGTGTTTCTGATGTCTCTGCCCTGCACTGTGAAAGGAGAGAAGGAATCATGTCAACAAAGTGCTCCAGGGCCGGGCTTTCCCTCCACAATGCAGGCTCCAACTCCTGTGGGGCGTCTGATGTTTCTGCCCTGCACTGTGAAAGGAAAGGAACCATGTAAACAGAGTGCTCCAGAACTGGATTGGACTGGGCAAAGGCCCCTCTACCCTCAGAGGACAAAGGATTTTGGGGTATAAATATTGGTACCCTGATCCCAAGAAATTAGATCACTTTTGGAACAAGAAGAAACCTTTACTGAGGAGCGGAACATGAAGAAACTGAGGAGAGACTATCCCTAAGCGGAAATGCTGCTTGGGGGATTGGCCTGCAGTGGTTTGTCTGACTGCCAAAGGAAGGAGAAGAGACTTTGTGTGCTTATTTCAACTTGTAAGGATCTCCAAGGGCTTGGAACAGAGCTTGCCTCCTGCTGAAGTCTCACGGACAACAGACTTCAACCCCCAGCTCCCCAGAGTTCTTTAGAAGGGCCTGCTGCTGTTTTGGGCCTTCTGAGGGACTGCGTGTCGCAAGGAGCTGGAAGCGCGACTCAACGAAGCCGAAGCATGTTGCTGTCGCTGCTGCTGCCGTCGCACTTCTGAACAAGTGTGTCACCACTGGAGTTGTCGCACGGCACCGCATCGAGAGAAGCGTCTCGCAACGAAGAGGAAGCGTGTCGCCGTCGCTGCTGCCTGCCGTCGCACTTCTGAACAAGGGTGTCGCCGCTGGAGTTGTCGCACTGCACCGCATCGAGAGAAGAGTCTCGCAACGAGGAAGACGCGTGTCACCGTCCGTGTTACTGCCGTCGCACTTCTGAACAAGGGGGTCACCGCTGGAACTGTCGCATTGCACCGCATCGGAGAAAGCGCCTCGCATCCCCGAGAAGCGCGCAGCCGTCGGAGCTGCTGCCGTCGCATTTCTGAACAAGGATGTCGCCGCTGTAGTTGTCGCATCGTGCGGAAGCTTCACGCATCGTGGGAGAAGAGTGTCGCAGTTGGAGCTGTTGCCGTCGCACTTCTGAACAAGGGTGTCACCGCTGCAGTCCACGCATCGAACTGAGAACTTCTCGCATCTGGAAGATCTTCACGTCTTTATTTCTTTGTACCAGAACTTTGCCGCATTTCCATCGCTGCGACATTGCCTGTCGTGGAAGCGTAATGCATCATAAGGTACATTGATGCAAAGTGTCGCATCTTAGACCTGAACTGAACTAAGCTAAAAACTACCATCTTAAAGTAATAGTATTGTGTATTTTTGTCGTTTATGGTCTTGTGGTAAATCTATATAAAGTATACGTATTTTTGATATAAAACCTGTGTGGTGTCCATTTGTAGTGTTGTCACTGGATTACTGTATGTGGTCAGAAATGCTTTACACACTGCCTCTGAGATAAGCCTGTCTGCTCGTGCCAAGCTACCAAGGGGGTGAGCAGGGGTTATTTTAGGAGTGTAGCCCCCTACCCTGACTAGAGGCAAGGGTCCCTATTTGTCACAAGTACCTACCTGTGCCAACTAGAGACCCCCAAATCTAACAGTGGAAGTTTTTGAATTCATGTAAGACAGCCAAACATTCAGTGATGTCAAAAGGTGTATCTACCACCACTGTGCCTGGATTATCAAGATCTAAAATGCACATCTGGATCTAAACCGGACCTCATTTGGGGTCCAGCCACCCAAGGATCTTCTAGGCAGATTATTTAAAGCTCTCTGGACTCCATACAGATATTGGATCCAACTACGACCTGAATCTAACACCCTAGCTGTTTAAGACAGCTTTAAGTCACAGTTTTTCCTCTCCACTATCACATTTCCCTTAGGATGTTAGGGGATGAAATAAAGCACAGCCACACCCAGGGTGCGCATAGTATGCTGGTAAGCCATAGAGGCAAACGCTGGTCCGAGTGCAATGCAGCTACTGCATATGTCCGGATGAAGACTGACAGATCTTTCATAACAGTTCGAGTGCCATCAGATAGCTGTGGCCACTCCATAGGAATCTATACCATGAGTCAACTGCTAATAGAATGTTTTTTGAGGAACCATCTGAGTTTAATGGTCCTCTGTGCTGAAGATACACACAAGTCAAGGGCTTGTTTGAAACTAGGAGAGGTCTCTGCAGTGGGCATGCTGCAGTGGAAGCTTTTATTTGCCAAGAAATGTCTCAGCTATGGACATATTGTTTTGTCAGTTTGTATAGATCATCCCACCAATAGCTTTGCTGTAGTAGTGAAACTGCAGCCGCCACACCTGCATCGGCATAAGCTAACCCCTCATGAGCAGCTATGATTCATTCTAGCCTCCGTTCTGAATTTGGTATCACTCAATCACCCCCTACAGGAATATGAGCATAGGGTATGTTTTGTGCACTCATTTTGCAGGATATTGTTTAGGTAATAGAGTTACACAGCGCAAAGCGGTGGCAGCTATCATGATGTCTCCGTGCACTCTGATATGGGAACAAGTAATTACAGCTACAACAACAGGCTGAACTGCTCCCTTTGTGGCTTCATCAGCCAGTGAATTCCCAGCAATGTGTATTCCAATATGTTAGTTACTCAATGTATGAATTACATGAGCATGTCGCAAACATTCTTTTAAATGTGTCACCTTTCACAAAAGCAAATTGTGCTTGATAGCATCCCCTTTCGAATTTCTGAATCCATTCAGGCGCTAATAGTGTAAGTGCTCATTGAAAGACTGGACCCAAGAATACGAATCACACACTAGGTTAGCCAGCTTTGCAGTACAATCACCTAGCGATTGTGTAAATGTTTTTTGAGGCTGGAAGACTCCATCCCTCATCACTTTACGTATCGCTGCGCAAGCGGGCAAGTATCATTGTTTAGTTCCAACTGCGGGCTGGGCCGAACCATCAGTTTAGATAATATAAACTAATATAATAATAAACCATCAGTTTAGATAATAAAGTCATACTGGTCAAGAGGCATATTGTAGGAATGCTTTTGTTTGCTTTTGTTTGCGGTGCAGGGTCAAAGACAGTCTACGTCACTAACTGTTAAGGAGGTGGGCCACTGAATCCATCTTCGATGTAAGGCTTTTGCATTAGGAATGCTATCCTTTGCAACAGCCTCTATGGTTGAAATGGGAGTGACCACAATTGTGTGTCTTCCCTGAGCTAATGATCCTTCCTTTATAACAGCTGTCTGAACTCCAGTCAATATTTTTTCAGTAGGTGCAAAATGCATTTCTTCATTGGAATATAAATATGATTTATATGCACTAGGTATTGAATCACCTTCATTGAAAGTGACATATGTGTAGAAAGTCCCGCAATTATGCGTATCACCAAATTTGTGGTGTTAGCATGTGTGTGCAAATGTTTAGCATGTCAGTTTGCAGTGTTTTCAGAATGTGCGTATGTTCTGGTGTACAATGTGTGGTTGAGAAGTCTGGATGTATTAAAGCATAAAGCGGTTTCACCTTTTGTGCATCTTGTATGTATGTTCTACCAAAGTTGAGAAAGTCCAAAAATGATTGTAGCTTTTGCATTGTATTTGGTCGTTGTAGGGGTGCACATTTCTTGAAGAAATGTGGTGCTAATCTTTTGCCTTTGTTTGATGATTCGTATCCCAGGAACAGGACACTAAGATAGGCAATTTTTGGTTTTTGGACGTTGAATTTGTTGCCATTTTCTGCCAATCCCATGACAATGCAATCTACTCTGGCTAGATGTGTGTTTAAGTCATTAACCATAAGGTATATGTATTCGACACAAGACAATTTTTCTGTGTCAATTTCTTGTAGAATTGATATTAAACGGCTAGATAACAAGCTTGAACTGTTCTGGGACCCTGAGGGAGTTGGCAAAATCTTTTTTGTGACCTCAGCACAGTGTACACGGTTAAATCCCTGGACCTTGTTGGTATGACATGATAAAAGGCGAATCTTGATCACAGCCTACAGGGTTGTGGTATAATGCCGGAACTTGTGCAAGGGCCCGTCTGTGGCATACGCATGTTTTATTCCTTTAGGAACAAGGACTGAGAAAGACGGCATAATTATGTCTTACCCTTGTGGGACTTTCTGCAGAAAGAGAATGTCATATGTAAGTTTCTAATGTTACCCAAAAATTACTTGAATGGTGCGATGTATATCACCCTCAATTTGGATCTCTAAATCATATAATCTATCTGGAGAGCTAACTTTCTGATATGGTGTTTCCATCTGAACAAAATTGTTAGTTGCTCTCACCACCAGAAACTCTTGAAGATTCTGGCAAAATTTTGTGACCTTTACGGCACTGTCTAGCAGTGTGAGTGCCCACTCCTTGTTCCGATGCATTACCCTCAAAATGTGTGGCATATTTTTTCTTTTTGAATTGAGGCTTTTATTGTGGAAGTTTCTCTTCTGAGCATTGTGAAACCTTTTTCAGTTTCACACGCGGTCTGCTCTCTAATAGTCCTCCTCTCTCCATGCATTTTTGGTTGTCTCCAGAAAGAAACGAGAAGGCCATATATCAGTATACTGATACCTAGCAGGCTGTTTAATTGTTTCATGGTTAAGCAGATTGTAGTACTTTTCAGTAGACTCCGGTTGCAAAGATCCACCCCGTGTCATTGTCTTCTCTTTATTTTATGGTTTATCCCAGCGTTTCTTTTTTTTAGAAGACTGTGGTGCCCATCTTACGTTATCCATTTCGCAATTTCTCTTTAGGTGATGTTTATTAGGTCAAGCTCTCAATTTATCTTGACCTATAGATGTATAGGTTTCAACAATAATTTTGGGTATTTCAGGCTATTGATCAGCTAACGGAACCTGCACGAGGTGTTGATGTACTGCCAAGGCTGCTGCTTCCCCTTTAATGTTACATAAAATTATTGAGGCTACTGTGGCATTGTTGGCAATTAGTTTTATCCTCAAATCTAGGGCAGGAGCAGTTCTGTATTCATCTTGAATCTATTTTAGCACTTCAGGCAAAACAGCCGGGGGAACCACCCATCGTCGTAGGTACATTGTGAGAATTCTATGTTTATTTTGGGGTCCCAGGTGGGGAGAAACTGCTTCATGCTGGTGTATTCTTCGTGCAATCCAGAATGGAATTTTCTCGCGTCTGGGGGAACCTTTCCCATAATTGCATTATTAGTAACTGGACCAATTGCAGGCATTGCTTAATGCGGCTGCACAGCTTGAACAGCCCTCGATCGAGTTGTTCTTATTGGTCACATAATGAACTGTGTCAAACATCTACATAGACTAAATAGACCTGAATAAAGAGCACAAAGCTCTACCACAGTGTGGGGTCCTAATGCTGTGTAGCCAGTTAAGACTGGCCATGTTGCCCTGTGATTGCTGAAAGAACCCAGTCATACATTATTTAGTGGATGTGGTAGGGTGCCTTGGAACCAATTTGTATGTTCCTGAAACGTCAATGATATTTCTAAATCTTCTCTGTATAGGCCTGGTAATACAGCTGCTGTGGATGTATGAAATGTTTGTGTGGTGGACTCTGGTGCAGGGAAAGGGATCTACAAATAGAATACCTCTGTTTTACACACTTCATGGGTCTCTACCATGAAGGTAACATCCCCCTTGTAGGGATTGAACAGACAAAAATAAGAGCTACCTATTTAACTGAGGAGGATTATAGCCTAACACTATACATGTCTCCGTATAAGATGATGACAGGCTTTGAACACACGTAAGAACTACTCAGGAGACCCATTAAATAAGTACTTGACCGGTAACGTTGATTGCACCATTTCATATGGTTCCTACTTATTAAGTAGGACTGTGTGTCTGGACAACTTAAACATCAAGATATGGAGTCTGAGTCCACTCATATAACCAGAGTATGTTGGTCCAATTCCTGACTAGCTCATGATGTGTCATCTGGACCCCTAACCTGGTACTGGATGGTGTCTGCAACATCAGAACATGACCACTCTAATTCCCCTAAGGAAATCGTGGACACAGATCTACCCTTTCGTTATTACTCAGGCATGCCCAAAGAGAGACACATGAAATATACAAATTGGAATTTCAAATATTTATTGAAGCAATTATATTCTTATGTAAAACACATGAGCTGCAATTATTAGTAGAAGGAAATAAAACATTGTTACCAGCATTACATGAATGGTGAAAAAAATTAATAATTCAACCTTTATAACTTTGCAGTGATTATCTGAATATGTGGATGCATGTCATAATGATACTCCAGCCTAACTCTACCTACACTATAGAGAGCATAGTGAGAATGCGTTCTGCCAGATCGCTTGGAGCAACCTAACTGCCTATTACCTGTACGTGATTTATCAGGAAGCCAGTCGGGTTTTGAACAGGCCGCCATCCTTTGCAGGATAGGGATTGGAGTCAGCAGAGCTGGATCTCAGTCACGGGCAAACGTTCCAGGATAATCCATTGAAGTGCTGCTCTAAGGAACTTCTCTCAGAGGTAGTTTTTATAATAAATGTCTGGTTCTATCTGCACTGTGTCAGAGGTGTAATGATGATGTGTGTGTTTGTCTTTCCAATTCAGAGCTGTTAACAAAATGCAAAGGAAGTAGGCTCAGTGTTCTTGTAACCTTGAACAGAGTGTACAAGTGTCATGATAAAATTCTTACAAAGAAATGTGCTTGCAGGCAGAACACTTCCTGAGTACGTTACCATGAATGTGCAAAGCAAGTAAAAATGTCAGGGGCAGATTTACAAGAAACTGACGCATCTGTAGAGATGCATCAGTTTCCCTGCGCCAGCCTGCGATACCCTTGCTCCACCATGGATGCGCCGTATTTACAATGCAGCTCACCATGGCACAAGGATTGACAGTTGTGTGTGAAATTCTGACGCATCTGTTGGCCCTAAAGTCATGCATTGCTGGAGTCATATCGCAAGCACGACGCAACTCCAGCAATGCATGTTGAGGTCTATACTTATTCTACTGCGTCACTCCTTATGCCTGCTTTAAGCAGGCGTAAGGATATGACGCAGTGGCATCCTAGAACTGGGGCAAAGAAATGTTGTAAATTTCACTGAGTCACGTTTACAAGGCTTTCCTGAGTGTGAACGCCCACCCTGCATACATTATAGCTGACGCAAGTATAATGTGACGCTGGGCTTTACAATGTGACGCATCTCCTTAGATGCGTCACATTATAAATGGGATGCAATGTGGCGCATTGTTTATGCTGCTGCTGCATCACAAAAGTGATGCAACCGTGGCGCAAAAGTGACGCAAGGGGCTTCTAAATATGCCAATCATTGTCTAAAAAGATCTCAAACACTCACAGTCATTAGATGATGTCATGAGTGATGTTATTTGAGATGGCATGTGTGATGTCATGAGTGATGTCACTGACCATATCATGAGTGATGTAATATGTGAGGTCATCAGCAGTGCATTGTGGGGCATAAATTATAGTTAGCTCAGCTAACTTTAACTGCTGAATTTCACTGGTTTTGTTTGTGTGAAATTTGACCCTAACTATAATGTCCCTGTAAACTTTGAATTTTTTCTGTGAATTTCTAAGGCTTTTTAATTCTATTTCCTAACTATAACATCCCTGTAACCTTTGTTATTTTCGGTGAATTTCTAAAGTTTTATTAAACATGAAATAAGATGCCCATTGTAATGCAAAGTGGTGGTGGGGTTGAACTCTGGGCGTGGCACTGTGCTGTCCCCACCCAAGCTTGCTGATCCTGCCCCTCTCCTCTGTGCCATCCATTGTCCATGTCCATGACCCTGCTACCCCATTACCGCCATAAGTGGCCGTTGTTCTGCTACTGCCCTTCCTGCCTGCCCTAAACAGTCCGCTTGCTGCCCCATCCACTTCCTCCCTACCCTCTGTTGCCCGAGTCCATGCACCAGCTCCTCCATCCTGCCCTGCATGGCCCGATGTGCTGAAACTGCCTTCCATTTAGCTTGATGTCCCTGCCCACTCCTCCTGCCCTCCATGCCCCATTTCTATGTAGCATCATTGTCCCCCTGCTTAGCTTGATGTCCCTACTCCCCTTCTCCCTGCCCTCTGATGTCTATAATAATGTCCCTGCCCCTGTTCTGTTTAGCTGCCACTGTTCCTTCCACCTGTCTAGCATGGCCAGATGGCTGCCACCTGTCCCTGTTTTTGCATTTGTCACCCCGAGTGGGACGGGTATGTTCAGACGTGAGTCCCGTGCTCTCTATGCCACTGGAATCAAGCTATACTGGCTGAAGAGGGGTGAAACACCGAAACCGGTCCTAGGATGCTTGTTTCCAGTCCAGGAAGGACCTGGCCTGGCAGTTCGGGCTGGACTGTTCCCATTGGGCACAGGGTCAAGACTGATTTGCCTATGGCTGGGTCCAAACTGGAATGGCATGGTGAGAAAAAAAAAGAAGGATTTAAGCCCAGATCTCTGTACTGGGGTGAATGTATGACATTGTTCTGCATTCTGTCCATCAATAGTTCTTTTTGCATTTGTCACCCCGAGTGGGACGGGTATGCTCAGACGTGAGTCCCGTGCTCTCCATGCCACTGGAATCAAGCTATCCTGGCTGAAGAGGGGTGCAACCCCGAAACCGGTCCTAGGATGCTTGTTTCCAGTCCAGGAAGGACCAAGCCTGGCAGTTCGGGCTGGACTGTTCCCATTGGACACAGGGTCAAGACTGATTTGCATATGGCTGGGTCCAAAACTGGAATGGCATGGTGAGCAAAAAAAAGATGGATTTAGGCCCAGATCTCTGTACTAGGGTGAATGTATGACATTGTTCTGCATTCTGTTCAACAATAGTTCTTTTTGCATTTGTCACCCTGAGTGGGACGGATATGCTCAGACGTGAGTCCCGTGCTCTCCATGCCACTGGAATCAAGCTATCCTGCTGAAGAGGGGTGAAACACCGAAACCGGTCCTAGGATGCTTGTTTCCAGTCCAGGAAGGACCTGGCCTGGCAGTTCGGGTTGGACTGTTCTCATTGGGCACAGGGTCAAGACTGATTTGCATATGGCTGGGTCCAAACTGGAGTGGCATAGTGAGCAAAAAAACGATGGATTTAGGCCCAGATCTCTGTACTGCGGTGAATGTATGACATTGTTTTGCATTCTGTCCATCAATAGTTCTTCTTGCATTTGCCACCTGTCCCTGCCACCTCCACTCTGCCTGTCTAAGTTCCATGCCCTTATCCCCTCCCACCTGTCCTCCATGGTCAATTTTCCTGCCACTCTCTTCTGCCCCCCATGCTCTGTTGAACTGCAACTGCTCCTCCTGTGTGCCCTGCACGGTCTGTTGTGAAGTCCCTTCCCTGCCCTCTTTTATCTGTGTCCAGCCCCTACCCCTCCCTTCAGTCCTCTATGGTCATTTGTGCATTCACCTGCCCTTCCCTCTAGCCCACCATGGCAGTTGTGCTGCCACTAACCCTCCCGCTTGCCATGCATGGTTTTCTGTGCTGCCACAGCTGCTCCCACTTGCCCTGTGTGGTCAGCCTGCTGCCCCTGACCCTCTTCCACCTTCCCTCATATGTCTCAGTGTATGCCATTATAGTCTCACTATTGCCCTCAAAGGTATGTTGTGCTTCCAGTGCCCATCCAACCTGTCCTGCCCCCATTACCCCTGCCCTGCAACTGTCTCTCCTGTCTTTCCCTTCGGCTCTCTGTTGTCCATGTGCATGGCTCTGTTCCCTCCCTATTGCTTTCCATAGTCTGTTTGCTGCACTGCCATCCCGCTTGCCCTATGTGATGTATTGTGCTGCTGCAACCCCTGATGCCTGCCTTGGAAGACCAGTTTGGTGCACCTGCCCATCTTCCTCCTGCCCTCTCCTATCCGAGTCTGTGTCCCTAGTCCATTCCTCCTGCCCTCCGTGATCCAATGTACCAAACTTGCCAACATTTTGAACTTGATAAGAGGGAGAGTTTGAAAAAAACCTGGGGCGTCGATTTTCCCCATTGACATATGTTGAAAAAGAAGAGATTTTAGGAAGGAGACAAATAAAATAAAGGCCTTTTGGACTTAAAAACATTGGGAGCCTCCTGCCTGAATCGGGTCTGTTGGCATGTATGGTTGTACTGACACTGCCTCTTCCTTCTGCCCTCAATCTTATTTTATGTTGCCACAGCTTCTCTTGCCCGTACTGCATGGTTAGTGTAGGTCAGAATGGTCAGACCAAACAATCGATCTGGTTTGAATTTCCCGATCTCCGGAGGAGCAATGGGTCAATAGAGAATATAGCTGGCTATGTTACTAAACTTATCAATTATTTGAACTGAATTGCAGTAGGTGATCTAGCCTGTCCTTGAATGTAAATGAATCATGTAAATGAATATAAAATTGTCTACAAATTGTAGGTACTTTATTATTATTGGTAAATTCAGTTACATAGGGGTCCATTAGGATGTAGGGCGGTGGGACCACCGCTGCGCTGGCGGTGCGGAAAAATGCCTTTTTCCGCCCACTTGCAGCGGACATCACGCCCGCCATATCTGTATGGTCAAACATAGGCCAATTTCCGACCGCCGCAGTCCGACGCACACCGCCATCAAAGTGCGCCCGCCACCGCGGCGGTGGGAGCCAATGGAGACCCTCCGCCGTGCAGAATGACGTCAGCCCCGGTCCACAAATTAGGATGACTCAAGCAAGCAGACGCACCGCAGCGGAGACACCGCCCAACCAGAGATGGCGGAAACTCGACAGCGGAGCGCGAAACCAGAGTCCCGGTCCACACCACCCGGACATGACCGCAATGGACCCAGCTCTCCATGTCTTTCCGGTGCTGTACCTGCTACATCACCTGGAACTCATGGACCGCCACGGACGATGCCGCAGGTAAGCAATAACACAACACACAACACACAACCCACGGCCTGACACAGGGTCCAAATCCACATCACAAACCCTAGGGGGGATAGGGACACATCCCCAAGGGCACCCACACATCACCCACCTGCCACAAATTTACCCGGCTGCATCCTGGACACACAGCTACCACCACCATGCAGCAATGTCCCGGTCACGTCATCATAGCGGCGAACACAAGCAAATACATGTGCAATGCAGAAGGCAATGCCAGTGCCAGGCATGGGCAGGGCACAAAGACCGCAGGGACACACCCAAACACTAGCACACCCCATTAAGGCACATGCCATGTGCCCCCACTGTGCACCCCATGCACAACAACAAGTCAGGGCAATACATACCCTGCACCACTCAACAAACAATCATGGAGACACACAATGCAGGAGTGGCTGCACAGGAACACACAACACACAGCACAGTAGCACAGGGCCAGGGAAACACACACAACACCACACTCAGGGAAAAAGCAATGAGGACAAGCAACAAATGAACACACGCAAGGAATCAACATCCAAATGGACACACAGCCTGCACAGTCACACATACATATCACAGACTGACACACACACACACATACACACCCCACATGCCAACAGGAATAGAGCACAACAAATAGGGAAACCAAAGTGGGCTGCACACAAATGGAAGGCTATGGAGACACACAAAAAGCATGTGTACATCACATCAACACAAAGAACAGAGCACAACACCCTCACATCATCAAAGCACACATGGCTGGCACAGTCAGTGAAATCAAACCACAGGCAGCTCAGTGCAACAACACAGTGAGACAGCAAGGCAAACCATGTATAGGCACAAAGATGAAAGGATGAAACGAAGGCCCTGAAGTCAAACTGGGAACAGCCACACATCCATACAACTACTTCACAGGAGTACACCAGCAGCACTACATACCGGGACCATCTACACTCCTCAGGACTGACAAACACCAGTAAGAATCTACACACATACCCCCTCACACCAGCAGCACACAACACCAGTGCCAAACACACTGAAGGCTGCCAATACTTGACAGGCAATACACACACAAACAACCACACACCCTGGGCTCAGCCACAAACATCACACACACACACACACACAGGGATGCCACCACAAATGTGGAAACAAATACAACAGACAAACACATAACCCAACTGAAACACACACAGAGCCACAACAACAACAACAGACATGCCCTGTGCAGCTAAACTGGGGAAAGGCAATGGGAGCACGACACAACAGGAGTGCACAACCACATCACTCAGGAACAATGCACAGACAACATTCCACAACACACACAAGAAGTGCACCATCACAGAACAACACAGCCACAGCAAACAAACAACAGATGCACAGGCAGAACAATCACATAGCAAACATAGCACAACATCAGGAGATGCACACCAGGCAATCACAAGGCAACATACACACAGCACAGCACAGCAAGCACAACAGGCTCTGTGTGCACACCAAGCATACCAGACACACACAGACATCAGTGACAGAACAGCAAGCCACACAACACCATACAGCACAGCATAAAGACAACAGCACACCCAGGAAGTGAAGCAATAACACAAACAACACACATACATCCAACACAACACCCAATAGATACACAAGTCTGGGACACAAAGGTGGAAAAAACTTGACCACAGGACTGGGCTGCACACACAGTTGAACTGCATCGCAGCAACCACCATGACTGACAAACAGCACCAGAACATCACACATGACCCATTGGGGAAATACACTGAGTGACTCATTGACCCTGGACAAAGAACTGCACCACAAAGCACAGTGGCACAAATGAAGTCATGGGGAGGCACACACACATACAAACCAAGGGGACAGTTCACACCAAAGTGAAGTGTACTGCATGTCAGTAGGGGACATGGCAGGAGTGTACCATACACAAAGAGAGGGAGTGCAGACCCACAATGGGTAGGCAGCTGAAGCACAGATAGGGGATGGCATGTCAACACACACAACATGCCACACTGGAGGCAAGAAGGCACCATGGGACAGCAAGGCATGAGAAAACACAACCACAATGGCAGGGTGGAGCAGCAGGTCTGCACAGACCCCACAAACAGCCAGCAGACACAGGGATGTGCAACACAACACAACACTGAATTGCCAGTAACACCCTCTGCATACTCACAAGTGACAAAAATAATAAGTAGGAGTCAGACAGAACCGCAAGGACACACAAACACACTGCACAGTGCACAACATACAACTCACACATGGGCATACAACCACATCCACAGGGATGAACAATCAAAACAACAGGCACACAACTCCTGGGTGACATGTGTGTAGTTGACATTGTATAGGCATGTCTAACACTACTAACCTATGGGAGGGTCCTGGGGAATATTTAAAGAACAACAACAGACTCTATCCCCTGTCCAACACTTAGCAAAACAAATTGAGTCCGGTGGTCTGTCTGCAAAAGAGAAGCCTCAAGAAACTACGCAGACATAAAAAACCTTAAGCGCAAATAGACACAAGACCTATGCGACTTAGAAGGATTTCCATCAATTACCAGAGCCTGGTCAGTGTCATCATGGGGATATCCTTCTTTCCCGCCACTGAACCTCCATATCACAGAGGCAGTAACTGTGGTTCGGGTATCGACCAGGTCACCAAAATCACGTAAGGAGGGAAAGAGGAGACAAAGATCACTTGCTCATCTGACATTAGACCTTAATTTAAGGAAATTAGTTTTGTAAATAATGTAACTACAAAAATGTGCAGTGCATAAAGGTGAGATTAAAAAATGAGTTAAAAGGAGGAAAACTTTTATTCTAGGTATCCCTGCTAATCCTTGTTTTAAAATTGGTGCAGACAGCTTTGAACACATAGGCTGTCTCACAATACGGTCAACATGTTTCAGCCTTACCGACTAGTTAGTCGTCGGCTTTCTTCAGGACCTTAAACCATATCATGTATTGCTACTGCAACAACAAGAGTGAAAAAGTAAAGTGAAAAATACAACCTTCTCGGTGTACATTCCTTTGTGCAAGCGGTATTGCTTATATTACCTACACAGAATGAGAAAAAACAGCACAATATCTGTAGTGAATACGTGACTTTCCTGAGGCAACTCATGTAATAGTTACTGGTCATATGAGAACAATCTATAACTATGAATTATTCAACCAATCATTTTGTTCACTCAATGTGCTTACCTGTATCGCACAAGGGGAAAAACCTCACCTCACCTTCGTGACTAACTCAGGTAAATGGAGGCCCCGCTCTAGAATAGAGGGGAATTGTTTCTTTTAAACATCAAACAAAAGAAACTATAAGGAATTACTTTTGCTTGTATCCCTCGTTGTAATTGCTGTCTTGTGAATTACATATTAATCTAAAAATAGGCTAGGATCAGACATGCTTTAAAATACCTACAATGTAGTTTTAAGACTCTTTCTTAATCATGTGCATCCCCATTGTTAATATGGAATTGGTGATGAGAAAAGAAGGATCTCTTTAATCAACACTACCCTATGGCCACCCAATTGTCAAGTGCAAATGTTTAAAGCGTAGTGAATCGTTTAACTATAGTCAAAAGAAATACTAAACCGTGACTATATCGTTGTAAAGAACTCGGTAAGCAACAAAAAAAGGGGGGGGGAAGACTTCTAT
Organism: Triturus cristatus; assembly: GCF_964204655.1. NCBI lineage: Eukaryota > Metazoa > Chordata > Amphibia > Caudata > Salamandridae > Triturus > Triturus cristatus. Next base: position 1,717,004,781 of record NC_140589.1, on the reverse strand, counting down.
TCTGTCTCTGGCTGCTTTTTTAAAAAGACTAGATTGAAAACACGTGTATATCAAAATGCCACTGCAAAGGTATAATGTTTTAAGTCTAAGATGTTGAACTAATCTAGACCAGTGGCTCTGCTGTTAACACTGAGGTGACGAGTAGCACCATACTTCTACCTTGCTTAACTCGCCCAGCTTTGTCTGTTAACAACTACATAAGCATAATGTAAACAGGGCTAACCTCTCCGTCGGTACCTCTGGCTCTGCCCTGAGCCGTATGGGAGGTGGCCATGCTTAATTCGTGGTTATATTTGAACCGAACACAAGCGTCGACGTTTGGCGAGTCTCAATGACGTATAATTAAAGCTGCTGAATAGCGCGTGTTAGTCTGGGTGTCGTATTACTTTAGCCCGATAATGGAACCTATTGTGAATGATCAGCGCTTGTTGATGACGTCTCATGGACTACCAAATGACGTATGTCAATCAGGAAACAGTAGTTCTTTAACACGTGATCTTGTAGTGTATCTATTTAGTTATTCAAAAGTCATTCAACGTTATTATTCAGATCGATAGTCAATAAAAAGGGAGATTCGAACGATACGTTACATAGCTGTTCATAAATTACTTGACCATCGGTGGTTGCAGGAGGTTAGAAAGAGCGTTAAATTTATGACACGCTAATTTAATCAGCGCGTACTCACAACACGACTTGTAGCTCGGCAAAACGAATAGAGGTAGCTGTGCAGACATAAAAGGAAGTCAATGAATATGTATCTGCAGATGAACTGTACTCCCTCTTAAACGTTTAATCATTGATCACAAAGGCTATTCATAACTCGAAGAGTTATATATGGGACGATGCCTATTATGATATTAATAATTATAAGGCATCAGTGCCTCTCACGTGACTTGTGATTTATAAGGATGTCCATGGTATGACATCATTCAAACCTGAAATGTCAGTATGGATTTTGAACACCCACTTCTGTTCTCTTATAAATAGAAAACGGGATATGTCGCTCACATGGGATGGTATATGCGGCTTCTCTAAAACAGTCCAAGTGAAATCTTCTACTTGGTGGTTAGATTCTGCAAAATGTTTGGTTAATTTAGTGTTAGTGTTTTTGCACCTAAACGTACTTTTGTGTTCTAACATTCTTAGTCTGACTTTTCGAGTTGTCATACCTACATACTGGGACACTCTATCAAGTATATCAAATTGTCACTGTTACAGTTCGTGAAAGTTCTTTGTTCCCAGGGTCTATTTGTTCCAATGTCTACACAATTTGAATGCTTTGTCTGCGGACAGATTGTACAGACACCGCAGGGATGATGTCCTTGGACCGCCGGTAGGTCCCATAGAGTTCCAACTTGTCTCGGACTTTGTTCTTTCGGTCGAGTATGTACTAATTTGTCTCGAAAGTTCGTTCCCCTCTTCAAAGAAAACAAAGGCAGCGGAATTTTATCTTTACAGCTATTCAGAAGTCGCCAATGTTTCTTAATGCTCTTCTGAATCCCGTTTGTTAAGGTGCTGAAGGTGTTGACACAGGTTAGGCGATCCGAATCGAGTTTCTCAACCTGAGGTTCCAATAATGCCTCTCTGTTGATATTAGTTGCACGTTTCAAAGCCTGTTTGATCAATAAATTTTTTCTGTCAATTGCTGTGTCAGATAACGGGCATGTAGTTTATATTCTTCTGGAGTAGAGCAGTTCCTCCTTATGCGCAGAAATTGGCCATACGGCAGGTTATCACGTAGCGACTTCGAATGCTGACTGTCATATCTGAGGAGAGAATTGCGGGCCATTGGTTTGCGGTACAATTCACTTGCTAATCCGGTTGGGGTGACAAAAATGGATAGATCTAGGAAGGCTATTCTTTCTTTATGTGCCTCAACCGTGAACTTTAAAAAGTCATTACGTGTGTTCAGCCATTGTAAAAACTTGAAAATTTAATCTAGATCACCTCGCCACACCTCTTTGATGGAAATGTGGCAGTTTTGCCCTCTGGTTTTAAGTACACAAATTCATTAATGAATGTATTTTAATTGAGGATATTTTGGTATGGTGATATTTGGGATGATATTTGTTATTTTTTTCTTGTATAGATACAAGTGCCACAAAGTAGAAAAAGTGACCCTTTATCAGTTTTCGTCCTGAAGAAAGTGGTTCTGTGTCCATACAGACGAAATACCACCGAAACGCGTTGACGCTTGTGTTAACAAAGAATCCAAAAAATAAGGGAAATTTAGATAAGAAAGACATTTTTCTCACTAAAGATTCCTTACATATCATGTATTGCATTTGAATCAAACAAAATGTTTAATTAGAATACTATGATTGTACTCATCTCCGGGTCACCACTCTTGTGTGTTTCAACATGCTTTGACTAAAGGCATTGTGTTGCAAGAATTGTGCTTTTTAATTCAGTGTTATCGTCTTTGTGTATATTAAATGATTGTTGTCAAGATTTTTTAATGGATACATATTTGAGAAAACAAAATAATTTTTAATAAATAAATTTGTGTAAGCATTACATTTCAGTGTGGGTCTAATTGCCATGTTAATGATTAATAGTGCCTGATAATTTTTAAAACCAAGTAGGAAATATAGTGCCCGTAGGGTGAATGTGTTTAGAATAAGTGTGCATGTGATTTAATTCCAGAGATCCTTTCCTTTGCTTAATATTCATGTCGATATGCCTCAGTCTCCAAAATCACAATAGCTCCGCCTTTGTCAGCGGTCTTGATTGTTATAGTGTGATAGCACGTAGCGCAATCTGTTCTTTCTTGGGTAAGTTACTGTAACTGCTTCCTTTGTTTTTGTTTTTATTTTCACATAGGTTCGTGACCTCTTCTACTACTGCTCTCTCAAAAATGAGTACTTGTGGTGGTACACTTTGTAAAGGGGGATTGAAAGTAGATTTTTTCTTGAGACCAGTATTAGTGCTATCTACACAGGGTTTGGTTAGATCCCTGTCCTTGAAAAAATAGTGTAGACGTATCTTGCGGAAAAATCTGGCAAGTTCACATTGGATTTGAAAATCATCTCCATCTGTTGTTGTTACAAATCCAAGACCTCTATTGAGAACAAACTCTTCATCTGTCGTCAAAATCTTTTTACTCAAGTTGATTACTAAACTGCTTCCGTGCTCGTTCCCGGTTGTGGTTGTTTTTTCTTGTATTGGCTGCATGTGCTCATTTGTTGGGGCATAGTTAGCGGTTGACTCCAATGCACTTGCGGCTGTCTACTTCTTCTTCTGCCTGTGGACCTTCCAGGACCGAACCCTAAAAAATATGGATGGTTAGGATCTTGTTGGTGCATTTGAAAAGGGCCTGGAGGTAATGGTTGAAACTGTTGGGGTGGATAACCCCATGGTGTGGGTGGCCACCATTGTTGGAACTGGGGTATGTACTGTCGTCTCCAATTCCATCTATTCCCTCGACCTTTGAACTGTTGTCTACTCGTTTCAAAACTTCAGTGTCACTAGTGTTATCTTCAGAGCTGCTACCCAAATAGGTTGAACCATATCTGCGTCCTTTTTTAGTAAATTCGGGTGGAGTATAGGTATCACTCGTATAAGGGTAGATCACTTCATGTTTGAATTTGGCCAAATCTTTCTTGAATTTCTCAATTTTGTATACGAGTATCGAGTCTTTTAGCTCTTTGTTGGTTTTATTCAATTCTTCTTGGTTCTTTTTAAACAGGGTGGCTGTGACAGTGGTTTTGATTTGAGCCTCTAATACTTGTATTTCGATTAAGATAGCATCCGCTACCCGTTTTGCCGTGCTTATTATGAAAATAAGCCAGTCACGCATACAGCACCAAGCTATTAAGGACCAGTCTCTCAGGAAAGTTTTGTCCTGAAGGAATAAACGAGGGGCATTCGTGACAATCAAGCCTGACGGTGCACAATTCCACGGTAAATATTCTGCCATTATTGCACCAATGATCACTGTCCGGGAATGAGATTTTTTCAAAGAAAGAACTTTGCTCCAGTCATCAACAAATGGACCTGCAGAACTGGAAATATTCTCTAAAATACTTGGTGTACTGTCAAGTATCGATTGATAAACGGCATCCTCATACGCCAAACCACTAAATTCTGCCATGTCGTGTCGTGTCATAGGCATGCACACATCAACACTCCCCACAAACTCACCCCCTTCACACTGCACAATACCTGGCCATCCAAGAGCACACATGGAAAGTAAGCCATGGGACTACGATGACTGGCCATCACAAGATGACCACACACATATGCCACTAGGCACACATATAGGAAGAACACACACATGATGACCCTGGACAGCCTGCCTGCAATACTGTGTGCAGAAACCCACCCTGTGCTGGCAGTGCCCCCCAACCTGACATGTGTACAATAGAGCCAACATGAACTAATCAAGTAAATGACTAATGCTAACCATTCGAAATTGACACCATTACCACCACAAGTATCTGGGCCAAGAAGAACTGAAGACCCTGTCACCCCTGAAAAAAAGAGAGCAAGTGAGCCCAAACATTGACCATGTTGAAGTGTCACACAGACCATGTGGCACAGTAAACCATTTACACACAGCAAAAGAACTTTATTCAGTAAGGACACTGACAAAATAGACACCTGGAGCAACTGTCTTTATTCACAAATTGCACAGATAGGCACCATGAGAAGAGAAGAGTAAGGCACAAAATGCAGAGCATGTCCATGAGAAGCTGCACAGGCAAGGGCAAAACAGCAAGGCCAGTGGCCAGGGCAGAGTGCAGAGTATGTCCATGAGACGCTGCACAGGCAAGGGCAAAACAGCAGTGAACAACAAGGCCAGTGGCCAGGGCAGAGTGCAGAGCATGTCCATGAGAAGATGCACAGGCAAGGGCAAAACAGCAAGGCCAGTGGCCAGGGCAGAGTGCAGAGTATGTCCATGAGAAGCTGCACAGGCAAGGGCAAAACAGCAGTGAACAACAAGGCCAGTGGCCAGTGGCCAGGGCAGAGTGCAGAGCATGTCCATGAGAAGCTGCACAGGCAAGGGCAAAACAGCAAGGCCAGTGGCCAGGGCAGAGTGCAGAGTATGTCCATGAGAAGCTGCACAGGCAAGGGCAAAACAGCAGTGAACAACAAGGCCAGTGGCCAGGGCACAGTGCAGAGCATGTCCATGAGAAGATGCACAGGCAAGGGCAAAACAGCAAGGCCAGTGGCCGAGGAAGAGTGCAGAGTATGTCCATGAGAAGCTGCACAGGCAAGGGCAAAACAGCAGTGAACAACAAGGCCAGTGGCCAGGGCAAAGTGCAGAGTATGTCCATGAGAAGCTGCACAGGCAAGGGCAAAACAGCAGTGAACAACAAGGCCAGTGGCCAGGGCAGAGTGCAGAGCATGTCCATGAGAAGCTGCACAGGCAAGGGCAAAACAGCAAGGCCAGTGGCCAGGGCAGAGTGCAGAGCATGTCCATGAGAAGCTGCAGAGGGAAGGGTCCAACACAGCAGTGAATGGCAAGGCCAGTGGGCATGGCAAACTGCAGACTGAGTCCATGAGAAGCTGCACAGGGAATGTGCGCGACTGTACCTTTCCATGGCCAGCAACACAGTCAGGTGGCAACAATGTGCAGTACAGGCCCTCCTGTGTGAGACACAGGTGGGTGAGAGTGACTACCACTCAGACTTGGCTGTCAGGCATACTGGGAGCTGGCTGTGTCTCGGGGACTGTCGGGGCACTTAAGGGGGGAGAGAGCTTAACAGCTGAGGCAGACCGATCAGTGTCTTGGCAAGCTGGAGGGCTGCTTGGACCAGATGGTGTAGTGGCACGTGGAGGTCATGCAGATGGGAGTCACGGTGTGGCTGGGAGATTGTGGAGGGGTGCCCTTCCACTTCTTGGGGATCCTAAATGGCTTGACTGACTGTGTATCAATGGGAAGTGGTGTGGGCACAACAGGCACACTCACCACCACTGCTACAGCAGGTTCAGGTGCTGGCAGCCCCTCTGGTGATGTGCTGGACCCAGCGGAACGCTTTGCCTTGCTTCGCCTCTGCCCCCCTTCCCCTGTTTACTATGTGTCACCCCTACAGTCCAATCCGGCCCCTGCTTCACTGGGCTTGGAATGGGAGTCGAGGTGGTTGGTGATGCTGCCTTTGAGCCCTTCCCAGGTGTACCCTTGGCATGCACCACCTCCTTGGTGGGCACAGACACTGTACGGTTATCTTTGTGCGATGCTTTAGGGGCAGGAGAGTCCTTGGATGGGGTTGCCACTGAGGCATGTGTGCCTAAGGTCTGCTGCTTTGCTAATTGTCCCCTGGTGTTGCCTGACGGGCTTTTCTCCCTGCACTCTGGGGTGCCTTTGGTCTTCTGTGGGGATGGTGTCTGTGCCCGGGACCGCTTGGGTTGCTGCTGCTGTGTGCTCCGTGTGCTGTATCGTGACTTTGATGTAGGTGGACCGTGGTCACTATCGTCAGACGTGGCCACTGCCTGGGTGGTGGACAAAGGGACTGGAGCTGGACTGTGAGAATGTGCCTGTTGCAGGGCAGACGTCACTGTTGACGACATAGCCTGGACTGTCCGGTGCAGCCCACCCATGTTGGAATGTATGCCCTCCATGAAAGCAACCACCTGGGCCAATTTCTTGTCGTGGTCAATGAAGGCATTTAGAAGCGCTGTCTGGCCTTTACACAGCTGGCACAAAAGGTCCACAGACTCAGCACTGATGGCAGCATGGCGGACAGGGGCAGGGGCAGTGGTGCCAGGGGTGAAGGACACTCTTCCCCTCTTACTGAGGCGGACATGGGCAGCACCAGAGGAAGTGGCTGGGAGGGTGGGCAATGGCCGCTGTGTGGTGGAAGTCGATGCAGAGTCCCCGTTCCCTGTGCCCTCCAACATGGATGCATCCCCGCTGGCATCGGATGATGTGGTGCTTTGCATCTCAGGCTGGGACTCCTCCAGCAGACTCCTGTCCCCCTCTGATGCGCTGGTGACATCTGTGTCACTGGGCTCCTGGGCAGCTGTGGTGCTAGTTTCACCCCCACTGGTGTCTGTCTCCTGTCCCTCCGTAACCACAGGTGATGCTGCATGGGGGAAAGAGATGTAGGGTCAGGTCAGTGGCAAATACAGAACAAACATATGCAAGCAATGCATGACAAATTTGAGCAAATCTACATGTTGCACACCACCCTGTGCAATTACATCATGCCAACTCACTACATAGACTCAAGCCGTGCATGGAAACTGGAAACTCAGGCATGAGTGGGCCATGTGATGACCACACAGCACAACACCCTGCTTGTGTCTCTGTTCAAACAGACACACAACTAGTTCTGAGCACACCTAGGGACATGATGGGGGCACACAACTTGTTGCCAATGACAGAACTGGATGTAACAGGAGGGGACAACACGGACCCAGACTACAACATGACAGTCCACAATGGACATTAACCCATGCCACCCACCATGTCGTACCTTGGGGACAATAGAATGCTGCACATTGCTGTAAGATATCTAGCCCTCCCCAATATGGGTGACTTGATGTACGCACAGTCAGATTGGGCACACTGCTGTTCCCTCCCATGGGATTCCCAAGACTACTCCAATGCAGAAGAAACCTGAAGAGCACAACTCAGAATGTAATGTGAAGGCACAGCTTCCAAATCAACTTGGTAAGTACAGGTAGGGCAAATGCATGCCACAGGCACCCAGGCCAGCAGCCACTTACATGCCACAGCATCACACTACCAACATCACAGAGTCCAGCGCTGGCACAGGCTCTGTACACATGCAGCCACTCCCATCCAAAGTCAGACTCCCCAAATGCTCACCCCTGGCTTGCTGCTAATGCTCCTTCAAACGTGCATCCAGCTCAGGCTGTGTCACCGCCAAGATGCGCCCCATTAGTGGTGTTATGCTGCACTGTGCCAGACGCCCAGTGCGAGGAGGCAGCCCCAGGGTCATCTCCGCCACATTCTTTGCCCGCCGGCTGATGTCATCCCATCTCTTGTGGCAGTGGGTGCGCCGTCGGTTTGAGACCCCCAGGGCTTGCACCTTCGCTGCAATGGCCCTCCACACGGCCTTACGCTGGTGTACCTTGAGCTGCAGGCATGGGAGACAAGAGGGAGAAATGTTCAGGTACACAGTGCCATGTACCAACATCTATCAGTATAGCAGCAAGATACAACCAAATCACATATCCAACGATAGATTAATCAGAGACTATAGTACAGCCCACATGTGACCCCTGCATGTGAAAAGCTGATGTTAAAGCATGTAGGTGTGAGGGGGAACACAGTCCCTGCACATCTTACACATGCAGGATGCCAGCACTGAAACCTGCCTGCCCACATCTCCAGTCAATTGATGGGTTGAGCAACACATACATCACATATCAACCTGTGTTTGGGGGGGTAACCCACTGTGTCCAAGACTGCGCAGCCCTCAATGTCCCTGCCCTGTGAATAGATAACTGTGTCATGGCTGTCACATTGAGGGACATGATCTCACAAATACAAAATGCCCTTCAGAAGGGCGGTTGTGTGTGATCTACAGTGCTGAGTTGGCCCACAGCTGGAGTGCAATGTGAAAAGACTGATGTCATACTCTGTAAGTGAAGTGATGTGTCCTTGTCTTTGTAGACAGGGACTGTGCTGTCCAGCTGGGCTCACACTGAAATGGACTACAGGGGCACACACAGCCATCCAGCCAAGCAATCACTGTCCTGACTACAGCATGAACAACCTTCTGTGTCACTGTAAGGCTGACAACACAACACAGGTCACTCATCCTTACATGTGCAGGGAGGGAACGCTGTGGCATTGGGTACACACACCCTCCCACTGGAGACAGCATGTCAGGCAGTGCATGACACTACCCCACACTCACAGGCACATACTGTATCAGTCCACTATATGTGTGGCCCCCCTGCCCTACCTCATCACTCTTTAAGACTCACCACGACATTTGGGGCACCATATAGCCTTGGGTACTGTGTGAGTACCTCGTCCACCAGGACCTCCAGCTCCTCGCTCGTGAAGGGACTGGCACGGATCTTCTCTGTCCTTGCCATCACTGTGGACGTGAGACAACAGCAGGGGATTTTGGTGGCGAGGGTCCCCAGGCAGCAGTCCCTGGAGGCAGCAGCAGGTGAGGGGTGTCAGGCAGCAGTCCCTGGAGGCAGCAGCAGGTGAGGGGTGTCAGGAAGCAGTCCCTGGAGGCAGCAGCAGGTGAGGGGTGTCAGGCAGCAGTTCCTGGAAGCAGCACATGGAGGCAGCAGCAGGTGAGGGGTGTCAGGCAGCAGTCCCTGCAGGCAGCACCTGGAGGCAGCAGCAGGTGAGGGGTGTCAGGCAGCAGTTCCTGGAGGCAGTTCCTGGAGGCAGCACATGGAGGCAGCAGCAGGTGAGGGGTGTCAGGCAACAGTCCCTGCAGGCAGCACCTGGAGGCAGCAGCAGGTGAGGGGTGTCAGGCAGCAGTCCCTGGAGGCAGCAGCAGGTGAGGGGTCTCAGGCAGCAGGCTCTGTGAGCAGTGGCAATGTGAGGCTCACTCCCACATATATAGCCCCCTGGGGTCGTTTCAAAGGTGCCAAGCTGCAGCAATTGGTGGTCCATGTCTGCCTCTTTCAAATGCATCCAATGACCGCCTCCACGGTGGCAGAGCACGCCTACCGCGATTTTCAAAATTGCATCATGCCACCGCTATCAAGCTTCGCATTGGCTCTAGGGCGAGCTCCATGGCGGTGTAACACCTCTGGGGCCCGGGGTGCACTACCGCGATGGTGTATCTTTCAAATGCAGCCAATGACTGCCTCCGCGGTGGCGGAGCACACCTACCGCGATCTTCAAAATTGCATCATGCCACCGCTATCGAGCTTCCCATTGGCTCTAGGGCGAGCTCCATGGTGGTGTAACACCGCTAGGGCCCGGGGTGCGCTACCCTAATCTTAGTGGCAGAGCATGCCAACCGCCATTTCCACATGTCTCCATGCCTATGACTACTGCACTGGTGTGAATAGGGGTGCTGGTGACACACCGCCGGTGCAAGGCGGTAGCTACCACGATATGGGTGCCATGCATTGACACGAGGCACCGCCATTCTGGAGGCGGAGCATGACAACTGCCATTTCCACATGTCTCCATGCCTATGACCACTGCACTGGTGTGAATGGGGGCGCTGGTGACACACCGCCGGTGCCAGGCGGTAGCTACCGCAATATGGGTGCCATGCATTGACAAGAGGCACCGCCATTCTGGCAGCGGAGCATGCCAACCGCCATTTCCACATGTCTCCATGCCTATGACCACTGCACTGGTGTGAATGGGAGTGCTGGTGACCGACCGTCACTGCCAGGCGGTAGCTACCGCGATATGGGTGCCATGCAATGGCGATGGCCATCTGTCAAACATCAACAGTGCATAGTGCCAACATGTTCAATGGCACATCATTGTGCACACGATGCCAATGTTCAATTTACTCCACTGATGGCTACACATGCCATGTTTGTGTGTGTGTAACGTAAATTTGTCTATACCCACTCACATGTCACTTGAGGATTTGATGTTGGTGTAGGCAGGACAGTGTAGTCCTGGACTGTACAATATGTACACATGTCAATGTGTTGAGGTCCAGTGACAATCACAGCAATGCTCGTTTGGATGAAAGTTGATCTAATTAGCATTGCCTCTCATGTCTGCTCATGAATACATTCATCATTACAGCACCAACTGTGGTCATTGTGGGGTGGATGTGTGCCAGGTTGTAATGACGAATCAAGGTGTGACCGGTACAGCAGCTAGGTAGGAGACAGTGGTTTTGATTAGTTACACATATGCTGGATGCTAGACTCCCAGGCGTGCACATGTGTACTGTGGCCGTATTCCTATGTGCATTCACATGGCCAAAGGGAGCGGTTTGAGATACTTGTCTTGTGTAAGTTGACACGTGTGCCCTTTGTGTAGCTGAAGGTGTCCCTCCATGTAAGCTGGTCTGTTACTCACTCTAGATGTCAGTCATTATTGTCGTTGTGTCATCCAGAACGTGATATGCTGTGCACATCTCTTGTTGTATTGTATTGACATGTGTCCACTATCATCTCCAATAGGAGGAGGCCAAATTTGATTCGTCACTTGACGGTCCTGGAGGACATGGAGGATGTTGCGATCATACGCAAATGCCGCCTGGACAGAAAAAACCCTGAAAACCCTTTGTGATCTGTTGGAGCCCCACCTGCAACCACGCAGTACATATCCAACAACTTTCACCCCTACTTATAAGGTGATGTCAGCCCTGCATTTTTTTGCCACTGGATCGTTCCAGGAGACTGTGGCTAGCGCTGGTGGGATGTCACAACCGATGTTCAGCATGGTGCTGGATGATGTACTGTCCATCATGATGCTATACAAGGACAGATACATCCATTTCCCCAGGGGTGCTGAATTACCAGTTGTGAAGGGATACTTCTATCACCTTGGACACATCCCCAATGTTGTTGGGGCCGTTGATTGCACCATGTCACTCTTGTGCCACCACAGGCAAGTAAGCACATTTACCGCAATCGCAAGCATTACCACTCCATCAATGTGCAGGTGGTGTGCCTGGCAGATATGACCATCTCGCATGTGTGTGCCAAATTCCCAGGCTCGGCCAACGACTCCTACATCCTGAGGAACAGCATAGTGCCCCAACTGATGGCTAATCTTCTTCCAGAGAGTGCATGGATTGTGGGTGAGTATGCCTAGTCGTGTGGCGTGCTCTGTGTGTGTGATCTGCTCCCCTGAGACTCTCTGACATTGCAATGTCTATTTGTGTTTGTCATACCTAGGTGACTCTGCATATCCCAACCGTCCCTGGTTGCTGAGCCCACTGCGGAATCCAAGGTCCCCAGCTGAAGTCCGCTACAATGAGGCCCATGGGAGGACACGTCGTGTGGTGGAGCGTACTTTTGGCCTGCTCAAGTCACATTTCCGGTGCCTGGACAAGACCGGAGGTGCACTGGCCTACTAGCCAGGTAAGGTGTGTCAGATTGTTGTTGCATGCTGCATGCTACACAACCTAGCCATTCGCAGGGAGATTCCCTTGCTCCTGGATGATGGTGAGGACCCAAGGCCCCAGCCTGCAAACCAAGCTGTGTCCAGTGATGAGGACAGTGGAGAGGAGGAAGGTGTTGACCTGCGTGAACAGCTCATCACCCGCTACTTCACTTGACGGTGGGTGGCAATATGCAACATACCCATTGTCTGGTGAGATTGCTGTTGTCGTGAAGGGACATGTGAGAATTGTAGCATCAGCCAGTTGTAGACTCAGTGGTGGTTGGAAATGTTTCTAGGACGTGTCATTTGTGATCATCAACGGGACCATTGTGACATGTGCATGTTGGGTTATCCTGGTGTTAGGGCTTGTGTGAAGTCTGTGATGCCACACCCAGACCAGTGACAGTTGTTCTGTTGTGTTTCCCTAGGTGCCTTCGACTTCTCCTTGCCTACATACAGCCCATGGTCCTGGTACATTGTGATCATGTTGAAGACTGTACACCCTGCAATAAAGACGGAGCAGACACAACAACATGTGTGTGAGGATATTTTATTTACTATGGTGAGATGCAAGGGGGTGTACATTTCCATTGGGGGGGAGTGAGTTGACAGTTGTGGTAGATGAGACGTTCGAGTAGTCACCACATTGCCTTGGTGACCCAGTCCAACAGGCAGTTGCCATTCACAAGGCAGTGTGGGGTAGGACAGTCCAAAGAGTCAATGCAGTGCTGGAGAGAGTTGCCATCATGGCTGGCTCTGTGACTTGCGTCTAGCAGGTGCTTGGCCTCCAGATACTCCCAGGGTCTTCTTGGGACGGTCCCTTCGTCGTTTGACGGGGGCCCTGCTGCAGGGCCAGTGGGGACTGAGGACTCACCCCTCTCTGTGGGCGCAGGGGAGGATGGTGAACTGTCATTGTGTAGCCCACCAGAGGGAGGCGGAGGTGTTGTCTGGGACGCATGCCTGTCCCTCAGTACTTGCTGGCCCAAGAGGTCCACGATTTGTCCCATGCATCTGTCGATGGACCTCATCAGCAGGATGAGCTCGTGCAACAGATCGTTCGACCGGCCCGTTCATCCCTGGGCCTGCTTGTATGCGCCCAGGACTCTGGTGATGTGTTCCAGGGAGTGGGTCCCAGCCTCCTGGTGTCCCTGGGTAACCCTGCCCCTCCCACCTGCCCTGCTGCCACGGACCTGTTGCCTCACCACTGTGGGCACCCACATCCTCTCCACGCCCTCCTCCTTAGGTGGTGTGTGCGGGGCATCCTCTGGGACAGGGAGGGTGTTGCAGGCAGCACTGGTGGTGGTGGTGGTGGAGGCGGTGGCCGCACAGGCCATGACAGCAGGGGTCTGCTGTGGAGTTGTTGTTGCCGCAGATGTGGTGGGGGGGACGCTGGGGTCCTGGGACCTGTTGCTCCCTGGCACACCAGATGGGCCGGCCTCAAGCTCATCGTCCACGGAATCCTGAGAGTCAACATGCGAGAGTACTTGCACCGGGGGTGGAGACTGGCTCTGCAGGTTGATGGTGTTGCTCTCGGCAGTGAGTTCTTGGTCACCTGTGGGTCAGATGGGAAATGGTCATTGCAGTCCACCTGGCAAGCTTTGTGTTAACTGTGTGTCATTCACTTTTTGTACACTGCACAGTTGACATATCATCAAATTGTTGACTGTGTGCAGTACTGGGCTCCCTGACATGATACAGTGGTACAAGCATTACTTGTCCATGATGCGAGGTGTCAGGGCATACCATGCGAACCGTGTCCAATTGAAGTTTACTGGGACTTGTTGCCATCTAGGGCCTGGCACAACATGTGTTTAATTGTGGACTCATGGTTTAGTTGTCTGACCTAGCAGACGTCACATCTGGCCATGGAATGGCCATTGTCATCTCCTGCATCCCTTTGTCCTGTCATGTGCATATCTTGATTTGTGTCACCACACATGCTTTCATATTTTGAGAATGGTCCTTGTTGCACTTGCCCCATGGTGATGCACATGTAACTAGTTGCTGTGCATTAATGTGCCCAGGCTTTCTTCTACTTGTGCATTGGTGTGTCACACTTTGGTGGTTGTGATAGTTTACTTGGCTTACCTGTGTGCACACTGTGCTTGGTAATGGGGTAGGTATGGCTCTTTGTACAATGTGTAAGCCTGGGCAAAGCACTACGCTACGCTCGCGTAGTTTGCGAAGTTCGCGCTACTTCGCACTACGCGAACTGCACGTAGCACAGTGCGAACACGCGTAGCGTAGTGTTGCGTAGTGCTGCGGTCATTTTTTGCTTGCTCGCGGTCCTCAACATCAAGTTGGCGACCGCGAGCAAGCAAAATGACATCCCGGCGAGACTTTTTCCTTGTTCGCGATCAGCAACTTCAAGTTGGCGATCGCGAGCATGGAAAATAAACCTCCCGGCAAGTTTCCCAACGCGAGGAGGTCAGGTTTCTCATTGCGAGTGGTCGCGTATGCTCACGACCGCTCGCGATGAGAAACTACCAGTTCACGTTGAGAAAGCTGAAGCTTGAGTAAAAATCTACTCGAGCAGCAGAAAACTACAGCTCGCACTGTGCACGATGCCGTTTTCAATGATTGCACAGTGCCGGTTGCTTGTCCGCACTGTGCAATCATTGAAAACGACATCTTGCACAGTGCGAACAAGGTACTACGCAGTTCGCGAAGTGCTACGCGTAGCTCGCGTAGTGCGAACTTCACTTTGCGTAGCTTCGCGAAGTGCTACTTCGCGAACTACGCCCAGGCCTAGCAATGTGAGGGCTGGTGTTGTCATATGGCACCATTTAATTTGGGAACAATGGGTGGGTGCACATACTGGCTATCTACCTGTAAGTTTGTTTGGTGTACTGCAATGGCTTCCAACTGTTCCTGGGTAGGGTGGGGGAGGGATCCATCCTGCTCAGGTGTGGGACAGGGGGCATGGTGGGAGTAGTAGTACAGGCCCCCCACCCCCAGACACCCTCATTATGAAGATGACTACCTACCTGTAAGTTTGTTTGGTGTACTGCAATGGCTTCCAACTGCTCCTGGGTGGGGTGGGGGAGGGATCCATCCTGCTCAGGTGTGGGACAGGGGGCATGGTGGGAGTAGTAGTGCAGCCCTCCCTGACACAAACACCCTCCCAGGGAAGATGGCTACCTACCTGTATGTTTGTTGTACTGCAATGGCTTCCAACTGCTCCTGGGTGGGGGAGGAATCCATCCTGCTCAGCTGTGGGACAGGGGGCATGGTGGGAGTAGTAGTGCAGGCCCCCCACCCCCAGACACCATCATTGTGAAGATGGCTACCTACCTGTAAGTTTGTTTGGTGTACTGCAATGGCTTCCAACTGCTCCTGGGTGGGGTGGGGGTGGGATCCATCCTGCTCAAGTGTGGGACAGGGGGCATGGTGGGAGTAGTGGTGCAGCCCTCCCTGACACAAACACCCTCCCAGGGAAGATGGCTACCTACTTGTAAGTTTGTTTGGTGTACTGCAATGGCATCCAACTGCTCCTGGGTGGGTGGGGGAGGGATTCATCCTGCTCAGGTGTGGGACAGGGGGCATGGTGGGAGTAGTGGTGAAGCCCTCCCTGGCACAAACACCCTCCAAGGGAAGAAGGCTACCTACCTGTAAGTTTGTTTGGAGTACTGCAATGGCTTCCAACTGCTCCTGGGTGGGGTGGGGGAGGGATCCATCCTGCTCAGGTGTGAGACAGGGGCATGGTGGGAGTAGTAGTGCAGGCCCCCCATCCCCAGGCCCCCTCATTGTGAAGATGGCCACCTACCTGTAAGTTTGTTTGGTGTACTGCAATGGCTTCCAACTGCTCCTGGGTGGGGTGGGGGAGGGACCCATCCTGCTCAGGTGTGGGACAGGGGACATGGTGGGAGTAGTGGTGCAGCCCTCCCTGACACAAACACCCTCATTGTGAAGATGGCTACCTACCTGTAAGTTTGTTTGGTGTACTGCATTGGCTTCCAACTGCTCCTGGGTGGGGTGGGGGAGGGATCTATCCTGCTCAGGTGTGGGCCAGGGGGCCTGGTGGTTGGGAGTGGATGAATGTTGGATCATGTTTTTGTGAGTGTGTGGTGCAGATGGATGGTATGTGTCCTAGGTGGTGTAGCTTTGTAGTTGTGCAAGGCAGTGCATAGCAGAGTGGCGGTAGTCATTTGTTTGTACCTACCAGCCTCCACTCCCCCGGTTACTCCTGTTAGACTTTCTGGATGCAGTATGGCAAGCACCTTCACCTCCCATTGTGTGGATGTTTTTTGTGGAATGGGAGGGCCACTGCCAGTCCTCTGAGCCAGATCACGGTTCTTGCTCCTCCTCTCCTTGACCACCCTCTTCAGATCATGCCACCGCTTCATGATCTCCTTTTTAGGTCTCGCCTGACCCAGCACATGCGTTGGTCTGGCGAGACTTATTGAGAGGGCTCCAAAAAGTGCTACCAGGCCAGCCTAGAGCTACAGTACATGTGCGCGGGCGCGGGCGCACGCGCGCACCGCGCTTTACCGCGATTACTTTCACTTTTGCGGCCGCTTTGCATAGCCAATAGGTCTCGCTTTTGGGACCTTATAAGTATTTAGTTATGCAACTGTTGCATAGCTAAACACTTATAAGGTCCCAAATGCGAGACCTATTGGCTATGCCAATGCTTGTTTGATCTTGGGGTGGTCCCTACTGCATTGACCCTTTGGACTATCCTAGACCACATTTGTGTCCTTGTGGCTAATGGTGTCTGGTGGACCAGGGTACCAAAAAGCTGTGGTTCCACTCTGACTATCTCATATACCATGACCTTCAACTCACTCTCAGTGAATTTGGGCATTTTCTGTGTGGCCATGGTGTGTGGTGTGCAGGTGCGCAACACCCATTGGACTCAAAGGGCTTCTGCCCCCCCCCATCATGTGTGGCAGCCCGGGATGAGACAGCTTCCCGGCGCACACACAGCCACACCCGAGCACTTCACAGGTCTTTAAAAGGACATTTGCATGTTAATGAGGCCTCGCTGTTGTTTCACCCCTTCTAAGAGCCCCTGCAGTTCCACTCTGCCTATGGCTTAAAATATTCAGCCCACCCCCCCGAAATTTTTTCTTAGCCCCCCCCCCCCGAAATTTGGCTCTAGTTGCGCCTCTGGTGGTGTGCAAAGTGATTGTGGATGCAGGAGTGTGAGTGGTGGTTGTGGTTGTGCTGTGTATGGTGTGTGTTGTGCAGGGGGGTTAGTTGTGCTGGTTTGGAGGTGGTGGTGGTGCTGTGTGTGGTGTGGCTGGTGATGTTGTGTCCTTTGCCTCTCTTGTCAGCTGGGGTATGTGTCCCTTCTTGCCTGGAGTTTTGCAAGGGATTGTGGTCAGTGAAGGGGCTGGTTTTATACACAGATATGTGGGTGTGTCCAATTGGGGTGTTGCTGACAGGTGTGTTGTCCTGGGATTTGTATTTTTCGTTTTGCCATGTGGTTGTGTCATTGGGGTGTGTTTTGTGTATTTGGGAGGCATGTCTAGTTTTCTGTGTGCACTTTTTGGCCTTCTTGTGGTGTTTTGGCTTCTTCCGCCATATTTTTGACGGTTCGTCCGCCGCGGTGGCTGTGCTTCAGCTCTTCCGCTGGCTCTCCCATTCAACCCATTGTGCGACCGCGATGGTCGGAGACGGCGGTACGTACCGCGGGACTGTCGGGGATATACTAATTTCCAGGGCGGTGTCTCCACTATACTTGCAGCAGGTTGTTGTTTTTCCGCCGCGATTCCGACCACCGAGGATGGATTTTGGCCATCTCCGCCCGCTACGGGCAGTTATTCTGGGCCTCGTACCGCCACGGTCGGATTTTTTGGGCGGTTGATGCTAATTTGGCCGCCGGTTTTCCCTTGGGGCCGGCGGGCGGTTGTTTTCCGCTTTCATGGCGGTCGGGGTGTTTTTCCGCCCAACATCCTAATGGACCTCTATGTGTTCAAAAGTGGTAACAAAAGTGTTTTCACTCTCCAAGGGATAATGTACTAATTATAGGGCTGAGAATGCTGGGGCTCGGGTGAGAAAATAGGAGCTACTGTTAACTGGTCCACTAGTATGGTGATTTTGGGGGTTAAAAGCTGTCCAAGATATTTTTTATATATTTGCAATCCACCAGCACATTTATCAGCATGCCATTCGGTGCGAGTAAGCTGGTGCATTCCTTGGTGGGCATTTCTTCGATGCATATGCAAAACCAGGTTTTGGTTTTGCAAAGTATATGAAATGTGTGTTCAAAATGAGAACCCAAATTTCAAAACAGTGTTTTGGGAGGGAGTGCATTGTTGTTAAGTCTATTCACAGAAAGGAGTCATTGATAACTTGAGAAGGGACTAAAACGTGATTATTAGGAGGCGAAGGATGTTCAAAGTTTTTTTTACAAATGACCAATGCTGACTGACGAGAATATCCAACCAATTTAGGGTGCAAAGATAGTCAGCATGGTATTTGTTGATCTGTGTGAGGGAGTTGGGTTCCTTGACTGGAGTGGCATTACAAAGATTCTTGGAAACTTCTCTTGGTCAGGCCTGGATGGACTTATCTAAAGCAAACCATTAAATCACTTAAGTATATTAATTGGGTAAAATAATACATTACAGAAACAGTAAACTATATTAGTAAAGTGAAATCAAATTATAAATGAAATCAGTAAAAACGATTGAATTTTATAAATACAAGCTGGAAAGCGAGGCGCTTTCATAGTTAATACAAGGAACTAAAATATCTGGTGTCAAATAAAAAACAAAAGTGAAGTTTCGCAAAGAAAATATCGAAAATGCAACAGGGCAGTGAGATTGCGAAAGAGCATCTGTTTCAGTAAACGGGTGCAATTTCTCAGCAGAATGAAATAATCACAATTTTGCTGATCATCATCAGGGCATGTATACAACCTTCTACTAGCTTTATAGTCGGGGTCCGCCTCTGTAGTAGACGTGATGTGGTCATTTTTAGGTGTGGCCTGACAAGCCACACCTAAATTTTTAAAATACACACAGAATGACCTTCTCCCAAGGGTATACTACTGTCTCACTCTATGCCATTGGCTATTGAGTGTATCACTCCTCCTCTCATCGAGCGCTTGCATTTCACAACATTGGGAACTATATTAAATCTGAAAAATGTATTCAACCACCACAAATTAATCTCCTAATTTTATAAATATCTGTACTCCAAGCAATGCTTTTTGTATTTTTGTACCTGGATAGGTTTTCTAAAAATGTCATTGTCAGGGACTCGAGTTTGAGTTATTACTACGAACACCAATTTTACTTAACACCAGCGCTATTAATATCAAAACCACCACTACCATCCCCAAGAGGCAAACTCTGGCATCAAGAGTGAGCTGGTGTTTGCCGCGTGGAGAAATGTCTAAAAATCCTCTCTCATTCCGACCACACTTATACCACCACCATTACAACAATCCCCATCAATATCACCATTACTACCACCACCATTACCACTACTGCTAACACCACCCAAACTACCACAGTCAGCATTAGCAACACAACCATTACCACCACCACCACCACCACTGAAAGCCAGACCATAGGCTTTGCTAGTGCTTGTTTAGCCTACTAGCAAGCTCGTATATACATACACCTTGCAACAATGTCTTCGTTAATACCTCAGGAACATATATATTAAGGGGCAGATCTATATTGGAGATGCGCCACTTTTACGCCGCCGTTGCGTCACTTTTGTGACGCAGCGGCGGTGTAAACCCTGCGCCACGTTGCGCCATATTTACATCGTGACGCATCTATGGAGGTACGTCACGATGTAAAGCCCTGCGCCACGTAAAACCTGCATCAGGTTTCACGTGGGCGTGTCGACAGAGGGGGGGGCGTTCCGTCGCAAGAACGCCCCTGAAAAGTGACTCAGTCAAATCTATAAGATTTGACTGAGTCACTTTCCCAACGCTGATGCGCCAAAACCCTGCGCCTGCTTGAAGCAGGCGTAAGGCTTGACGCACCATGTTAGGGATAGGGTAGGTTGGAACAGTGCTGGAGTTGCGTCGCTGAAGCACTGCGCCAACCTTACGCCATCGGATGCGTCACGCATCTGTTTATTCCTGCGCCATGATGCGCCGCATTGTAAATGCGGCGCATCATGTGTGGCGCAAGGGTAAACTTGCGTGACGCATCATTCCTGGCGCATCCTTGCTGATTTGCAGGGATGCGCCAGGAAACATAAATCTGCCCTTAAGTGATTTCCTTCAAGAGCGATGGGGCATCTCAAATACAAGAGGCAGGGTGGGAGCAAATCCAGCACCGAAGGCATTTGTCAGATGCTTTATTATATAAATCAATAGAGGGCATCAGGTTTTCCTATCTCTTGAGGTGGTCTAGCTCACAGAAGTTAGGACTTAGCAAAGGAAAGAGGAGAGGATGTCCTACGGGCCATTTCAACAAACCTTAAAGAATGCAGCACAACATTCGGGTGTTGAGAGGATGTTGTTCGGTGTCAGATCTTACAGTAAGTCTCCCCAGAGCCTGCAGTGTGGTCATTTGGCTTTATGTCTACAAAGGGAAGACAATGTGTCTTTGGCTGTAGTGGTGTAGACTATGCTCCAGCTTTGGCCAGTCAGCGTCAGCAACCCCCGTGGTCTTGCCAGGCTGGGGAGATCCATGTTGGCGACAATCTCTCCTGGGAGCATTGCGGTAGCCAGGCTGGGGAATCCGCTGGCGGAGCACGGAAGCATAGGAGCATGGAAGAATGGAAAGGTGTTACACAATGTTTTTTTTTTCTACACCTGCCATCTAAGAATATATGTCGTTACTACGCATTCCGTTGCAACGCATGCCTTTTCCACGCATACGTTACAACGGAATGATTTTTCTACGCATAGCCTTTACATCGATTTTTCCTTTACCACGCTTTATTTTTGGGGGGGGGGGAGAGCCCCCCTTTTTTCGTTTTTTTTGCCTTTTTTTCACGTCTTCGCCGACACTAAAAAAGGACTGATGCATTTTTTCGGATGAGGTAGAAGACGTTCCGTGAAGACGTTGCTTGCGTGATAAAGACGGTCGTGGAAGCAATACGCGTTGTGAAGACGTTTACCAGGTAAGTGTACCGTTGTAAACGTAACGCGTAGAAAAGCCTTCGTGGTAAAGGCTGTTTCCCGCCATCTAAAGGAAACCTTTCTCCCTAGGAAGCAGGTGTGTCTAGCATTACCTCTTCTTCTGTCCAGTGTTTTTTTTTTGGTCTGAGTTTCCTACTCCAAAATGGGGTTATCCTTTCTTCCAGTGACGTCCTAACCTGCCTAGGCCATAAATAAGAAGGCCTTGGGAAGAGAAACTTGCGTGACAACACTTTTGCATCCCTATTTTTCGTTGTCCTCACTGCTCACCTTTTTGTCTTTGTTTTTCCCCCCTTTACTTGCTGCAGTTTTCTTTACTGGGTTTTCCCACCTAGAAGACCTTTATGCTGAGGTCTTTCTTTGGCCTGTACCAGGGTAGTGTTGTTCCATGGTTGTATAGCTTCCAAATCTGTAATCATCTACAATCAAGAACTACCAATATTGCCCAGAATTAATTTCCTGAGACCCGCTTAAAGAGATGCATGGCGTTAGCGCCAGAACACATCTTGAAGTATGTGTCGTGCTTTAGAAAATGTATTCGATAACATGACATGACATCCTTCACATGTTTATTACATGAAGGTAACACCATAGCCACTGGGAGGAGTCGCCATTCCTCGGGCAATCAAAAAGGGAACTGCAAAGACCCTCACAGTGGCCAGTCCTCGATATCCAGTCGCAAACTTCGGGCTGCGCTTTCCTACACTGGATAATTAAAGCGCAGCAGAGTGAGGCTCCTTATTAAGCTCATCAGCATGCATTGAACCAGCGACGGGGTGGAGGGGGTCGTAGCTACCAATGGTGCAGCCGGTGCAGTGCACCGGCGCCCAAAGCCCTGAGGGCACTGAACCCTGATAGCTGCTGTACAGACGTCAAATACGTCATTTCCCTGCTTGCACCAGGGCCCGTGGTACACTTGCTACGCTCCTGACCGGAATCACCAAAGTATGCAAGTATGGTGGCTAAAACTATGTGAATCCGGGACACCCAGGGCAGCAAGTGCAACATTCTCTCAAGGCCACAAGTCATATATTATTATCTTTTCAATTCCTGAGAAAATCTTCAGAATGCACCATGGGCAAAATCCAGGACACTGGAGGGGCTGAAGGCTATTTGAAAATAATGATTCACTACACACATGTTATTTTTATAGCAGTATTTTTAAGAGCTAAGGCGAATAGCATGTGAACTTTCTCTATCACGAAAACGATCTAAAATAAACCAGAAGCCGAGAGAACTAATTAGCGAATGACAAGAGCATCACGGAAAGAACTAATGCATGAAGTCATCTTTTCAAAATGATGGGAACTACCAGTAATCTTCGCTCTGGAATGTCCTTATTTGCTAAGCTTTTGGGGTTTTTCTGTGTGCGGATAGTTGCGTGCCCTGTCTTATTATTTTTGTGCAGCCCCTGCGAGAATCGACATATCATGCGCGAGTCTTTTCTTAGCTAACTTAATTTTACAAACAGTTAAAAGAGCTTTTTAATAGATCCCTTTGGCAGGATCACTGAAGAAATTGCTAAATTTAAGTTTTGTTTTCCTTGTGGCAGAGAATCCGAGCCAATTAAGTCATTTTATTCTGTCAATGTTTACGTTTCAGTGCAACGCATGTGAGTGAGCTTAATATCCTGGCACGTCGACCCTACATATCATAACGTACTCAATTAAACTTCCAGCAGTTTCCTCGTGGTGACGGATAGAACGACAACACATTTTTTTCTGCGACTGTTGTTAATCGTGTTACAAAAACAAACCAAAAATAACCAAGTCCTTTAAAATGCTGCTATATCCAATGACACAAATAACCACCCTGTATTACTGGCAGGTTCAGAGTACTTTTTCCGGTCTGATTATCTTATTATATTCAGTGGCGGCTGGTGACATTTGAAAGTGGTGCGGCAAAAAAAAGTTGTTGCGAGCGAAGCGAGTGAGCGCATCTATCATAAGTGATATGGGCAGGGACTACCGAATTTCCCCCTCCCCCCCCCGGAACCTAAACACATTTAAAAATGAGGAACATGAAAGGTAATGACTTTTGGAGGCGGGGGTCGAGCAACCCCCGGCCGTATTTATTAAAATATGAAAACAAATCAAAAGTTAAGAGATAAACATTATTTACATTTTATACGCAGAAACATAACACGACATTTGATTACAATTAATATGCACAGATTTCAGATGGCTAACCTTAACATATCACTAATACATAGTTTTCCTATCCGAATCTAACATAAAGATCATAATCATACATTAATTACTTTCTGCGTATCCTATTTGGGCCTACGGCAAGGTCATTAACTGGTGTCAGATCCTTATCAATTTAACCGCGCCCCCCCAGTAGGGTTGCGCATGCGCAGGGGGCCCGCTTACCGAGAGGGTACTTCCCCCTCCCGGTTACCCCCATACGTTAACTGAACTCCACGCCAATTTGGGGGGTCTTGCACTCTGCGCCATTTAATGACGTCCATGCCAGTGCGGGGTGGCCAACCAGCCTAAAAGAAAGCGTGACTCCCCCCCTTCCCCGCACCCATCCAGCCAACCGGATGTACCGCCCCTGGAGTTATAGGAGAGACCCCTTGTCCCTCCCCCTGGGCGACCCCATCCGAGAATGAGGCCGCCCCCTAAGGACCTTAAATGTACTGCTCACTAGTCATGACCTTACCGCCTGACCAAGGAATAGCAATAAATACGACGATTGAAGACCTGTAAGCGGGAGAAAACGCCTAAGGAAGGAACAACACCGTCACTTACAACAGCCATAAAATCAACTTGCAACAGGGGATGGAGGGTGGGCAAACAAAACAGTTAAGCAGCCTCCTAGAGGGCTGCGACCAGGTGCTGTAAGAGCGCGGGACAAAGAGACAGAGTCCCGTGCTCCCCCGCCCTTTAAGCTCGAACCTGGGGTCAAACCAGTTCTAACTGGTCTGACCCCCAGCCCCCCCATAACTCACCATGACCCGGAAGCGCATTAACCGCTTCCGGGCCATAGGTCACCATTGTGACCAATCGAACGCATGGCGCGCCCACCGCGTCACGATGACGCGGTGATTCAGCGCCGCGTGATCGACACACAAGGGCGAGGGGAGGAGGGGGTCGGTGCCCCGCCATATTTGCGGCGGGGCCGATGCCGGCCCCGCCTTTCGATATGGGCAGGGACTACCGAATTTCCCCCTCCCCCCCCGGAACCTAAACACATTTAAAAATGAGGAACATGAAAGGTAATGACTTTTGGAGGCGGGGGTCGAGCTACCCCCGGCCGTATTTATTAAAATATGAAAACAAATCAAAAGTTAAGAGATAAACATTATTTACATTTTATACGCAGAAACATAACACGACATTTGATTACAATTAATATGCACAGATTTCAGATGGCTAACCTTAACATATCACTAATACATAGTTTTCCTATCCGAATCTAACATAAAGATCATAATCATACATTAATTACTTTCTGCGTATCCTATTTGGGCCTACGGCAAGGTCATTAACTGGTGTCAGATCCTTATCAATTTAACCGCGCCCCTCCAGTAGGGTTGCGCATGCGCAGGGGGCCCGCTTACCGAGAGGGTACTTCCCCCTCCCGGTTACCCCCATACGTTAACTGAACTCCACGCCAATTTGGGGGGTCTTGCACTCTGCGCCATTTAATGACGTCCATGCCAGTGCGGGGTGGCCAACCAGCCTAAAAGAAAGCGTGACTCCCCCCCCTTCCCCGCACCCATCCAGCCAACCGGATGTACCGCCCCTGGAGTTATAGGAGAGACCCCTTGTCCCTCCCCCTGGGCGACCCCATCCGAGAATGAGGCCGCCCCCTAAGGACCTTAAATGTACTGCTCACTAGTCATGACCTTACCGCCACAGGCCAGCATAGTTGCCCGACAAACTGGCACCCCCCAAACCATCCCTCAGAAAGGTCATGCCCCCTCCCTGAGACCCCCTAGCCAAGCTAAGAAATTCTCTAACATCAAGTCATTCCCCACCCTAGTCAAGTGTACCCCGTCTTTTAAGAAGCACAATTCCCCCCTAACACACCCATGTGCGATGCACTGTAACTTAGGAGATCGGAACAATTTCCCTATCTTATTATTGACCCTCTTTACGGAGTGGTTCAAAGCTCTCACCGAGTCCCCCCCTCTCCATTTAAATCTGGGTATCATGTGTGACCAAGCTATGTAAGCCCCTTGGCACACCTTGGCTAACCAACCAATCTCAGATATTATGCTCTCAAATAAGACCCTCCTGCCCAACCTGACCAAGTCATTGCCCCCCAGGTGTAAAATAAGGATAGAGGGAGAAGAATTGTGTTTTTTCAGCAGATCGGTCATAAATCCCCTAAAGTGACAAAGGGAAAGGCCCCCCTTTCCATGAAAAGATACTGTGAACCCCTTCTGTTCTGCCCGTTTCCTATAGTCACCTGCAAGAAAAACAGATTTCATACGCCTAACATATGAATGCCCCACAACCCACACATTCCGCGTCCCTGAGACCTGTGGTTGTGCTGATCCTTGCGTAGAACGTTGTTGCTGGCGAGATGGCAGTTCCCCCCCTGCGTGACAGGATTGAGAAACTGTGAAGCAAACGACAGAGAGAGAGGCATCAGTCACACCATTTCAATGCGCCCTCACAACATGTGCAGCCGCACATAACGCTTGTAACTGTTGTAAACCCATCGCCCAATCTTCTGTACCTTACTGGGATGCAATCCCCTAGCCGTCGCCTCTGTGGCAGCCCCTATCCTAAAAGAATGTGTTCCAAAAACACCTGGATCCATGCCTGCCCTGGCGATTGCCATGTCCAATACCATTTTGAACTGGTACCTGGTAAGTGGTGTACCGTCCGCATGTACTAATAATGCCCCTCCCAACGCGCTGCTCCTCACACTGAGGAAGTTTTCCAAATGCATTACTGGGCAACACGGGTTGTTTAATGCTCTATACAGAACCACCCCTTCACCCCGTGCTTCCTGATCAGTTTTTGATTTTTGTATGGTCAAAAGCAGACTATCACCTTGTATCCTTACATACTCAATTAAAAGGCCACCCTGCCTGTCCTGCTTGTTTCGAGCCACCAATTCACCCACTCTGAATGCCCCATAGAAAGCCAGTGCAAAGGCAGCTCTGAATAATAGAGTCTCCACCACCGAACTGCAGATCACACCCAGCGCTGACAACAGTGCGCTCAACCGCGCCAACCCTATCGGCTGCCTGGTGTCAGGAACCCCACCTTGAATTCTTCGCCACCCCTTCAACTCCTGGTCGGATCGTTCGTGTCACTAATCTGCGCAAAGAAGGAAACTGCCGCTACATGTCGCCTGGCAGCCGCAACTGTGCGCCCCCCCCTGTGTAAGCTGTCTAAAAACAAGAGGAATGCTCCTGACGTATGCCATCTCTCCTCCCAATCGTGACCCAAAAAAGACCTGTAGGACCCAAACGCCCCTTCATAAGCTTTCCGTGTCCCTGGCGCTAGGCTAGCAGCCACGAGGTTCTGTAGTTGGGGGCACCAATCTGCCAAAGAACTTCTGGAAAGTGTGATGATGTCGCCTCCGCGGATGGCAGATGATCCCTGAAAACCTGCATCTTGAAGCGAGAAAGTGCGTCAGCAGCATTACTCTGCACTCCCGGGACATGCTTAGCCTTAAACTGGACATTCAATTTCATACATAACATCACTATCTCTTTCAACAGGCGAAGAATCATTCTACACCTTGCTGCCTGTTGATTGATGGCTTCCACAACTGTCATGTTATCCGACCAAAATATCACAGACTGGTTCTGCAGATCCTGGGGCCATACCGTTAATGCGACCCAGATGGGAAACAATTCCAAAAAACCTATGTTAGCTGTTAAGCCACTCTCACAACACCACCCTGGCCACGGCTGAGCCACCCACTTGTTCCCAAGTATGGCACCAAATCCCACACTACCCGCCGCGTCAGTCCATAGACCTAAAGCAGCCGAAGTAATGGGAGGACCGGCCCACACCACTCTGCCATTGAAACCCTCCAGGAATGCTATCCAAATCCGCATGTCCTGGCGAACCTCAGATGACAAGCGCGTGTGATGGTGTTTTTCGTGTAAGCCTGCCATAGCCTGAGAAATGGAACGGGAAAATGGACGAGCGATGGGTATCACCCGTAATGCAAAATTCAACTGTCCTACCACTTGCTGCAATTGGTGTAGTGTCACTTTGTCCTTTAACAAACACTGCTGCAATGCAGCACGGAATTTCCTTATCTTCTGTTCTGGCAACCTAAAACAACCCTGTACTGAATCAATTTCAATGCCCAGGAACTCAATTTTGTTCGTTGGCCCCACTGTCTTCCCCTGAGCCAGGGGGACCCCAAACGTATGCATGAGGGCACAGAATTTCTCCAAGGCGACAGAACATTCCTGAGAGCCCGCCGGTCCCAGAAAGAGGAAATCATCAAGATAATGCATCACAAAATGATGTCCTGTAACTTGTCTGAAAACCCATTCCAAAAAAGAACTAAATTTCTCAAAATACGCACAGGAGATTGAACAACCCATAGGCATGCACCTGTCCATGTAAAACTGACCTTTAAATGAAAAACCAAGCAAATGATGATCTAAAGGATGTACTGGCAAGAGTCGAAATGCCGATTCGATATCAGATTTCGCCAGCCATGCCCCTGGGCCCAACACCCTCAGCATCTCTACTGCCTGATCAAAGGATGCATACTTTACACTGCAAAGTTCTTCATTAATGGCATCATTCAACGACTTGCCTCTGGGTGCTGATAAATTATGAATCAATCTAAACTCCCCCTCCTCCTTTTTTGGTACCACCCCTAGGGGAGAACAGACAAAATTCAGCACCGGGGGAACGTCGAATGGGCCCACTATTCTCCCTAAGCCCAATTCCTTCCTAATTTTCTGCACCACAACCTGTGTATTAGCTCTGACAGACAATTGGTTTTTGCACTCCGCTGTCCCTTTGTAATCCCCCACTGGTATCCTAAAACCATACGAAAACCCTTCCTGCAGCAACCTAGCTGTAGCATGGTCTGGATACCGATTTAACCAAGGATTCATAGCCAAAACATCAATGGGCGAGTGCGTGTCGTTAAGGATTTCAACCTCATTCCTGTTTTTTCCCCCCTTTTGACACTGAGACATTGTTCCCTTTCTTAAAGCATTTTGACTCTGGGTGAGAGGGGTGATTACATATGGCACATGCATGCCTGAATTTACAGGTGCCCTGGGCTCTAGTACAGGACTTTTTATTGAAGTCCCAGCACACCCCCTTTCGCCTTCCCCCTTTCTCAGTGGCCGACGCCGCCGCCCCGGGAAGCCCAGTCCGAAAAGGCTGATGAGGCTGTGAAATGTGGGCCTTTCCCCAATTCTGAGTCGTGCTGTCCATGTGCCCGGGTGCAAACTGATCAAACCAAGAAATGGAATCCACCCTGTCCCATGTTAATGAAGAGTCAAACTCCTTAGCCTTCCTGAAGTTCATGTCATACTCCTTCCAACCCACCCCACCGTATTTATCATGCGTCATTGCCACCCTGCTCTGATAACATGCCATTTCCGCCTGCATATTAGGTGTACGTTCAGCAACTATGGCCATATAAACAGAAAATGCCCTTATCCAATTTGTCAATGTCTCCTCAACCCTGAATCTAGACATTTCTGCCCGCCACTCACTGGGAAGCATCCAATCCTTCTGTCTCTTCGCATACTCCATTTCCCTGTTATCCACCAGCAAAGAAAACATATTGACATACGCCCCAGCCCAAATCAATTCTTTCACATCCTTTGCAACATGGCGCGCTAAATATTCCTTCCTAGAAGGTAACACCCCGGCGCCCAACAATGGCAAAGCCAGCTCCTTACCCGCTGGCTCTGTCGTCCCTGCTTTTCCACTGCCACCTTCTTGTGGCCCTGGCTGTGCTTGCTGTGCCTTCACCGCGCCCAGGCTCTGTTCAATGCCCGGAGCTGCCATGATCTTCGCCACCATTCTTTGAGCCTCTGCCAGGGGATCGGTTCCCACCGCTAACGGCAAACCCCCCCCCTTTCCTAACCATGGAAGCACTGCCGCTATTTGAGTGGCTAACTCCCCCGGGACCTGCCCTCCCCCTACTGGTGATGGTACCGGGGCCACTGGGTTCAATTCAGGAACCTTGGGGCTTGTTGAGGGCACTACCGGGATAATACTAGGAACAACCGGCTCAATTACTGGGGCGACAGGAAGAGGAACTGGCGCCGGTACTGGCGCCACTGACCCCGGGATGCTGGGTACTAAATCTGGAGTATCAGGCGTTACTGGGAGCCCAGACGGACCACCCCCCCCGGTGCCTCTAGAGGTTCCACTACTTTTGGATCCTGAACCTTACCCTTCTTCGATCTCACCCTCTTAGGGAGAGCCTCTAATTCCCCCCTTGGTTTCGGGGGTACTATGTTTCGCTTAGGCCTTCCGGACGGCCCACCCTGCGCCTCAACCTTCTGCTTAAGCTCGGCCAAGCTATGGCCAATCTGCTCCACCTTACCCCATCTCCTATCCATAGTCGCCATCTTACGCATCATTGCCTCTAGCATATGCTCCATGCGCGAACGCTTGGCCCCCCGCTTCCCTGACATCCTTTGCCTTGACCCTTGCGCTTTCTTTGAATCCCCTTCACCCAACTTTTACCCCCTTCGCATCTTTTAACCTGGAACAACACAAGCGACACAGTCTTAGCGTAATACAATAATCACGAAATTGCAGACCAAATACCCCCAATGTTCAGCATAAACCTGGGCAAATAACAGTACAATCATGCAACCACAGTCCTGTCGTACTTTAATATTCGGGACCGCGTAGGGGACAGGGCCCTACCCCTGTCTATCTTGGTATTAGCGAACCGCAAATGGTAAATGCGGCATGTACGAGTGCTTTATATATCGTTCTAGCTATGAATGCACTGTGTACACGTGATTCAGCTTCACTACGCGGGTTCCATTTTGGAAGCAGTGGCCATCTTGTCATTGCCCTCACATAGGCTATGATGGAGTTAATACGGGCCTCACAGTACATGGGCTTTCCCTCTGACTTCTCTGTGACCTGGGCAGCTGGCTCTGCTGCCCCGGGTCAAACCGGTCTCACGAGCTCCCCTTCCTCCGTCCACCTGTGATTAGCATCAGGGTTTGACCCGTCATAAAACCCTTTCATTCTATACAATCCTCCGGCTAATCTCTTCCACACCTGCTTGTTCCTGCTTTATGACTTGTTTCCCAAAACAGGAGATGCTCATGTTTATTGGGGGGTCTATTTACATCAAACGTGGGATCTGAACCTTACTGTGTAAATCATTGTGGGCTGGCCGAACTGGAATGTGGGATGGTCATCATGACTCTGCCTTTTCTTTGTAATGTACACTTGTATATTGCCGTATCATAAAACCTAGGAATGTATGCTTGAGGCAAGGAAAAGCGTATTTAAGATGAAGTCCGTTCCTATGATTTTCAGCAGTCTCCTGAGAACATACACGCTGTTGTACTTCTAGGATACCTGTCATTGGTCTGCAGCCAATAAACGAATCTTTGACTTCACCCAGAAGACTCTGTGTTTCTGTAGGTCCGGAACAGGGAGAACCCAGAAGTCATAGGGTGTGTGCCCCTGCACCGCTGGGACTAAAATACCCAGTACTTCAGTTTGGCGCCCAACTCGGGACGATTTCAGCGGTACCAGTCCAAGCCAGAGGTTCGTGAGGAGCTTCGTGTGGAAATTCTGGAGGAAGGCCGCCACTTCATCGACCCCTGCATGTCGACGTGGTCCGAAAGTCTTTTCTGCGAGGTTCTCCGCGTCCCGACGGCTACGAAGGACTGCTGCCCTGATTAATCGACCTGTTTTGGACCCTTGACGAGTTTGAGAGAGCGTAACAATCGAGAGAGTCTTCTGGTGACGCCATCGATCAGCAATATTCAGTTAAGTATAAGTGGAGCGTCTCCCATTTGTTTTGGTATCCTTCGGGATCATTTGAATTGGTACTTTGGAGTTTGCAAACGCCAAAACCAGAGGACTCGTGTATTCACGAGGCTATCGTAATCGATAATCCTTTGACGTTTGGATCTAGACTAGTGAGCGAAGATGCCTGGCTCTGGACTATTTGGTAGATTATTCTGTTTGGGTTGTGGAAAAGATTTCCAGCTAGAGGAATCACGTCCGGTTCCTCCGGTTGGAACTCCAACTT
Organism: Triturus cristatus; assembly: GCF_964204655.1. Classification (NCBI taxonomy): domain Eukaryota; kingdom Metazoa; phylum Chordata; class Amphibia; order Caudata; family Salamandridae; genus Triturus; species Triturus cristatus. The sequence goes on along the minus strand of NC_140589.1, from coordinate 1,716,973,555 downwards.
ATGAGCTCTATGTGAAACATGGCGTAGGCCCCATTGCATATAACGAAGTGTGGATCCACTACACCAGGAAAGATGGTGTTTTAAAATGGCCCCAAAATGGTAGTTTTGATACCGATATTTTAGATAATTTGGAAATTAAATTGTTTAAGAAGAAAGCCCTGCCGGCGATGTTTGACTCTTTCCGCTTATGGCGAAAGGAAGCCAAACAGAAGGAAATTAAGTTAGCGAAAAAGAATAAGAGAGAGAGAGGTATGTCAGTAATGCAAGCAGCTGTACAATTTAAAGACAATGAAGAGGAGCAGATGAGTGAGCAATTGCACAGGCAGCGTAAGTTAGGGATTGACAAATGTTACCCAGCTTTGCCACATTCTAAGCAGAATGAGTCCGAAGAAAAGGAGAAAGATCCCCTGATGTCACATTTGTTGAGTTCGCCACCCCCGTATGCTCAAACTGCCACGGCGCCTCCCCAGCTTGTAAATATGCCGCCTCCAGTGCATGTACTGCAAGCCTTGCCGCAACCGCCAGTTGCTTTGTAACCAGTTCCTATTCCTGTAGCGCAGCCCTCTCAAGCGCCGCCAGTTGTGCTTCCAACTGCCCCCGCACTTCCTGCGACTTTGCCTAATCCAGTAACTGCCTCCCCTAACACTCTTCCTTCCATCACTCCAGTACCTGTCTCTACATCCTCTTTTCTTCCCTCTGTTTTTCCCCCTGTTCTCGCCTCAGCTTCTCCTTCAGCGCGACAGCGCTTAGCTAATGTGGTTACTACATTAATGTCTCCTCTCTTTGGGTCATCTGGTGCGATTCCTGGTTTACAGCGTAAGCAGTTGCGCAGCCAATTGCCTAACCCCGATGAGAAAAAGGTAATAGATCACATGGCGCGTAGATGGATCGTTTTTCCTTCACTGTATGATGTGGAATCGGTTGTTAACACTTTCCATCAATGGGATGCCCCGAAACAGAGATATGTGTTTGAGAAAATGTGCGAAATTCTCTGCGAAGAATTGGAGGATAGTGGTAGAAATCCGAATCCGCAGGAGTTGTGTAGAGTGAGGTTTGATTTTGGAACTGGTATAATTGTGGACCGCGAAGTAGATAAAGCAGTTGCGGTTGTATTGTCCTTAAGGAATGACGATTGCCAACAGTCATTGTTTGAACAAGAGGTCCTTGTGGGGAAAAAGGCAAAAGCGCGACAATACCCTATGAGAGAAGTTCCCCCGGTATGGAAGGAAGCGGTTGCAGCTGCCGGTGGTAACCCCGCTGTGGCAGCGCATTTCCAGCGTGTTTGGGTGCATGTTCCATGGAAGCGCTCTGAGGTGTTAGCGCTTAAGCAATCCTTGCCTGATCCCCGTAAAAACCCAGCAGGTTATTATAAAGAGTTGTCATAGACGGTAGGGTCATGCATTATGAATCTGGCCGACATAGACATGTTGTTTGGTAATGTTGTTCCACAGCCTCTATGGGGATCAATTCGTAATGTAGATCACAATGCAGAACTAGGGGATACATGGGCTAACATTGTTGCTGCTGATGCTAGACAAACTGGTGGTGCGAAACCAGAACCTTTAGTAGCTGAATTGCCTGGTAGAATCATCACGTATATGAAGACAATAATGCCTGCGATGCGCGTAAATTGGGATAAGTTATCTGCATGCAAGCAGAAGAAAGATGAGACAGTGTCAGACTTCTTTACTAGGTTTGAAGAAACGTTTATTGACCACAGTGGGCAAGATATGAGTACTGAGGGTGGCCAACGGTTGTTTGTGGATAAGTTTGTGCAGAATTTACTTCCTGACCTGTGTAAAAAGTTAAAAGATTCAGAAAGTTCTTGGGCTGTTTCTTCTTCAGCGCAAATACTGGCTACTGCACAGTATTATGAAAATAGAGATAAAGACGAGAAAGATAGAACAGAAAAGAAAACGAAGGAACTAAAGACAAAGGTCCTTTTACAGCAGGCCTATCCGCCACGTGGAGGTGGTAATAATTATAGACAACCCCAAGGTGTCTATCACCAACCCCAACAGTTTCAGAACAATCAGCAAATGAACGGGTATTACCAACCACGTGTCCCTGTAGGTCCCAACCAATGTTCATACTGTAAAGAGGAAGGTCATTTTAAATACAGTTGCCCTAAATTAATGCAGCGGAACGGTAATGCGTATGGCGCAAGAGGAAGGGGTGGTCAGCAAGCTCCTAGAGGCCGAGGGCGTGGAAGTGTTCCCCAGAACGCGCGTCCTCTGCCGCCTCAAAGTACCATCAATAGCTTTGATCAGCAAGCTAACGCGATTAGCAATACGGCTCAGTATTATAATAATGATTATTATGCAGAGGACGGTGATACAGAGAATAATGATTACTAGGACAGCCATAGACAGAGAGAGGGAGTTGTTTCAGTGCCAGTGGATCAGAGTGGACCGTATGTTGAGGTGACTACAGCAAATGTAACGGAGCCTTTTCTGCTAGACACTGGTGCTGCAAAGAGTTCAATCATGCATTCAAAACTCCCTGGCGCACCTTTGTCTGGCGATATAAATGTTTCAGTAGGTTTTTCTGGCGCCCCGGTTAGGAACCCGATTTCCAGTCCCATGTCACTTTCTGTTGGACCTTGCGAGCTGAAAGCACCCCTGATCCTGACAACAGGTTGTGGTGAGAATTTGCTGGGATTAGATTTGTTGAAAAGATTGCACGCTACACTGTATTGTTCTCCTTCAGGAGTACAACTTACATTAGGCAAGAAAGTGATTTCCCCAATGTATTTGTCTAAAAACACGATGCCACCTGAATTGTCGTCCCTTCCGGATGCCCTTTGGGCTACTGGTCCCAATGATGTGGGCCTCTTGGAGATACCGCCATATGTGGTGACTCTAAAGGCTAATGTCAGACTGCCACGTATTCCCCAGTACAAGATCTCTAATGAAGGGCAGAAAGCATTGTTAGACATTGTCAGCGACTTGATTAATAAGGGTGTGATAGAAGAGACAAGAGCCAACGTTTGCAATAGTCCGATTTTACCTGTCTTAAAACGAACGGACCCTTCACAGCCACCTGTTTACAGATTTGTGATCGATCTCAGAGAGGTTAATAAGATTGTTGTGCCACAGTTTCCGGTTGTCCCCGATATAACTGCCCTGTTAACAATGATTCCAGCCTCTGCTGCATGGTTTTCAGTGATCGATTTAAAGAATGCTTTCTTTAGTATCCCAATTGCAGAAGAGAGCAGAGATATTTTTTGTTTTAGTCTGGGAGGCCGAAGCTTCCGTTTCAAACGCGCTCCCCAGGGCTACTGTGAGAGTCCATCCATATACAGTCAGGCTCTGAAAGCGCAGCTTGATGCACTTGTTTTACCTAGTGGCGCTATCCTGATTCAGTACGTGGACGATTTACTGATCGCTGCGGATACTGAAAAGATCTGTAAAGAAGCCACATTATCACTGTTGCGCCATTTATCCGCTTTCCATCACAAAGTGTCTCTCTCTAAGCTGCAATATTGTCGACAAGAAGTGACCTACTTAGGTCATCTCTTATCGAAGGAGGGAAGGAAACTGACCCCAGAAAGAATTCAAGCTATTGCACAGTTGAGTGTGCCGAAAACACAGAGAGAAGTGCGTGCTTTCTTGGGCATCACTTCATACTGTAGGCATTGGATCCCTAGTTTTTCTTTAGTGGCAAAACCTTTGTTAGCCTTAACATGCAAAGACACACCGAATCCTATCCCATGGTCTGAAGAGTGCCAGAAAAGTTTTGTGGAATTGCGTAATGCATTATGTTCAGCACCTGTGTTGGGTACTCCCGACTACAGTAAGCCTTTTACATTGTATGTTCACGAGAAAGATGGATGTGCGTTGTCAGTGTTAACACAGCCTTTTGGCGACAGACCGCGCCCATGCGCATATTTTTCATCTACCTTGGACCCTGTAGCAAGGGCATTGCCAAGCTGTCTGAGAGCGACAGCTGCTGCAGCGATGTCTATCCGACAATCTGCTGGTTTGGTAATGGACAACACTTTGATTGTCATGGTTCCACACGCTGTAGACACATTATTAAATAGAACCAAGACACAACACTTGACCAGTGCACGATTATCGGGCTACGAACTTACACTGTTAGCTAATCACATACACATAAAAAGATGCAATACGCTGAATCCAGCCACATTGTTGCCAATTCCAGCAGACTCAGATGAGATTGAACAGCATGACTGTCTGTTCAGAACAGAAGAAGAGACGAAAGGGAGAGTAGATCTGAAAGATACTCCCCTGACTGAGTGTGATGGCACTTTATGGGTAGATGGGTCCTGTTTTAAGCTCCCTAATGGTGACACGACTGCTGCATATGCTATCACGACTTTACACACGGTCGTGGAAACTGCACGAGTGCCACATAATTCGGCCCAAGCAGCAGAATTAATCGCCCTCACGAGAGCATGTGTGTTGTCTGAAGGAATGAGAGTGAATATATACACAGATAGCCAGTACGCCTTTGGCGTGGCTCATAATTTTGGGCGTTTGTGGAAGGAGCGTGGGTTCCTGACGTCGCATGGAGCTAAAATTCAGAATGGCAAGTTAGTGAATGATCTCCTTGAGTCACTGACCCTACCGTTGCAAGTTGCGATCATGAAATGCAGTGCACACAGGAAAGTCACAGATGATGTTGGACATGGGAATGCGTTTGCTGATGAGACCGCGAAAGAAACTGCACAGAAAGTGAAGACTAGAATGTATGTTGCAGGTCCCGCAAGATGGGTTAATGATGTTGGAATGTGTGAGAACACAATAGAGAGTGTGAAGTCGCTTCAAGCTGAAGCCACAGAGGAAGAGTTAAACAAGTGGAGAGAAAGTATGGGTAAGTTGGATGAGAATGGTTGTTGGATTGATCTGACAGAACATAGGCGTTGGTTGTTGCCTGATGCATATGTGCTTCCAGTGGTTACTATGGCACATGGAGTGGCACATATCAGTACGAAAGGTATATGCAAGTTGTTGGCTCCAGTATGGCAGAATGCTGGGATTCCCAAGTGTGCAGAGAACGTGGTCAAGAATTGCATAGTATGCTTGAAGTACAACCCTGGTAGGGGAACCCCAACTCCGGCTGGTCACTTTGCACCCCCATCATGTCCATTTGAAGTTTTGCAGCTGGACTTTATTCACATGGAAAGATGCAACAACCTGAAATATGTATTGGTGGTTGTTTGTGCTTTCTCAAAATGGATAGAGGCTTATCCTCTGAAAGATAACACTGCCCTATCCACAGCCAAAGCCCTTGTGAAGGAGTTTTTCCCTAGGTTTGGGATGCCAAGAATGGTGTGGTGTGATAACGGAAGTGAGTTTGTGGGTAAAGTGATGAAGAATGTATGTGAAGGGCTAGGGATAAAGCAGAAGTTCCACGCTGCAAATCACCCCCAATCAGCTGGATTAGTAGAACGCTACAATGGAGCCTTAAAGCTCAAGCTGGCTAAAATCCAGGCGAGCACCGGTCTTAAATGGCCTGACGCTCTACCTCTAGCACTCCTGTCCACCAGAATGACCATACACTCACGAGTGGGACTTAGCCCTTACGAGGTCGTCTTTGGCCGCCCGGCTAATGTATGGGGCGTGCCAAGACCGGCGAAATTTAGCGAAATAGAACATCCAGTACTGCTCGATTACCTGTATGATTTGACTGTTAAACTGCGTGTTTTGCACCAACAGGTACATGATACCCTTCCCCAAGCCTCTGAACCTCCTGGACACCCTATCAACCCTGGTACGTGGGTCCTGGTCCGAAATTTCCAGCGCAAGAGCAACGACGAGCCTCGCTGGATCGGCCCTCATCTTGTTCTTCTTTCAACAAGATCAGCAGTGCGAGTGAAAGGGAAGAAGCACTGGATTCATGGTACTCACTGCAAGGTAGTCCCCTTGCCTCTGCCATATGACCAGTGGGTCAAGGAGGGTATCGCCGACTCAGAGACAGACATTGTACCTCGCTTTGTACCATTCAGTGACGCACGCATAAGAGGCACAGCTTCAGACCAAGAGAGTGACAATATTCTGCAGGAAGCTGTGCCACCATCAAGTCGACTGGACACCACTGAGCCAGAACTTTTGTTTAAAGACCAAACAGCACCTGGCCGTCTCCGCTATAATTTGAGACCTAGGCCCATGGACAAATAAAGATTTCCTCATTATTTCCCTTTTGACATTTTTGCTCTCCCATCTGAAGGACTTTCTTGATTTTTGTTTTTCGAACCACCATCCGGGTTCTGCCGCAGGGTCGCGGTGCCAAGACTTTGGGGTACAGGCCGAAGACGCTAGGTCAACGGTTCTGGTTGGTCTAGGGCGTTTCCCTGGACTGACAGGCGTACTCTTTAGCAGAAGAAACTCATCCACCGCGAGCGGCCCGAGTAGAGGATGGAGTTTTTTAAGATGTAGAGACCGATTGAGGGAATGAACTTTAACGTAAGGATGTGCAGAATTGTAAAAAGTAAATGTTTTGTCTTTTTGTGCCTTTTTACACTGTGTAGCATAATAATGTTTATTGTAGGATTTGTGTTTTTCTCCGCTCCAAAGCCCATTGCACCCACTCAACAGCCTATATCTCTTTCTACTGCCTCCTCTCACTCTTTTCACCCTTTGCCTGAGCACGAACAGACCAGACGATCAGAGTTCGTAAATAACTCGTTTATCCAGCTCTTGCACCAGCACCAACTAGTAATGAATACGACCAATTGCTGGGTGTGTGGGTTAATGTCACATACTATTAACAAAGGTATTCCCTACCTGGTGCTGCCGTACAGTTACAATGGATCGTCATGGGCATTCCAAACCATGTTTCTCTATGCTCTAGATACATACTCCCCTCGCCAACCGCGTTCCATCAGACCTATCACCAATAATAAGGCTTTGATGAAAGGAGTTGCCGATATGAGTAGGGATATTAATGCATACTCCTCTATTCCCAAAGAAGAGTTGAGACCTTATGTAGGATGGAACGCGACGGGGTATAGTATTAGTCTGGGTGAAAGACAGCGAAAAATCTCATCTCCAATCTGGGTCGTACCCCACATGGGTCGGTTCTGCTTACAGGGTAATGGTCAGAATCCTAGAGCTCAACTGGGAAGAAGTGACTGTACTGAAACGTACACCTTCCCGTCACAGTTTTCCCCTGCGTTTTTGGCTGCTAAGGGCACATATTTCATCTGTCATGACCGAGCATATACATGGCTGCCCCCTGATTTCTCGGGCACATGTTATATTGCGAACTTGCTACCGCCGACATTTACTGCTGCCTCTGACTATCACAAGACCAGAGTTGTGAGAGGTGTGATTAGTAAGGAGGATACTGCCGGTCAAGAAGCAGGAGACTTCTTCTTGGGTTTCCTGCCGTTTTGGGGACCTATGGTCAATAGTAGGAACCTGAGACAGCTGACTCGGGTGGTTGAATCCACTGTCAATGTAACGGCTGGTGCCCTTAGTAATCTGACAGCTGAGCTCCAAGCGGATCGCCTTATGACTCTGCAGAACCGCATGGTTCTAGACGTTATTCTTGCAGACCGCGGTGGGGTATGCAAGGTCATCCAATCCAGTTGCTGCATTTTCATACCAGATAATGCTCCAACAGTGTATCAAGCCATCTCCAAACTCCATAAAATATCTGAATCCATACACGTGGATAAGGGAGATTGGTCACTGGTGGGGTGGTTCTGGGAATTGATATCTGCCTGGGGATGGAAAGTTCTGATGGTCATTGGAATGATCTTAGCCATTCTTTTCCTGTTCTGTCTGTGTATACAGTGTGCTCCTGCGATATGTGGTCTCTGTACTACCTTATGTGTAAGGAAACCTGTATCGAGGGACGAGCTAGGTAATAGGATGATGCTACAGCAACATCTCCATGACTTTGTGAACATTGACCTAGACTCGGATTAAGATGAGTATAGTGATTGCCTATGTAAGGGCAAAAGGAGGGTCTGTCGTACTTTAATATTCGGGACCGCGTAGGGGACAGGGCCCTACCCCTGTCTATCTTGGTATTAGCGAACCGCAAATGGTAAATGCGGCATGTACGAGTGCTTTATATATCGTTCTAGCTATGAATGCACTGTGTACACGTGATTCAGCTTCACTACGCGGGTTCCATTTTGGAAGCAGTGGCCATCTTGTCATTGCCCTCACATAGGCTATGATGGAGTTAATACGGGCCTCACAGTACATGGGCTTTCCCTCTGACTTCTCTGTGACCTGGGCAGCTGGCTCTGCTGCCCCGGGTCAAACCGGTCTCACGAGCTCCCCTTCCTCCGTCCACCTGTGATTAGCATCAGGGTTTGACCCGTCATAAAACCCTTTCATTCTATACAATCCTCCGGCTAATCTCTTCCACACCTGCTTGTTCCTGCTTTATGACTTGTTTCCCAAAACAGGAGATGCTCATGTTTATTGGGGGGTCTATTTACATCAAACGTGGGATCTGAACCTTACTGTGTAAATCATTGTGGGCTGGCCGAACTGGAATGTGGGATGGTCATCATGACTCTGCCTTTTCTTTGTAATGTACACTTGTATATTGCCGTATCATAAAACCTAGGAATGTATGCTTGAGGCAAGGAAAAGCGTATTTAAGATGAAGTCCGTTCCTATGATTTTCAGCAGTCTCCTGAGAACATACACGCTGTTGTACTTCTAGGATACCTGCCATTGGTCTGCAGCCAATAAACGAATCTTTGACTTCACCCAGAAGACTCTGTGTTTCTGTAGGTCCGGAACAGGGAGAACCCAGAAGTCATAGGGTGTGTGCCCCTGCACCGCTGGGACTAAAATACCCAGTACTTCAGTCCCTGCCCCACTGAAACTCTCACCATGTAATTACGCAAAATGCGCAAACGTATTAAAATGAAAGCACTTAAACAATTGATATTGTAATTGTCATGCGTTGCCTCAAATTAAGCCTATGGCCCTGGGAGTAATACCTTCTAAAGAAGAGCCTTGCTTTTAAATCACCGCATCAGCATGACTTAGCCCTCCCAATGATAATCGATTACTTACAATCCCCCTTTCTCATGAAAAACCGACACGCTAAAAGAGCTTCCAGAGCAATAAATCAGTCAGTCAGAAAATGCTCACTAAACGAGCCTTGCCGCTATACGCCACCCGCAAGGCACCCTAACGCTGTACCTGACGGCAGAAACCCAGTACCTTATCGGCGCGTGCGCGCGCCGCTCACCCGGGCTCACAAGCCCTTCTGCCGTATCTCTGCCCGATCGCGCAGCGGAACCTCCCTGTGCACCGGGACACACCGAAGCCTCTGCCTCCTCACTCGGCAACGCAAACCAGCCTCCCGGCGCCGCACCCAGGACGATAGAGATGCCTCGGTTTCCTCACTCGGCGCGCGAACCAGCCTCCAGGCGCCGCACCCTCGACCTGCCAAGAATCACCACCGGAACCAGGATACCTCGATGTAACGAACCTGCAGAGGAGAACAAACAAAACAGTTAAGCAGCCTCCTAGAGGGCTGCGACCAGGTGCTGTAAGAGCGCGGGACAAAGAGACAGAGTCCCGTGCTCCCCCGCCCTTTAAGCTCGAACCTGGGGTCAAACCAGTTCTAACTGGTCTGACCCCCAGCCCCCCCCATAACTCACCATGACCCGGAAGCGTATTAACCGCTTCCGGGCCATAGGTCACCATTGTGACCAATCGAACGCATGGCGCGCCCACCGCGTCACGATGACGCGGTGATTCAGCGCCGCGTGATCGACACACAAGGGCGAGGGGAGGAGGGGGTCGGTGCCCCGCCATATTTGCGGCGGGGCCGATGCCGGCCCCGCCTTTCGAGCTTCGGGGGAGAGGGGGTTCCCCGCAAGAATTTTTTTTTTTTAATCTGTGAAAATCATGCATTTTACAGTAAATTTGATGAAGCAAGACGGTTTATGAAGCAATAGTGACTGTGTAGACTTGAAATATTTAAACACAAGAAAAATATTCGCTATTTTTCAGAATAATAATTGTTTAGTTACTGTAGTGTACAAATTTTACAATGCAACAAGTAAGGTTTGTAATTATGTTACCTGCCCACATGGTTGTCTTGTCTGTCTACTCTCTGCAGTTCACCTGTCTAGCATTTTGTTCTTACAGTCTTGATATGATTTTAATAAAGGCATTTAATGATAACGACGTAGCTGCTCCATTCTGTAATTAGATAACTTTATAATGGACTTGAGATAGCAGTGCTCTGCTGCAAACACACTGGAAGTCCTGACTAATGCAGACGAGTAGTACGCTGTGTCACTGGGTAACAGCGAGATTATCCTTAAAATGCAGCCACCAAGATGTTTCACGCCTTGTTCAGGAGAATTCGAAACATGATCATCTAGACATATGTTTCGTTCCAATGACTGAACTCAGAGACCGGGTGAACTATCTGAACTCGGAGAAAGGGGCTAGCAGCCTTGTCTTGTATACGGGAGTACAAGAACAAGAGATGAAAGGAGGGGGTGGAGCTGGTAGGAAGTGGATAAGAGAGAAAGGAGGGGTAAAAAAGGAAACTGAGAAAGCAAGAGATGAGGGACGAAAGAAGAGAGTACGAGGGGAAGAGGCATGTAAGGGAAGAAGGAAATAGAGAGAGAGAGGAATGGAGGGAGAAAAGGAAAGTGTTAGGTAGAGGCATTAGAGTGAAGAAAGGAAAAGAATGGTAGAGGCATGGAGGAAGGAAAGAAAGTAAAGGAAAGACATGCAAGGAGGGAGGAAGGGAAGCCAGAGAGGGATAGAGACTGAGTCATAGAGAGAGGAAAGACATGGTTGAGGGCGAACTCGCCGTTCCAGGGGCACAGACAACAATAAATAAGAATGTGGCTGTGCAGGCTGTAGCGCTGGCGGAGGCCCGTGAAGGCAACAAACGAGACACCATTCATTCAAAATGGGAGGTATACCATGCCCCCAGGCTGGAGCTTTGCGCATGCGTCCATTGTATTATTAGATGTATTCAGCCTCAAGGAGGCTACAAAAGTAAGTGATTTGAGCAAACAATCACCTATTTGATAGCGTGACGTCACACAACCGCCCTCCAACGTGCAGCGCTGAGCACAATACTTTTGAAAAGGGGGCCTTTTAGAAAGCGGTGCCCTGGCTAACCAAACACTTTTTCCAAGCCTTACAACAACGTCTCTGTTAATCAGTAATTGCGAACACACGTTTCAGACAGCCATGCCTCAGCTTACTGGAATTGAAGCAAAATTTCTAACCAGAAACACGTCAGCGGCAGTTGGCATTCTCCTATTGTTTGGAATGATAAGTCGTTTGTAAACTGGTCTCAAAATAACTTATTTTCTTAGCTATGGATAAATCAAAGACAGTCTGTCCACTGTGAGTGACTATCCTTAGAGAGCAGACAAAGGCCTACTGCTGGAATTTGTACGAATCTCCACTGATTTTTATTCCGAGTGATCGGATTTCCTTTGGAAGCGGAGAACAAGCACTGCACCATGTTTTAATATTCACCATTTTGGATTTAGGAAGTCTAAGTGGAACTTACTTTGAATGTCAATGCTACTGCTGCCTTCCAGTAAGGTCAGGACGGACGATGGAGTAGGAAGGAAAGGTATGACTCATCGTCTCTCCCACTCTCTCTCGCAGCCTGCTTCTCCCCTCCTAAGCCCGCCCCCTCTTGTGACGAGTTTTAATTGTCTCCACCCACTCCCTTGTTCTTCCTATCTGCCTGACACTCCCCCTGCCATTGAAAAGAATGGAGTTCTGTGAACTCCTCCCAGGGCCATTGTATAAGTGCCCAAAAAGAACCCTTATTCACGGCAATGAAAGCTGTCACGCCCTCTGCAGTGATGTCACTGCTGTAGATTGTGCCTGCGGGTCGAAGAATACCTCGCCCAGCCGGCATGCGCAGCAGGACCGTACCTCTGCAAAGTTCCTCAAACACAGCTACCCTATTATACATATGAGAGCAGCAACCAAGTAGTACATTCGTTTAAGCTGCTTGGCGTTTTCTAATTCTTTTCATGCCTCTCCCCTAAAGGTGGCAGGGCAATGCCTATTTTGCCCATTAATACCAGCCGCCCCTGATTATATTTCTCATACTCTAGCATTCAGTCTCCAACTGTCTTTATTGACGACCTCTTGCTGCCTGGACCTTCTGCTACACGGACCTTTGCCTTTTGGAATCCTGTACTGGGCTGTTGTTTAGTTTGCTGCCCCACTGCTCGCCGGACCCGCTTCGCGGGTCCCGCATCGCAGAGGAAATCGGCGGGGGGCTTGTGCTTGTGCAGTGGCTGTGATGACTGGGGAGTCTTGGGGCATCGTTGCAGGGCTGCGAGCGTCTCTGCAGGGACTCCATCTCCCAGGAGTCCCTGCCTGGCCAATCTGCATCACCTGGCCCGCTCCCCTGGCTAGCCCCGCCCCTGCGCGTCACATACTTTCTATATTAGTGGCGTCTGCTTCCCCTGCGCGGGAGCGCGCAGGAGCGTCCCGGGAGAAGCCCGGGACAAGGGCGGGACCGTCTGTGGCCGTCCGTGGTCGGTTGTGGTTGGGTTGGCCCACCCCCCTCGATCTGTTTTGTTGTGTTTGTACCATAGCCTCATTTTGTCTATAGGGTGGTATTGTGGATTTTTGCTGGTTTTGTTTGTATTTTACCATCCTTAGGTGTTTTAGCCCCCCTATAAAACATGCCCTTACGTTCAGGGAAAGAACGTTCTGTGAATTTGCAGACATCTAGTGGGGTGGTATCTGGCCCTCTAGATGCCTTTCTAATTAGAGCAACGGGCATTTTGGAAAAGGAGAGAGCCTTTGCGGAGAAACTGCTTTCTCTAGATCTTATTACTGGGAAACGCTCATCTCTAGGTCGCATTGCCTTAGCGCCAAGCCCCCAAGCACCCGCTATGAGCGCCACCCAGTTATCGGTTCCCATTCTGGTGGATGTTCATCCCGTGGTGGAGGGGGAGTTTTTGAATTCATCAGTTAGCAACTCCCACACCAGTGTTTTGCCTGGTAGTGGGGGAGGGGATAGTGTGCTATTAGCAAGCCCAGCCTTACTGGACTCTACTAACGGGGACTCACAGATGAACATACCTGGAAAGAGAAAGAGAAGGAAGGGCCGCCAGAGGGGGGGTGCAACTAAAAAAATCCCGAAAGTAAATAGTACACTCCAGCCCACCAGTGCTCCGGAAACTATTACCTGTCATCAGTCCCCTATGATCATAAGCAATTCTCCTATTCCCCCCTATGAATCACCTAGGAACTTGGCTACCAGTTCCAGTAACAATTGTAAAGATAATGGCCTTATAAGCAAAATAGAAAAATTATTAAAAACACTTATGCTTCCACTATTAGAGCGCACTAGACTTATGAATTCGAAACTGGACGCTCTTGAGAACCTGGTTAATGGTAATATGGGCATGTTAAACAAGCTAATAAATGCACAAAAGGTATCATCCACTTTATCTGATATTCTAAACCCCCAAGGAGCTGTAGGTACTATCAAGCAGTCCCTTCCAGCTACTGCTAAACAATCTAATACCCGATCTGTTTTAACCAACTTTGCAAGCGTGGCCCCTAGGGGAGGGAGCTCAAATACTAATATAACATCTAATAGCAAAGCAGGTGTTGCTGCACAAGTCTTGCCCACCACGAAGGTTAGCTCCAAACCTACCACATTGCCCAAACCAAGCACCTCCAAATCCACTGCTGCTGCCCCTGCTTTGAATTCTTCAAGGGGTGGTCCCAAGTCGATCTCACATACTAAGTCAAGCAATAGAGTACAGGGGAGTCATCAGAACAATCAAACTAATCCCGCTGTGGCCCCACAGAAGCTTAACAAACAGGGTCCCCCCTGCACTGATTTACCCTCTGAGGCCACTCCTTATACGATTGTCTTAACAGGCGTCTCAACCCTAAGGGAAGATATAACTGAATCCTATGGGGTTCTTAAAAACAAGGTGGTCTTTTGGTTAAATAAAAACAGACCCCTTCCCCCATCCTCTGGCACAGAAATATTGAGTGTGAGGAGAGTACACTGGGTGGGGCACTGTCCGAAGGACCTGGAGGGGGATTGCATTGTGATAAATTTCAGGGACCCTTGGGTGGTGGACCATATATGTAGGGATGCTAGATTTGGGAGGATGGGCGATGTGCAGTCTTTAGGCCTCAGTTATTTTTATCCCAAAAGAAACACAGTGCCCTTTTTCAACCCCCTAATGTCCAGAAGAAATGTTGGGAGTGTACCGGTTGTTAGGCTTCCATACTCACCTTTTCTCCCCCAATTACACAACCGTTTCGAACCACTCTCTGGCCTGGAGGGTATCAATTGACTTAGTCCCGAACCTGGTAGAGGGAGTCATTGTAGCATCCCCACTATTGGGGTTGCATGCCTATCCAGTGAGGGTGATGGGCTTTATGAGCCGGTCAAGGTCCCCGAGCGAGTGCTAGGGGGTAGTTCGTCGGTTGGTTTTCCACCACCCGAGGGTGGGGAGACAATATCAGAGCATGGGGACATGAATCGAGCTGCTCCAACCATGCTGGACTCTTCACTTAAAATAGCCTCATGGAATATCGCTGGCCTAAAGGGACGAATTGGCTCAGAAGACTGGACAGATTTCATAGACAACTATGATATCTTATTATTTCAAGAGAGTTGGGCCCCTGAACCGATATTTCGGGAAGGCTTTCTTAATTTTTTTAAACCAGCAATCAAGGGTACTAAGGGTAGAGCTTCCGGGGGCCTGGTAATCTGGGTTAAGCAGTCCATTAGTTATAGACCAGTGGAAATTTTGGTTAATAACCCCGATCTTATGGGAATTAAGTTAATCAAGGAGAAACATCGGGAAATCATTGTTATTAATATATACGCTCGAGGACATCCCGGTGGGCGATGTCCGGTCATCTTAGAGGAGCTGGATTCTTACCTTGAACTTATTGGGAGGGATAAATTAATACTTATTGGGGGGATCTAAACTGTACTTTCGAACCCCTGTTAAGCGATGATGAGGATTTGGGGTCTGAGGAGGATGCTGTGTGGAATATCCCATCCCTGTCATTAAATAATATCAAAAATGCCACAGAAGCAGCTCTGCATTGGGCAGGGCTGTGTTTGGAGTGGGGTCTGAGAGCGGCTAATGGTCGCACGATATCTGACAAGGCTGGTAAATCCACATTTGACAATGGGTTAGCCAAAGTAGAATTGATTACATTCTGGTTAAAATAGAGTACTGGTCTCTCTTGGAAGACATGGCTGTCATTGACCGTCCCCAGAGTGATCATAACCCCTTGTCCTTAACCCCTTCGGTGCTCATGACGGAACGGTTCCGTCATGAGCCACGGTTGAGCTGTGCTCATGACGGAACCGTTCCGTCATGACCCCGCCCGCGCAAGATTCCGTCAGCACAGCGGCGGAATCTGCGCAGCATGGAAGGGGTTAAGTATAAAGCTCCCTGGTGGACTTGTTAGATCCCCTGTAGCCTCGTGCATCACTGCCGAGGCTATCCTAACCAATGATAGAAGAAGGTTTAAATGGAGCAGGGTTGTGGAGGACCCCACCCTGCTTAACGGCATATCATTGGAAGTATCATCTACCTTGAATGCCATAGCGAACCTATCTCCGAACAAGGGTTTTATCCACTGGATTAGTGATTTGCACGAGCAGTTTTTTATTAAACTCAAGGCCCTCCTTACCTTACCACCTAAGCTATGGAAACTAAAAACTCCCAGTTCTAGTAGGAAATGGTATAATAAAAAATGCAGGGAAGCTCATAGTGGGTTAATAAAAGCCATCAAGTCTAGGGTGACCACCGATATTAAAATGGCTCGCCAACGGTATAAAAAGGTCCAGTGGGAGGCGAAGAGGGAGTGGGACGAAGCCCACTGGACAAACTTGCTTGAGGCTTGCCTTTCGTCTAACCAGACTATGTTTTGGGAAGTCGTGAAATGGGGCAGGAACCCCGACTCCCAAACCCCTGCAAATCATGTACCAGTAGAAGCATGGGTGGACTTTTATTCAACCCAGTTTAGGGACCCAGACTATAAACCTCTTGTTGACCCGGGGATCTGCGCGCCTTTGCCGCCCCCCCCTGTCATCCCCTGGTGTTTACGAATGATGACTCCAAGACTGCACTTTGTTCGGTTCAAGCAGGAAAAGTCCCTGAGATGGATTGCATCCTGGCAGACTTACTTAAAATCGACCCCCACCTTTGGGTTCCCTACGTTACTCAGTTCAGGGGTGGATGGAGTCGGAGAGCATCCTTTCTCCGATGCAGGCTGGCTTTAGATCAGGTACCAGCACCATTGACCAGGTCTTCAGATTTATTCTGATATACTGGAAGGTGGTGCTGTTGGGCGGCGGGTCTATCTACGCCGCCTTTGTGGACCTAAAGTCCGCCTTCAATCTGGTGCCCAGGGCAAAATTGTGGCCTGTTCTGGGCACCTTAGGAATGCCACAAGAACTCCTTGAACTCCTGGTAAGATTACACAAGGGCAATTTTGCTAGGGTGAGGTGGGGAGGTCAAGGGCAGGTGACGGATATTTTCCCCGTAACACGGGGTGTCCACCAGGGGTGCATTTTAGCACCTACCCTCTTTTTACTGTTTATTGACCAGGTGGTGAAGTTCTTTGCAGACACTCCTACTGATGCACCGACCCTGGGTGGGACTAAATTTCCCTTGCTCATCTTTGCAGATGACACTTTAATCTTATCAAAGACGCGTAAGGGCCTCCAAACGGCCCTAAACAGATTTGAGGATTTTTGTAAATTAAACGATCTGCAAATAAATGTGAGCAAGACTAAATTTATGGTTCTAAAAAAAATCGCCCCATAAAGAGTTGTGTAAGCATGAATGGTGTGGGTCTGGAACAGGTGGAGGTTATGACTTATTTAGGAGTAACTCTAGACTCTCGGCTACGTTGGAAGCCCCAGGTTGATGTTCTTCGCTTAAAATTTGCACGCCTCACGGGCTGTTTGATCCAGGAGCAAAAAATGTCTCTTACCAAAAGGGTAATACCGGCACTTAAGATCTATGACGCAAAAATTAGTTCAGCTATACTGTATGGGGCTGACCTGTGGGGTTTTTTGGACCTATCCCCTTTGGTAACATTCCAAAACAAATTTTTGCGTAATTTGGTAGGACTACTCCAATCCACCCCAATCAAACCTCTCTTGTTGGACATGGGTTGTAAGTCTATCAAAGAGATGGCACGATATCGGTTGGTTGCGTTGTGGAGACGGATTTGGATATCGCCGGATCTAAGTCTCTTTGCTACTGAAATTGCGGAAGTAAGATCTATCCTGGGTTCTAGCAACATCACTTGGTTCCGTGAAGTGAAAAAAATCCTGGATGAAATGGGTCTTATCCAACTGTGGGATTCCCCGGGGAGTTCTGTTTTCCCTTCCAAGCAAGCCTTCAAGTCACTGTACTGGGCATCAGTTAGACATCAATCCGTTGTGTGTTCCGATGGCGCTTCCCTTTCTGGCAGATTTCTGGTGCATAAATTAGATCCCTCTCTGGAGAATTACTGGGATGTTATCACCAAGAGTCTGGACAAAAAATTATACCACCAGTTTTGAGTAGGTTGTTTGCCACTAAGGTCTTTTTCCAAAAAATGGGCTGGTAGTTCGAATGAGTACTGCCCCTGGTGTAACAATCAAAAGGAGAGTGTGGGCCACTTCTTCTTTGCTTGTCCCGCTTATCATGCCCCAAGGTACAAATGGATTAGCCCATCTTCCAACGGATGAACATCAGAAGATGCATAGAGGCATTGTGGGCCCTAAGAACTAACACCTCAGAATTGGTTGTAATTGGGGTAGCAAAGTACCTAGGGTGGGCTTGGGTTATTAGAGCCAGACATTCCTAATTATCCTGGTTTTTCAATTTTAACATTGGGTTTTACTTTACTTTATATTGCGTCTTTAAATACTGTTTAATTCTTTCTTAAATCGTGCATTGCTATGCACTAATATGGTGTTTTAAATAATTTGCATGTATGATTGATTGATCTTAATAGCTTTTTATGTAATTGTCTTTTATGATATAACAATCGAAATAAAGACGTATGAAACCTGAAACCTGACAACCCTTGGTCGTTCACCGGTGGAGCTGTACCATGCAGCTATAGAGGAGTCTGGCTATGGTTCACCCCCTTGGCCATCAACTACCCAGCAGGACATCGGACATTGTTTTTCACATTTCTTCTTGGTTTTATCTGTCTTCCTCATGGACTGCTTTAATTGCACTACTTCCCCTGAAGTACTTTCCCCTCTCCGGTCTTCCTGTCACTTTCTCCATTCCTCTCCCCTGTTTCCCCCCACCTCCCCCTACCTTCCTTCCCCATATGACGCGAGTCTTGGTTTAGGATATTTGTAGCTGCAACAGTAACTGTAACTGATGCAACTTCGTAACCTGTAATCAGCGGATCCTCATGTAAAGCGCTCTGATACCTTCAGGTCTAGCCAGCGTTATATAAAACTTTTCAAATAAATAAATAAAATTGGTTAATTCTGCCGAATGCCAGTTCCTACTTCTCAGTACCTTTTACTAAAATACTTTAGGCGCTGTCTTTCCAGCTTGGGACTATCCACAAAGGCCATGATGCACTTAGCATTTACAACAAAAGAGAGGAATGGCAACAAAAACAATAATCCATTGTCCACGACGTCTCAGAAGCATTTTAAAGAGAGACATTAGTGTGCTCAAAACCCACTTCCAGGAAGAAGGCACTATTAAGATCCACACCCTTCTCATAAGTGACCTAAAAGATACCTGGTCGCCCGTGCTAGCTGTGCAGAACCCACACCTCAGCTCCGATGAAGGTGGGTAAGACTAGAACCGATGGCAGCTCCGCACTTGACAAACAAGACTAGCATGGCTTTCAGCAGTCTACTTGCCGCAGACAATTCAACGTAAAGCTCTGGCATGCAGAGTGTTTCTTGGAGATACTCACGAGAGATCTCATTACACCAGGGCAGTATCTTCTGCCTGCTAGGACTTCAGGTTAGCATCAGATAGATATTAACACCACAGCGGCCTAAGTTAAACATCTCTGTGGACTATATTTTGGAACCACCTAACTCCCAAGTATTCACCACTTTGTTAGTCAACATGGACTAGATTTCTAAGCTAGGGCGTGATGTTCCTTTTCACAAAATCACGACGGAAGTAAAGTTAACTTAGAGTTTCCTGGACCATAAAGCTAGACTTCATCTAGTGATGAATTGGGTTCCCAATGCAGGGCATACTTGTGGTCCGAACTAATGAAGAGACCGGAAATCCTCCATTCCAAACCTACTAGTTACCGTACTCAAATTGATGGGCAGACTGAAAGGGTGAACTAGTCAATACAACAGTACTTACAAGGGTGCTGGAATTATGTGATTCTTCTGCAGCTGTGTTTTCTTCCTAATTATGGATTTTCTGCACCTGTGATGTAATCCATCATCTTCTGAGTAATTTGTAGACTTTAGCAAACAACTATTTCTAGCTCTGCTGGATCAAATGCTACTAAAAAGGCTGCCACTTGTGTTGCCATACAGTGGCAGCTAATTTTTCAGTTTCTAATTGCTATATTTAGGTGTTAAACTGATAAAAATTAGGTGAAATACAAAGTCAACGTGCAAAAATGACAAGATACTGTGAAATAATACTGCTTCAAAATGTGTCACATTAAGCCACATAATTCAACGTTTCTTTCTGCATAATTTAATCAACACTGCCGCATAATTTGGCCCTCCCCTGTCACATAATTCCAGTGTCCCTGAGTACTTACGGTGCTTCTTATTGAATCACCAGTGTGTTTGGTTATGATGAATCTCTCTTGCACAATTCTCATATAATAACTCTGCATAGTTCACAAGAAACTTCCCTGTTTTACTACCCATATGGTCCCCACTCCAGAGTGCTTCCCTCCATGATACAGTCTTTTCATTTCTCTCCATATCAGAAGTATTCAGAAAGCAGTAAACCAGCACCTCATTAAAGTAAAATCCACAGATAAATCGCAGGCTGGCTTACATCAACATTGAAGACTGCACCTTCTTACAACATTGGACATAGAGTATGGTTATCTACCAAGCCGCTCTCTATTTCAGGTCCCCACACAAAGCTCACACCGAGGTTTGTAGGACCTTTTAAGATATTACGAAGGGTAGGTAAAGCAGAAATCAGACCACACCTACAGTCAAGGTGGCAGATACACTCTGTGGTCCATGTTTCTCGAGTAAATCCTGCTACGTCAGAGTTAGAAGGTAGATGCTATCATAGACTTAAAAAATTGTCACAAACAATTGCATTATCTAGAGGCATGGAAGGGATGTGACATTTATGGTCATGGTAGTCATCTCAATGTTGATATGCTACCCGGCAAGTTAAACAATTCCACATAGAGTTCCCCTGAAAGATAAAAATCACCTTTCTGATAACCTTGGGGCGAGGGTCAGCATTTCATCACATACACAGGGTAGGGCTCGCACAGACCTCATGTAGTAAGATCTTGTGCAAATAGAGACATTCTACCATAATTTCCTGAGGCAATTACATAGTTACCCGAGATATACAGGGCCAGGGTTGGAGGCTTTGGAAGTTGAGATAGTGTTGCATAAGAACAGATATACCGCTAACCACTAGGATGGGATTACCTGGCATCAGGTTCACTTCTTAGTCATTTGCAACAGAGCATTTTAGCACCATTGCAAACATGGCCTTCTGTCTGGCAACATCTTGTGTTTTCTTTGGCTTTCCATTCCTGTACCGACTTGGCTTAGCATTTCAACACTTTTATTGTGTTCTCCCTTATTCAGTTCTCTGCTTATCTTGATTTTGCCCTTTGCTTTGTGGCTTTCCCCACCTCTTTTCGTCAATACTTGTCTGTTTGTCTTATGTTGTTCCTGCTGTGCAAGATTTACTGATCTTTGGCATTGTGGGGACCAGCACTGGTATCCTTGTCGATATCTGGTCTCAACACCATGACCTTCCACCGTATCAGAGCAAGGTAAGATAATTATCAGTATTC
Source organism: Triturus cristatus (assembly GCF_964204655.1). Lineage (NCBI taxonomy): Eukaryota > Metazoa > Chordata > Amphibia > Caudata > Salamandridae > Triturus > Triturus cristatus. The sequence continues at coordinate 1,716,952,595 of NC_140589.1, read as the reverse complement.
TAAAGGCTCAGTCTTATTAAACTATTTTTTGCGGCTAACACTGTTATAGTTACCCTTCTTACCAAGAGCAGATACCATCTTCTTCTGTTAAGACAGACATGCAGTCTACCGGTCCAGAAGACTACACCAATCCGGTCTGGGATTTTCCAAAGCCATCCTGCAACTGCAAGCGCTCCTGTGCTTCTCTTTCCCTTCCCAGTTTTCTTCATTATTTTCCATTGAGGTGAGTGAGTCCTCAGTACCTTTAAAGACATTTGGGGAAGGTCGGTATTTGTAGCAAGTTCACTGTTCAATGAGAAGATTTAAAACTTTCCAGAAAGTGGTGTGCTGTTGACCCGAACTAATGTATCACTGTTGCCGTTTTCCCCTTTTATTCCTTGTATTACATCCACAACTTCTGCAATATAAACAGAGTTACGGGTATTAGGAAACTGGGAGGATGAATAATCTGCACAGTCTTCTCCTCTATTCATGATAGACTGGCCTTTGGCTGGGGGTTAGCCCTTCACACAACCCTACAACGGGTGACCACCCCCTTTTGTGCCTAGCCTTTGGTTGTGTGCAGCAAGGGGGGTTGGCGGAAGTGCCTGACCTCTGACCATGACCTGCAAATAAGCCCCCCACCCACATGTGTGGCCACCCCCTCCGTAAGTACCCAACTTGCATTTTATTCTACTATTTCTTAAGATTTCAGGTACTATGGAACTCCATGGTACCCATCATGTAAGCTTCCACATCATGGTGCTTTGGTACAATGCAAGTTTTCATGGGGTGAAAGCTGGTACAACAGCTCCCAAGAGAGTACTGGAAGACCTCAAGGGAGGATCATGCTGGGTCCCACAGAAGTCCTGCTGTACCAATGGCCTGATTTTTTCAGCACACCCGCCCCACAGTTGCCTGGGTCAGGGTGTCCCTACCATGCTCCTGTACATCCTTCTTAGTAAACATTTTCAGGACAAGGGAACCAAGTCCCTGAGTCTTGTAATTGTGGCTGTAACATTTTCTTCAGAGTTGCATCAAGCCAATTAAGTTGCTCGGTACCACAGTACGAGTACCATGACCACAGTACTGAAATGGCCAATGGGAGAAAAAGGTCCCTTAGCCAATCACAAGGCCCTATTTTTCAATTTTTGGTAAAGCAGCACTACCCCAGAACAAACCACTGCATTTCTCTGGACAAATGTAATGCCCTTTCTAATCTCAGTGTTTCCTTAATCCCTCTAGGCAATAATAACAACCCTATATTGGGACGCAAAGCTAGCTCCTCTGCTGAAAGTCATTCAGTTGCCAATATGCATGCACTACACACAGGCTAGTTCAAATGTATATAGTAAACGTTGGCGGGAGAGAGGCCTTGAGAAGCATTGTGGAGTATATATGACTATGATCCCTAAATTTAGAACTAATTTTAGGGAGGATGTTGAGTCACTTAAGAACAAAGCAATACAATGGATTAGATACAAATGCCATTGCTATTCCATCATATGGTCTGACATTGCTTGTGCCCATCAGCCTTCCCTTAGTTCTGACTCCTATGATTACATAGAGTTGGAACCTATGCATGCATAGGGCTTTAGTTGAATACCTTATTTCCTTAGATCAACATACTCAACCTAGCACTAATGATATGAACAAATCTTTTATCCATTTGAAGCTCAATCCCCTCTAGCCCCCTACATCTGGTTGTCAAGGGTGCTACAGAGAGGGAATGGCTGCTGGAATTTAAATTGGATAACTTCTCTGTTCCCTTTCCTCCTGGGGTTACATGGCCCATAACTGCTAAAGGAAATGCCAGTACCACCTCTAATAGTTCAAGTGGGGGCGGTCATCCCTGAAATTACGTTTTCACCACAGCACTTTCTGGATTACGTGAGGGGTTAACTATTGGACTTAAAGATGATGTGATAATTTCTTCTACCCTCAATTTAAAATGTCTCTTGTGGAACATGGGCCACAGAGCCAGTATATAGTAGTAGCTTCTCCTTCTTTTATGTTGAGGCTATACTATCTAATTGTGGTCGACCTTCTGTTTTTTTTTTTTACTATGGATTAATAAAAAATACCCGGGGCCTACACGACTGCCTACATCATTGTGGGCTGCGGGGGAGCCCAAAGACCCATATTGCACAAACTGCTCCCCAGCCAGCATCCATTCTAGTAATGGTAGGAGTCGGATCTTTTACTTTGCAGCCACCCGAGCGAGAGTAGCATTTTTTCCTGCTATCGTCTGGGTGGAAGAAAGGTTGAGTTCCCATGCCCGGGAAAATTTGGGCAGGGAATGCAGTTTATATTACCTGCTTGCACTCTCCCGGTTAGGGAACACAGCAGTGCCCTGGGGATTTGGGTCCCCGGTACACTGCAGCTGCCATCAGGCACTGGGGAATGGGATTGCCGTGGCCTGTGAGGGGGAACAGATGCCCCATATGCAAAATTTAAATCTGGGTCCTGGGTCCTGGGGGATGGGGGTCTAAGGGCATCTGTGATGCTAGGTGAGTGAGGGCCACACAGCCCTCTTCCTACAAAATATTTTCAGCTCTTGTGGATGGGGTCTCTGGGAGGGTGGCCACATGTTCATCCACTAAAATAAAAATTGGCCCAATGGGCTGGAGTCCCGAGGCTTTCTGAAGGCTCGGGGGATGCACATCCTCCTCCCAAATAATTAACATATAATCACTAGTGAATAGGTTCCCTGTCGCCTCAAGAAGGCTCAGAGAGGGGGGCTGAAAGCCTTCCTCTCCAATCAAATAGAAAGCGCTGACCTCATCAGGCCAGGACCCACCCCCTGGGCGGGTTATTTCTAAAAAGCGCAGTAGACTGTGCTTTTTATTTTAAGCAGGCCTTGGATCGTCTATGGATACTCAGACCCATTAAAATAAAACGTAAACTACAGGGTCATTTCCATGCCTCAGGTTTCACTTCCCATGCTTGAGGAGTGCTTATTTGGGTAGATTCCAGGGCAGGAATAAAGTTGCAGGAGATATGCGCAGATGCAGGGAGAAGGTATGTGATGGCCCGCTGCTATAAGGGTGGGTTGGCGATATTGTTGGTGGGGGTCTATGGCCCAAATTATGACGATACGCAGTTCTATCACTCACTTAATGCTCGCTTACATCAGGTTGGTGACCTCTCTCAGATCTGGGAGGGGGAACTTTAATTGCCTATTAGACCCTACACAAGATCAGTATAAGGTCCCCCCAATGGACCGTCCCCAGCTGCAAGTGCCATCCTTGAAATTGCAGATCGCACTGAATTGCTGGACATATGGAGGCATCGCTTCCCTTGGGTGGGAGGTACACTCATTACTCTAGTGTGCACAACGTACACACTCACATAGATCTCTGGCTAATATCTAGGAGTATGGTATCTAGAGTCACCAGGTGCGAATCGTAACCTCGCACCTACTCTGATCACTCCCCAGTGGTCTTGGAGCTCCGCCCTCGGAGCCACAGCCTTCACCTGGAGAGTCCCCCTGTGCTCACTCCTAGATGCAGTTTTTATGCTGAATTAGCACAAACCATAACAGAATTTTTTTACCAATATTGATGGTTCGGTCGACAGTTTTACCATGGTGTGGGAAAAGTTTAAGGTCATTATCAGGGGTGTAGATATCGCCAAACATGCGGGAGTGCTCAAATCTCTCAGAGGTAGTCTAGCACTTCTAGAAAAGGAAATAGCAGACTTGGAATTGATATATCAAAGATCGGGAGATCGGCAAACCCTAAGCGAAATATGAGCTAGGCTGCAAGAAGGTTGCCGCTATTGAAGTCAAACATATGGGTAAATATGCAGTTGTGTAAATGTATGGGGAGGGTGAATGACCATGGGCCACTTTGGCTATGCTTGTACGTCCAAAGAGAGAATCCAAGGTAATTCTGGAAATCCAGGATGAGGGAGGCACCTATGTATGACACAGATCAAATAGCAGATAGATTTTGAAGTTACTATGCTAACTTCTACTGTTCCTGTATCTCTCTGGATGATAACGCCATTCGGGCTATCTGGAACACACAGCAATGACGTGACTCACCACAGAACACAGAGAGCACCTGATGGCTCCATTGGACCCTAGGAAGATATTCATTGCACTAGCAAGCAGGCAATCTGGGAAGGCACCAGGCATAGATGGACTTACGGTGGCCTTTTAGAAGGCCTACCAGGACCTTCTTTTACCGCATTATGTCACACTATTTGAGGAGATAGTGCAGACTGGAAAATGCTCTTGTGAATGCATGAAGCCTTGATTGTTACGCTACTAAAACCTGGCAAACAACCAAATCAATGCTCCTCATATCGGCCATTGTCCTGATTAAACGTTGACACTAAATTGTTTACCAAAGTTCTGGCCAATAGGCTGGCCCTGATCCTGCTGGTGGGGGTAGTGCGTCTGGAGCAGGCCGGATTCATACCGGGACACAATTTAACTAGCAATCTCAGAACACTGATTGACGTTGTGCAGCAGGTGGACACAGAGATGAGAGCGGCAGCCGTTTTCCTGGACGCTGAATCAGTGTTCGATGTTGAATAGGAATTCATGATGGCAGTGCTCAAACAAATTGGATTGGGGATGTCTACCTGCGTTTGATCAAGGGTTTATACACCAATTCAGTAGCACGAGTTAGAGTTGGTACCGTTATCATGCCCCAAATTATGATCACCAGGGGCCCTCGTCAGGGCTGCCCATTATCGCCATTACTGTATGTACTGGTAGCCGAACCGCTAGCTTGCGTGCTCCGGGAATACCATGGGCATAGAAGGTTGCGGTTCCCTCGGTATAATCTTGTGATATCTTCGTATGCAGATGATACCTCGTTGTATGTTCGAGACCCGTAGAGAAAACTTTCACTTATGCTCAGATAAGTGGTGTAGTTTGGAGGCCTTTCGGGTCTCAGTGTTAATTAGGATAATTCTTTAATCTTCCCCCTTACCCCATCCATGAGGCCTTTGACCTTAGAGTTCCCTCTCCGGTGGATATTGGACTCAGTGAGATATTTGGGGATACGGTTTCATACAGATCCAGCGGTTGTCTTGACAGACAACTATGGGAAGGCAATACATAAATTGGAGGAGGATGTGAACCGCTGGATTAGACCACTACTATCCTTAATGGGGCAGATAGCCCTCAGGAAGATGATTGTTCTCCTTTGGTTCTTATTCCTATTCCAGAATATCCCTATTCTCCTATCATGGACGATTTTCACTACCTTACATTCCTTACTTATCATGGGCAAGGAAACAACCAAGGGTTCGTTGGGAAGTCCTCACCTTGCCAGTAGATATGGGGGGCCTCAATGAGCCCCGATCTGGAATCATATTATAAAGTACTTAGACTGAGATGCTGCAGCCCGCACACACTACCCCAGATGTTACTCCATCCCCCGACAAGAAGAAAGAGTGTAATTGACTCCTTAAACACCACAGTATATTCCTGGGCTTGTCTGCTAGGGGGACAGGTTGGCTCACTGCTCTACTCTCCTTTGAACCCAATGGAATGGTGCTCTTGGTTCTCAGCGGGGCAGAAAAAGGGAGTGAGGACTGCCTTACACACACTGGAGATAACAAGGTTAGGTGATTTGTTTAAGGACGGGGTTGTTTTCGAATTGAGAGAAAGCCCAACGTGTAGAACACCCACCTTCGGCTCTTACACAATATCAGTGTCACAGAGTCAGACGTGCATTGCGAGCTTTAGAGGGGGATGAGTTGCAGGATTCCCCAGATATGCCAGTGCTCACATCTTTGATAAAATAGAGTGCCCCCGTTAAATTGATAACAACACTATATGCTCACACGCAAGAAGCACACAGACCAGGCATGATTAAACCAAGACTGGAGTGGCTGAGAGATCTAGGCAAGACCATAGATGATGAAACATGGCAAAACGTCTGCTCCAGAACAGGTAAAATATCACTAAATGGGAGACACTGATTAATACACTTCAAATATATAAATCAAGTTTATCACACACCAGAAAGGTTATTTCGGTATGTACTACGGGACACAGCAAAGTGCCAAAGGTGTTACGAGAGCGAAGCCGGGTTTGCGCATGTGGCCTGGAGCTGTCCAGGAGTGTACGATTTTTGTGTAAAGATCTTTCTGGAACTGGGTGCTATAACTGATTCTCCCATAGAAGTGGATCCGCTGCTATCCCTGCTGGGAGACAACAGAAAAATAGGAATAGAAAACAGGAAGCTAGTAGCTAGATTCCGACAATTGCGGAGTGGCAATCGGGTATGACATACTGTAATGTGCATTCAGATGTATTTAGTGAATTCCTGCCACCTCAGAGCCACCCCACAAGCTACTGGGCCCCATTTCAAGTATACTTGGTGAGCAGAGGCACGGATGAATCAGAAAGGGGACAAGAGGGGATGTAACAACATTGTTGTGTTATAATTGCAAAAGAGGTTGTGCCTTGATCAATACACACTGTTATAGGCTTACGGTATCTCGGAACGTGATCAATCAGCTTTTGCTGGATGGTGGGTCGACCATCATTCAATAACTGTCCAAGCACGCAAAATGTTTACCATTCAAATGCTTTGATGTTTTAATCAATGTAATTGTACTAACTTTATATTGTATATGCATGATGCATGATGACACTAGTGGGGACCATGATGTAGGAATGCATGGTTCTTACAAACTGTCAAAAAATAAAATATTAATAAAAAAAAAGTAAATAAATTATTTGACACCAGAATGACAAAAAACCAATCAGTAGACTTAAAAGCACAAATCGCCACCTGTGGTGATATGGTCGTGCCAGAACGGGACAAAGTCACAGTTCACGCCAACCACGTTGGAGCGCTGGCCAGCTACAGAGACCAAGTTAAGCCCGCTGATCAAAGTAACTTACATCCTTGTTGCAGAGCATTGCAAGGTCCCATGTTGGGGATGCAGCAGAAGTGCACAGCAGGTGCTGTGCTGGTGCCCCAAAGGCGATCCCGTCTGTGCCCGTCTGCACCTGGACTGCCCCCAATGCCAGGAACCCTGGTCTGATCACCACCCAGCAAAACACTGAAGCACTCCTTGTAACATTAGACCCCAGACACCATTCCCACAACTGCTGTCATATCATGCCTCACCACAGTAGGAGCTTTTACCTGCATCCACTGCCGGTTGTCCAGCAGCCACCCACCCACGAACCCCAGGAAAATATTAACAATGCCCTTAACACCCCAACCCAGTAAACAAGCACCTACAACACCTATATCTCCACCCCGCAACACACGCCACAGCAAACCTACTCATCAACACCCACTGGCATGCATGCTTACATGATCACTCTTCAAACACAGACCTGAAATATGGGAACTGCTGAGTAGCAATGCTCCCAACATCCTCTTCATCACAGAGACCTTTCTCAACTCCTCATCGGCTCCTGACATTGCCACAGCAATCCCAGTGGGCTACCTAAAAGTTTGCTCGATGGGATAGCCTTAACGAACCAGGAGGAGGACTTACTGTCATCTACAAAAAATCCATCAACTGGATAACATCCACAGAGAACGCCACCCCATTCATGGAACACCTGCACTTCCAGCTGCAAATTTCTGAAAACTTCACCCTGAAAGAAACCCTTTCCTACTGTCCACTCAGACCACGAGCCAACTTTACCAATCTCATCACCAACTTTGTCATTTCATTCACCAGCAACTCAAGAGCTTATATTCCCCTCAGTGACCTCAACTTTCACCTGGAATACTGAAACAACCCCTGCTCCACAGTAATCCTTGAAGGCTTAAAGAACAGCATACTCATGCAGCTTGTCCCAGAACCAACACACACCGCAAAACACATACACCGGACCCCATCTTCACCACAAGTGACAGCATACAACTCCACCACACCACTCACATGTACTGGCCACTCCATCATCCACTTCCAAATCAACACACCTCAAGTCAACACCCCGCCCAGCTTCAGTATTCCAAGCCACAGCTGGGGCAAAATCACAGAAGCAGACTGGCTCAGCGCCCTCAGCACAGATCAACCTAGGCCCACAGACAACCTTGACAAGGACATCAACAACTTCAACAACCAAGAACTGTGCGGACTCCCTTGCACCTATCAAATCCAACAAGCATAGTAGATCAAACAAGCAAGCCAGCTGGTATATAGAAGACCTCCGAAACACCAAACGACATTGTCAGCAGCTAGAAAGGAAATGGAGAGCTATCCATGACACCACAGGCAGAACTACCTACAAGGCTGCACTCAGACGCTATCACTAGCAACTAAGAGACACCAAGAAAAAAGCACTAGTGGACGGCATCAAAGGAAGCTCCAACAGCTACAAGGAGATTTTCTCAATCATAAAGGATTTCACCTAACCGTTAACTACTGTCAACAGCATCGCTGCCTCCCAGCAACTCTGTGACAACCTATCCACCTTCTTCCACAGCAAATTTGGAAACATCTCCAGCAATTGCTCACACCAACCTAATGCCAGAGAACTTGTTACCAACCTACCCACCACTAACCAAGACAGCCACTTGACTGAATGTACAACCTCACCGGAAATGACACAGCAGCAATCATACAGACCATCCACTCGGGTGCCCCAATGGACCCATGTCCCCACTACATCTACAACCTGGGAACATCACCAATCAGCACCACCCTTACCCGCATCATCACCGCGGCTGCTACTTTTCAGGATGAATGGAAACTTGCAGAAATCAATGCCATCCTAAAGAACCCACAGCCACCCAAATTAACTGAGCAACATCCGACCAATCATCCTGCTCCCTATCCAGCTAAAATGATTCAGAAGGCCATCAACAAGCAACTCACAGCGCTCCTTGAACCTCAGTGTAAGAAATTGGGTTGTTAGTTGACTGGAGTGTAAGCCCTGATCAAGCAGCAACCATAATGCTTGTCAGGGTAAGGCACAAGCAAACCCCAAATTAACCTGTGCTCATCCTTTTGTTAGCTTGGCACAGAGCAGTCAGGCTTCACTTAGAGGCAATGTTTAAAGCATTTGTGGAATGCTTCAAACAGTAAAACAGTGAAAACCCACTACAAAAGGAGCCCACAACAGGTTTAGTAAAATAGAGTAAGTGGCAATAAATATAACAATACCAAAACAACAAAAGTCCCATGAGTATAACTGGCAATATTGAATTTTAAAGTTTATAGTGGAAAATAGCACCAAAAGGCACAAAGAGCCAATTGGAGATATCTGGCCATGCTGGACCAGGTCAAAGTCACAAGTTCAGGTCGATCAGGATGGAGTGTGGACTGGCTACAAAGATCCAGTAAGGCCCGTTGAATAGAGTACCTTAAATCCTGGTTGCAGGGCGTTGCATGGATCTAGATCAAAGAGGCTCAGCCGAAGTGATGCACCAGCTCCGAGATGTGGTGAGGCTGCAGTGCAAGGTCCTGTTGTGTCAACGTCAAGGCTTGCGATGCAAAGTCCCAGTATAGGGGATGCAGCACTCAGCTGCTAATGTGTCATTCAAAGAAGCTGCAAGTCTGCAATGCGGAGTCTGATGTCATCGAGATTGCCATTGAAGAGAGATGCGAGGACCTGGGTTGGAGATGCGCCACTCTGTCAGCGATGCGTCGGTTCTGATAACTGCAAGGGTGATGCAGGTCTTCTACGACAGATCAAATCCATGCAGCAGTGGTGATGCGTTGGTTCTGAATTTTGTACGAATGAAATCTGAGTCCAACTATAACATCCCTGTAACCTTTGTATTTTTCAGTGAAAAAAAATAAATATATATATATATATATATATATACTGTAAGTGTTTCGTAAGCATTTCTGAGACTTTAAGATCTGCAATAAGCTACAACATAAGTTATATTACTATTCTTTCTGTACTAGTAATTAGTCATACTATTTATATCATATCTCATCTTAGTGGCTGACTGACTGTCTTTATCAGTGTGAGTGGATGTCTGAATGGCGATTCAGTGTTTGTGTGAGTCGCTCTATGGGTGAGTGAGTGGTCGTCCGAGTGTTTGTAAGGATGAGTGAATGGGTATCTAAGTGGTTGTGAGAGTGTGTGAGTGAGTGTGTGAGAAGTTGCATGGGTGTGTCAATAGATAAGTTGAGATGCTGCATGTGTGAATATCTGGCTGTCTGAGTGGCTGTATGATTGATTAAGTGGGTGTATGAGTAGCCTTATGGGTGATTATATGACTGTGTAAGTTGCTGTATCGGTAAGAAAGTGGTTATGGGCAGTTGTATAAGTGGCTGTATGGGTGAGTGAGTGGGTATGTGAGTGTTTGCATGGATGAGTTAGTGGGTTTCTGACACGTTGTATGGATATGTGAATAGATATGTGAATTGTTCTGTGGGTGTGTGAGTGAGTGTATTAGTGTATGAGAGACTACATAGGGGTGTGAGTGGTTCTGTGGATTATGTCATCATTGATATCATCAGTGATGTCATTTGAGATTCACCAGTGATGTCATCAGTGATGTCACTGACCATGTCATCAGTAATGTAATATGTACGATCATAAGCAGTGCATTGCGGGGGTGTAAGTTATAATTAGCTCAAGTAACTATAACTGCTAAAGTTCTATGGTTTTGTATGAGTGAAATCTGAGCCTAACTATAACGTCCCAGTTATCTTTGTTTTTTTCAGTTAATTTCGGAGGTTTTAAAAAAAAAATATTTCCTAACTATAATGTCCCTGTAACCTTTGTTTTTTCTGTGAATTTCTAAGGTTTAATAAATGTTGTTTCCTAACTATAATGTCCCTGTAACCTTTGTTTTTTTAAGTGAATTTCTAAGGTATTTTGTATTTTATTTAATAACTATAACAACCAAGCTTTGAAAGTGTGTGTGTGAGTTAGTGCAAGGGTATCTCAGTAGGTCCGAGTGTTTGTGAGAGTGTGTGATAGTGTCTGCGTGGGTCTGTCAGTGGTTGTGTGACTGTCTGAGCATGTCTGTGAGTGGGTGTGTGAGTCTCTGAGTAGGGCTGTGGGAGGGTTCATGAGTGTCTGAGTGGGTCTGCGAGTAGGTCTATGAGTACATGAGTGGGTCTGTGAGTGAGTGCTTATGTAGGTCTCTGAGTGCCTGGGTGGGTTTGTGAGTGGTTGTGTGAGTGCGTGTGTGGGTCTGTGTGTGGGTGTGTGAGTGATGCTATGGATTTTGGCCATTATTTAAGGCATTTAAAAGGGAGTACCACAGACTCTTCTCTCAGCAGCAGATGGCAAGAAAGAACCCCCTCATCACAGTCACTACAAGATGATATTGCAACGAAGAAAGCAAGGATACAAACACCTCCATCAGAAATTACAGATAACTTTTCATGGTGTAAAGGGAGAGAAGACACACTTACTTTGCCTTGGCCATGCAAACAAAATTAGGATTATTAGTACTTTACAGAAGGGGAGCTTCAACTCGGGAATCTGCTATGTTTATATTTGTGAGTAGTTCCCTATGAGGTTTCATTTCGGTGGAATGAGCATCGTGCAGAATCAATCCTGCCCTGCAAATGTATCCAAGAAGAGGTCACCATTTTGTGCAACACCTCTACCCAAGTGGAGTACTTTTCTACTGGCTAATTAGTAGGTGCTACCTGGTTGGATAAATGTATAGTGCATCTCCTGCACTACAGCTGCATAAAGGATACCGGGGAAATGTCTCCAGTGATCTTGTGTGTCTGTAACTTTGCCTATGTGATTGTTCCGTGAGCCTCTTCACCAGATACCTTTACAAAGTGGAACTGAAGAGAAAACACACTTGGATGAGTTGTACTTTGCAGAAGTAAGTGTTTTTTTGTTTAGTGGCGATACAATGATATTCCTAGGCATGAGGAACGTGTCTTCAAAATTGGCAAAAAATGTGCATTTGGTGCCTTTAGATAAGCTGTCCATCATCCTGGGGAAAGGGTGGGAAGACATTGAATACCGCTAATGTATAAGCGGCAGGGCCAAAACAGGTGGAGCTTCTTGACAATTGTCACATGTCTAATTTTTAAATGTTTATAATTTGTTTCAGGTTTCAGCTGCAGATGACATTAAAGAAGGTGGCCGAGCAACCCCCCTCCCTGGGACAATATCTGCCTGGGGACCTCATCAGCCAGGGCCCAGTCATACTTCTCTGGGTGCCCCTAGGGTACCCAGTCTGCATTGCCAGCTCCCCACCTCCTGCTGGAGCTGGCATTGCTTTTATACACAGGGAGCTGCTGGAAATGCAGCCCCCTGTGTGTAAATGCAATTCGTTTGAGAGTGGGCAGAGAAACAGATAAATGCTCTGCTTCCAGCAAGCAAGAACATTTTCTTGCTCTTGCTTGCTGGAAGTGGAGTGCTTGCTGTGACATGGTGGAAGTGGCAAAGCTCCCACCAAGCCACAGCAAACAGCTATGTCCCAGGGATGCACACCATCATGACAAAGCATGAGCCGGCCCTGTGGGGAGGTGGCCAAGAGGGGGGCTGTGTGGCCCCCTCCTTTATTGTAGTGCCTGCCCCAGAAAGGTGGCGGTCCCCGGGGCAGAGAAGGACCTGGAAGGGGGCTGCATGGCAACCCTCCTATTTTAAAAGTGCATTTTACCCAATGGGGGGGGATGTTCCCTGGGGATCGGGGGGTGCTGCGTGAGGCCCCTCACCAATAAATAAATTAGCCCCTGGGAGGTGGTGGTCCCTAGGGGAGGGGGGTCCAGCAAGGCCCCCAATTCATTTTGTAAAAGCCCTGGCGAGGTGGTGGTCCCCAGGGCAGAAGGGTGCCCATTAGACTCCCCCATGTCATGTATTTTTATAGCTGCAAGCTCATAGGACTTGGTCCACCAGAGGGTTATATAATAGAGAAGAGCGGGAGCACGCGTTTCTCTCTTTTCATTTTTTGGTGGGAGCCGTGGATCCAGCATTTACTGTTAGAGACCTAGGGGGTCAGGGCATTCCTACCCTGCCCCCTTCTCTTTTTTTTCCTTTTTTGTGGGACTCGGCTCAAGCCCAGTCCCAAGATGGCTGTCAACACTCCTCAGAGAATCCACATCCTTATATATACAATTGCAGAAAATGTTAATAACTCCGCAACTACAAAACAGATATACAGCAAATCACAAAAAGGCACTTTCCTGGACCAGTATCTACCTTTCTGCCAAATTTGGTGTAATTCTATTCAGCAGTTTGGGCTGTAGCTGTGTCTAAAGTTCCTATGGGAATTAATATAGTAAATGCACATTTTTTGACCCCTCTTTCCACAGGAAACTCATTTTTTGTTTTCTCAATATCTTTGTTGCCGGTTGACCAATCTTTGTGAAATTTTCAAAACTCGTGGAACGCCATCCACCACACCCCCCCCCCGGGGCTTGTTTTTTTATAAAATATATACAAGAAAATTGAAGAAGGCAGATGAGGAGGTGCTACAACTGGGTTTAAGCTTTTGTCCAACAAAGGCATCTGAATATACACAGACTAAAATTGACCTATTTAAGTTTGGTAGGAAAATGAAGTTATTGAAATATTTTAAAGGCAAAGAACGCCCAGCTCAAACACGAGTCACTGATGATATAAGCAGTATTGATAATCTCACAGCTGATGATGTTGAAACTTTAGCAGTATTAAATGATTTGGCAGATGAATTGAATCCTATATCACTGATTCCATCATCGGTGTTTGATAAGAACCAGACAGGGGTGACACAGATTAATCCTGGTAGCCCCTTCAAACCGTTTTGTCCCTTAATGCCAGCTGACTCTATAGTCGTCTTCACGGACATAGTGATCAAGGAACTTCTAAAACTTCGTAATTCAAACAACAGAAAGAAAGGTGGAAGCAACATCACGGAATTGCAGAGAAAGGCAATTGCGGATTTGAAAGAGGACAAGACCATCGTCTGCAAGCCGTCTGACAAGGGCAGAAATGTAGTCCTGATGACAAATGACTACTACATAAAGGAGGCCCTAGTGCAGCTGAATGATGAGACAAGCTACACAAGAGTGACAAGGAAAACAAATGTTGAACAAATGGTTCCATATAGGTATGTTGAGTAAGCAGGAGTATGCCTTCTTGGACTGCAAACATCCTCGCATAGCCACCTTTTACCATCTTCCGAAGCTGCACAAACATGCAACCTGCCCACCAGGTTGCCCAATTGTGTCGTCGCTGGGAATCCTGATGGAACACATGTCAAGGTTTGTGGACTATTTCCTTTTTGAATTTGTTAAAGAACTGGTATCGTACATCAGAGACACTAAAGACTTTTTGATAAGAGTGGAGAATTTGTTTTGGGACTAGGACTTGGTAATGATTACACTTGATATATCAAGTCTTTATACGAGCATTGATCATCTATAGGGAATTGAAGCAGTTTGATGGTTCCTTGGAACAAGATCAATTAACTTGGCTGAGCATAACAAAATGATATTGGAACTTGTGGAATTTTGCCTAGGGAATAACATCTTTCTCTTCCAGGAACAACTATTTAAACAGATACGTGGCACTGCGATGGGTACCTGCTTCGCCCCCAGCTACGCAAATCTTTTCGTGGGCTGGTGGGAGAAGCAGGTGGCCTGGGCAGAGGCAAATGCAGACTGGACCCACAGGGGTATAAGCTGGAACAGATATATAGACAATTTATTTATCATCTATAAAGGCAAAGAGCAATCAGCAAAAGAGTACATTGAAGTCCTGAATATGAACAATCTTAATCTCAGCTTCACAGGTGAAGTTAGCAAAATATCGGTTAACTTTATGGATTTGAAGGTCTTTCCTGCGGATGGAAGACTATGCACGTCATTGCATAGGAAACCGACCACAGAGAATTCCGTGCTACAAACAAGCAGTTGCCATTCTGGGAAAACTTTAACTAGCATCCCATATGGCGAGTTATTAAGAATAAAAAGGAACTGTACGCGTACATGTGATTTTCAAGCAGCAGCGAAAGACAGTATGAATAGACTGAAGGCCCGAGGATATCGTAAAGACATCTTAGAAGAGGCCAAGTCAAAAGTAGATAGAAAGCGCAGAAAGGATCTGATAGCTGGCTGTGACTTTAGTGTACAGAAAGAAAAAAGAAAAGAAAAAGAAAAAGATGCTAAAGTCAATAACTTGAGGATGATCACAGACTACTCGGGTGATGCCTCGGAGATTAGAAGAATTTTTGTCAAAAATTGGCATATCCTGAGGTGAGATCCAGTAATAGGGAAGGACTTGCCGAAAGCGCCCTAATGACATTTAGAAGAGCAAGATCCCTACGTAGTAGTTTAGTCCAGAGCCACTGTGGAAATGAGAATAGAGTGCCATCTTTTGGGAGATTGGCGGGGTTTTACCCATGCCTCAAGTGTAGGGCATGCAGAAACAGCAAAAATGTTTTGGAGTATGCAGTGCCAGGAATGAGGGAATCCAAGAAAATCAAAAGTCTGATGAACTGTAACACTAGCCACACGGTGTACTGTCTGGTGTGCCGGTGTGGCTTACGTTACATCGGAAGTAAGATCCCCCCTACAAAGATAAGAATTTTGGAACATCTCAGGGCAATACAAAACAAGGATGCTCCTTATCCAGTGGCGAGGCACTTTGAGGTGTTTCACCAAAGTAACAGGGATCTGTTAAGATTTTTTTGCATAGACCAAGTGCCCATGAATGTGAGAGGGGGCAATAGACAACTGCAATTACACAGATTAGAATCAAGACACATCATCGATAACCAGACAAAGAGACAAAGAGGTCTTAAGAGTGGTGAAGAAATGGCTGTGCATTTGTAATGTTATCTTAGGTAGTGTTTGTTTCTGACAATGCTTCTTTGGAAAATATGAATTAATGTGAATCGACTGTACTGATATTACATGTGATTTGGATCATACCAACATGTACAGGTACTGGGGTGTGTTAAGCATTTCCACAATATGTGGAGTGATAAACATCATGAACTAAAGCCCATTCAGGGCATGATTGTTTAGTTTGTTTTAATTGGGACTAGAGAACACCAATCAAAGGAGTAAGATAGCCCATTCAGGTTAGATTGAAACATGTTTTAAGTTTGACATATAATTCCAATGCTATGCTTTACAAAGTAACCTGTTTAGTAATGGCCGACACCTTAGACTGGAGCAAGTCGGGTGTCCTTTGTCTATGTTAATCAGTGCATGCATACTTAAATCTGTCTCATGCCGGCGCCGGCCACTATTGATAAAGGCGGCAGCCGAAACGCGTCTGGTCGTGTAGTAGAGAACCCAATAAAATCTGGGGGATAACGTTCCTGTGAGTGCTGGTGCATTTATTTTGTGTCACGAGCTGTGGATCTGAAAATCCGCGCAGTGTCTGTCACTGCGCAACAAAGAGCACCCTATCGCGAGTGAAGAGGAGAAAAGACGGAGAGCGAGCGCGATATATATGAATATATATATATATATATATATATATATATATATATATATATATATATATATATATATATATATATATATATATATATATATATATATATATATATATTCTACTGGCAGTCACCAGTAGATAATTATAGTTAGGACCTAGTTTCCATAGGAAACTCATTTTATGTTTTCTCAATATCTTTGGTGCCGGTTGACCAATCTACGTGAAATTTTCTAAACTTGTGGACTGCCACTCCCCGGGGCTTGATTGTTTATAAAAAATATACCTGTGTGGGGGGCTCGAGCCCCTCACAAGCCCCGGGGACTGCCACCTCCCTGGGGCACTAAAATGCTAATTTGGGGGTCCGTTACGGACCCCCGAGCCCCGGGGACCACAACCTCCCCGCGGCTTTGCAATTGAAGGGAGGGGGGCCGCGCGGCCCCCCCTCTTGGAGCCCATGATGGCCCTGGGAACCGCCACGCTCCAGAGCCGGCTTCTGCAGTGTCCCGGGGTGCCCAACCCCAGGACACTGCTGTTTGCAATAACAGGGTGGGAGCCACGCGGCTCCCGCCCTGTCATTACAAACTGCTTTGCTTCATTGAAGCGAGAGCGGGGAAACCTGCTCTCGCTTCAATGAAGCAAAACAGATTGCTGTTCCACAAGGGGAGCTGCATGTTGGCAGCTCCCCATGTGGAAAAGCATTGCCGGCTCCCGCAGGTCATAAGGACCCGGCGGGACCGTGGGGAAATTGGGGCTCTCCCCACGGTCACCAAAGGAGAGGGCCGGCCCCGGGGGGTGGGGTCCCCGGGACTAGAAGTGGCCCGGGAGGGGGGCCACGCGGCCCCCTCCCCAAAATTTAAAATAAATAAAGGCCGGCCCCTCGGGCCAATAGAGGCCTCAGGAGGGGGGCCACGCAGCCCCCCGCCATAAAAAATAAATAAATATTGTGGCCATGGCCTGGGGGATGGGGTCACGGAGGGGGGCCCGCGCTGCCCACTTCCCGTTCATTTAAAAATATATATTTTTGAAAGGTTTCAGGCCCTGGGGGAGAGGGTCCCCAGGGCCCAAAAAAGGGGGAAAAATGGGGGCCACACAGCCCCCCTTCTAAAAAAAGGAAAAAAAAGATGCTATCGTGCCAGAGGCCCCACCCCCTCCCAGCAACACTCTGCAAACGCACCCTGTGGCGCATTTTAAATTGGAGAATTAATTCCCCTTCAATACTGGGGGTCCCTGGGGGCCAACTAGCCCACCAGGTACCTCCAGTAAGCGCCACAGGGCTGCGTTGCAGAGAGGTGGTCCAGGCCATGCCCCTTTTTACACCTCTCTGCAACGCAGTTCTGTGGCGCTTACTGGAAGTAGCTGGTGGGCTAATTTGCCCCTAGGGAGCCTCAGAAGTCAAGGGGAGTTAATCTCCCAACTTAAAACAGCCACAGGGCATGTTTACACAGTGGGAAAGGGAGGGGACGGAGCTTGAGGTGACGTGTGTAAACACGCCCTATGGCACGTTTTAAGTTGGGGAAATAATTCTCCTTCAATCCTGAGAGCCCATGGGGGCCAACTAGTCCACCAGGTGCGGGGAACAACCTTTACAACGCAACTGTTACAACGCACTACACTTACAATGCATTTTTTACAACGCATAATCCATTACAACGCACTACACTTACAACGCATGACACTACAACGCATTTTTAAAAACTACCTTTACAACGCATACCATTACAATGCCTACCATTACAACGCATAATATTACACTACACTATCCAACACTTACCCTACTGTTGCACCCCCTGGAGTTAGAATAGTAATTTTTACCCCTATACTATCCAACACTTACCCTACTGTTGCACCCCCTGGAGTTAGAATAGTTATGTTTACCCCTATACTATCCAACACTTACCCTACTGTTGCACCCCCTGGAGTTAGAGTAGTAATTTTTACCCCTATACTATCCAACACTTACCCTACTGTTGCACCCCCTGGAGTTAGAATAGTAATTTTTACCCCTATACTATCCAACACTTACCCTACTGTTGCACCCCCTGGAGTTAGAATAGCAATTTTTACCCCTATACTATCCAACACTTACCCTACTGTTGCACCCCCTGGAGTTAGAATAGCAATTTTTACCCCTATACTATCCAACACTTACCCTACTGTTGCACCCCCTGGAGTTAGAATAGTAATTTTTACCCCTATACTATCCAACACTTACCCTACTGTTGCACCCCCTGGAGTTAGAATAGCAATTTTTACCCCTATACTATCCAACACTTACCCTACTGTTGCACCCCCTGGAGTTAGAATAGCAATTTTTACCCCTATACTATCCAACACTTACCCTACTGTTGCACCCCCTGGAGTTAGAATAGTAATTTTTACCCCTATACTATCCAACACTTACCCTACTGTTGCACCCCCTGGAGTTAGAATAGTAATTTTTACCCCTATACTATCCAACACTTACCCTACTGTTGCACCCCCTGGAGTTAGAATAGTAATTTTTACCCCTATACTATCCAACACTTACCCTACTGTTGCACCCCCTGGAGTTGGATTAGTAATTTTTACCCCTATACTATCCAACATTTACCCTACTGTTGCACCCCCTGGAGTTAGAAAAGTAATTTTTACCCCTATACTATCTAATACTTACCTTAAATGCAATTTAATATTATGCGTTGTAATGGTATGCGTTGTAAAGGTAGTTTTTAAAAATGCGTTGTAGTGTCATGCGTTGTAAGTGTAGTGCGTTGTAATGGATTATGCGTTGTAAAAAATGCGTTGTAAGTGCATGCGTTGTAAAACTGTGCGTTGTAACGTCATACATCCCCAGGTGCTTCCAGTAAG
The DNA here is from genome assembly GCF_964204655.1 of Triturus cristatus. Classification (NCBI taxonomy): domain Eukaryota; kingdom Metazoa; phylum Chordata; class Amphibia; order Caudata; family Salamandridae; genus Triturus; species Triturus cristatus. The sequence goes on along the minus strand of NC_140589.1, from coordinate 1,716,933,469 downwards.
CACCACTGTGCTGCGTTGCAGAGAGGTGTTCCAGGCAGTGCCCATTTTCTTTGCAAGGCAGCTCTGTGGCGCTAACTGGAGATACCTGGTGGGCTAGATGGACCCAAGGGACACTCAGGATTCAAGGGGACTTTATCCCCCAAGTTAAAACGCTCATAGAGCGTGTTTGCACATGTCAGCTCAGCCCCCACCTCCCTTCACCAGTGTGCAAACGCGCACTGTGGTGCGTTTTAAGAGGTAGTTTTAATACACCTGCCCTATTATATACTAGGAGCCTACAGAGGAGGTCATGCTAACAACAGGGGTACCCCAACGCATAGTGTTCCCTAGTGTATGTAGGTGTTTTAACTGCATTCTAAGTGTCTTTTAGCATAGCACTGGCTCTATGACTGGTTAGTCAGAGTCAGTTACCACCAGAACCCATCTGAAAAAGTTGAGGGTACAGGATAATTTTGCAACACAGACTCTTTCTCCTCCTCTGTTTGTTCTTTTTGCACGTCTTCCTTCTTCCGGCATTTTTCTTTGTCTTTGAGGACTTCTGTAGCTTCTATCTGCATATCATTTTCTTCTTTCTGTGTGTTTTTTCTTCTTTCTTCACATGTCCTATCTCTGTAGGCATAGTTAGAAATTAGCATTTAAAAAACCTTTTGAAATTCACTTAAAAAATCATAGGTTTCAGGCACGTTATAGTTAGGAATTAACATTTAAAAAACCTTAGAAATTCACAGAAAAAAACATAGGTTTCAGGGGTGTTACAGTTAACTGGACATTTCACTCGTACAAAGCCAGAGAAATTCCCCCGTTATAGTTAGTTCAGCTAACTATAACTCGCGCCCCCGCAATGCACTACTGATGACGTCACATATTACACCACTCATGACATGATCAGTGACATCACTGATGACATCTCAAATGACATCACTGATGACATCACTGATGACATCATCCATGTGATAATTTGATGCATCTTCTCACACCCTAATATAACCTTTGATACACCCACTCTAAATTACAGACTGTCATTCTCAAAACCATAGACACTCCAACACCAATAACTACATACCCACTTACTGATTCTTAGGTCTACACACCCATCCACTCACTCACCCGTACAGTCACTCATACGTATGGTCACTCAGTACAGGACTATCATATGCACTCATACACCTATATAGACACTCACACACTGCCACTCATCCACAGAGGTACTCACACACCTACTCAGTCAAGCAAATAATTAATCACACTGCCATTTACTCACCTATACAGTTATACACACACCAGCTCAATTACTCACATAAATACTAGCACATTTTTATGCTCTTATACAATCAATGATACAAGTACACACTAATCCATACAGCCACTCTCACAATCTCATACTCTCACTTATAGCCATTAATGTACTCCAACACTATACTGTCTTTCACATATGTAGCTACTCACACATGTACCACTGAAATATACATTCACTCACTAACACAACCATACACACACTCACCCACCCATACAGTCCATCACAGATGAACTCTTGAAACCATGCACCCAGTGAATCACCCAGTCACACATCTATGCACAGAGTCACGCACACCCCTCCCGCACAAACACTCAGGCACCCATACAGATACTCAGACAACCAATCTATAACCCATATAGACACTCATGTAGCTATTTGCAAACCCATGCAGCCGCTTACACACCAACCGACAGACAGATACAGACATTCACACAGTTTAGTCACTAACCTATGCATTCAGTAAGGTACGTTTAATCACTCACTTGTAGAGTCAGTCACGTACCTACAAAATCATCCATTCTCACACTTATACACCCACTCATTCTTCAATATGCCTTTCCCTATATATAATAAGCATATTTAAACTCTACAGAAACACACAGACACTGGATGATGTCATCAGTGATGATCAGTGATGTCATTTGAGATGTCATCAGTGATGTCATCAGTGATGTCACTGACCATGTCATGAGTGCTGTAATATGTGACGTCATCAGCAGTGCTTTGAGGGGGCACGAGTTATAGTTAGCTGAACTAACTATAACGGGGGAATTTCTCTGGTTTTTTACGAGTGAAATGTCCAGCTAACTATAACACCCCTGAAACCTATGGATTTTTCTGTGAATATATATATATATATATAGATATATATATATACACACATCCTGGGTAGTCGTAGGTAGAACCACGTTTCCGTATACGTTTTGGGCTGTTTGATGAATCTTCATAAATCTTTCGAAAAATTATGTTCTTCCACCTCATCACCTTTCTGGTAAGTTATGTGATGCTCCGTTAAGCGAGGGCTGAGAAAAGGGGGAAGACCCTAAACTTTTTTTCCCCATACTTTCTTCTATAGAAAAATATGACAGAGCTACAGCCAAATTGGCTGAACGGAATTACGCCAAATTTGGTAGAAAGCTAGATATTGGTCTAGAAAGTGTGCTTTTTGTACTTTGGTGTAATTCAGTTAATTAGGTTTGAAAAAATGAAGGTTCACACCGTGACTGATCAGCAGAGATGACAGACCTAGAGATAAGAACTGATTGACTGCCACCACATCAACAAAGATGTGATGGCAGCTGTTAGACGGCGACCTCAGAGGAGCCCGGAAAGGGGGTCCTGACTACCCTGAGATCCACCCTCAAAGTATCGTAGCCGGGCACTGGCGGGAGACTCCTCAGGAGGAGAAATCTCAGATCGAGGATCGTACTTCTGGCACCACACGACACAGAAACACCACACCGTGTGTCCTTAGGAATCAATCTTTATCAAACAGGTTAGCACTGCAAATATGTACAAGGAGAGCGCGGGCTCAATGAGTCTCGGAAGGGATAGGGGGTAGTGGGACAGTCTTTGGCACAAAGGTTCAAGGCAAGGATGTACCCGGCGCACAGCTCACAATCCTCGAGCTGGGGGGTAGGCTGGTTGTCGTGGGGTCCGGCGGGACCAGTGGAGTCTGTGGAAGCCGCGAGTCACTCAGCGGGCTCAGGTACAAGTTCGGAGGTTTTACGATCTTCGGGGAGCCGCGAGTCACTCAGCAGGGCTCAGGTACAAGTTCGGAGGTCTTACGATCTTCAGGGAGCCGCGAGTCACTCAGCAGGGCTCAGGTACAGTTCGGAGGTCTTACGATCTTCAGGGAGCCGCGAGTCACTCAGCAGGGCTCAGGTGCAGTTCGGAGGTCTTACGATCTTCAGGGAGCCGCGAGTCACTCAGCAGGGCTCAGGTGGTTCGGAGGTCTTACGATCTTCAGGGAGCCGTGAGTCACTCAGCAGGGCTCAGGTGGTTCTAAGTTCCAGGAGCCGCGACCGCGTCAGCAGGCTCTCGTTGTTCCAGCGTCGAATCTGCCGGATAGTCCCAGAGCACCCCTTGTTATATGTCGACCCCTCTTTGATGTCCGGAGTCTGTGCAGGCAGGGGTCTTGTCACCTGGGGTTCGCTTGTCGGGGTTTCCTGCCATTGTCTTTTGATCCTTTCAGAGCTGGGTCGGGAGGCGTCCCAGACACCCAGCAGGCGTGGAGCCAGCCTTCAGGGAGGCCGGAGGGCCGATCGAAACCCATCGTCCTAGGGGAGTTCAGAGGTGCGATAGAAACTGCTCCTCCCTCTCTCAACTCCTGGAAGCGTGATGTCCTCCAGCCGGAGTGGCGCCTCTAGGCCCGGGTCGCGCTGGGGCTGGGCGGCCATCTTGGTGCATGAAGTGGGCACGCGGGCCCGGGGTGGCCGAAAGGAGAGAGGCCATGGACGAGGATGTCCGGGTCGAGTGCGTGTGTTCTTGGTGGAAAGGCTTGGTGAGGCCGGGGGATTGGGGCTGCCGGCACCAGATTAGGTGGTGTGGGGACCAGTAGAGCCAGGTTATGAGGCCGGGTCCAACACGCGTCCCCCCCAGCTGAAAGCTGGAGAGATCTGCCCATCATCTTGGGGGGTTCTCTTCGCTGAGGCGGAAGAACCGGGAGAGGCCATCGGCGTTGGCGTGGTCCGTCCCAGGGCGGTGTTCCACGGTGAAATCCATCCCCTGAAGGGAGATTGACCACCGCAGTAGCTTGGGGTTTTCTCCCCGCATCTGCATGAGCCATCGCAAGGGCCGATGATCGGTTTGGACTTTGAAATGTGTGCCGAACAGGTAAGGGCGTAGTTTCTTGAGTGCCCAGACCACGGCAAAGGCTTCGCGCTCAATGGTACTCCATCGCTGTTCTCTGGGCAACAGCCGCCGACTGAGGAAGGTGACGCGCTGGTCCAGGCCTTGGTCATTCATCTGGGACAGGACGGCCCCAATGCCATGCTCGGAGGCATCGGTCTGGACTACAAACTCCTTGGAGTAGTCGGGAGCCTGGAGGATGGGGGCCGTGCACATGGCCTTCTTTAGGGCATCGAACGCCTCCTGGCAGGCGGTTGTCCACTGAACCTTTTTTGGCTGTTTTTTGGATGTGAGTTCTGTGAGGGGGCCGACAAGGCTGCCATACCCCTTGATGAATCTGCGGTAGTAGCCAGTGGGGCCCAGAAAGGCTCGGACCTCCGTTTGGGTGGTGGGGGGTTCCCAGGCCACGATGGCGTCGATCTTTGGTTGTAGAGGGGCGACCTGGCCACTCCCGACCTGGTGCCCCAGGTAGACTACTGATCCTTGCCCAATTTGGCACTTGCTGGCTTTTACTGTCAGGCCTGCCTGGCGCAGGGCGGTTAGCACCCTCCGGAGGTGCTGGAGGTGCTCACTCCATCCGGAACTGAAAACGGCGATGTCGTCCAGATAGGCCGCGCTGAACTGTTCTAGCCCGGCCAGGACTCTATTCACCAGTCGCTGGAAGGTGGCCGGGGCATTTTTCATTCCGAAGGGCATTACGCAGAAGCGGTAATGCCCATCTGGGGTGGAGAAGGCGGACCACTCCTTGGCCCCCTCGGTGAGCGCAATCTGCCAGTATCCGCAGGTGAGGTCGAAGGTGCTGAGGAACCGTGCTGCCCCGAGTCGGTCAATGAGCTCGTCGGCTCGTGGAATGGGGTGGGCATCGGCTCGGGTGACGTCATTGAGCCCCCGGTAGTCCACACAGAACCGGAGCTCGGGGGCGACACCGGGGGCCGCTGCCTTCGCGACCAGGACCACGGGGCTGGCCCAGGGACTGTCAGATGGCTCGATCACTCCCATGGTCAACATCTTTGAGACTTCAGCTTGAATGCAGGACCGGACCCGGTCGGGGACCCGGTAGGCTCGGTGTCTCACCGGCGGGCTGTCCCCGGTGTCCACGTCATGGACACACCAGTCGGTGACTCGGGGGATCAGGGAGAAGAGGTCGGCAAATTGTCCTAGTAGCTGGCGGCAGTCCTCTTGTTGCTGGGCAGTGAGGGCTGGGGAGAGATTCACTCCCTCCACGGAGCCATCCTGCTCCTTGACACACAGGAGGTCCGGGAGGGGATCGGACTCATCTTCGGCCCCGTCATCGGTGGCCAGCAGGAGGCTTAGTTCTGTCCGCACGAAGTGAGGCTTGAGGCGGTTCACGTGAAGGACCCGGCGGGGATCCCGAGGCGACTGGACGTCCACCAAGTATGTGACTGGACTCTTCCGCTCAATCACTTTGTAGGGCCCGGTCCACCTGTCCTGGAGGGCGCCTGGCTTCACGGGAGCCATGACCCATACTTGTTGGCCCGGCTGGAACTCGACCAGAGTGGCATTCTGGTCGTACCAGCGCTTCATCTCTTCTTGGCTTGTCTCTAGGTTGGCCTCGGCCAGTGCTCGGAACTTCCTGGTCTGGTTCCGGAGGGTCAGAACCCTAGTGGAACACATCTCGTGGGGTGGTCTGGGGTGCCGCCTCCCACCCTTCCTTAACCAAGCTGAGGGGACCCCGGACGGGGTGTTCATAGAGCAACTCAAACGGGCTGAACCCTAGGGACTTCTGGGGGACCTCTCGGTAAGCAAACAAGAGGCAGGGGAGCAGGACGTCCCACTTACGCCGGAGGGGCTCTTCTAGGCCGGTGATCACCCCTTTCAGAGTCCGGTTAAACCTCTCTACTAGGCCGTTCCCTTGGGGATGGTACGGGGTAGTGAATTTGTAGGACACTCCACATTGTTGCCACAGGGACGTCATGTACCTCGAGATAAAATTAGTGCCGCGATCGCTCACGACCTCGCGGGGGAACCCTACCCGGGAAAAGATCCCCATCAGGGCCCGGCCCACTACGGGGGCCGTGACGGTGCGTAGGGGGATCGCCTCAGGGTATCGGGTGGCATGATCCACCAGGACCAGGATAAAACGGTGACCTTGGGAGGTGGGGGGGTCCAGGGGCCCCACGATGTCGATCCCGACTAGTTCAAAGGGGGTACTGACGACCGGGAAGGGTTGGAGGGGAGCCTTGCGCTTCCCCCCACTCTTCCCGCTAGCTTGGCACGTGGGACAGGACTTGCAGTGGGCTTCTACGGCTGCTCTCATCTTAGGCCAGTAAAAATGGGTCACGAGACGGCTGTAGGTCTTGTCTTGACCCAGGTGGCCGGCCAGGGGGACGTCGTGGGCTAAGCCCAGGAGGAAGTCTCGGAAGCGGAGGGGTACCACCAGCACCCGTCCGGATCCCAGCTCCACCGACTTCTGCTCACAATACAAAATGCTATTCTCCCAATAAATTCGGTGCGTGCCAGTTTGGTCGCCTGCGGCTTGGCCCTCGGCCTGGCGCCGCAGTCCGACCAGGGAAGGACAGGTGGCTTGCTCCCGGCAAAACTCCTCCCGGGTGGCCCACCCTCGTGGCGCCATTGGGCCAACTCGGGTAGATCGCCTAACTCAGGGACCGGGGTGGTGTCGGACAGGGAGGGCTCGTCGCTGGCGACGGGCCCCTCCGATGGGGGGACGGGAGGACCCTCGGGGGTTACTGCTCTGACTTCTTCGGTCGGGGCGTCTTCGACTTCTCCCAGGGGGGTGAGTCGGGCTGACATAGATCGGGTGGTGGCGCACACCCACTCGGGGAGCCCCATCATCTCTAGGTGGGCCTTGCGTTCGACGTGCTTCCAGGGAGATCTCTCCAGGTCGTTCCCAAGGAGGCAGTCGACCGGCTGGGAGGTTCTTACGGCAACCCTCAGTTTACCTATCACTCCCCCCCACTCAAACGGCACCAGAGCTACCTGACACATACTCTCTCTATTATCGGCGGAAATGACTGGGCAAAAGACGTTGGGGAGGATCTGCTCCTCGGGGACTAAGTGCCTGAGGACACCGGTGATGCTGGCCCCGGTGTCCCGCAGGGCCTCTATTTGGTGGCCATTGATCTTAACGAGCTGCCCGTATTTCTTCGTGTTGGAGGGCAGGGGGCTACCAGAGACCATCTCCCTATCTCCCAGGGATACTAGGGCCATGACTGCGGGTTCCCACTCCCCGGTTTCCTCAACCTCCTCCCCCAGAGCTACGTTGGCTATCTGTCTTGCAGGGGTGTTTTGGGTGGCCATGGGGCACTCTGGGTCATTGGCGTAGTGCCCGGGCTTCTGGCAACGGAAACAAGTGATGGTTACCCTGTGTCCCCGTCTCCCGGGGGGTCCGGTTACTGGTGGGGGGGGCGCTGGGAAAGGTGGAGATTGGGTCTTCGGGGGACTAGGCTGGGACTCTCTCTGGCCTCCCTGGTTCCCCCCTCCTCTCTGGTGGGGTGGTCCCTGACTGGCTCGGGGGTATTCTCCTACCATGCCCCGGGTGACCCGGGTGTTGGTCCAGCGGTCTGCTTCCACCGCCAGCTTCCTGGGATCGGTGAGTTTGCTGTCAAGCAGATGCTGGCGTAGTTCCACAAAGCAGTTCGCAGCCAGGTGTTCCCACAATAGGAGGTCGGTGAGTTCCTCAAGGGTGGTGACTTTGCTGCCCTTGACCCACCCATCGAAGGCCCGACTAAAAAAGTTTACATATTCCACCCAGGTGGTGCCCGGGATTTTCCTGCAGTCCCGGAATCGCTGACGGTACATCTCGGGGGTGAGACCGTACCTTGTGAGTAGAGCCTCTTTCATGTGGCTGTAGGAGGTCTGCAGAGAGAGGGGTAGGTCGAGCAGGGTGTCTCTTCCTTCGCTCAGAAACCGTCCCCACAACCCTGCCCCCCAGTCCTTCTGCGGGACCCGATGGGAGGTCATGGCGACCTCGTAGGCCCTGAACCATTGCTGAATGTCATCGTTTTTATAATATTCCTTGACCACATCCTTGGGGATGTGGACCTTCTGTTCCGCTGGGGAGGTCGCCTCTCGGTTTCCCGGGGGCCTCCCTTCCTCACTTCTGGCCTTGAGTTCGATTTCCTTCAAGCTGCGTTCGTGCTCCAGTTGGAGCTTCCTTCCTTCGTGTTCCCGTTGGAGCTTCTTCTCTTCTAGCTCGCCTTGCACGCGCATTTGCTCTACTGCTAGCTTTTTCTCTGCTAACTTTAATTCGCCTTCGATTTTGAGTTTAGCTAGCTCGAGTTCGTGATTGCGGCTTTTCTCTCTGTCCGCGAGTTCCTCCGGGGACAGGCCCCCGTCTGGTACGATGCTTCGCACCTGATTGCTGCTGCTTTCGCCTTGGGGGGGTTCGGCCTCGTCGGGGCGCTCCCCCGTGTCTTCCGGGCGGGAGGCCCCGGTATCCACCCAGGCTTTCAGTGCTTTCTGCAAATCTTCCTTGGTGTTGAGACCGGTGGTAGCGATTCTAAGTTCTTTGCAGAATTACTTTAGTTCTTTGTGTGTGTATTCTTCTAGTTGTTCCACCTGGAACACCCTGTTGGCGTTGATTTCTGCGGGGATCATGGTGTTTCCTTCTGCCATCTTTGTTGGTAGTGCGTCCGTCGTTCACAGTACGATCTCTCGGTGATGGGCCCGAATCCCGTCGCTTGCCACCAATGTTAGACGGCGACCTCAGAGGAGCCCGGAAAGGGGGTCCTGACTACCCTGAGATCCACCCTCAAAGTATTGTAGCCAGGCACTGGCGGGAGACTCCTCAGGAGGAGAAATCTCAGATCGAGGATCGTACTTCTGGCACCACACGACACAGAAACACCACACCGTGTGTCCTTAGGAATCAATCTTTATCAAACAGGTTAGCACTGCAAATATGTACAAGGAGAGCGCGGGCTCAATGAGTCTCGGAAGGGATAGGGGGTAGCGGGACAGTCTTTGGCACAAAGGTTCAAGGCAAGGATGTACCCGGCGCACAGCTCACAATCCTCGAGCTGGGGGATAGGCTGGTTGTCGTGGGGTCCGGCGGGACCAGTGGAGTCTGTGGAAGCCGCGAGTCACTCAGCGGGCTCAGGTACAAGTTCGGAGGTTTTACGATCTTCGGGGAGCCGCGAGTCACTCAGCAGGGCTCAGGTACAAGTTCGGAGGTCTTACGATCTTCAGGGAGCCGGGAGTCACTCAGCAGGGCTCAGGTACAATTCGGAGGTCTTACGATCTTCAGGGAGCCGCGAGTCACTCAGCAGGGCTCAGGTGCAGTTCGGAGGTCTTACGATCTTCAGGGAGCCGCGAGTCACTCAGCAGGGCTCAGGTGGTTCTAAGGTCTTACGATCTTCAGGGAGCCGCGAGTCACTCAGCAGGGCTTAGGTGGTTCTAAGTTCCAGGAGCCGCGACCGAGTCAGCAGGCTCTCGTTGTTCCAGCGTTGAATCTGCCGGACAGTCCCAGAGCACCCCTTGTTATAGGTCGACCCCTCTTTGATGTCCGGAGTCTGTGCAGGCAGGGGTCTTGTCACCTGGGGGTCGCTTGTCGGGGTTTCCTGCCATTGTCTTTTGATCCTTTCAGAGCTGGGTCGGGAGGCGTCCCAGACACCCAGCAGGCGTGGAGCCAGCCTTCAGGGAGGCCGGAGGGCCGATCGAAACCCATCGTCCCAGGGGAGTTCAGAGGTGCGATAGAAACTGCTCCTCCCTCTCTCAACCCCTGGAAGCGTGATGTCCTCCAGCCGGAGTGGCGCCTCTAGGCCCGGGTTGCGCTGGGGCCGGGCGGCCATCTTGGTGCATGAAGTGGGCACGCGGGCCCGGGGTGGCCGAAAGGAGAGAGGCCATGGACGAGGATGTCCGGGTCGAGTGCGTGTGTTCTTGGTGGAAAGGCTTGGTGAGGCCGGGGGATTGGGGCTGCCGGCACCAGGTTAGGTGGTGTGGGGACCAGTAGAGCCATGTTATGAGGCCGGGTCCAACAGCAGCCATTTTAGAATTCAAGACTCGGTCCCCTGTTCTGAAAAAAACGTATTAAAAAATATATAAAGGAAGGATATGGATACCATGCCCCCTCCTAGGCCTGCTGTGGGGGTCCTAGAGGCACTCACCTTGGGCCATAAATTGTTTAGATTTTTTTTTACCACAAATTTTACGGCGATCTGCACTGTACTTTCCCTCCCCCAGCCTGGCCCACGGCCCAGGGGTATGGCGCAATGTATTTTATAGTGGGGGGGTGCTGCCCCCCTCCTGAGCTGTCTTGAAGCACAGGGGACTACATCCTCTGGGGCCCCAATATTATATATAGGGGAGGGAGGCATGCCTTAAAGTAACATATCTCGCCATGCGCTGCTTATCCCCTCACTCATTACATGTTCTATGACATCATTGATAACATGGTTACAACATCTGAAAATATAACTTTGATGATAACATTGTTCATTGCAGTTGTGTGAGTTACAGTTACTGGAGATAACTATAACTGATGAATTTCAGTGGTTTTAAGTGACATTTTCACCTAACTATAATGTTCCTTTAACCTTGGTGTTTTTGGGGATAAAATATATCACCTTAAAATTCAGGTAACTAACCCACCTCTGTACACATTCTTCTCACCTCACTCGCCACACAACATTAAACTATAACTCACCCCTTCTCCATCCACTACCTATACACTTGCATTTTACAGAAGTTAGAGCATGTGAAATCACTGCATTAATAATAACACTTATAACATCTCAAATTATATGGTTTTCCTGAACACATTGCTTGGTACAGTGGCGAGTTATAGTGAATGTAGTGTGGCGAGTGAGGTAAGACTGTGGAAGGAGGTGTGCGAGTTACCTGAATTTTAAGGTGGTGCGTAAGTATAAATGTAAGTTTTAAGCATGACATATAACTGTATAAGTGGTGCTTACATGAGAAATTAAAGATATATCTACAACAGTAGAATTTCTAATGTTTGTGTAGTTCAAGTTGGGTTTGTATTTCAAATATAAAGATAGTTTTCCTAACTACCTGGTGGGCTAGTTGGCCCCCAGGACACCTCAGGATTGAAGAGGAATTAATTCCCTAACTTAAAACGCGCCACAGGGCGTGTTTGCACACATATCACTTCAGGCCCCGCCCCCTACCTTCACCATTGTGCAAATGCACCCCGTGGCTCGTTTTAAGTTGGGGGATTAAGTCCCTTTGAATCCTGAGTGTCCCTGGGGTCCAACTAGCCCACCAGGTACCTCTAGTAAGCACCACAAGGCTGCGTTGCAGAGAGGTGTAAAAAGGGGCGTGGCCTGGAACACCTCTCTGCAACGCAGCCTTGTGGCGCTTACTGGAGGTACCTGGTGAGCTAGTGACCCCCCGGGGACCCCAGTATTGAAGGGGAATCAATTCCCCAATTTAAAACGCGCCACAGGGAGCGTTTGCAGAGTGTGCTTGTGAGGGGGCGGGGCCTAGGGACAATCGCGTCTTGTTTATTTATTTTTATTTTTTGAAAGGGGGCCACTACTTTTTTGTGGCCCTGGGGACCCCATCCCCCAGGGCCTCACCCCAAATTCAAATTTTCAAAAATAATTTACGGGAAGGGGGCCGCGTGGCCACCCTCCCATGGCCAATTCCGGGCCCCGGGGACCCCATCCCCCGGGGCATGGCCAACTTTTTTTATCTTTTTATGGAGGGGGGCTGCGTAGCCCCCCTCCTCTGGCCACTTAAGGCACCGGGGTCAGCCATTTTTAAAAAAAAAATATTTTTATGTTTCTTTAATGGGGAGAGGGGCCGAGTGGCCCCCCTCCCTGGCCACTTATGGCCCCGAGGAACCCATCCCCTGGGGCCTGGCTCTCGTTGGGGACCGTGGGGGGTCCCCAATCCCCCACGGTCCCTCCTGAGGGAGCCGGCATTGCTTTTCCACATGGGGAGCAGCTAACATGCTGCTCCCCATGTGGAAAAGCAATCGTTTTTGCTTCATTGAAGCGAGTTTGCAATGGCAGGGTGGGAGCCGCGAGGCTCCTGCCCTGCCATTGCAAACAACATTGTCCCGGGGGTGGGCACCCCGGGACACTGCAGGAGCCAGCCCAGGGGGGTGGTGGTCCCCAGGGCCTGTACAAGGCTCCAGGAGGGGGGCCGCGGCCCCCTCCCACATTTTAAAGTTGCCCTGGGGGTGGCGGTCCCCGGGCAGGGGGGGCCTGAGAGCCCTCCACTCATTTTAAAGTTGCCCCAGGGGGTGGTGGTCCCCAGGGCTGGGGGGGCCTAAGAGTCCCCCCACCCATTTTAAACAAGCCCCGGGGTGGTGGTGGTCCCCGGGGCTGGGGGGGCCTGAGAGCCCCCCCCACCCATTTTTAAGAAGCCCCAGGGGTGGCGGTCCCTGGGGCTGCGGGGGGGCCGTGAGCCCCCGCCTATTTTATGTTAGTGCCCCAGGGGGTGGCGGTCCCTGGGGCAGTGTGGGGGGGATTGGGACCCCTCCACACCTCCTTTTTCAATATGCCCCTGGGATTTGGGCTCCCGGGGGCAAATTAGCATATGTAGGAAATATGCTAATTTTTTGGCCTTGGGGGTCCTTGTGGGACCTCCTGAGCAGGCCTAGGGGGTCAGGGTGTTTCTACCCTGCCCTCTTTTTGCATTTTGCGCCTTTTTTGGGGGGGTTTCTGTGCCTCAGTTCTACCGAGGCACAAGATTGCTGCCAACACTTCCTGATTCAGAGTGTTGGCAGCCAATTCAAATTTAGCTCGTGATCGGGAGGGTGCACGGATCCTCCGAGGCCATAGATATATATGTATTTTTAACTCTAATTTTCTCAGGAACTACTAAACGGATTTTCACCATTTATGCAAAAGGCATGAGTCTGAACTGAGGACTTTCTCTTTGCCAAATTTGGTGTAATTCCGTTCAGCAGTTCAGGCTGTAGCTGCATCAACAGGTCCTATGGGAAAATGCATGGGGAAAACGCGCTTTGGGACCCCCCTTTTTGCTCGGCCCCCGCTTGTCGCATCACCGTGAAACTTTCAGGATAGGAGCGGACCGGAGATGGCCAAATGTTTGGAAAATGTTGCCAAGGTTCGTTCGGCGCCAAAGTTATTCCAAATAGAATGTTGCGGATTTCCTATGGCAAATAGGTCCTAACTATATCTACCTACTGGCGACCGCCAGTAGGTAATATGTATATATATACATATACACATATTATCTACTGGCGGTCGCCAGTAGATAGTTATAGTTAGGACCGTGTTTCCATAGGATATCTGAAAATTCTATTTTTAATAACTTTGGCGCCGGTTGACGAATCCTCGCGAAATTTTCAAAATAGGTGGGGCGCTCCGCTCCGCTCCTACCCTGAAAGTCTCGGGGTGATTCATCAAGCGGGGGCCGAGAAAAAAGGGAGGTGGCAAAACGCGTTTTCCCCATGCATTTTTCCATAGGGACCTTTAATCCAAGGTACACCCCGAACGGCTGAACAGTATTATTTGAAATTTGGGAAAGAGGTAGTCAGCAGGTCAGGGATGTGCCTTTTGAATATCTGGAGTCAATCTGGTCAGTAGTTCCTGAGAAAATTTCAGTTAAAAGTACATATATATCTATAGGCGCGCACCGTGCGCGTACGGTAAGCATACCGTACGCGCACGCTGCCGTGTGCGAGCTTAATTCTGATTGGTGGTTACATGACAGTAAACATTCCAGTCGGTCGAAATCAGGAAGTGTCGGCCGCCATTTTGTGTGTCTCACACTAAAAAACAAAGGTGGAGAACGTGAAAAGGGGGCAAGGTAGAGAGTTGCAGACCCCTTAGCCTTTGTCAGGGGGTCCAAAAAGGACCCAGAAGTGTGAAAAATACATTTTTTTTTTTAAATCGCGGCGTACGCGCACTGTGCGCGTACGGTACGCGTACGGCGGTAAAAAAAATTAAATAAAATAGAATTAAAAATCAAAATGAAATTTTTGGATGTTGGTTGGCTCTAAAAAGAGCCGTTGTGTTCATTGAGTGTTTTTTTGTACCTACAAGTAAGTACCAATGCAGAGTCTAAAGTTCAAGAGGAAGACTCTGTTCCCTTCATCATTGAAATGTACACCGTCTCCTCTATAAATGTCTTGCATGTTGTAACGCAAGTTGTTGTGGTATATAGAACCCATACCATAGTCTCTGAGGAAAGCAGAAACAGACTTATTGACGTGCTTTCTTGCTTTGTCAATCTGTGGACAAAATTGGTTGGACCAGTTCCACTTTTGCCTTTGGCATATATTAGAATATACAAAGGCAGTTTGTGGAAAAAGTGACATCAATTGCACAACGGTGTCCTTAATAAGCATTTCCAGACCTACCCCAGTTAAAGTGCCTAGGTCATTTCCACCACAGTGCACAATAATAAGGTTAGGCTGTGGGAGATGTAGAAAGGTTTTCACCAAAGGCATTAATTGGTGCCACTTTAACCCTCTCTGACCAATCCATTTAATGTCTACATTTGGCAAAGCAAGATCTTTCACAATACCTCTTTTTTCGGCAAACTTTTCACTCCAGAACACATAGCTATGACCTACAATCCCAAATTAATATGTCACAAATGAGAGGGCAATGCAAAGACATTTGACATCAACATGGTAGATTTTCCTTCCACTCCTGCAATGGGTCATGTAGTTTGTACATGTTCAAAAGTCCAATTAACCCTTACCACACATGTAGTGTTACATACATGTCTCCAATGTTTATGCAGTTGCGCAAGGATCAATGCAGATCTCTTTTGCACCTGACAGTAGACAGTCTCCAGAAGGACAATCTTAGCAGAGAGCAAGCTGTTTCTCATGTACAGTCATGCTTACTATTCAGTGCTGTGTGGTGTTTCAGATAGCAGTGAGTAACGCTAATACATTGAACCTCACCAAGCCTCATTTCCCCATGCTAGAGTGTAGTATGTCATTCAGGTTGCACATGTTCATAGTCTCAAAAAGAAGTTTGGGCATGTGCTGTTTTCTGTTTCTGAAAAATATAATGAAAATGTGTCAGGCTGTTACAGTAATTATCACTTGCTCTACCACAGTCGTAAGTGTGCTTTCAAATTGCAAATCAAATTTCGTTTTCTGCCTAGAATCACACCATGAGTCTGTGCGCACACAGGAATTGTTGTCAGAGATTCAATTTGTGTTACTCTGGTTCTTTCAGAATTTCATTCGTAGGAAAGGGGAAGCTTGTTTTATTGAACTGTGATGGCTACCATTGAGCCCAAATTAATATGTCACAAATGAGAGGGCAATGCAAAGACATTTGACATCAACATGGTAGATTTTCCTTCCACTCCTGCAATGGGTCATGTAGTTTGTACATGTTCAAAAGTCCAATTAACCCTTGCCACACATTTAGTGTTACATACATGTCTCCAATGTTTATGCAGTTGAGCAAGCGTCCATGCAGATCTCTTTTGCACCTGACAGGTGACAGTCTCTAGAAGGACAAACTTAGCAGAGAGCAAGCTGTTTCTCATGTACAATCATGCTTACTATTCAGCGCTGTGTAATGTTTCAGATAGCAGTGAGTAACGCTAATACATTGAACATCACCAAGGCACATTTCCTTTGGTAGACTGTAGTATGTCATTCAGGTTGCACATATTCATGGTCTCAAATAGCTGTTTGGGCAAGTGCTGTTTTCTGTTTCTGAAAGAAATAATGAAAATGTGTCAGACTGTTACAGTAATTATCACTTGCTCTACCACAATAGTAAGTGTGCTTTCAAATTGCAAATCAAATTTCATTTTCTGCCTAGAATCACAACATGAGTCTGTGCGCACACAGGAATTGTTGTCTGAGTTTTAATTTGTGGTATTCTGGTTCTTTTAGAATTACATTCGTAGGAAAGGGGAAGCTTTAATTCGTGATTGTTTTATTGTGTTTTTCACTTGTAGGAAAGGGGTAGATAGTTTTATAAGATTTGAAAAGCACAAAAAAAATATAGTAATAAATTTAAATTACATAAAGGTATTTTTTTTTACTTTCTTTCAGATATTGCTGAAAAACAGTGAAATAAGTTAAAGATGCCAATAAAATCAAGGAAGAGAAAAGAACAGAAAAAACATTTATATTTGAAGACAACTGGAGGACCCAAATTAGTTGAAGATCCTCATGTTGGAAAAAAGAAAAAGTCTTCTGGTAAGCAAACCAAGGATTTTTTTAAAAATATCTTCAAAAAAAGAACAAATTTGAAAAATGTCCCCACTGCAAATAGAGTTTCAAGTAGAAAACAACAGGACAAAAGTGAGAAATTACAAAATGCTAATGTACAATTAGAAGCAATAAAGATTGACTTAAAAATAAAAACAGCATTTAAAGACATTCGTAGAAAAATGTTTCAGAGAAGAGTGATGTCCAATTTGCTAAAGGATGTGAAAAAATATAAGAAGAAAGCGAAATTTTATAAGCGAAAAAAAGATATTGAATCAATTGTAGCTAAGGCTTTAGATTTAAAAAGAAAACTATTCATTTTAATTTTGAACAGGATCCGTACATTAGATAAAATGGTCAATGTAATGAAGTCAAAAGCAAAACGAAAAGAGTAGTGAAAAGAAATAACTTTTGTAAAGTGTTTTTAGGAGAATGGATGCATAGTTCAAGTACTGAACCATTTTTTAATGATGAAAGTTATCTTCAAAGTAATAGTTTGCTGCATGCAGTTGACACCAGAGGTCGTGCTTATGAAGTGAAAGATGGTTGTATAATGGAAAAGGAGAAAATAGTTCCAAGGAATGAGGAATAAGTGATAGCTGATGAGGTTATGGGGAGATGTCCTAAAGCCCCAGTGTACACTTGGAATTGTAGTAGTATTTGTACTGTACGACAGGAATCTATTGATACATTTCGTGAATTTCTAAGAAAATATAGTAAAAAAAGTGTTAAACAGAAGATTAAGGTGCTTCAAAAACTAGATCCATTTAGAGTGAGAGAAAATACTGGTTTGCAAGGACATTCTCTGGCTTGTCTTTCTAGGAAAGTTTGCCAAAGTGTTTTTCACCATTTTAGGATGCTGGCAGTTCATCATACTGAAATGAGAAAGTTTGTGAGAAGATTGTATTTTGCTAAAAGTCCAGCACTAAAGTTAAATGAGTTGAATAGGGCTCTGTTCCGTGGATCTGTATCAGATGTAGAGAAGGTTACTGATGAAATTCAGTTTTGTTACTTTGGTCCGGAACAAGAAAGTGCAGATAATAACACAGTAATTGAAGAAAATGTGGAAGAGAATGTAGAACCTACTATTAGTAAAAATTTTGAAGATCAAATGACAAAATTTACATCATCATCATCATCTCTAATGAAAGACCAAATATTACTTGTATTTGTTGCCGGAGAAGCCATTATAAAAATCAAACAAGGTATGTTGATCTCTATAAAAAAAGTGAAAAAGAAAATAATACTAAGTGGTTGGATTTTGCTACATATTTATTTCTGGAAAATTGTTTTGATTTGGGTGAATATCACCGTATTTGTAAATACTGTTATAACAAGTTAGAAGAAAATAAAATGCCAGCAAGAGCTGTACATAATAATTTAGAATTGGTTGAAATTCCTGCAGAACTTAGTGATTTAAATACGTATGAGTCTATACTCATTCAATGTGTCCATCCTTTTCAGACTATAGTTCGTATGGAGCCAAAAACAGGCAAATTACCTCCTTCGGATTTACAAAGAGGTTTAAAAGGAAGAGTTTTCTATTTGCCATTGGATTTGAAAAAAAATATGGAAACTATTGATGCAGATAGATTGGAAACTGAACCATTAGTTATTTTGGTTAATGGAGTACCAACAAAGAACAAGAAAATTTGGCAGGAGCTGGTAGATGTACGAAAAGTACAAAGAGCAAATTTATATTTGAAAAGAAATATTAAATGGTATGAAACAATTTATATGGATGAAGATGAAGAAGTTTTATTACCAGAATCAGGAATACCAGCTGGGCAAATTGAAAAAGTGGATAAGTCAAAAGAAGAAGAAATTTATGAACATTTCAGCATACATCCTCTTCATTCAAAAGAAGTTATGGCAAACACTATTGATCTGTTTCAGATGAAAAAAGCACAAGGAACTCCCATGAGTGTATGGGAGGAGAGCTTGGAAGCTCGTTGTTTTCCCCAGCTGTTTCCTACAGGAAAAGGTGGACGATATGATGAACGTCCAGTACAGATTCCTGCTTCTGAGTATCGGACTACAAGATTATATGCAGAAGATCCCAGATTTCATCAAAGTATTCCTTATTTGTTCCATCTTTTATTTGAAAGTGACTTGTCAGCACTATCTATTGCAGTAAATCACATTTTGAAAACTGGAGTACTTCTACGTAATGTGTCTGCAAAGGATTTTATGAACAAAGTGCAACAGCGAGATGATCATTTGGAATCTCAATTGATTAATCTAATGGCTTGTCAGCGTGGGACAAATGAATATTGGTACCGACGCCATGGAGAATTGAAGTGTATGTTACGGAATTTAGGAACTCCTACATGGTTTCTCACCCTAAGCTGTGCTGAGTACGCTTGGGATGATCTTCTGGATTTTCTTCGAGAGGCAAATTCAAATATTGAAAACATCCAATACAAGACAGCAGGAGAATTGTGCTCATTGGATCCGGTTAATGTTTGCAGTAATTTAGTTGTGGATTTCTTTTGGAGAAAAGAGTACCAAGCAAGAGGTGCTCCTCATATTCATATGCTGTTGTGGATCAAGGATGCCCCAAAATTTGGAACAGATTCTGATGATGCAGTTTTAAGTTTCATCGAAGGATATGCAACATGTGCTATACCTAAAAGCACAGAAGAGAAACACTTAAAAGAGCAAGTTTTACGTTTCCAAAGTCATCGGTGTGGAAAATACTGTCGACGAAAGTACAAGAGTAAAGAAAAATTCTACACAAAATGTCGATTTGGATTTCCACGACCTGTTCTTTCAAAAGGAAGAGTCAATAGTTTTATGTCAGCTGTGCGACATACTATTACAAGAAAATCGCCTAAAAATACCTACAACCTAAGAAGAAAAGAAGAGTCAAAATATGTAAATGACTACAACCCAGTCATTTTATCCATGTGGAATGCTAACATGGATATTCAGTATGTAGCTGACAATTCTATTGCTGTTGCTCGGTATGTCACATCTTACATCACTAAATCTGAGAAAACGGAATTGAAGGAAATGCAGGAAGAGATTTCTCACGAGAAGACTGTCAGTAAAAAGCTATACAGTTTCAGTTTAAAGATGTTATCGCATCGAGAAATTGGATCCTACGAATGCTCAGATAGGTTATTATCTGCAAGTCTGTACTCCAAATCCAGAAGAATAATTTGGGTAAGTTTAGGACTTGCAGGAATGCGAGATCGGGTACTGAAATCTGTTGGAGAAATTGAATATTTGGCAGAGAATGACCCGGAAAGTACAGATATTTTGAAATCAAACATGTTGGACACATATTACCCAAATAGAAGTCGTCATCTTGAGAACATGTGTCTCTATGAAGTGCTGCAGAACTACATTTTTACACGGAAAGCCACAGAAGACATCAACAATGGAAAATATAAAGTCATTGGTGAGGAAGGATGTTTGGTGAAGCAAACAAAAGGAAGCTTGATTAATCACAGGAAGCTGAGTTGCGACACTCCTGACAAAAAGGAATTTTACTACTTAGCACTTTTACAGCTGTTTAAACCATGGCGTTCAGAGGATGAATTACTTGGAGATTTTCACAGCTATGAAGATTCCTTTAATGCATGTAAAGATGCGATTGAATGCAGTACTTTCACAAATTATGTGCAAATGTTAAATGAAGAAATTGAACAGGAAGCTACAATTGCAGCTGAAGTAGCTAGAGACAGTTCTCAAGACAGCCAAAGTTCTGGAACACTCAGTCAAGATCCCCTAGGACAACCAATCGTAGAAAATGAAGCTGCAATAGCAATGACTGAAGTGGAAACAGCTATGAATCAAGCTCAGGAAGATTTAGTAGACTTAACATATTTCTAACAGCAACTGAATGAAGAACAAAAACAAATTTATGAAGAAGTCACAAAAAAAATTGATCATGGATTACTACATGAAAAGAAAGAGTGCTCATGTGCATCATTTGAACCAATCAGGATGTATGTGAGTGGACAAGCTGGAACTGGAAAAAGTTTCTTAATTAAAGTCATCCGAAGCTACCTAAAGCAAAAAAACAGATTCAACTTTGTCTTGTGTTGTTACTGCTCCAACTGGGTGAGCAGCATATAACATAAAAGGAATTACCTCACATCGCTTGCTAATGTTACCAGTGGAGCATGAGAACAAAATAGAATATCACAAGTTAACAGGAGAAGCATGCTTCGAAGTTTCAAGAGTGTTGAAGAAGATGCAAGTTCTCATTATTGATGAGGTAAGCATGGTATCAAACTTAATGCTTGCCTTTGTGCATTTAAGAATGCAGCAAATTCTAAAGAGAGACTATGACGTGTTATTTGGAGGAAAACATGTTATAGTTTTTGGGGATCTTCTGCAGCTCACTCCAGTTAAAGGACAACCAGTGTTTAATACTGTGACACATGAAGACACAAAGAAGTCATTAGAAAGTATTGGTAATGCGAATATTTGGTCATTCTTTGAGTACAAAGAGCTCACTACCAATATGTGGCAAGCAAACGATGAACATTATGCAAGTATTCTGAAAGATATCAGAATTGGACTACTTACAGAAGTTGGCAGAGAAGCATTACAGAGTCGGATGCTACATAATTTATTTCCAAATGAAGAAATAGTTGCAGAGAAAATATACCAGAACATTGCAGAAAAAAACACTCTAATCTGCTTAATGCCAACACTACGTGAATGCTCGATATTCAATGAGGAACTTTTGAAATTGGAAAAGGAAGAGGTTAAGAAAATGGAAGCAGTGGACAAAATTCAGCATGAAGGAATTACTATTACATTAACAGGCAAACTGAAAAATAAATTGGATTCTCTAGAGAAGAACATTTCGAAAACAGCTGGATTAGAAAAAAATCTTTATGTTTGTATGAACTGTTGAGTATTTTTAAGAAGAAATTTGGATGTAGAAAAAGGTTTAGTGAATGGAGCTATGGGTAAAGTTGTGGGTTTTGTGAAATACCAGAAAAAAGATGGAATTGAATTTTTAAAAATAAAATTTGATCAGATTGAAGAGGTTAAAGACATTTGTCGTTGTTCAGTTCGTTTCTTGCTTGTGAAAGACTTATATGTACATAGGAAGCAGTTTCCGTTTTCTCTAGCATATGCTGTAACTATTCACAAATCTCAAGGATTAACTGTAGATAGTGCTTTTGTAAACATTGGTTCAACTGTGTTCAAAGAAGGTATGGCATATGTTGCTTTGTCACGAGTGAAAAGATTATCTGGTCTATTCATGATAGACTTTGATGACTCAAAAGTTAGTGCTGATGCAAACTGTGTAAAGGAATATAATAGATTAAGAAGAAGCTATGCTCCTCATTTAGGTCAGTATCCTGTGTTTGAAAAACGTGTTGTTTGTCGGAAAAGGAGAATTGAGAATATCTGTAATGAGGATGTACAGAAGAGAAAACAAAAGGAGAGTGATGTGATTGCAAGCAAAAAGAAAAAGGACAATGCTGAAGAGGTTGTTGGTTGTCATTTTGAAAATAGCTCTGGTGTCAACTGCTATGCTAATGTAGTGCTGAATGTTGTATTTTATCTTGAAAGTTTGCAAGAGCAGATAATACTAAATCATGAAAAAAGATTTTGTTCTCTGCTGAGTTTCCTTTATGAGAACTGAGTAATGATAAAACTAAAATAGAAAGTGCTTCTGATGTTAGAAAACTTTTAGATTTATGTTCAGGAAGTACACAGTTTACTCAAAATGTCCAGCAAGATGCACAGGAATTCTTGATGTATATTCTTATGGTACTGGAAGAAGAAGGGGTAGAAATAGAAAATATGTTTGGTCTCTCTTATAAATGGGAACATAGTTGTGAAAACTGTTTCAACACATGCAGCTCTAATGTTGATTCTGAAAGGTTCATATATTTAACATTACCAGAGAGTCAATCAGTCACTTTTAGTAAATTAGTTAAAGATGCCAATCACAGCATGGAATGTTCTAAATGTAAATCAGACATGTTTTCAACGTTATTTTTAAAGAAATATGGACAGTATGTAATTTTAATGATGCAACGTTGTAGAGCTGATGGAACAAAATTGTACACTTCTATAAAGAAGTTGGTAGGAAAACAATTGTCAATATCAGGGAAAACTTTTGTTGCAGTTGCAATAATTTTCCATGATGGACCTTCGATAACTTCTGGTCATTACACAGTTTATCTAAAATGTGAAAAAGGCTGGACACTGTGTAATGATTCTCAATTGATTTTCAAGCAACGTTTGCCTGCAGAATTACCAAATTCCTATTTAATTTTTCTAAAACCAAAATTTTAGATACAAATTGCAACATCTGAACAAATCATTTTTGCGATTTTATTGGATTACCATTGGATATTTCATCAAAAAAGAATTTAAAAATTACCATTTGGCCTCATGGAAAGGTAAAAATTTCTCTTGTGGACTACTTTGACAGATATTATTTTGGTGTATGTGCTTAAGCAACAAGATTTACAGACGATATTTATTGAAAATAGTTATTGTTTTTAGATGATGTTTTTCTTAAATATGTTACTTTTCTATAAAGGTATGTTTTACTGAGAAGAGATTCAGGGCTTTTTTTAAACAATCTTTCAGATTGTTAATTTTTTGGCCCGCTGTTAAGTGATGAATGCAATTGGTTTCACAATTTGCAGTGAAATTCAATATATTCTGAAAACAGCAAAAAAAGGGCAAAACATGTCTTTGTTCAATATGAAAATATGTGTACTGTATTCTAAAATGTATTGTTAAATATTAATACTTTTTTTCTTTTGTTACAGATTGAGAAAGAAATTTTAGGAAAATTAATCCTTTTTTCTAGCAATTAAAAAAAACATTTAATGATAATTAAGTTGGTCAGGTAAGTTTGAAATATCTGTATTTATCACACATTTACTTTCGTAGTCCCTTGTTTTCACTTCTCCTCACTCTGCTTTTGTCATTTCCCTTGCGGTCCCTCAAGTACATTGAAGGGTGAAATAATTTTTTTTTTTTTTTAAAGGTGCGCGTACGGTAACATTTTTTTTTTTTTTAAACTGATAAAATAAAAAAAATAAAAATTGTGAGGTAGGGTGGCTCTTAAAAGAGCCCTTGTGTTAATACAGGGAGAGAGGAAAGAAAGAATGGGAATATTAGAAGGGACCGCACTTGTGCTGCTCAATCTTATTGTCTATTAGAGGAATACTAGATTCCCCCATAGCAATAAGAGAGTAACAAGTGTTGCACTTTATATGTACTCTCTGAAACCGAGGGTAGATGTCCAGAGGAGCAGAAGAGGGTGATACTCCCACCGCAGAGGAAGTGCTCGGCTGAGCTGCCGAAGATTTACTCGGCTGAGCTTCTGCGGATGTGCTCAGGTGACTTACTGGAGGGTTTGCTTCAGTATGTCGAGCAAAAGTCCTGGGATGTACATCCCTAATATGTCTAAACATAGAGTAATTTCCAAAGGAATACTTCTTCCTTGGATTACCTCTAGATAAGACACGCTCACAAAGTGAGCAGGTGACTAATGGAGCATTGACCTTTTTCTGCCCCTCTGGAAATGTGAAATATTCCCAGACAAAAGAATTCTTCTGTTTCCTCCTTCTCTGTCTGATGATGCTGCTTCCCTGCTCACTCCCAGAAGAGGACTGCTGCTCTGCCATTGTATCCCAAAGACAATTCAGCTCCTTCTCCTAGGGAATCACAAGCAGTAATGAGGGGAAAGGGTGTGGTGTTGGAAGTTTCTGGAAATGAAACAAGTTTAAACCAATGAAAAGTGTTGTTTCTGGATCACATGACCTACCGTGCGCGCTCCATACGCATACTGTACATGCACTGTAAAAGTACGCATGCGCGTACGTAAGATACGCGCACGCACGCATGCGCATTAGAGGCACGCGCGCACGTGCACATGCACGTATAGGGGTTCCGCGTATCGTGCGTGCGCGCGTTCGCGTAGGGAGCAAGCGCTTACGCGTCGCACAGGAAGTACGGATGCGTACGTAAATCACATACGCATATGGAGCATAAATATTACGTACGTGCACCGTACATAAAGCGTACTGTGCGCGTACCGTAACCTTACCGTACGCGCACGGAAAAAAATCCTAAAAAAAAAAAAAAAAAAAAAATCAAGGTTTGTAGAAGATATTAACGATGTTATTCAACTATATCTAACCATTTATTTAAAAAAGGTGAATCTTTCTATATTGCAGGATACAGTAAATCAATGATTATATACATAGGTAGCATATTGTTTAAAAAAAAAAAAAAAGAACAAAGAAAAACGATTTAAAAAACCTTACAAATTCACTGAAAAAACCAGAGGTTTCACACACGCTATAGTTAGGAATTAGCATTTAAAAAACCTTGCAAATTCACTGAAAAAAACATAGGTTTCACACATGTTATAGTTAGCTGGACATTTCACTCGTAAAAAACCAATGAAATTCCCCCGTTATAGTTAGTTCACCTAACTATAACTCGCGCGCCCGCAATCCATTGCTGATGACGTCACATATTACATCACTCATGACATGGTCAGTGACATCACTCATGACATCACTGATGACATCTCAAATGACATCACTGATGACATCACTGATGACATCATCCATGTGATAAATTACCACATCTTCTCACACCCTAATATAACCTTTCATACACCGACTCAAAATTTCAGAGTTCCATTCGCAAAACCATACATACTCCAATACCAATAACTACATACCCACTTATTAACTGTTAGTTCTACATACACCTCCACTCATTCACCTGTACAGTCACTCATACTTACAATCACTCCATACAAGACTATCATATGCATTTATACACCTATATAGACACTCACACACCACCAATCATCCATAGAGGTACTCTCACACCTAGTCAGTCATGCAAATAATTACACTTCCATTTACTCACCTATGCGGTTATACACACTCAAGTTCACTTAATCATAAAAATAGTACCACATTCTTACGCTCTTACAGAATCATTGATACAAGCACACACTCATCCATACAGTCACTCTCACAATCACACACTATCACATCTACCCACTTATATACTCTTACACGCATATATACTGCCTTTCACATATGTAGTTAGTCACAAATGTACCACTGAGATATACATTCAATCCCTAACACACCCATACATACACTCACTCAACCATACAGTCCATCACAGATGCACTCTTAAAACCATGCACCCATAGAATCACCCACTAATACATCTATGCATAGAGTCACACACACCCTACCCACACAAACACTCAGGAACCCATACAGATACTGAGACAAGCAATCAATAACTCATATAGTCACTCATATAGGTATTCACAAAACCATGCAGCCACTTATACACCAACATACAGAAACATACAGACATTTACACAGTTTAGTTACTAGTCTGCAGTAAGATACATTTAATGACTCACTTATAGAGTTAGTTACGCACCACAGAAAATCATCCATTTACACACTTGTACACCCACTCATTCTTCAACAGGCCTTTCCCTATATATATTAATCATATAAAAATTGTTCAGAAACACATATTCAATGGATGATGTCATCAGTGATGTCATCTTTGATGTCATTTGAGATGTCATCAGTGATGTCATGAGTGATGTCACTGACCATGTCATGAGTGATGTAATATGTGACGTCATCAGCAATGGATTGCGGGCGCGCGAGTTATAGTTAGGTGAACTAACTATAACGGGGGAATTTCATTGGTTTTTTACGAGTGAAATGTCCAGCTAACTTTAACATGTGTGAAACCTATGGTTTTTTCAGTGAATATATATATACATACATACATGAGTAGAGGGTTAGAAATAATACTTACCATCTATACTTCAAAGTAAAGGTAATCACAATGTGTTGACTGCATTGTAATCTATTGTAATGTAACAACTGACATTAGATGTAATCAGACAACAGGTCTTAGAAAGGACCAATTTAATTTAAAACTCTGGCTGAGCTAGACCAGCCCTCTATCTAGCACTCTTGCCATTTGATGCAAGTCGTGCCAAATGCTTCTTTTACCTTGTTTGTATGCATATCTCACTTGTAGTGTTTTACATATGCAGTCAGCACTGATTCACTTAAACGTTCGTCCATGTATGCAAATTCATGTATCACATTGTACTGTGACATTGGTATAGTGCTGAAGCGCGTACCTGCATGAACAGCATGCCAGACCATATAGGTTGTGTGGGTAGAAGAGTGTAACATTGTATTTTGTTTGCTCTACTTCTAGGTCGAGTTTCATCCACAACACTAGTCATCTTAATTAAAACTAAAACTAACCAGCAGCCAGCGTCAAAATTGCTAATAGACAGGATTACTTAGATAGAAATGGGAGGTGAGTGGGAAGAACTGAAAGTATGGATACTCATTGAGAGTGAGTTAAAAGGAGTCAAACTTAGCTTACCAGTATGCAAAGTTTAAGAGGCTACTTACAAGAGGGAAGAATTTGATAAAGTTGTGGCACAATGGGGCAATCTCCATCGACAAATCTCCCCTATCTTGGCCAGACTGGAAATGCAAAGGCTTGTCAGAAGTATGACATCTACTGAAAGAGGGTTCTGTTATATCCTTTATAGATCTTGCCAAAGACTATCACTTGCCGAGGTCCCATTTCCGGAAAAAATCAGACACTGTCTCCACACTCAGTGTGGGGACCTATACACGCATCTGAAGGGACCTATACACCCATCCTCACTTCACTCCTATCTAGTTGTTTGTGGCCGCTATAAAATATTTTTTCGAGCTTATTTGATCTTATTTTGAAACTTTTTTTCTAAACCCTTGGAACTTCTCCACCGAGACAGAGGGCAGGGATGTCTTCAAGTTCAATTCTCTCCACTGTCCTACTCCCATCTCCTGAAAACACATGACAGAGCGCTTAGGGAACCTAAAAATAAGTTGATTTACTTCAAGACCCTTCAGGATTGGCCATGGTCACCTGCTAAACTCTATAGGGCTACGTTGGTGCTCACCTCGACTGCTGGCGTTCCCAACAGGCTGGCTGTGACATTATCGATCTCCACTGGCCAGGCACTTCTATCCCACTGTTCTGGTCGGCAGTTGGACAGCTGTTGTGAGAGACCGTGGCCACAACAGCTGTCCATGAACATCTGACATGCAGGCTGAATGACCATGAACACATTTTCAGAGACATTTGGGGGAGCTTTCCTCCAGCAAGATATAGTGTTGGTCACTGCTCGTACCATCATTACTCAGCGATCCCGAAAGCTGAACATGCCCTTGTGATGTGTACGCCTGCTTGACTTGTAATTCTTGCATACTGTCTTGCACCTGATGCCTTATGTCTAAGCTTTCTCCCTGAGCTGACGGTGCGGCACCGTGGGCTCTTTGACAATGTGGAGTAAATATTTCTAATCTTGTAGTCCTCTTTTCTTCTTTTCTGTCTCTTCTCCTTCTTTTTTTTTCTTTTTTCTACCGCTGTATGTTTCTGGCCACTTTTTTCAATGACTCACTGTTAAAGTCTTTATTTGCCTTACTTTTGCAGTTATGCTAAACTGAATAACAACTGTTTGCATTATAGGCATTTGGATGCTTTCTGCACCATTATCTGTCAATGTTTGTTGTGCTTCTTAAAACGATATCATAACAAAAAGATTTTGGGGCATATTATCAAGAAACGGCGTTAACATTATCGCCGCTATAGCGGCAGAAAACTGCCGCTAAAGCGGCGATAATGGGCTTGATAATATGCCGCAGAGAATTCCAATAGAAGACCATGTTCTGGTGTCAACATGGGTTTCTATTGGAATTCTCTGCGGCATATTATCAAGCCCATTATCGCCGCTTTAGCGGCAGTTTCTTGACGCTGAAGCGGCGATAATGTTAACGCCGTGCTTGATAATATGCCCCTTAAATACTAACCCACTAACGGTAGAATATTATAAATTAAACTGGGGGAAAAACAAGCAGAGAAATGTTGGAGCAGAAGGTCGATCCACATTACTTGCCCTCTTCCAACCAACTGTATTCAGCGTAGCTCCTAACATTTAAAGGGGCATATCAGCAACAACCGGTGATAATTATCGCTAAGCACACTTAGCGCTAGGATAATTATCGTCGGCTAGCGTGGATTTTTATCGCTGAGATAGCGTGCTATTAGCAACGCTTATCTCAAAAGCGATACAAATCCTGACGCTAACTGCCTAACGTGAGATTATCGCTGGAAACCCAGCGATAATCTCACGCAATGTGGCGTTAGCTTGTTGATTGCGCCTCACATACTTAGCCATGATATCCACCTTCCATAGGATATCATGGCTAAGTCAGTCCTGAAACAGGCGTAAGGAAAGTAGCGATAACAGGGGTTATCGCTACTTTTCTTGCCGCTATGCTTCATAGCGTGGGGCTTGATGATAGGAGAAATGTCGCTTAGCGAAATTTCTCCTGTCATGTCAGGAACGCCCACTTTGCATCTCATTAGAGATGCAAAGCTGGACGTTAGGAATTCCTAAGCTAACGCAAGTTTTCACGCGTTAGCGTGAGCTTGCTAATTAGGCAATAAAATTATAGCTGCTTTTCGGCCGAAAACGTCCGCAAAAGTGGCGATAATTCTATCGCCTCGCCTTGCTGATATGCCCCAAAATGTCTAAAATCAAATCTCCCGGCAGACTTATATTGGAGAACTGTAATATTCATTGTTATAAAATGTCTTCTGTTCAGTTAAACAGATGGTAACAAAGGGGAGCCAGGACGCAGTTGTACAAAACACTCTCTTTTTTTATTGGTTTCAATCTAACAACAGGTGTCATGTAAGCCCCACCAGGAGCACAGCTCATTCTGTGTGGGCTGTGCCACTGGGCCACTGACACCTGTCTCCCCACACTTTCCCAGGTTACATTTCAACATGCATGAGAGCATTTTCCTGAGCACACAAGGGCACCAGAGGATCAGGTATAACTCAAAGGCATTGCCCTGCATGAATGCAGAAATGATTTCAAACTTTTGTTTTAAGAGTCACGTATTAGGTGCCTACGTTGCCTCACTTTATCATAATCTGAAGATTCTATCACTAGATTTCTGAAACAGCCAAGAACAGAGATTATCTCAACTGACCGAAGATTGTGTGTGAAATTAATGTAAACACGTGATTCATGCCAAGACTTAATAGTAGGTGGTTTGATGCAAATCTAAACTTCCACTGGTACAACATTCCTACATTCTTCAATCATTGTATGATACCTCTGTTGGCACCATGGTGCCCATCAGTCAGTCAAGAATCTCAGCATCATGGGCCTTAATGGTGGTTGGGGACAAAACAACTTCTTAGAGTGGCGTGTGAACTCACTGTAACCTGCTATTCATTCACTGTGCTTGAAAAGCAGTCCTCCTCCCCTGCAAAGGCCTTATTTAATCATGTCTTTGCTCCTATAGAAATTCTTCATTAGGATTTTGAAAGAGAACCCACTGAACTTTGTCTCACAACATGAGTGAGGCTATTGTGCGGCAGTGAGCATCCGAGGCGGCAGCATTCAGCGGATCCTGCCGCCAATTACTCAAGAATGCTGAAAATGAAGTTCTAAAGTTAGCAGTGCTGTTTGATTTCATAAATACGAGGTTTCCCAGTATTGTTCTTCCCAAAAACAAGTGAAGATATCTTTTGGCCCTTTCTTCCTAGCTTTGCTTTGAAGTGGGTTACAGTTGTTTGATATATAGCTGCATTCACCAGTATGGTTTATTTAACCAAGGTAGAGATTAGGGACAACGTATATACAGAGTATATATCACTTTCAGCACTGACAGGCCATTAACATGTTGTTTTAATGATGAGTGATGTCCAAATTCATTGCTGCACTGTGTTCTTGTCACAACTCCTCCTTGGGGAAAAATGAGGGTATTTGAGCCATTGCTATATTGCCTTCTCTGCTGCTGGGAAATTTGAAGTTGTGTTTTTTTTTTACAGCATCTGCTTTGAAAAAAAGACCGACTATTGTGAAGCTTGAGAATGCACTGCTGAGAAATGCATGTTTCTAGTACTCATCTCTAAAAGACTTCTTGCAAAAAATAAACATAACAATGTAAAAAGCTAGCACTTCGACAGTATGTGCATATTGTAATCTATCAAGTCTTGATCTTTATACTTTTTTTGGTTTAATATGCGCGAAGCCTCATTCACAGTTATTTTCACTTTTAAAAATCTGGCTCAAATGTTTTTCGTTTCCACATTTTCACTTTGGGCCCATTTTGAGATGAGCGCAGATTCCTCTCGATGTCGATGTTCTCAGGGCAGAGTTCCACAGGTAACGAAGTTGCTTAAGAAAGACAATGAAACATTGTAAGGATTGTGGAAAAATAAGGCAAAAAGCATATGTGCATCGAATTCTCGTAAAAGCTCGAAACATGCCTGATAGCATGAGCTAATGTTATTTTTACCCGGGTGTTTTTGCTTCTTTTAACCTCCGAAGGCGTTGGTGGAGGGGATGAACAAAAGGATGTAGTTCAGGGGCGTCTCCTCCATTTGAGTGGAGGAGCCCTGCAGCATAGTATCGCCATTGGCACCCCTCAGTCCCCCCTCCCCCAGAATACATACCCAAATAACACACACACAGACTGTTAGGTTGGGTAAAATTTGCTGCAGGTTTATTACATATTCCAATATGTAATGGGTGGGTTATCTTACGGGCGATCCAGG
The DNA here is from genome assembly GCF_964204655.1 of Triturus cristatus. Classification (NCBI taxonomy): domain Eukaryota; kingdom Metazoa; phylum Chordata; class Amphibia; order Caudata; family Salamandridae; genus Triturus; species Triturus cristatus. The sequence continues at coordinate 1,716,902,564 of NC_140589.1, read as the reverse complement.
GCAGGCAACCAACTGGGCCGCCTGCCCGCCTGATGAGCCGGGCAGCACTGGGGCGAACCCCGCCTTTGCTGCCTTCCAGGTGATTCTCTTACAGGATCACGTGCCGTTGGTAACTTCTACTCACGCTCCTTCTGGGGCAGAGCGTCGCATAGCAAACCCCCGGTTGTTCAGGCCCACAACCATCCGCAGGACTAGCGGGGCACCGACACGGCTTCCAGGGCCTTCCCCTGAGGCTCCTCGGATTTGGCTCAGGCACCCCCTATGGTGCCGCGCAGAGGTACCCTTGGTACCGGCCTGCTTCGAGATCGCCCTGTAACTCCTCCACAGCTCTGGAGGCAGCCACCGTCTCCGCCAGAGCCCCCCACCAAACCGCTATACTCTTACCTGCAACCTCTCTCGTCTAGAGCTTCCTGCAATCTAGCAAAAAGAGAACCATCCTTCTGGTAATAGATGGCCCCATCTATATCCCAAATCCCTAGACGCTAGCCTGGGTCAGATAGAGTCTGATGAAACCAGAGACCCGTAGGGCCTGGGAAGTTGTGCCAAGAACTATTCACCCCCAGGAGGGAAAGTTCCACAGCTTCAGTTGCCTCAGCCCTGAGCCAAGTCTGGGCGGGGGCGATGCCGCCACCCAAGCTCACCAAGCCCCATCTATTTGCTGATCTCACCTAGCTGCCGCACTTCTCGCGCCGAGTGTGTCTGACCACCAGCGTGCCCATTTATGGGAAAGCAGCCCACTTGCTAGGTGACTACTCCCCGGCCCGCCTGCCTACTATGGCTATTCTGGCAAGGAGGAGAATGTTTCCTTAGGACAGTCCCTGTGCTTGCCAAATGAAGGCGCACAGGAATGTCCATAACTAAGCGTACTGTGATAATGAGCCAAGCTGCCCCCCTGCAACCCTTATCCCTGTCGGGCATCTCGCCCACTCAGCTCCCCTGGTGGAGCCCCCTAGGCATGCCCACATGGAGAATCTGTCTGATTCGATGCAGGGCGCACTGCCTGTACTATGGTGCCAAACATTTGATGTAGGCGATGCCACGCGCCGCCTAGGTCATGGGAACCATAGGGGACCCCGCATTTCCCCCCAGGCATGCCTCTAAATGGGCCTGGCTCCCCCCAGCTGAAGTGCTCCTACTGTGCTGGGTAAATGCGGCCCAGGATGACCTTAAACCATCAGCTTGGTGTGCTACCACAAACCGTAATGGTCATGAGAACCTGAGAAGCACACCGTTTTCACCTGTGCGTACCCTGCGATGGGAGCGCCTCCACCCAGCTGTGAGGCCTGAGAGACATCTATTCCACCTATCTGCTTGTTTTTTTTGCCCCCTGGTACCCGCCTGGTTGCCGCTCTGTGGTTTTGTGAAGCGTGCTGTCACGGACCAGCCGGTGTCAGTTGCCCACCATGCTGTTACTTATCTATCGCCAACTGCCCTTGCTTGGATTGGAGGGATGCGAGGTGCTTCTTAAGGACTGTGGATTGAAAGCTTCAACCTAGTTTGACCCCCAAAACTTGGGGAAGACCAAAGTAGTAATCATGCCCTTCATCGTATATCTACCCCGGCGTTGACTATCCACGTGTTGGTGATCCCGGTCGCAGAAGGTGCCCCCTCCAGTCTTCAACCCCTAGCGGGAGAATCCGGGGGCAAGCAAGTCTGTAGGAGACAAACGGGGAACCCTCTGTGCAACTACTTGCCCTTTTCCGTCATTAATACCCTGTTGCCAATTGGCTCTAATGCAGTGTTTACTAACTTGTACACCCCAGAGGACCCTTGTTAGCTGGCACGACTCCCACCCGCCTGCTGTCCTGGCTAAAGCGCGGGTGAGTATGTCTTACTGAGGTGACCCAAAACCTACCCATGTTTGCTTAGGGATTCCCCCCCCCAGTACATGGTATTCGTCTATTTGGTGCCAGCCACTGTTAGAATAAGGCCCTCGTGCCCAATGCAACTCAGTGTTTCGCAGCACCTCTCTTTGGGTTGTAACTTCTAGAGTGAGAGTGGAATTATACTTCCCCCGAAGGGCTGTAACCAGTGGCAAGGCAGGCAGACCCCGGGCATAATAACAGATTTCAAGTGCGTCCCTCACCCAGCCTATGTGTCCCGTAACAACTTTTGCTACTGTATCTCAACGTGCCAAGAAGTTGGTCAATGTACTTGTATAAGAGGACTGAGTGTACCATATTCAACATTCGCCCCTTCTAAAATAGATATGCCAACATTGTGGTGGTTGTGGGCAGTTGTGCTCTAACCACAACTACCCAGCATGGCGAATGACAGCACCCATTATTAAAAGCTCCGGTGCTGGAGGGAACAAAACTTTCACATTTCCACTTCTGACTAATTGAGTACCTTCGTCTGGTGGTGTCTGGCGCTGACTAACATAAGGTGCTTTCATTACTTGCCTACGCATAATCTGCGGTCATGTGACCTGTCCGGTGGAGAGCTATCCCTGAACCTGACAGAAATTGAGAACCCTGGAGCTGCAGCCATGAAAGCTTATTAACCGAAGACCGGAGGACCGGGGCAGCTCCAGGAGTTTGTACTCGCAAAGCTGAAGTCCTGGGCCAATTGCACCTTCCGGGTATCAGGGCCAAACTAACGTCAATGGTCTCACCAACGGCCCACAGTGCTTCGCTTAATGGCCTCGATATGCCTACCTGCACAGCTTCCCACGCGCTGCTTGGGCTATGTGTTCCACACTTACCATCACTAGCAGGTTTCACTGGTAAAACAAAACCTCCTATATGCTAAGTGGGAGGGTCGCCTATTATTTCTGTACAAAAGGTGAGCTGCTGCTGTGTCACCATGTTGAAAACACGCCACCATCCCTGACTCTTGTATGCAAACTCATTTTAGAAATTGTAAGGGTGTCCCCGAGCACTGTCAGTACCTTCCCCTAAGTGGGCATAAAAAGGGGGGGGGGGTGCTAGACTTTTATCAAACCCAACGCTGCTCCAGACAGGGACCCTCAATTCAATGTCTACCAGGGGCAGCTGCTAATACCGCCGCATGTGCCGTGGTACCCTAATAGGCATTTCTGACCTCAAACCTTAAAATGCCCTGTTGAATGCGCCAGAGCCAAAGTAGCTGCCTATAATCTCAATTTGCGCTTTGGCCAGTACAAAATTGCAGCATACATTGAGGTCCCTGACTGGAACCATAAAAAACCCTACATTTATCGGTAGCATGTGTCCATTGTGTGCTGGCTCTGCCTCCTGTGGGCAGCTGGGTCACTGGATCTTAGCATGCCCTCAGGGCTGGACTACAACTATTTGTCTATTTAAATTCTTTATAGAGTTTTATATGGCGCGAAACGCGACTCGAGACGTCGGGTCACCGGGCCCATTGCATGAGCACCAGTTCTGTACCTGGGGACCCTACATATTGTAAGGCACGGGGATGTTAAGTGATTTGGCCAGGATTCCAGGCTGTTGGGCATCGTGCAGAGACTACAAATTGTGTGCTTGATTATCGCCCCAAACAATGTGAGTATTCTATCCTGTCCTCCATGGAGCATCGCCTTGGCCTTTGATAACAGAGACCCTCCCGGGAACTTCCCTAGCCCCTTGTCACCCAGCTGCAGCCAGATGTGCAACTGTATGCCTACACACACCTCAGGCAGCCACCTCCGGTTGGCCCACCCTAGCTCCTGCCCTGCTGCCAAGCAAGGTAGCATCCCTGCTATAAAACTTTGAGCATGTGCAAGGGGGGCATCCCGACTATGCCAGGCCCGCGACGCTGTGAGCATGGCTTGTGCAGCAGGCAATCAGCACTCAATGCTTAATACCTTGGTCGATGCCAGTTGGAGTGGACATCTCTAAAATGGATAGCGCCCTTGGGGCAGGCAGTCAGGGTGACGGTGGTGGGAAGCAGAGGCGGTGCCGCGCCCCCGGGCCCCCCGTCCAGTTGTAGCCAGGGAAAACTTGCTGCTGGGTATAACACTGGGGGGGGGCCCTGTAATGGATCCTTGTTTTGGCCACACCCGCCTATGATCCCTAGTGTTGGCAGTCACTGCAATGCACGTCCAAGGCGCAGGCCCTAAACCAGCCCTAAAAGCTTGGCATTAACTGCACACTTATCTAACACAATGATTGCGTGTACTGAACCGGCACACTTATCCTGCCCACCGCATTACTTAGCACCATGGCACGGGAGATAATTGCTTTGCCTAGCCACCGACGGTATTGGCGCGCTACGTGCGCGAGCACATTACAATGCATAATCAGGCACCGGGACAGTGCGGCCCATGAGTGCTAGCAGTGCCCCGCTTCCATTGCACAAAGGGGGGGGGGGGCGGGAGATAAGTAAATTGCCCGGGCGCACTATCATGCGCCCAACTATACACTGCCTGCACAGGCACAGGAGAGATTGATTTGCTCAAAAGCACAGGTCAGTCTAGGCCTGGGAGATAGGTGCCTCGCCCCGGGGCACAGCGCGGTATTGGAGCGCTAGCCTATGCATCGTTTATTGAGTACATACAGGCATGGGAGGTAAGCATTTGCCCAGCCATCGGGTGTGAGCCCTACGCGCATATTTCCCTACCCAGAGCACGCTCGTAGGGCCTCGCCTACTGCTCCTAGCAATCCGCAAGCAATCGCGTCGCCCGCATCCAGCCCGCCGCGAGCAAAATGATTTGAATCGCTACCCTCGCTGAATAGGGGGATGCACCCACCACTCGCCGCACTCAAACTACTCTGAGTTGTGGCGCAGGCAAAATCCACTCGCAGTCACGCATCGCCCAAACCCCCCCACCTTCCAGGCCAAGCCCACGACATATCTTAGAAGGTATAGCCATGCAAGCCACGCTGGCTTCAAAATAGGCAAGGGGGGGCCGGGATTCTTCAAATAAGAGCAGCCTACTGCATGCACATGGGGCTCGAACCCCCCACCGTCCGTGGCAGGCCGGCGGCCTTGCTTAAGGCATATGGCAATGCATGCCCCGCCGGATTGAATAAGGCAAAAGAAGCCCATCCGGGGGGACAGCAAGGTCCTCCATGCCTGGCCTGCTTCCCTCAGGACAGACTCGTCAGGCAAGGAAAGGACGCGACAAAAACCCCTGAAATCCTAGTGCCCAGGGGCGGGCCATGCATTCAAATGTTTTCCGCCAGTTAGTTAAAAGACTTGCATCCTCTAACTTGGCGGCGGCCACCCTAGCGTACATCTTCTCGGTTGTTGTGTGCTGCCTTCAACTCATCCCCCCCTCCTTCCCATGCAGGAGTCACACGAGGGAGGGGGGGGGATGGCAGGGGAAGGTGCGTGCCCGCGGCGCCGACCCAGGTTTCCCACCCCAGGGTCGGCGTTGTATAGCGCAGCCAAGGGTATAGGAACGCTATCTGCGAGCCCCGTGTTTCCTTGCACATTCACGCATGGGCAGCTTGTGGATAAGGACTAGGATTCCCGAATGGGAAGTGATGCGCGCGCGTCGCCACGCTTCCTCAGTGCTAGCCGGCAATAAACACGTCCCACGCACCCCCCCTTCCGATTTCTGCTTCGTTTTACATTAGGCTTGCCCGGGATCGCACCGCAGACCCTGGAGCAGCTATGCATGGGCTCGTATATTCCCTTCCACCATCCAGACAGGCAGGCGTGCTCCCCGGCACTGCAAACTCGGAACCACCAGTGGGTGCCGCCACGAAGCTCGCCCTTGTTGTCCTACGCTGGAGGCAGCCGCGCCGCCGCCGAAAGGAATAGCGGAAAGGTACCGCACAGCACTGGCACCTCACAGAGTCCGAGGTGGGCGCATTCAATACCTTTTTGAAGAGGTTGGCATGTGTGCTTAATCTTTCTGCATATTTATATAGCGCGGACTCAAGCCGAAGGTATTTCCGCGCTTTACATGGGCACCATAATCACATCACACTTACAATTACGGGGAGATGAAGCATTTTGCTCAGAATCACAGGCTGTGGCGCGACCTCAAGGCTCGAACCCTTGTTTCCTGCACCGAAGTCGGCAGTTTACGCCGACGGGCCACAGCCCCTCCCCGCCCAGATGCGTGCGCTACTCACCGCACACTTCCGATTCCCCGTGTTAAATCAAAACTAACCCTGCAAACCTGCGCACGTTTGGCCCGAAGGAATTGGGGAGGCTGTGCAGGTGCCCGCCTTTGCCTATTCAAAAACACAGATGGGGGGGGGCGTGATCGCCCGGAACCACCAATTGATTCAGCCGTGGTGCTCGAAACCTGGCGCGAGCTCGACCCGAAGGTGTGGGAGCAGCGGTGCTTGGCCCGTAAGTACATTCCCAATTTTGGGTGGGGGGAATTGGGGGGGGGTGCGACCATACCCACATGGATGCGACCACGAGGTTCTACCGTGATAACTTGCGCCGGAGGCGGCGGCGCCACCGCCGGACCCCGTACCCCCTGGGCGTAATGAGTACCTTCCAGGCATGCCCGCCCGGAGTCTGGCGCACTCTTAATACTAGCAGCCTCTGAGACCCCGGCCTTGCGTAGGTAGCCTGGTGGAGACAGTCCTGGTGAGGTGCCATCTGGGTAATGGAGGCCGCCTCCTGTATTTTAATAAGCCCCAAGCCCCGCACCGCCCCGGCTTTTAGCATGAGAGGGAGGGGCAGACCGTGTGGCTGGCCCCCAGTTGCGGCCTCTTCCGGTACGTGGCCTGACCGTCGGGTCATCCCTGGGCCCAGCCTCAAGCCGGGGTAATTTAGGGCTTTTCACAAATCCCGAGGATGGGGGGGTGGGGCGTGAGTTTCTGCCGCAGCTGCAGTCTAGCCTCCCCACCGCAGCCTCTCCCCAGCCCGCCCGACCACCTCCCGTCCACGACCCTCACGCGGGTTCCCAACCGGGGCAGCCGGACGGGCCGGCTAACCCGGGCACCTTACGGCTCTGCTCCACGCCTCACACAAATTGCGTGTTCACCTCCTAGAAGCCGGCCTGGGGCCCGTGAAGCTCGTGCCCCCCACCCATGGCAATCCGTGTCACCGGGCCCTGTTCCCCTGGTACTGCCCAGGGACAGGGCCGGGGCGGGGGTGGGGTGCATCGGAACTCACCGTTGATTTCGGCTCAAAACGACACGAACGACCCTCCGGCGCGTGGACCCGACGACCCTACTTCGCGGCATGCGAGGTGAACAAGAGGTCACCAGGAGGGTGGGGTAAGGCTAAATAGCCTCCCCCTCGCCGCGGAGACCCAGAAGTGACACGCCTTCGCGTCACTTCCGGGAGAGAGAGAGAGGAGGGAAACACCAGCCGGCGTCCCCACCCCCTGGAGGGGGGGCGGGAGGGGTGACCAGTGCCCAGGCGACACTAAGGTGCCGACCGCTCTAGTGGCTGCCCTGCGGGGGCCGCGGTCGGTGGCACAAGCCTCAGAGCAGGAAAATAAAATGATAGTAAATGTTATTTAATACCATTTTAGTTTTCAGCAATCTAACTGTCAGTACGGGGCGGGTCCTGTGCTGCGGAAAGGCAGGAGGAGGAAGCTGTGCAGTGTATTTTAAAATGCGTATTTCCCTTTGGCCGGCCATTTAGCGACTGCCAGCCAGATAAGCGTATTTTAAAGTTCTCTAAGCTAGCTGTCTTAGACAGCTGGGTTAGAGAAAGCCCTGGCCTCCTGTGCTCCTAGGAGCGATGGGAAGGCCTTCTCTAGTAGGGTAGTGCAATTTCCTGCATCCGGTGCCCAGAAGACACCCGATGGAGGAGGACGTCGTGCTGCACATGCAAGGTAAGTCTATTTTCTTTCTTTCTTGTTTTTGCCCCCGTCTAACCACCCTCCGTACATGCCAGCCGCCACTGTGTAATAGAGGTTTCTAATTAGAGTGTGCCCATCTTAGGGCATGTATTTAGCCTTTTACTCCCCATCCCATAGGTGTTGTTACCCGAATCGTCAGCTAGTTTGCTAACATTTTTATGATTTGTCTTTCGTTCTTATGACCATGGTGCCATATTTAACAAGGGGCTGTGTTGCTTTTGCACCACGCAATGTGGTGCAAAAGTGACGCAACCCCTAAGATGCGAATTATCAAGCTACAGAAGGCCCCCTTGCATGGCCATGACTAGCTGGATAAATGCATAGTAATGCAATGCAGCACAAATAGCTGTGTTGCATTACTCTGCCCCAGAGAGGTGTACCAAGGGTGGTGCAAGGCTGTTTCCATGCAACATCCATGGGTTTTGATGCATTTCCAGATTTACCATTACTGGTAGACCTGGGAATGTGCCAAAATGCTACACCTTCCCAGGGGAGGCATAAGGAGGAGAAATATGTTTCTTTCTATGTGTGTTCTCTTCTGCAGCACGCATAGAAGAGGAGAATGCTTCAGGGGATTGTTTTGTGCAAAAAGATGTGCCTTCCTGCAAAAACACAACCCGTGCTTGCATCGCAGACACCCATACACCATGGTGCAAGAGTGCCTGTGTTGACGCTAGGCAGCACATTGTGTTAAAATGCTTGGAAAAGACAAGAATGTGCGGTATTGTGATAAATACGGCCCATTTGTGCCCTTTTGCAGTAACGCAGTACAGTGCAGCATTGTGACTTAGTGTGCTGCGCTGCATTACATTTTGGCAAATATGGCCCTTGGTGTCCAACCAAGTGTAGCTTGCCAGTGTGTTACCAGAATTCCAGACCCAGATTCCGACCCAACCACAGCACTGAGACAGCCCTGATCGCAGCCATCGACGGCATCAGGGCTCTTCTGGACTGCAGTATCAGACTACAGGAGGTAGCCCGTAGACCACAAGGAGACAACAGCGATAGTCTATAACAAACAACAGTGTCTCAAACAAGGGTATAATTTGAAGGGCAAATATAAACAGCACAATTAATTGCGATGGATTGAATCCAAAAGGGAGAAACACAGGGAAACATGTTCATGCAAGGAAATTGTATTTCAATTTATAGGTATGTTGGACATATTAAACTTCATATGTACAAGCACATGGGAAAATGGCACTGCGTTACATTAAATGTCATGTATCCAACAAAATACTGTGCACAAGTGCTCGTGAAGTTTTGTGACGGCGCTAGTGACATATAACGTGGTATATACAACGATTGTGTTGGGCGCGACAAGGAACAAAGTGAAGCAAAAAATTAGTTACATATACAGAGCACCCAAACAATGGTACAAAATTACAAGGGTTCAATTAGGTAGGGTGTCTGTAAGTAGGGGCGTCAGAGGATTCCACACTACTTACTCCCCCCCACCCTTTTTGCATATAAATATTTTTTGTTATAGACAATGTGTAGCTTGTTCAGCCATAGTTGAAATTCTTGTGGATCCCTTGAGATCCAGTAGTTGGTTATCACTGGACGAGCTAGAAAAGTTGCAATGTACCATCAACCTCCCAAATTTCTAGTCTGACTGGAGATTCCTAAGAGTATTGATTTAGAGTCATGTACAACCTAAGCTTCTAAGGCCTCCTGTACACGTTAGAACCTTGTCCTAGATTCCCCATAACTTCTTGCAACTCCAGATCGTATGCTCCCAAGTGCCCATCTTGTTACATCTAGGATAGTTATCTGCGATATATGCTTTCCAATCAAATAGTTTCATAGCGGTGTAATATACTAACCATAGCAAATACATCTGCATCCGTTTACAATTTACCCCACTCAACATTTGGGTGTTAAAAAACTATATTTCTGACCAGTCTACCTCATCCACATTCTAGACAATATCTTTCATCCACTAATTTTTGGCAATGCAAAACATTTCATCAGCATCATTATGACAAATTCTGAGCCATTTTACCCATTGCCCAACATTCTATGTGATGTTTTTAGGATTATGGGGCACATGTATCAATCCTGCATTTTGCAATTTCTAAATAGCAAATTTTACAGATTCGCTATTTAAAAATCACAAAATGCAATGCATGTAGGATTCGCATAAAAAATGCAATTCCTTCAAATTCCTTAATTGCGACTCGCAAATTGCGAGTCACAATTAAGGAAATGATTCCCATTAATTCCTATGGGCCTATAGGCCCATAGGAATCAATGGGAATTGCAAGCGCAATTTGTTAGTACTCCATAGGTACTCGCAAATTGTGCATGCAATTTCAAGGTTTCAAGGGTTCCAAAAGGATACCCTGTTGCACCCCTGAAATTCAAATTTTTACACACTGCGCACACACATGTCCCAATGGCATGTGTGTGTGTAAAATGTGACTTTAAAAAATGCACTTTAGTACATTTTTCAAAGAAATCACAAATTACCATCAACTTTAGTTTGCTGGTAGTTTGCAATTCCTAAGAGCGAAATCACAATAATTTTTTATTTAATGCATTTCATTTAAGGAAACGCAATTTGTGATTCTTTAAATGCAATCGCAATTAAAGTAATAGCAATTTTAGGGATTCCGTCATTTGCGATTTTTGCATTTGGAATGATGCATCCCAAATGCAAAAATTGCGGTCGCGAATCTGTCCCTTTGCGAAGTTGCAGATTCGCAGAATCTGCTCATTTGCGAGCGCAAAAAGCCATGATGCATGTGCCTCTATATATTTCCATCACTCTTTTCTTTGATTCCTCTATTTGAACTGGGAAGAGTTTATTGGGTACACTTTGCATTTTCAAATATTCCAGGATGTTCCGGCCTGGGCTGAAGGTGGTCATGTCTGCCTTCCTTCCCTGAATATTAATTTATTATTTCTCATCCAATCTCCTACCCTTCCCACTTAGCTCTTTCATACCGTCTAGCTCTTTGTTTAAAATCTGTGGGGCTTAAACGTTTGAGGGGGTTCCCGTATCTGTGGGATGCTGAGGTATTTCCTTGTCTGCTTTTGCTTATGTCTAAATAAAACTACTATCTTGTATCTAGAAATCTTAGGATTTCTCTCATAGGATTTTGAGAAGTTTGCGTATGGTGGAGCCTTTTCCAACATCTTTTCCATTTAGAAATTATCTACCATTAATGCTTTAAATATTTTGTGGATCCTGGTATGGAAAGCAGCCCGGTAGTACACTTTCCAATCTGGGACTCCCAACACTCCTTCTTACTGAAGAATATTTCACTTTTGCAGACTCATACGTGGATTGGCCTTATTCCATATACAACTAGTAATCCTCGCATTGAGTTTTGAGAAAAATGTGTTGGTTAGGTGCACTAGAACTGAATTAAAAAAAAATCAGTAGTGGTACAATATACATTTTTACCATTGCCATCCTACCAATAATTGAACATGGGAACTTCTGCCATCTGTTCAATTTATCCCTGATCTTACTAATGAGGGAGACATTTAATTTAGCTTATATAAATTAGCAAGATTATTTGGACTCTAATCCTCAGATACTTAATGGGATTTCTACTATAAACCTTCTAAACAACTTCTGGCAAGTCCTTCATGTCGGTATTGAAAAGCGGCGTCACTGTCTTGACAGTATTTATTGTATATCCTACCACAGCAACACAATTTCCTAAAAGCTCGAAAAGTTTCTTAATAGCAGAGGGTTCTGGATGAATGTAGAGAACCACATCATCAGCATACAGTTTGTGTCTGGGTGAGTCTTAACTGGGACTGGGAAACCTTCCATCCTCCTCAATGCACATGCAAGGTGTTCAATAAAGGCCGCAAACAATAAGGGTGACAGGCTGCCCCTTTGCCAAGAGCCCGAGAAATATTTATGAGGGCTCAAATTTTCCCATGCGATGCCAATAGATCCCTGATATATTTTGGCAAATGTCTTCAATAGCTGGTCCTGGAATGTCATTGTTTCCAGAGTTTTTAATAAAATTTCCAATTCACCAAATCAAACAACGATACTGCAGGAATCTGGTCAAACGTGTAATATCCCTGCCTCAGATTAAAAAGTATGTATTAGGGTTTAGTTTGTGTGAAAGGCAGAAACACATTCTGATCTGCTGCTACTAGATCAGTTATTACCTCCAATATTCTCCTGGCTAGAGGTCTCCGCTAGCCAGAGGTGATTTACGAGCAACTTCCATATTAGATGTGTTGCAAAATCATCCTGTGAGACACATTAGAAAACAGTTAAAACACATACATACACTAGGGTACACAATGGTATGGTGGGGTACCCCTGTGATTGGGATGACTTCCCCTATAGGCCCCTAGTATATAATAGGGCAGGGGGATTGATAATACCTAGAATCCCCCAGTACCCTGGGGCATGGCAGTTTGGAGGACAGCAGCCTTTTTCTGCACTTGCATATGTGCACTGCTGAAGCCTGAGGTCAGTTTAAAAGCAGCACTGGGTGCCAGGACTGCTTTTAAAAAGTAAATTGTGCCCAAACTCGACTTTAGTTGTAGGGGCACTTAAAAACGGATAACCTACAATGTTGTGGCATATTAGGGACCCCCAGGGTCTCCCCCAGGTATCCCAGGGGTGGGAGACAGGTATTTATAAGGTACACCCTTATAAAATTAGTTTTCATATGCCTGGGTTAAGTGAAATTTCACAGTTCACTCCCCACATTGTGTTAAAGTTTGCTGAAATTCGACTTTGATGCTAGGAGCACTGTGGAAGGAGGATCTGCAATATTTCTGCAGATTCAGAACCCCTAAAGTATCCCCTAGTTGCACAGTGAGTGGGGGTCCTGTAGAAATTAGGGAAATACTTATAAAATATGTTTTTATAAGCCCTGTTGCTAGAAAACTGGTCCAAGTCATTTTTCCCATTGCAAATCCCAGGTCACATAGGTTAACATTGCAGGGAGTTATTAAATAATAACTCCTGATAGGAAGGAGATGGAGCTACCGTTCAAACACTTCCTAGAATGGTAGTGAAAAATCCAACAATATTATATTGTTAAATTTCTCCTAAAATGTACAGACAAGAAGTTATTAGACTTTCTTGTTTGTGGATCCAAATTCAGCCTTCCAGTGGTCTTCCCTGAATGGTCAGAGTTAAGTGGATTAGCCAGGCTGCCTTGAAGAGGTGATAAAGAGCCCCTGGGGTTAACCAGCTCTGCTGGCAGGGTAGTGTGCTGTTCAATAGGAATGCCAGGCCAGGGGGAGTGGTCGTAAACCATGGTCTTCAAAGGCAGAGGGATGGCCACAGTGTCAGTTTCCACTTTACACTTTTGACCCCCACCAGACCCAGGATTAGGGAAGGTATGTGCAGATGGTAGGGGGTGAGCCTATGGAAATAAGCCATCCTAGGGGGTGTGTTTACCCAGTTCTTACCTCCTTGCTGGAAAATCAGCCATTATGGATTTTGAAGATTTGATGCTCTCTGGGACAACATAATGCCGCGCTCTACAGGATGTGGTCATAACTATGAGGAGTTACTCTGCTCCCATTGGTCAGAAGTGACCTCCTGCTTGACCCAGAGAACTTGGAATACGTATCTCAGAGGGGCAGAACCCTCCAGATCTACTGCTTGAAACATATTGAAGCAAGAAGTGCCCTGCTGAGAAGATTTTGCTGTGCAAATAATTCTAAGGCCTGACCTCTGAAGACAGCACCAACTAAAACTGCAGCCCTGTGAATTGCCTTTCTGGAAAAGAAGTAAAGAGTGGACTCCCTGAAAGCTACAGGTGAAAAGAGCTCAACTGGAACATTACCAACTAATTCCGCAACTTGGAGAACCACCAGTGGATTTGTAAGTGTTTTGTACCAGTGGATTGTGGGAACTGAAATCCTCAACTTTCAAGGACCATCTTGGAGCTTCCAGACCCTTGGAGTGAGTTTGAGACATTTTGGGACCCCTTGAGGAACTTCAGAAAGAAGTTCAAGAATTTTGGAGAACTTTGGAGCAACTTTGAAAAAGCTCCATAGAGGCACCAACTCAACCTGGCCAGCCAGGCCACCTGCCTTCAACCACGAGCCGGTCAAGCCACCCAGGTTCGTCCTGCTAAAAGCTCCATTGGTCCATCTTCCAGAGTTTGACCGGGACTAGAGAAAATCTGAAGCCGGCGAACCCTCACCAGATCCGGCTACATGAGGAGCATCGAGAGCCCCCGCGAGAAAAAGCTCCAGAAAAGTTTCTAAGTCCGCTTGTAGAAAAGGTGACCGGGAGCAACCGCGAGAGCCAAGCCGCCTGTCTTCCATCGCGTACCGACATGGATTCCTGGGTTGCCCCGCTGGAGCGATCTTGAGAAATGTCCTAAGTCCGCTCCAGGGAAGTTGACCAGAACCTCGTCACAACTCAGGCCGGCGAACCCTCACTGGATCCGGACTGTCCGGGAGCTTCGAGGGGCCGAGAAAAAGCTCTAGAAAGGTTTCTAAGTGTGAAGGTAGAAACTGAGACCGGGACCTGCCGCAAGCTGTAGCCACCCAGGGCTCCATCGCGGTTGGCCTGAAACTTTGACTTTGACCCAGTTTATCGAGAGCAGGTATCACAATATGGTGCTATAATCTTCTAAGTGCTATATTTTATTAAAACTTTGAAAATTCATATCTCCGGTTCCCTCCATTGGAATTTTGTCGTTTTGGTGTCATTTTAAAGATAAAAATATTTCCTATTGTTATACATTGGTGTTGGATTTTTCTAATGTGCTGTGTCCTATTTATTTACTGAAATGGTGTTTTTAAATGCTTGGGTTGAGCATAGGAATAATTTTCTAAGACCTATGCTGAGTCCTATCGGTGTTAGTGGCCTTATTGCCAGTGGCAGACCTAGACTTGCCCCTACCAATAACCCACTTTCCAACAAGATGTCATCTGGGTTGCCCCCCCTCCACTTCTCTTTCTTCATTTGGTAAGGTTGGAAGAGTCAAAACTTTATAGAAGGATTTTAGAGAGGGGTTCAACTTAATCTGAAGGGGTAGAATCTTTCTATCCCTTGCCCGCCGGCTCATCCCAAACAGTTATGCAGGATTTGCCAGCTTCCCTGGTTATATCACAGTAAACTCAGTTTCTACTGCCTTACTAGGTAGATTGTTTTGCCCCTGCCCAATCTCCTTAGTACATGGGGCGACATATACTGGGGGACATTCAAACCCAGGAATTACCCTTGTTGCTGTTGTAATTGCTCTGTTGCGCAGAGTGTACTTAGAGACCTTACAGCTGAATTTACTTCCCTTCTCTGAGGGTAAACTGCTTCTCTACATAGACAAAGGGAGTTGAACCAACCAAACATATTTTGCTGTACCCATAATGCTCCTCCAGTTCTTTTGCGGGGCAGTAGGCTGCCAAGTGGCTCCACGAATACTGATGCAGCCTGTGGAAGTCTCTCCTGTCCCTCCTGCTGTCCTGTGCTGAATCTGCCACTGCAGATCCAGACCTGAACACAGGCTGCCTGTCACTACTACAGCTCCCTCATGGCTGTTTCCCAGTGAGGGATTTCCCCTGCCTTACAGCCTAATTGAAGAAGCGCCGGAGGGCTGCCAAGGCAGGCACATCGAGAAAAGTGGATGAGACGTCGTGTGCAGGTAAGTGCCGGTCGGGGGAAAGGGAGGCAGGGGGCAGCCGCCCACGCAGAAGGAAATGCTTTCCTCCCCGAAGCTCACAGATGTTCAGGTAGAGGCCGCTATGTTCCAGCAAAAAAAGAACAGTGGCACTGAAGTGGACAGCGGTTCCCGAGATTACCTCAGAAGTGCAGCCCAGATCTCTATGCACAATAGGTTTGAGATCCTGACGGTATTGGATGAGCTGAGATCAGAGTCTGGGGACAATCAAGGAGTGTTTGAGGAGAGGGAGACAGTTATGGAGCAACCGGACGAGTCACTTGCCACTATCCTCTTGGGATTGAAGAGATGAAGAACAGGTTCAAGATATATGAGTCCAATGAGGCAGGCATCCAGGCCTCTTGCTCTGCATTTGCTCAAAAGCTATAAGATGGCTGTTCGAGCTGGAGCATTAGAAGAGGAGGTAGGTCTTATGAGGCAAGATATCACAAAAAACTCTGCTGGGTTAAGTCTGCTTGCCTGCTTGCAAAACAGACTCAAGGATTAAGAGAAGATCTTGAGAGGATTGAAAACCACTCTCGGAGGAATAACCTTAGGTTTCTTAATGTTACAGAGGTGGAGGAGGGCTCCGACATTAAGGCTTTCATAATCAAGATGCTACGCGATACGGCTCTCAAAGATAGGCCTGACATCAATTATGACCTGGAGATACAGTGCATAGATACCCCTTTAAAAGGAACACCCAAAGGCAGAAGCCAAGAAAAATCTTAGAGAACTTCCTTTCATACTCAGTGAAAGTGTTGATATTCAGTACAGTTTTAAGGAATGGCCATTTCACGGTCGGTCCTTATTCCCATTTGATTAGATCAGACATATGTTGGGCAACATACCAGAAGCAGTGGAAATTAGGTGAAAGAATGGAGAAAATACATAAGTGGGGAGCAAAAGCCCAATGGAAATTCCCAAAAATGCTCTGGGTCTTGTTGAATAATCAAAGCCATAATTTTCTAACAGTGGAAGAGGCAGATGCCCTGATAGAACTTATTAAAAAGGGGCTTGGCTCCTGAATGTTTGATAAGATAAAGTGTGCTGGGGTGGGGGGGGGGGGCAAAGGGGATCCTGCCAAAGCTAAGCTAACTTGAGTATAATTAATCCTCTACAGGGAAGCTCATCAGGCAGTCCATGCCTGTTCACAATGGGAGGGTTCCCCAGGGTAGGTTGGTGAGTGGTCACGGGGTGGAGTAGGGCACAGGGTGGGGAACGGTGGGAGAAAAAATTAAAATAAGTCCTCAATGTCACTTAACCAAATAGGGTAAACCGCTTGCCCAATGATAATTTATCTAAATAAGGGTCTAATGTTCCCAGATGATGATGGGGAGTAGTAGGGAGATCTCATTTATAACGTGGAATGTAAATGGCCTTAGAATTGAAAATCTGCAGAGACTGGTAATTAGATATTTAGAAGATAGCAGCTTGTCCTGTATAATCATATTACATGAGACTCATTTAATGGCCAGCGAGAGCAGACACCTCATCTCTAAATTTAGATGGATAGAAAGGTACACTGTCCCAGAGCAGACAGTGTATTGTAAGGGGGCGGCCATCTTGAGAAGGAGGGGAGCTGGGGTTAAGGTGATGTCTTCAAAAACAGATAGCACTGGTAGGTGGGTTATGGCAACCCTGAGATGTGATTATTTAGAGTTAATGTGTGTCAGTTTTTATGGGCCGAACCTTAATGATCCCCAATACATAACAAATCGTGAGTGGAACTTAGTGTAGGTTACAATCCTGTTAATAATAGGGGGAGATTTGAATACCCTGCTGGACCTCTTTTAGATAGATCCACTAGAAAGTACCATGCCCAAGCCCCTAGGATGAGACAAGCCCTTAAAAACATGCTGCATATTATAGGCTTAGTAGCTATATAGAGATTCAAGTAGTGGCTATACTTTTAAAATCAAGAATTATGGCCACTTCTCTAGACTGGTTATATTTTGGTGGATAAAACCCTAGCTGGAAAAATAAAATAATTTAACCTGTTTCCAGGCATAACTCAGGACATGCAGCAGTTAGCATTATGCTTAAGTGTTTTGGAGATCAGAGTAATGCACGATGGACATGAAAAAGGGTGATCCTTTTGGATCTAGACGTAGTCGCAACTTTGAAAAAACTAGTGTAGAGTTATTTTTAGTCATTGCCAGCTCGGCCCCATTGGATATAATCTGGGATACTTTTAAAACTTATATTAGAGGGGTGTTGAAAAGTCCAGCATATGGTAAAAATAGGGCTGAAAGGGTCAAACTTAATAGATTGGAGGGAAGAGTGGGGACATTGGAAGCCGAGATGCAGCAGCAAAATGCACGTCCCACTAGTGACTGGGAGAGATTATCAAGCAAGTTGGAGGAGGCCAGGTTAAATTATAAAGCCAAATTAGTTGTGAGTTGAGAGGTCTAGAAACTTCATTAGAGAATTGATAATCATTTCACTGGGAGATGTTATGAACAAGGCTGAGCAAATACAGGGCCTCTTGGTATCCTTGTTTACTGATCTGTATATGAAAGAGGTCAATCCTGAAACAGAGAGTTAGAGCTTGGTTGGAAAGCGTAGGTCTTCTGGGGCTTACAAGGGATGGATAGAGAACACATGGACGTTCCGCTAACTGAGGAGGACATTAGGACGCAACTCCAATGATTAAAGAGGGGAAAGGCTACTGGTTCCGACGCAATAACCTCAGAACTCTATAAGACACTAATGTAAGAAATTGTTTCAGAATGGGAATTATTATTTAACTTAATTTACTTGTGGAGAGGACGGATACCAAAGTATTGGAAATAGGCCACAATTGTTTGGTTTTAAAACTAGCGAAGGACCCTCGGAAGGCAGATTCCTATCGTCCAA
Organism: Triturus cristatus; assembly: GCF_964204655.1. Lineage (NCBI taxonomy): Eukaryota > Metazoa > Chordata > Amphibia > Caudata > Salamandridae > Triturus > Triturus cristatus. The sequence continues at coordinate 1,716,884,393 of NC_140589.1, read as the reverse complement.
TCTCCCAGATTGGCCAAATTAGCATCCCAATTGCTGCATCTGGATCAGAAAGGATTTGTGCCAAATAGGCAAATGCAAGAACTTACGCAGCAACTAATAGGAACTATTGATCTTGCCACCACTCGTTCAACTCCCTTGGCCGTTTTCACGATTTATGTGGCTAAGGCATTGGATCGAGTATGCTGTGCTTACCTATGGATGGTCCTGACGGTAATGGGATTTAGTCCAGGTTTTACCTCCACTCTCCGAACACTATATCAAAACTCATAAGCTAGAATTCTCCTTGATGGTTCTTTCACTCGGTGTTTTAACATTAAAAGGGGCACTAGGTAGTGGTGCCCCTTGTCACCTCTCGTGTTTTATATTACTATTGAGCCATTAGCACAACTGCTTAGGACAGATAATAATTGTATCCCTTTTAACCCCCCTCTTTTTAGCAATAAGATTGCGTTGTACGCTGATGATCTGATAATCTCTACATCTGATCCTGCCCAAACTCCTGAGGTGGAGAGTTTGGTTGCGGAGTTTGGTGTTTTTTTTGGGGGTACATGGTCAACAACTTAAAAGACGGAGGTAACGTGCTGGAATTTAGATAGTTGGAGGGGGGAAGTATCTGAAGAGTTAAAATATCTTGGGATTGTTATTGCTAACCCGGTGGAGGAAATACCAGCTCACAGTTTGAATAAGGTGGCTAAGGAAGTAGATATCATGTTGTCAAGATGGAAGACCTGCCAATGACAATTTATGAATGAGTGAACCTTATTAAGATGTCGATCCTCCCCAAATTCACACATATTTTCAACTGTATTCCCTTTACTTTTCCAAGATCAATTATTGACAAGATTCAGGGGAAAATATCCAGCTTTATGTCGGCTTCCCGTGGGGTAAGTAAACTTGGCAGAAGTTGAGGCACTGGCTCGAGAAGGGAGGTTTAGTCCTGCCTGATTTAAACATAAGTTGCATAGCATTTCAGTATAAAAACCTCTGGATGCTTCTTGGAAAACCAGATAAGCTCAACGTGGGGAAAGCTTTTAGGTGCAATGATAAGGGAGTTCGGAGAGTGCGGTTTTTTGTATATGTTTGGAGTTCCAACTTGTTTGAAGAAGGTTCGATTAAAGGTTTTAGAGGTTTTAAAGACGGCGTTAAACCTTTGGTGTAAGGTGAGAAAGACACTAAATATAGGATATTATTCTGATTTCACTCCCATTAAGGAATGGTGACTTAGGGGACTTGATGACAGTGCAGGGAATCTTACCATGGGAAGTCCTGAAAGCTAAAACCCGGGATACCCTTTCTAGGTTTAAATTTATGCAGCTGTCCTCCTGGTTTGCAACCTCAACCTCGGCGATAGGAGGGAACTGGGACTTTGAGTCCTCTCCCCAAGATAGGAGACCTAAAAGGAAGTAAGTTGCCACTTGTTACTAGAAACTCCTGGATACTGAAGATAAAAACATGTTGGAGCATATAGGATGTGGGAGGATACTCTTCAAGGGGTGGGCATAAAACCCTTAAGGAATAGCTCCTCAAAACCTTTATATTTGACTGACAAGCCCGCAAATCTAAAGCAAAATAATGTCTTTACCAACAATAGACTCTATAGGACACACCCAAAAATTGCCAAGTTCATAACACTACCTAACTCCCAGGTGTAGAAGATGTGGCTTTTTGAGAGCAGATGAAGAACATGCCTTTTTCACCTGTCACAGGATAAAGGTATTCTGAGCAAATATCGAGTCCATCTTAAAAGATATTCTGGGAGTAGCCATTGCATTAAATTCTGTAAAAGTTTTATTGTCGGTGGAAAATACCACATATAGTTCATTGAGTAGGGATCAAACCAGTCTTATCTTTTATTTGATATTACTAGCCAGGGGGGAGATTTTTAAACATTGCATTGACCCATCACATTCAAGTGTAGCAAATTGGATTAATGCGGCCAAATGGATCTGCTGTCTGCATATGGAAGGCACTACAGGAAGGATGTCTGTGCTGTGCGATGAGTTTATCAGATGGTCTGGCCTAGAGGGAAGAGCCGCAGATGGAACATAAGATCCAATGATTACACCAATGACACAGTTTAAGATTATAGCCCGGCAGGCTGGAGCAGTATGGTGGGAACAACGTGAATGAAGTAGACTGAGTGGCGGTTAGAATTGGTTTGGCGGTGTAAGTATTGCAGACACTGTGGTGATATGATGACAAAAAACAAATATTCTCCTGCATAATATCTTCATAAAGATCTTGTAATCTACATTAAGTAAGGTGATAGGGAGATGCAAGTGCACCTGCTCTTGGTTTTTCTACTTTTTTTGGAAAGCATGTTAGTATCCCTCTCTTAAATGAAGGGGGTGTGCATCCGTCCTTTAAGAATGTAATTGAACATCTCCGAGAGCAGATTCTTTAGATATTTAATCTTAAATGAGTACAATGCGGAGGGATAATCGGCGTCTCCGATGGCCTTACATCTTGGAAGCTCCTGCATCATCTTTATCACGTCATCCATTTCAATGAAGGGATTAAGATTACCCGCTGTTTCTGTGGCCAATGAGGGGATTTGAACTAGGGTAAAAAATTCTAATATATTTATCCGAGAGGTCTAGGCCTGTCTACAAAAGTGCCCATTAAAAATAGACTCTATTCCTCTCTATTTTCCCTATTGTGGGATCTTCTATTTTCATGATATTATTCCTCACTGTTCAAGACCAGATACACCACTCCAGCAATCTATCACTTATTTCCCCCTCTTCATGTAGCTGTTGGCAATAACGCTGAGCGCTTATGATTTCTTTCTCCAGAAAAAAAAGACTGCAATTCCTCCTTAGCTACTTCTGCAGCTGAGTATCTCTGCTTATCTTGCACCTGCTGCAGTCTACTTTCAACTATTTGGAGCACCCTTGAGAGGCTTTGAAATCTCTCTGCTTCTATCTTGCTATGAGTGCTTTCGTAGGCTATATTCATACCCCTCATTGTTAGCTTATACGCTTCCCAGGCGTTTTCCAGTAATGCAGAGCAGTTGAGTCCTGTCCCCCGTCTCCTTCAAAAATGCCTCCTACAAGAATAGGGCTTTATTAAAGGATCATCTATACATTGGGGTGGTTAGATGGCAAAGGAGCTTCCAAGCTGGCTTCTGGTCTGAGAAACAATTAGGTACTTAAGAAGCAGCTGCCCTTGACTAGGAGTCTGATATAATAACATTCTATCCTTCAGAGTATCTGAAACTGAGCCGAAAAAAACATGTATTGCTTTAATCCACTGTTGGATCAGAGCCAGGGATCAGAGAGACCCATTTCACCCGTAACCTATTTATAGCTTGCACCACTCTTGGTTTCCTTTGTTTACCTTTAAAGTAACTAGATCCAACTCCAGAATTTGAACACAATTAAAACTTCTCCAACTACAATATTCTTTTAAAACTGGGCTAAGTGAAGTATTAAATCATGCATAGGCTCCCGCTCATCATAAATAGAGCCATATAATGAGACTAATATGATTGGCACATGTTCAATTAAAACGTCTTCCTATTTTTTCTGTTGATGGTTTAGTAAGCTCATCACTACACCTCCTATTTTCTCATACTGTGACCCCTCTGTGCGCAGCTGAAGTGGCAAAGTGCAGCAGTAACTGAAATTACCCCATGTAGCTTGTTCCTCATTATATATATGCATCTCCTGATGGAATACAAAAGTTGATTTCTGTGTTTCTAGCCAATTAAAATGTCTGTGCTACCTTCTAATGTTCAAACCATTCACATTCATGAACAGTATGTTAAGCTTGCCCCAGCCTATAGTGATCTACTATTAGACACATATTTAAAAAAGATCCCCCACTCCAGTATCATAGATCTCTCATTCTCCCAGCCCCTATTTTTTAAGCTTATTTTTAAAATTTGGGGAGCCTTTTAATTCAAACCAGGCAGCAACTCCATTGATAAGCTATTTCCTTTCCTCTCTCTGTCCCCGCCCCAGTCCCCCACTTCCTCCCCTCACGTATTCCCACCTCAATCCACTCACCCTCTGTCCCCTCAATAGGCACCAGTGCAACTTCTTCACCTTTGCATAGGTGTCCAACGGGAGACAACCATCTCAACAAATGCGTTACAACGCATGCGTTAACATCGCATGCCATCACAGCACACGCGACGTTACGAACCATGCGTTCACTACCCACGCCATTACATCGCATGCGCTTTGACAACGCATGCTTTTAGAGTGCATGGGATGTGATGGACGGGTCGTGTGCTGGGATGGGTTCCGGGAAGGTCGTGCGGCGGGACACAGACGACAGGGAGACAACGCTGAAACCACGACGAGAGACAGGTTAAGACTCGTAGTGTTTTAGGGTTTAGGGTAGTTGATAGGGAGTGTAGTGGGGATTAGGGTTTAGGGCTTAGGGTTGAGGATGTAGTATATGGTTGTGTTTTAGGCTTTAGGGCTTAGGGCTTAAGGTTGAGGATGTAGTATATGGTAGTGCTTTAGGCTTTAGGGTTTAGGGATTAGGGCTCAGGGTTAATACTAGTGCAGAGAACTCTTTTTGGTTTTGGGCATTAGGGTTTAGGGCTTAGGGTTAATGCTAGTGCAGGGTACTGTTTTTGGCTTTGGGCATTAGGGTTTAGGGCTTAGGGTTAATACTAGTTCAGGGTACTGTTTTTGGTTTTGGGCATCAGGGCTTAGGGCTTAGGGTTTATACTAGTGCAGGGTACTGTTTTTGGCTTTGGGCGTTAGGGCTTAGGGTTGAGGTCGTAGTCTAGGGTCTTTTTATAGGCTATAGTGTTTAGGGCTTAGGGCTTAAGGTTGAGGGTAGTGTCAGGGGGGCATAGTGTGTTTGGCAGGTTGCTATATTAGTGTTACAGGGGCTGTTAGGGAGAATTTTTCGATGTAATAGAATGCATGGTATTTGTGTGCTTTGGGAAGGTATTTTGCATGCATGTGAAGGGGGAATGCGATGTAATGGTTTGCGTGGTGAATGCATGCGGTGTAACGGTGCCTGCGATGTAAAAAATGCGATGTCATCGCATGTGTTGTTTTGGATTGCGTTGTATGAACATACATCCGTGTCCAACCCACCCTTCACCTTTCGATTGTGATGATTGCACCCAGTGCCCTACTTCCGGCTTCACCACTATCCCTTACCAACAATTTACAAAAATAATGCCCCCGCTACAATGGAAAACAAAAGCTAATAAGCAAAGCAAACAAATAGAAAAATACATATTATAAACTATATTTCAGTGGCCCTACTTTCCCTGAAGTTCATGTAAATATGCTTTTGCTGTATCTACCTCTTGAAAGATCTTTCAACTCCCATATGAATACATGACGTTACAACGCATGCAATTGCAACGCATGCTTTTACAACGCAGTCTTTACATCGCAACTACCATTACATTGCATGATTTTTTTGTAAACAAATTTTATTCATCAAAGACACATCCAGCGAAGCTCTGTGACCCAGACACTTCAACCATATCAAAAGACAACATACCAGTTTTGACATTTTTCTCATGAAGTATCGTATACAGACTACAAAAGAGACATGCAGAACCAAAGCAGTCCCCTCCCTCAAAAAAACATAACACCACCCCCCACCCCACTCCCCCACCCATCGCACTGTCCATCCAGTCAAGGCAGCAGATCTATGCACGACTATACATTGCATGATTTTACAACGCATGCCATTACAACACATTTAAACTACCAATACAGCGCATACCATTACAACGCATACCATTACAACACATACCATTACAATGCATAATACTCTTAGGGCAACAGTAGGGTAAGTGTTGGATAGTGTAGGGGTAGAAATTACTATTCCCACTCCTGTGAGTGCAACTGTAGGGTAAATTGGAGTGTAGGGGTAAAAATTACTAAGCGTTGGATAGTGTAGGGGCAAAAATTATGTTTCCCACTCCAGTGAGTGCAACAGTAGGGAAAGTGTTGGTTAGTGTAGGGGTAAACAATTACTATTCCCATGTACCCCAAAACCCATACCCACCCTAATACTAAAAAAATCTCCATTACTTACCTTATAATGCGTTGTAATGGCATGCGTTGTAATGTTATGCATTGTAATGGCATGCGTTGTAGGGGCATGCATTGTAATGACACATTGTAATGGCATGTGATGTAAAGGCAGTTGCATTTTAACAGTTGCGTTGTAAAGGTAGGTCGTTGTAATGACTGCGCTGTAATGGATGCTTCTCTCCCATTTTTCAGCACTTTCAACCTTGCCAGCTGTATTCATATATCTTGAGCACCCTCTGCTTTAAACATAGGCATTAGCAGTCGTAGTTCCTTCCAAGGCCTTTACGTCTCAAAAGTCAAATCTGGGAAGACCTAAAAAATAGAGCTATCTGAGGACTTAAAGCTATGCTGTTTTATTGCTTATGAAGAACTTTTCTTCGAATTCTGAATTCACCAAAGTTCACCAGTATTGTACGTGGCCATGCAGTGTTTGTGTACTCTTGAAAATGGAAGCAGTGCATCCTCATAAAAGTGAGGTCCTCTTTAAATTCCTGGAGGATATGGGTTATAATTAAACTCTCTATTACTTCCGCTGATGAGGATGCCAACTCTTTTCTTTTGGGTATTCCCACAAAATGCGATTCTCCGGGTACTCCAGCTGAAGTTGAATTGACTTAATACCCTTAACCTGGGGGAATGTGGTGAATTAAGTTCACCCTGTGTATCCTCTAAAATAGAAACAAGCATTTTTGCTTCCTCAAACTGAGCTGAGTAGGTGTCTATTTTATTCTCAATTTCATCCATTTTCCCATTGAAGGATGAGACGAGTAAGCTCTGATTTTTTTCATCTCCTTATCTCCCCCAGTATAGTGGCTAGCAGTCTTCATTTTAATATTGGCGAGTTGGGCTCCTGCATTGGGGAGAGTTTCAGCAGCGTTGACCACACCCTTTGCAGCATTGGCCAATCCAGATGCTTTGATAGGAACTCAAGGTGTTGGCACAGTTATTATGATAGAGGTGCTTGGGGAGGGTGAAATACTGGTTGAAGCACTACAGTGTCTAAGTTGCTGCCATTGCCTGATCCCCTTAAATATCATACCTGAGCCCTGTCAGGGCTGAATGTTGTCATCCACGGCGTCACCGCTCGGCTCCGGCTCTACTGACAGTGAGTTGGGAGAGTCTCCTCTATTCTCATCCCAACTCACACGCTGTTCCATCTGGGATCTGCCATCCCCTTGTCCACAAGAGCACTGCCCATGTCCTGTGTAGTGTTTTCTTTATTATGGCATGCAGGAGCACTTCTAGATGCCTTGTTGCTGAAGACTGAATACACCTTAGCACCTCTGCCTTCTGTTCCTCTTTCAAGAGTTGGCGGTAGAGTTCATGGCTGAATCTGTGCCTGGTCAGCCACAGAGCCTGTCTTCCAAATACTCCTGCACCCCGTTATCTCTTTGGAAAGGCTTCTATAGTATGGCTGCAAGCTCCCCCACATCTGAGGGCAAGGCTGACGGGGAACTTCCCGAGCTGGTGTGCATTAGTCTTGTCTGTCATTAGCTCCCTCTTGCTTTCAGGGATACCTGCATTCATTCTCTCCTGCCCATGTGCCACAAATCCTTTGGGGGTAGCTTGACTCTCTCCAATGAGGGCTTCATGGCTGGTAATAGTCTCCGAGTTCAATTCCTCTGAGAATATCCTGGGCCTGTTCTTTGGAGTCGGGAGGTCTTTTTACTCTTCTGCATTTGCTGCCTTTACTGCAATGCCCAACTGTGTATATATTCAGTAGCTTCCCTGTATCCTGCTTGGCTCAACTCACTCCTGCTCTCTTCTACTCTTTTGTGTGTCCCAGTATCAGCAATTGTAATCTAACCAGTCAAATCTGAGTTGTATCCTTCTACACTTCTAGTCAGTACCTCCAGCCTGAATGAAGTGACTATCACTTTGCTTAATGCTTCGCTGTCCCAACATATAAGTCACATAAAGCGAGTGGATTAAAACAGTTTATTCAGACTTGATAGTGAGGAGAGAGGAGCCCAACCTCCTTCTTCTTGCAGTCATTCCTTCCCAAAGCCTTTGCCAAACAGAGGAGTGCTCCTTACCTCCTTCTTCTTGGCCCACTTAGCTCTCTTCTTCCACCTGTGAAAAAGTTCTGGTAGACCTTCAAATGACTTTTCTCAGTGGTGTTGGAGGAAGGTAGAGAAAGTTGTTTTCAATAGGAATGGCTGAGCCTGGTGTACTTCCTGTGCCCAGTCCAGATCCTTTGGTGTCTGCAACTTTTCAGGGGGAGACAATTGGGAGGGGGATGGTCTTGCATTAGCGAGGGATGCGCTATGCAGACCCTCGTACACTCTCTCCTTCCTGATATTCAGCGGTCTATGTAACTGCTGCTGCGGTAGCCATGTTGACTATGAGAATGGCTTCACTGGGGAGATGTGCTATTAGGGGTTGCCCCTCATATTGGCACCCAAGCCCATACAGGCACTAACCAGACAACCTTCTACTTCACATTCGGTAATCATAAATGTAGGGCAGTCCCTGCAAGCAAAAGCTAGAATAGTTCAAAAAGGTCCTCAAAATAATGATAAGGCTGTGGGGTTTCTCAGAACACCTAATAGAAGACATTTCCTGGTTCTCATCAAGCATAGATGCACATTTGCTTAAAAACACAACATACAGGTTGTTCTGGAACTGTAGAGACCCCAAGCACATATGGAGGTACCAGAGCTCTCAAAGCAAGCCCCTTGAAGTGGGACAACTGAGAGGTGTTTGTTTTATTGCAGGGATAGTGTAGTGGAGAGTAATGGAGGCACAGAGCTCACACTAGTTTCCAAGGCAACTTTGAAGTGGACATTAAAGCCCGTCCTCACATTCCTTCCTGCACTCTCAGTTATCTCTGTAAGGCCTCTGAGAATGTCTGCCAGTGGCTTCCTTGGGAGGATTTGGTAGAAATATGTGAACCCAAGCCTGTATCCATCTATACAGTTTACTACTGTATTGGGGATTCACAAAGCTGAGCAGACATACCCACTGTGCCTTGATGGATGGGGTGTTAAATTTTGTAAGGCATGGAGGGTCAAGTCAGTGAGAAGTGAAGAGGTAAGAACAACTCTCCCCTAATGATGCTAGTCAGAGGACCTTTTAAGACCTAAGATCACCCAAGGGAGCTGACACATTTTGTAGTGATAGTTCATGCTTCCATGTAGCCTGACTCTACCTCTAAAAGTCGTTGCTGTAAACTAGTAGCAATAGCCTTGGGTAGGTTTTAAATTTAAAATGGTGTTCCAGAAGGAACTTTATTTTTATTGAAAAATGTTCTTCTTGGCTAACACACATGTCATTGCCCAGAACCTGGTCAAAGCAATTTGTACTTAAATATTAAATGTTCAATCTTCCTAAAATGTTGATAGAGGCATTTTTGAATGACTATTCAGAATACCATTCATGAATATGTTTTATTAATATATAGCTCTCAGTAAAGTACAGAATAGCACTCAAGTGTTTAGCTGACAAGAGGGTATGACCAAGCAGATAATAGAGTGAACCGCACTTCACTATCGCTCCAAGGCCATTGGCCCCATAGTCAATGATCCTGCAGCCTCCAGCACTGTATGTGCAAATGATTCAACTTTAGATGGCTGCAGCATCCCTCTAGAGACGCACAGGGGTTCTGGCTGCCACCGCAAGGACAAAAGGAACAGGAAATTCTTTGGCTGTGGAATGGGAGTGTCGAAGTAAGAGAGTGATAGCACCAAAATTTGAATCTGTGGTGATTAAGATGAACCTTCTCCGAGCTGCTACAGGAAATTGGTCAATAGAGTCACAAAATCAAATCAAATCAAACAAATCTTTATTTCATTTCTATAAGAAAAAATCAGACAAGCACAACAGTACATTAAATCACATTTCATTTTAACATTTGAGTTCGATTTTCTTTACACCCCTTTTATGCGATTACTTTGTTGTAAGATTAAAAGTGTCACATTAAAATTGATTTCCTACACTACATTTTACTACACTTTTTAAAAACATTGATAAAATCCAAGTTACATATTCATTTTCCAAAAACTGTAGCGCTAGAAAAGCAGGGCGACATTCTCTCATACCAAACTTTTTTAAAGAAATAAAATCCATTTTTTTCTTTGAGCATTATAAAATTTGCTGAATAAAACCACATGGAGGGTTGTTTTCTCTGAACGATCATCACAGTGGCACAATTGCATGACTTTTGTCCAATCGTTCATGTTTGGGAAACTGGTTATTCTATGTAATATCCCAAGCCTAAATTTTGTCAATAGGAATCTATTGTATAAACCACAGACACGTATATGATAGTGTTGGATGCTATTAATAATTAAGATTGTTTGATTATACAAAAATTGGCCTTCGTTATTTCTTCCGATAGTCTAAAGTTTCCAGTAAGTCTTTTGCTTTTAACATTTTTCTTGTCCAACTGCTCATTGTGTTTGGCTTAGTAAAAAACTCTGGGTGGCCTAAGTCAAGCATAAAATCCCGCAGGTACTTCAGCCATGCGATTTTTGGAACACTTTCCAATTCAAAAATATCTTTAAAAATGTCCCTATTAAGATTGATTATTACAGATGTCCATATCCTGTGCCATAACCGGATTGGTTCCACTTTTATGAGATCTGTTAGGAATGGCACACTCAATTCAGAATGGCAAACAAAAGAGGAGGTACTGCCCGGGACTGCCAAAATATATTTTAAAATCGAATTTTCAATAACTTGCAGTAGTTGAAGATCAGAATATCCCCAGATCCCTGCACTATACATGGCCGTCGAGCTGCACTTAGCTCTGTATATTTGTAGTAGCTCATGCGGAGGCCTCTTGCCCAACGTTTTTGAAAAAATTACTAGGACGGCAGTCGTTTTCATAAAGGCCAATTTTCTTGCTTGGACCGCACAAGACCATGTGGCTTCATAGTCAAATAAGATACCCAGATAGCTAAATCTATTTATAAAATCTTTTTTTTTGTTTGTCAATGTACATATCTCTAGACTCATGGCTGCCAATACCGCATCTCATAACAAAAGTTTTTGTCTTGTTTACCCTCAACCCTAAATCATGCATAAATGCCGCAAAGCTATTTAACATTCTTTGTAGGCCCACTTGGAAGCGGGACATCAAAACAGCGTTATCCACGTACAATAATGCTGGTAAAGGCTGTCCTTCTATTTGGGGAAGGTCTTGGCATGTGTTTGACAGTGCTTGGCCTAAGCCATTTATATAGAGATTAAAACGAAAAGGGGTCAGCACGCAGCCTTGCCTTACCCCATTATTAATTTGAAACAGTGCTGTACATTCTCCATTGGTACCTTATCGTACCCTGGCCTTAGCGTTCCTATACAGTTGTCTTAAAAAAGGAATGATAGTGGGCTCTACTCCCAAATCCTGGGAGATCCTCCATAGCTTGGCATGCTTCACGCAGTCGAAGGCTGCAGTGAGGTCAACAAAGGCTAGGAACAGCCTGCCCTTTTTTGTGAGGGTATACTTCCCCATAACAATATTCAGGTTGAAGCTTTGGTTAACAGTTCCTAGCCCCTTACGAAAACTGAACTGTAATTCGGAGATGATCTTGTTATTCTCAGCCCAATCCTTCAATCTTTCAAGCATGATACGCCAAACTACTTTTGCCAGAGAATCTAGCAGTGATATCGGCAGACAGCAGGTGGGGTCTTGATGATTTCCTTTTTTAAATATCGGTACTAAAATCGATTCAGTCCACATCTCTATTAAGTAGGAGGAGCAGCTAGCTGTAATTACCTGAGTTAACAACGGGCCCCATAGCGTTGTGTTATTTTTTATATAAATCTACGGGAATCCCATCAGAACCAGGTGCTTTCCCTCCCATGCTTGCCATGATTGCATGATTTACTTCATCCAGGGTTACCTGAAGGTCAATTACAGTTGTAAGAGGTGCCATATTGTTGTCACCTGGTTGAATTTCAACAGTATTGTTGGACAGGCTGCTATTAAATATATTCACGAAATGCTCCACCCATTGCTCCTCCGTTATTGCGATTTCGATGGATGGAGCATCCCCAGGATCTAGAAAATGGGTCTTGACAGCCCTCCAAAAGGCTGCCCCATCCTTAGACATCGCGGCCTCATGCAGCGCCGTCCATGCCTCGTCTCTCAGCGTCGCTTTTCGTAACTTCAGGCTCAACCACCCCAGATGTCGCTTTTCTGACGGAGACCTGGCTGAACCCCTCCTCGGCACCCGACATCGCCATAGCCATCCCGGAAGGCTACAAGATCACCCGCAGGGACCACACAAACAGAGTAGGAGGAGGAATCGCCATCGTCCACAGGAACACTCTCAGAGTCTGGACCAACACGACGACACCCTCAGCACCGCCGAACACCTGCACTTCCAGATCCACACCGACCCCAACACCACCCTCAGAGGAACCCTCGTCTACAAACCCCCCGGACCCTGACCACAGTTTAGCGACTCCATCTCCAACTTCGTCAGCACACACACCCTCGCCTCCACAGACTACATCCTACTCGGGGACCTGAACTTCCACCTCGAGAACAACAACGACACCAACTCCACCATCCTGATCGACAACCTAGCCAACCTCGGACTCAGACAACTCGTCACAACACCCACCCACTCCGCCGGCCACACGCTCGACCCCATCTTCTCCACAAGCCCCCACGTCTCCTTCAACCACACCACCGAACTCCACTGGACCGACCATCACTGCATCCACTTCCCCTTCCGGAAACCCACCACGCACCACCGCACCCAACAGATGCCTCGCTGCTGCTGGAGCAAAGTCAGCGAAGACCAGCTAACCACCACCCTCACCCAGAGCCCACCCGCCGACCCCACCGACCCCGACACCGCCGCCTGCAACCTCAGACAGTGGATCGACGACTGCGCCAACACCCTCGCCCCGTTCAAGAAAACCTCCAACAGCCACACCAGCAAGAAAGCCAGCTAGTTCACTGAAGACCTCCAGGCCTCCAAGCAAACCTGCCGGAAGCTAGAGAAGAACTGGCTCCGGGAATGAGCACCCACAAGAACGCCACCTGCAGACACCATCACCTCATCAGAGCTGCCAAAAGAGCCTCCTTCAAAGACCGCCTAGACAACAATGCACACAACAGCAAAGAGCTCTTCAACATCGTGAAGGAACTCTCCAACCCCAGCTCCAACACCAACGTCATCCCACCCTCGCAGGACCTGTGCGACTCGCTGACCACCTTCTTCCATCGCAAGATCGCAGACATCCACGACAGCTTCACAACGCAACGACCGCCCCGACTACCACTGAGACCTCCGCCCCCACGACCACCCTCCACACTAACCGCCTGCTCTCCTGGACCAACATCAACGACGACGACACCATCATGATCATGAACACCATCCATTCCGGGTCTCCGTCAGACCCATGCCCTCACCACATCTTCACCAAAGCCAGCACCACCATCGCACCCCATCTCCGGAAAGCCATCAACATTTCCTTCGAGACAGCTACCTTCCCGGAGAGCTGGAAGCACGCCGACATCAACGCCTTACTCAAGAAACCCAAGGCGGACCCCAAGGACCACAAAAACTTCCGGCCCATCTCCCTGCTCCCGTTACCGGTGAAGGTCATCGAGAAGACCGTCAACAAACAACAACATCCTGGACCATTCCCAGTCCGGGTTCCGCAGCAACCACAGCACCAAAACTGCCCTCATCGCTGCCACTGATGACATTAGGACCATGCTAGACAACGGAGAAACCGCGGCCCTCATCCTCCTGGACCTATCAGCCGCCTTCGACACGGTCTGCCACTGCACACTACGCACACGCCTCCACAACGCCGGGATCCAAGAGAAGGCCCTGGACTGGACCACCTCCTTCTTCTCCGACAGAACACAGAGCATCCGCCTCCCCCCCTTCCGCTCCGAAGCCACCGAGATCATCTGCAGCGTACCCCAGGGCTCATCCCTCAGCCCAACGCTGTTTAACATCTACATGGCACCGCTCGCCCACGTCGCCCGACTGCATGACCTCAACATCATCTCCTATGCCGATGACACCCAGCTGATCCTCTCCCTCACCAAGGGCCCCCACACCACCAAAACCAACCTCCACAAAGGAATGAAGGAACAGCCGACTGAAGCTGAACTCGGACAAAATGGAGGTCCTCATCCTCGGACCCACCCCTTCGGCCTGGGGCTACTCCTGGTGGCCGACCGCACTGGGAACAGCTCCAACACCCACCGACCACGCACGCAACCTAGGGGTCATCATTGACTCCACTTTCTCCATGACTAAGCAGGTCAATGCCATCTCTTCCTCCTGCTTCAACACCCTCTGCATGCTCCGCAAGATCTACAAGTGGATCCCCACCGAAACAAGAAGAACGGTCACCCAGGCCCTCGTCAGCAGCAGGTTGGATGCCGGAAATGCCCTCTACGCAGGAGCCTCGGCCAAACTCCTGAAATGGCTTCAACGCATCCAGAATGCCTCTGCACGCCTGATCCTCGACATCCCTCGCCGCAGCCACATCACACCCCACCTGAGAGATCTGCACTGGCTCCCTGTCAACAAGAGGATCACCTTCAAGCTCCTCACCCCCGCACACAAGGCACTCCACAACACTGGACCAGTGTACCTTAACAGACGACTCAGCTTCTACACCCCCACCCGCCAGGTGTGCTCCACCGACCTCGCCTTCGCCACAGTCCCCCGCATCCGAAGAGCGACCTCTGGCGGCAGATCGGTCTCCCACCTCGCCGCCAAGACCTGGAACACCCTCCTCATCCACCTATGGCGGACCCAAGACCTGCTGACCTTCAGAAGACTCCTCAAGACCTGGCTTTTTGAGCAGTAGCAGCACCTCCTACCCCCAGCGCCTTAATACCCTCACGGGTAAGTAGTGCGCTTTACAAATGCTATGATTGATTGATTGATTGATTTATAGACCCGTCTTGCTTGCCTTATCTCACACTGATTTCTAGTAGTTTGTTGTGTTTTAGCTTGGCATAAGCCTGCGTGCGCTTTGTATCAAACCACCCTTTTGTGTTCCTATTTCGTTTTCCTTTTCGTACATATAGGGCCTCCTGTATAGCTTCTGTGATGTGCTGGAAAGAGGTAATGACTACTTTGTGTATGGCGTTCTCTACCAGGCAAGCCGCAAAAGCGGACTTAGTCTTGCTTAAAACATTCCTTATAACTTTTGAGGGATCTACCATTGCCCAGCAGAGGGAATAACTGTTCATTCTATCAATTGACAGGTTTTGGGGGCATGGATACGTTTGGTCCCACAATGTGGCAGTCGATTTATTTGTGAAATAGATACACTCTGTGGGAAATGGTCTCTCAGAATTATGCTATAGGTGTTGAAACACTTAACACTATTATAATATCTATTTGATTCGAGAATGTAATCTATTGTTGTGGAGCAACCTCTTCCATTAGAAGTGCTTTTAAAAGGAGAAGATGAAGCACATATCTCATTTGAAAAACAAAGGTCGTGGCCAAATATTACTTCGTTTAGGGATTCCCCAAATTGTGAGTGCTGGAAGTGCGTATCACTGTTTCGGTCTTCTTTAGTAAGGCCACATGTTTCCCTCCCATTATTGAACATAGAGCTACATTAAAACCGCCCCCCCAAATGATGAACACACCCCCTTCATTTTCATTTTGGATTGACTTCAAACCATTTTATACTTTTTTCAAGGTCTTCCCAATCTGATTGGGCGGGGCATTATTATAAATGTTTATCAATACAACACAGTGCTTTTTATCTGTATGTAATGTCATTAGTTGATAATATATTTCAGCAACTTTCAATTCTATTTTTCTTACAATTAGTATTTTGGATATATAAGTAGATAATCCCCCTTTGCCCTCTCAGGACTCCCAACCACAGCCGCAGTGTGAAAAGTATGATAACCGTTAATATGATCAATGTCCTCTACCCAGGTTTCTTGAAAACAAATAATATGAAACTTTGAGATAAAATCACACCATAATGGGTTTGCTATCTTTGAACGAATTCCTGCAACATTCCAATAAACTATATTAGTTATCTCTGTGTCATTTCTATCTTTGCAATTCTTTGGGGGCTCATCTACAGTGATGGCAGTAAGAGAACTAGATGGTATCTGCATCTGGCTTATACCTGCAATGACGATAGCATCCTTTGTTGATTGACTTATGATCTGCACATTATTGGCCAAGTAAGGCTGAGTTTGTAACTTGGCCACTGTGCATGGTATCCACAGTTTATTTTTAGGAGCAGGGTAATTTGGAGTATGCTTGTGACTACTTACTTTAGTGGGCGGATTTCTAGCTCCTGCCTTCCTGTCACAAATGAATCTGCTCTGCCAAGCAAAAGACTGTCAATGCTGGCCCTCCTCAGGCAAGTAAGAGAGGTGAGCTCAGATGTCAAGCAGCTGTGTAATACAGCCAAAGAAACATAGGGATGCTCACTATGCAATAGAATTTTCCTAGTCAGAATTCCGTCAAAAGAAGAGGGGCCAAGTGTGGGGCTGTTCCTGGAAGGCGGTTGTCCTTAACAGTTTTGGAGGGTAAAGTTTTTTCACATTGGAGAAAGCTCCCAGGGTGCCAAGAAAGCACATGGAACATCTTCAAAACCAATGGTGAAGAAGCTGTTTAATTTCAGAGATCAGGACCACATCCTAAAGCTAGCAAGGAATATTGACGCTGGATATGACCAGTAGCAGGGTCTCCATTTATCCAGACAATACAGCGACAGTGCAATCACAATGATATTCGTTTTTGCAGGTCAAACATCATTTATGTCAATTGGCACTCAAATTTGCACTGCTGTTGACAGCAAAGATTAGAGTGGTCGATGATAAGGAAACACACTTGTCCATGTCAGTTTAAGAAGCATGGACATGGCTGGAATCTAGAGGGTTTTACCCTCTCATTGGTAATACTGGAGTGAAGAGAATATTTGAATGGAAATGAAACAGGAAAAGATCCAGTATAAGGACCGCCAGACATCCCTCCAGAAACAAGCAGAACATGAAAGAGCATGCATTGATGTTGAAGCACAGAGTCGGAATGATATTGCCCCAGATGTGCCTCATGAGGAAATCCTTGAGAGGGGAACTACCTCCAGATCTGAAGGAGAGAGCTCCATGGGAGATGCTTGGGGGAGGGGGTGAATGATCACACCGATGACATCAGATTAGAATTTATGATTAGTCTGCAAGTATAGACACATTGCCGGGTGATACACCATGACCTAACAGGCTAGATGCAAGTGGTAAAAGGGGGGTCATGTTAATAGAAAGTGTCACAATGCAGCAAAATACATATAATGTTACCAGTTCAAAATATTTAATATAATATAATATAACATAACACAATATAATAATATTATTATTTATTTTTACAGAGTTTTATATAGCGCGAACTTGACCCGAATCAGGTATCAGAGCGCTTTACATAGCACCAGTTGCGTTACATGAGGACACATTCATTATTTGTTAGGCACAGGGAGATTAAGTGATTTTCCCAGAATCACAGGATGTTCAGCGTCGTTGCCAAGACTCAAACCCAGTTCCCCAGATTCGAAAATGACAGCCCTAGCCGTTAGGCCAACTCCTCTCCCCTAATATAATATAAAAAATAGTCAGACATAAAGAATATCAGGAAAAGTGTAAATGCATAAAATAAAATATTACATAAAGGTTAAGACGTAATAATATAAGAATAACATTTCACTCGTAAAAAAACAATGAAATTCCCCCGTTATAGTTAGTGCAGGCAACTATAACTCACGCGACCGCAATCCTCTGCTGATGACGTCAGATATTACATCACTGTATTTAGACACTTATTTACCCATGTCTTCTTCCATTAATCTTTAACTATACATATATTAAAAATATTTATTTTTCATAAAGACACATATGTCATCAGTGATGTAATATCTGACGTCATCAGCAGAGGATTGCGGTCGCGTGAGTTATAGTTGCCTGCACTAACTATAACGGGGGAATTTCATTGGTTTTTTACGAGTGAAATGTCCAGCTAACTATAACATGTGTGAAACCTATGGTTTTTTAAGTGAATTTGCAAGGTTTTTTAAATGCTAATTCGTAACTATAACATGTGTGAAACCTATGGTTTTTTCAGTGAATTTGTACGGTTTTTTAAATGCTAAGTTATGTATTTATAAAAAAAAAAAAAATTCAGGATTTTCACCGTGCTTGCACCGTGCGCGTGCTGTGGGCGCTCGGTGCGCTTAGCGCACCGAGCACCCATGGTTCGCAGTGCGTGCCGTGCGCGCGCGGTGCGCGCACCTCGCGATTTAAAAAAAAAAATAATAATGTTTTTTCTCTCCCTTGGGGGTCCTTCTGTGACCCCCTGACCAAGGCTAGAGGGTCAGGAACTGTACACTCTGCCCCCTTTTCACGTTCTCCACCTTTGTTTTTCACCCCCTCAGACTGCGAGAGACAAAATGGCGGCCGACACTTCCTGGTTTCGACCGATTCGAATGTTTACCGACATCTAACAACCAATCAGAATTGCGCTCGCGCACGGCAGGGTGCGCGCACAGTGCGCGCACGGTGCGCGCATATAGATATTGATATGCTTTTAAATGCTATTTTCACAGGAAATACTGAACAGATTTACACCAGACCTGCAAAAGGCACTTCCTTGACCTTATGGCTACCTCTCTGCCAAATTTCACGTAATTCTGTTCAGCCGTTCGGGCTGTAGCTGCGACTAAAGGTCCTATGGAAAAATGCATGGGGAAAACGCGTTTTGGGACCCCCCCTTTTTCTCGGCCCCCGCTTGACGAATCACTCCGAGACTTTTAGGGTAGGAGCTGAACGGAGCGCCCCATTTGTTTTGAAAATTTCGCGAGGATTCGTCAACCGGCGCCAAAGTTACTCTAAATAGAATTTTGAGATTTCCTATGGAAACTAGGTTGTAATTATAGTTAGCTGTACATTTCACTCGTAAAAAAACAATGAAATTCCACGTTATAGTTAGATCAGGTAACTATAACTTGCGCGACCGCAATCCACAATGTGTCATTTGAGATGTCATCATTGATGTGATGAGTGATGTCACTGACCATGTCATGAGTGATGTAATATGTGACGTCATCAGCAGTGGATTGCGGTCGCGCAAGTTATAGTTACCTGATCTAACTATAACGTGGAATTTCATTGGTTTTTTACGAGTGAAATGTACAGCTAACTATAACTTGTGTGAAACCTATGGTTTTTTAAGTGAATTTGCAAGGTTTTTTAAATACTAATTCCTAACTATAACTTGTGTGAAACCTATGGTTTTTTCAGTGAATTTGTACGGTTTTTTAAATGCTAAGTTATCTATTTATTGTTAATTTTTGCGCGCACGGTGCGCTTCGCACACCAAGCGCACGCTGTGGGCACTCGATGCGCTTCGCGCACCGAGCACCCACCGTGTGCATTTCGTACCGTGCACGCCACGCCATTTTTTACAAAATATCAATTGTTTTTTTCTCCCTTGGGGGTCCTTAGATTTATATATTAAATGTGATTGTTAATTTTTTTTATTTTTTTTATTTTTTTTTACTGTACGCGTACGGTAAGCTTACCGTACGCGCACTCCGCGATTTTTTTTAAAAATTATTAAATTTATTTTTCATACTTTTTGGTCCTTTGTAAATCCCCTGACGAACGCTAGGGGGTCTGCAACTCTCTTCGTTGCCCCCTTTTCATGTTATCAACCTTTGTTTTTCAGTGCGAGAGACAGAAAATGGCGGCCGATACTTCCTGGTTTCGACCGATTCGAATGTTTACTTTGATCTAACAACCAATCAGAATCGCGCTCGCGCACGTCACCGTACACGTACGGTAAGCTTACCGTAAGCGCACGGAGCGCGCTTACAGATATATATATTGATTTAAATGCTATTTTCTCAGAAACTACCTAACAGATTTACACCAGACCTACAAAAGGCACTTCCTTGACCTGCGGACTACCTCTCTGCCAAATTACAAGTAATTCTGTTCAGCCATTCGGGCTGTAGCTGTGTCTAAAGGTCCTATGGAAAAATGCATGGGGAAAACGCGTTTTGGGACCCCCCTTTTTTCTCAGCCCCCGCTTGACGAATCACCCCGAGACTTTCAGGGTAGGAGCGGAGCGCCCCATTAGTTTTGAAAATTTCGCGAGGATTCGTCGAACGGCGCCAAAGTTATTCCAAATAGAATGTTGCGGATTTCCTATGGAAACAGGGTCCTAACTATAACTATCTACTGGCGACCGCCAGTAGATAATATATATGTATATTATCTACTGGCGGTCGCCAGTAGATAGTTATAGTTAGGACCTATTTTCCATAGGAAATCCGCAACATTCTATTTGGAAGAACGTTGGCGTCGGTTGACGAATCCTCGCAAAATTTTCCAAACTTTTGACCAGCTCCGCTCTGCTCCTACCCTGAAAGTTTTGCGGTGATCCGTCAAGCGGGGGCCGAGAAAAAAGGGGGGTCCCAAAACGCGTTTTCCCCATGCAATTTCCTATAGGATCTGTTGTCGCAGCTATAGCCCAAACCGCTGAACGGAATGACACCAAATTTGGCAAAGAGGTAGTTCTCAGTTCGGACTCGTGCCTTTTGCATATATGGTGTGAATCTGTTCAGTAGTTCCTGAGAAAATTAGGGTAAAAAAGTTAGTGATATCTATGAGGATCCGCGGACCGTACCCGCACCATAAGCGCACCCTCCCCGAACTGAGCGCGCACCCTCACGATCGCGCACTGAATGCTAATTGGCTGTCAAGTGTCTCTCTACATTCGAAACCAGGAACTGTTGGCGGCCATTTTCTGCCTCGGTAGAAGCGAGGCTGAAGATGCAAGGGGAATAAGTGTGTAAAACATATAAAGGGGGCAGAGTGGAAATACTCTGATCCTCTAGAGGTGCTTAGGGGGTCCCAGAAGGACCCCCTGGGGCCCCCTTTTAAAAAAAAAAAAAAGGGGGAAATGCGCACACGGTGCGCGCATCATATCGCGTTGGATGCACGGATTCTCTCGCGGTGGGTGCGCGGATCCACGGCAACGTTTTTTGAAAAACGACAAGAAATCATTGGTTATATGACAACTTTCTACACTGAAAGGTAGGGTGTATATTTCTGTTTTTTAAAGGTATGATTGTTATTGGTTAACAAAAACAGATTGTAAGGAACATTATATGTGATAAGCTGATATGTTGAAAAGTCAAGCACACTTCCTGTCTTGTGTAGGAACATTGTGTGCTGAACTTGTGACTTGTGAGCTCAGTGCAGTGTTCCATGACCTGTTTCTATGGTAACAGGCAGAAGGCAGATTGGGGGAAGGGTTGAAATGTATTTCAGTTGGAAAGGGTTGAAATGTTTACCAATAGAAATGTGTGTTTGCTTTTGAGTTTATGTGTGAAGGATTGTGATTTGATGTTTACATGTATATGTGTGGAAAATGAAAGGGAAACTTTTCCATTCTTTGCTTTTGCTGAGAAGTGCACAGTGCAGAGATTCTGTAAAGAAAATATGGTGAGTGATTGATATACTTCTTAATCTACAAAAGAACTTGAAAGATGAGGTATTTAATTGTGAGGGGATGTATGTAGACTATTTTGATTTTAATCAGACTAATGTATTTTTCCTGCTAAAGTGTACGGAGTACTTTTTTTCTCTACAATGTGTGTGCATGTAGAAACCATTCTGTGATAAGCATTTGTGTTTTTCATGTGTTTGTAGACAGATAACTGTGGCGTTGTTATATTTTGGTAGAATTAGAAACCAGTAATTGTTTATGAATTTGTGAAATGAGTTATGTTATGTTTCTATACTAAAATGTAGTACTACTTCTAGATGAAGAAATGTGTTTTGGTATAGTGCAAGGGATAGTGTTGTTTGTCTAGAATCACACAGTGAGTCTGTGTGCATTTGGGAACCACTGTGAGAGAAGCATTTGGTAACATCGTGTATTGGCTGAAAGATAACTGTTTTAACTTGTCATGTTGTGAAGTTTTAGTAGCATTAGAAGACAGTTATGGCTTATGATTTGATTAAATGAGTCAGGCTTTGACAGAAAAGTGCAGTCCTGAAATATGTGGATTGTGTGCAGTTCCCTTACCGGTTGCACTGTAGTGAATGAGTTTTGGTAAACTCCTAGGGATAGTGGTGCATGTCTAGAATCACAGTGTGAGCTAGTGTGTATTTGGGATCAGTGTGAGAGAAGCATTTGGTGATATCATGTATTTGCTTACAGATAACTTTTTTAAAACCTGTCATGTTGTGAAGTTTTAGTAGCATTAGAATCTAGTCTTTGCTTATGCGTTGATTAAATGAGTCGTGCTTTGACACTGATGTGCTGTACTTAAATATGTAGATTGTGTTCAGTATCATTAACTCTTCCAGACTAGTGAATGAGTTTTGGTAAACTCTTAGGATAGTGTTGATTGTCTAAAATCACACTGTGAGGCTGTGTGCATTTGGGTAAGGATTGTGAGAGAAGCATTTGGTAACATCGTGTATTTGCTGACAGATAACTGTTTTAAAACCAGTCATGTTGTCAAGTTTTAGTAGCATTAGAAGACAGTTATGGCTTATGCTTTCATTAAATGAGTCAGGCATTGACAGTAAATTGCAGTTGTGAAATATGTAGATTGTGTGCAGTTCCCTTACCACTTGCACTTCAGTGAGTGAGTTTTGGTAAACTCATAGGGATAGTGGTGGTTGTCTTGAATCACACTGTGAGTTAGTGTGTATTTGGGATCAGTGTGAGAGAATCATTTGGTAACATCATGTATTTGCTGACAGATAACTGTTTTAAAACCTGTCATGTTGTGAAGTTTTAGTAGCATTAGAATCCAGTCTTTGCTTATATGTTGATTAAATGAGTCATGCTTTGACACTGATGTGCTGTACTTAAATATGTAGATTGTGTGCAGTCCCCTTACCCCTTCCACAGTAGTGAATGAGTTTTGGTAAAGTCCTAGGATAGTGTTGATTGTCTAAAATCACACTGTGAGTCTGTGTGCATTTGGGTAAGGACTGTGAGAGAAGCATTTGGTTACATCGTGTATTTGCTGACAGATACCTGTTTTAAAACTGGTCATGTTGTGAAGTTTTAGTAGCATTAGAAGCCAGTCTTTGCTTATGCTTTGATTATATGAGTCAGGCTTTGACAGAAAAGTGCAGTCCTGAAATATGAAGATTGTGTGCAGTTCCCTTACCACTTCCACAGTAGTGAATGATTTTTGGTAAACTCCTAGGTATAGTGGTTGTTGTCTAGAATCACACTGTGAGTCTGTGTGCATTTGAGAACCACTGTGAGAGAAGCATTTGGTAACATTGTGTATTTGCTGACAGATAACTAATTTAAAACCTCTCATGTTGTCAAGTTTTAGTAGCATTAGAAGCTAGTCTTTGCTTATGCATTGATAAAATGAGTCAGGGTTTGACACTAAGGTGCAGTACCATGTACTATTATGCATTGATAAAATGAGTCAGGGTTTGACACTAAGGTGCAGTACCATGTACTATTCTGTTCACTGTGGCAGAACTGAAAATTTTAAAGTTTTACCTAAGCACTGTCCTAGAAGTAGTCTGATTATTTAGTCAGTTTCTAAGTACCAAATAGATTGCTTCAAATGTCTATGCAGTATGCATGTAGTGTTCTAACATACTATACACTTGTCTTTTACACCTTCAATTCCCTAGTCAGTATCCATACACTTCCAGGAAACATCCTGTCACTTCCTTTGCAGTTCTCTAGAGACTCTTTCAACAGCATGTACTAATCCATTCACTGTGCTAAAAGCCAAACACTTATAAATTCACCAAGACACTCTCTTTCTAGTACTCTAATGATTCAGTCACTGCCTAAGTATTCATGCACTGAGCCAGGTCTTAGTACATGGACTTCTTCAAACCCCTATCCACTATGCATGCAGTCCTCTAACCATCTACACACTTGTCGTTCACACCTTCAATTCCCCAGTCAATATCCGTTCACTTCCAGCAAACACCCTGTCACTCCCCTTCCACTCCTCTAGTGACCCATTCAGCATCATGTACTAATCCATTCACTGCGCCAAACCCTAATAAATTCACCCATGCACTCTCCTTGCAGTACTCTAATCATTCAGTCAGTACCCAAGTACTCATCCAGTGACCCAGGCCTTAGTATATGAACTGCTTCAAACCCTTATCCACTATGCATGCAGTCCTCTAACCACCTACACAATTGTTTTTCTCACCTTCAATTCCCTAGTCAGTATCCATACACTTCCACGAAATACCCTGTCACTCCCTTTGCAGTCCTGTAGTGACCCATTCAGCACCATGTACTAATCCATTCACTGTGCTCAAACCCAAACACTTATAAATTCACCAAGATACTATCTTTGCAGTACTCAAATCATTCAGTCAGTGTCTAAGTATTCATACACTGAGCCAGGCCTTAGCACATGGACTGCTTCAAACCCCTATGCACTATGCATGCAGTCTTCTAACCACCTAGACACTTGTCTTTCACACTTTCAATTTCCTAGTCAGTATCCATACAGTCCAGCACTTGTCACTGCCTTTGCACTCCTCTAGTGACCCATTCAGTACCAAGTACTAATCCATTCCCTTTGTGAAAAGCCTAGCACTTATAAATTCACCTAGGCACTCCCCTTGCTGTACTCTAATCATCCAGTCAGTACCCATGTAGTCATGCAGTGAGCCAGGCCTTAGCACATGGACTGCTTTAAATGCCTATGCAGTATGGATGCAGTCCTCTAATCACCTACACAGTTGTGTTTCACACCTTCAATTCACTAGTTAGTATTCATACTCTTCTAGCAAACACCCTGTCACTCACCCAGTGTGTCTCCTTATAGTACTGTAATCATTTAGTCAGTTAGCATGTAGTCTTTTAGTGAGGTAGGCTTTAGGGCATGAACTGCTTCAAAGTAGTATGCACTATGCATGTAGTGTTTTAACGATCGCCACACTTGTGGTTCAGGGCTATAGTTTCTTAGTCAGTTTTTATATAAAATGTGTTTGTACAGTAATGGAATAGTATAAATTTGAAAGTTATTAATATACATTTATTTGTGATTCTTTTTTACAGATACAGAACAGGAGTGTTTCTCATCTGTTTGCACTCTTCTCGTGCAAGATTGTTTGGATGAAGGGTCCTTAGGTGTTTCATCATACTTGCTGTGCCGCACGAGTATTTTTTGTTAGGATCCCCTCGTAACAGAACTCTTTGGCAAATCTTTCGAGTGACGGAGGTGGCATTGGTCTTTGTTTGCCCCTTGGAAAAAGTAAAAAATGTCCTCGCACTGAAGAAAAACATTGTGGGCGTGGTGCCTTCTGCAAAAAAATTTCCTCAGATTCGGTAAATATTTTAAAGCGGCAACATTTACAGTTTTTGTAAGTTAAACTTATAAAATTTTGTTAGCTGTATGTATTTTATATATCTGTGATTTGTTTCTTGTGGTATTTTGTTGAGAATACCATGTTGGTTTTTTTTAAAAAATCTCTCTGATTTTCCAGGTCTGTCGTCGACATCCGTGGTTCACACAGGAGTGTTCCACCTTGTTGTTTTGCATTATTGTTGTTACATTTTGTTTATATTAGTTTATTGCTCATATTTATGTTAATAAAAATATTGAAAATAGTTTATCGTTTATATATTTATTATTATAAAAAATAAAGTTTGAAAAAAAAATTAATAATGTTTTTGGTTGTTCTCTTAACTGCTGTGTGACTCTTTCTTGTTCTTATTACTGTTATTTGATGGAGTCCACCATGGTGTTAAATTTTGGGGCACTTATCGCTGGAATACTGGTGATATCTGCAGTTTGCACCAACTTCTGAATAGTGTGTTAGATTTATCTCAACTTTACTTCCGTTAAAGTGCTGATAATGAAATGGAGAGTAGCCGTTCCCGTGCAAAAAGACACGAGGTGCACCTTTCCGATTTATTCTAAATACTAAAATCCTGTATTGTATTGCACTGAGGTATTGGCTGCACTTACAGTGTACTCACAAAATCTATTAAGAAATCTCATTGTATTTATATTGATTGGGAATAGTGCGTCAGGTGCTGGATCTTGATGAGATACACTGCTCAGTTCGTATATTGTTATGCACACAAAAAAATCACATCACAACTTTCACACCAATTGCAATGCGAAACAAATTCCGGCGATAAGACACGTTAGCACCAGGGATTTACACCTGCTTTCTGCTGGTGTTAAGCAGGACAACTACCTGCACCATGAAAGGGAACACAGCCAAGAGCCACACCAGAACACCCACAGGTGCCATAGAGTCAATGAGCATGATACAGGGATACCCATGAGGGCCAGAAGACTTATCTCAACAACTCCAGGACCGCCAATGCCCCCCAAACCCACATCTTAGTAAGTGTGTCCCTGTGGTCATTGTCTTAGCATGATAGGCACGAGCCCTGCAACATCATAGTGTGCTGTCACCTCAGCGTTGGCAGTGAGCCTGGATGTGTAGCTACACACGCATCCTCCTGCATGCACAACTGGTGTGTGCTGGTCTGGGGTTCACAGGTCAGTGGAGGGGTGTGCCTATCCGGCAAGGGGAACGGGGTGTCTCGGACATGTCCGTGTACAGGAAGTGCGGTAAGTGTGTCTCTGTGTTCTGGTGTGGCCTGTTTCCAGAGCCACAGCAGTCGATGTTGTAAAGTGGCATGCACCACCTCCAAACGGCACTGTGAATTTGTAATTGGAATGTAGCAGGACATGCGCAAATAGGCATTACAATGGTGTGCTGTACGAGTGCACGAGATACAACAGCGCACTGTACAAAAGTGTGGGGGCTCGTGGGAGGGAGGAGCAGCCGTTTGGCAGCATAACACACAGTGAACTCGACCATGTGCCACATGCTGGGCATCTCATCCATGATGACCACGGTCGCAGACATCCCACAACACCAACGACTGGCCTTTGTACACATCCTTTATGAATACAGCGTGGTTTTCACTTCTATGCTCGTTCAGTGGTGTGATGTTGGCGGGTTGTGTGACTTGTGCTCCTTGTTAGTGTGTTTCATTTTTGCCATTGTTTGTCTATACTTGTGCTGTACTTAATTTTGCATGTGTGCCATTCTGCCCATCTCCCCCCGTCCCCCCACTCCCTGCTTCTTCCTCTTCCTAGTGCTGTTGTGTCTATAATTGTGTTGCTGCACACATAAATACATGTAAAGAATAAATTAGAATAGTTCCTTGATTCTTTTAGGTTTCAAAACTTCTCTATTGGTTTCTTCTTAATTTTCCATATGAACCGTTTTTTTTAATATTCAACAACACATAGAAGTCAGAAGTGCAACGTATTCTATCAACACACTTTCTAGAACATTCTACAATACGTGCAGGTTAAAAGTTCATCAATTTTGTAAAACTTTATGATATTTTTTTGTAACATTTTCTTGAACATTTAACGACACGTGCAGATTAAAAGTTGACGATTGTTTTAAGTTCGAACAGTGCCTTCCAAATGCAAGTAGCAGGTGTGGTTGAGCTGAGCAAATTTTATCCTATGATATGTACTCCACGTTAAAACTGCTTTTTCTTAACCAATCACAAGGATGCTTTTCCACAAAACTAATGTGCACCCTACTTTTAAAAAAGAATGCTTTTCATGATATCTTTAGAGATAAGTTATAGATAGGAATTAGCATTTAAAAAACCTTAGAAATTCACTGAAAAAACCATAGGTTTCAGGGGTGTTACAGTTAGCTGGACATTTCCCTCGTACAAAATCCTAGAAATTCCCCTGTTATAGTTAGTTCAGCTAACTGTAACTCGCGCCCCCGCAATTCACTGCTGATGACGTCACATATTACATCACTCATGACATGGTCAGTGACATCACTGATGACATCACTGATGACATCTCAAATGACATAGTTCCACTCTGTATGCTGGGTCCGATCAGCCGCCATTGAACCAGTCGTGTATAGTGAGAAGCCGGGTTGCTAGATAATATAGATAAAAATTTGTCATTCCCATACCCCCATCAAAGGGTGGGATTCGGCACTGGGCAAGGGCCAAATGTGGCGTTCGACCTCCCAAAGGAACTTGGTGGCTAGGCTGTTCATATCCCCGAACCATGTTCGCGAGAAGAGTAAAGGTGTATTCTGAAGTACATACAGGAACCTGGGCAGAATCATTATTTTGAATATGGCTATTTTGCCCATGGGGTTCGGCGGCAGCGCCTGCCATCTGAGGAGGTCAGCGCGGTCCCTCTTCACTAGCGGGGTCACATTGAGCGACCAAGCAAGGTCAGGGAGGAGGGCAACCGAGATCCCAAGGTGCTTGAGGGACTGTCTCCTTAGGGCTTTCGTAGTCTGCCAGTCAAAGCAGTCTCTCGAGATATGAAGGGGGACCAGGATGGACTTGGTAGAGTTCAGTTGTAGGCAAGAGGTCTGTTCAAAGAGACTCAACGCTCGAAGACACCGGGGTCCAGACTGCGCTGGCTCGGCCAGAAAGAGCAGAACGTCATCTGCGTAGAGAGCGATTTTGTCCTCGCTCGGCCAAGGCCATTTCCATCTCATAATTTGCGTGTCCGACCGTATGAGGCAAGCAAAGGGCTCCATCGCCAAGGTGAAGAGAAGGGGCGAGAGGGGGCATCCCTGCCTCGTACCTCTCCTGATGGGGAAGGGCTTTGACAATGCTCCATTAAACAGTACTCGGGAAAGCGGCACACTGTATAGGATCTTCACCAATTTACAGAGGCATTTTCCGAATCCCAGTTCCACCAACACCTCCTCAAGATACCGCCAGTCTACGGAATCAAAGGCTTTCTCGAAATCAACGAGAAGGAGTGCCAAGTATGGGGTCAACAAGTAGGGGTCTTGCCGGAGGCCATGCGAGATATAGCATCATTGACCTCCTCTAGAGTAATAGGGAGGTCCAACACCACGGTCTCAGGCTCACTGAGCTGCGGTAGAGAGATCTGATCCAGATGAAGCAGCTCTGGGAGTGAAAGACTGGGAGGCTGTGCGGAGTAGAGTGCAGCTTAGTAAGTGGTGAAACATTGGGCCACAGCTACCGGTGAGTGCTGGACTGCGCCGTCCAGGGTTATCACTTCCAGGATTATGCAATTGGCCATTGGGAACATGGCCAGTCGGTGAAGGAGCTTCCCATTTTTGTCTCCCCATCCGTACACTCTGGCTACAGAGGACCTCCACAACAGCTTAGCGGCCTCCAAGGAAGTCTATCTAATCCCGCCTCACAGAATTGCCAATCTTCTGTCTTGGGAGTCGGTTCTCTTCTCTTGTGATTGACTTTCAATGAGGGTGGCTTGAGCTTCCAGGAGTGTAAGCCGGGAATCTTGAGCACGTCGTTTGAGCTTGAGCTGGCCCTTAGTGAAGCCACGAATAGTGACTTTACCAGCTTCCCACAGGGTACCAGGGAAGGAGACGGAGTCTCGATTGGTGGTGAAGTAGTGTTGAAGCTCATTACCTACCGATTTCTTAAAGTCCTTGTCCTGGAGAAACCAGGTGTTCAGTCTCCAGACCGTACATAGAGAGTCCGGGAGGTCGCCCACTTCCATCGCTACAGGTGACTGGTCAGATATACCTCTGGGGAGGATGGCAATGTCTTTAATTACCCGACAGTCCATGGCCGGCATAGAAATGTAATCTAGCCGTGCGTGCGTGTGGTGTGCCGCCGAGGTGTGTGTGTATGGTTGGGTCAGTGGGTGCCAAATTCTCCAGGCGTCACAGATCCCCAGGGTATTCGCACAATTCGTCAAGAGATTAGCGTGGGTGGTTCTGTTGGTCGAAGGGGCAAGGGCTGGATTCAAGACTGCATTAAAGTCCCCCCCAATAATTGTCATCCCAGAGGGAAAAGCGGCAACCAGTTCCGCAGTATGCTTAAGGGTGGAGGCTAGCAGCGATGGCTGGGAGTAGATGGACAGTAGGTTGAGGGCCTGGCCCCCTATGGTCCCTTCCAAGGCTATAAAGCTACCCAGAGGATCATTAGTGACTTTGTGCAACACAAATGGGAGAGTGTGTCGTAAGAGAACAGCCACGCCTCTCGACCCTCCACGTTACTATGTGAAGCATCCCCCTACCACTATGAGTGTCTCCCATGGGGGGTATAAGATTGGGATGAAAATCGTGGAATGGGTGGCAGACTCAGGTGGAGTTCTCTGTCTGCGTGGGGTGGTGGGTGCACCACTGTATTGCAGGTAGTGTATGCGCTTGCCATGCTGCTGAGCTGAGATGCTGGTGTGGTAAGCAAGGTATGTTAATGGAAAACTGGGACAATGGTCCCCTTCCCCTACCCTCCCCCTTCCCTATACTCCGGGAACTGAAGCATCTGTCGAACCTTACAGGTGAAAGAAGAACCAAAGTGAAATGCTTGGGAATGGGGATTCGTGGAGGACCCCTCCTCTTAACAGGATGTTCTGTGATAATGTCCATCGAGAGAGATAGATGGTGGGAAGCATGGTTGCTGTAGCATGGGCCACCGCGTTGATTATGTACAGCAGTCTATTGTGGGCTCAGGGTAGCACCTTGAGAAGGCGGGACTGCGTCAGTCAGATCAAGTTGGGAAGGACGGGGCGGAGTTCCTCCTGGATCCGAGTGATTCGATGAGCCAGTGCTTCGTAGAGTTAGGAGGTTCTTATAAATGTCTTAAACACATTCTAATAAATAATTGTAAATGTATCTTCTGGATTATTATTATTCAAATATTCTGAATTGGTGGGTTAAGGGGTCTATTTTAAGATCTAAAATCATATGGCACAAATTTCCACAAGAGAATATATAGAGTGCATCAAACAAAGTTAAAGTCTTTACTAGTAGGGTCAGTAAGTCTCCAATGGTAAAACCTTTTAACATTAGCTATGAATGGTTTAATTAACAGATATGGGTTTGTAAGTCAAAAGTTAACTGTGGACATTCTATCTAATAATAGATGTGAAATCATATTAAAATCCCAAACAATAATAAAAGGTACATTACCAAAGTCAAGTATTTTTAAAGATATTGGCAGTCAAACAGTAGGATCATATTGGGTAGGAGCATAAATATTAAATAAATGAAGAGAATATTTTTTAATTTTAAGATAAACAGAATGTTCGTCAAAATTATTTTTATGTGTAAAATAACCAACTGTAACTTATGAGAGAAGAGAATAGCTAAACCACCTTTGCATCCTTTTACTGGTGAGGAAACTACAGTACCAACCAAAGACTTCTTCATAAGGATTAATATATTTTTATGTATATGTGTTTCATCAAATAATAGAATGCTGGCATAGGCAAGTCTCCAAGGTCTCTAATATGTTCCATGCATACAGAAACAGGGACCATAGTTAATACTGGTAGGGATTAATTAAGTATTTGCTAGATAATACACTAAGGGCCATATGTAGGTAAAACGTGTTTTGCGATTCTCAAATTGCAATTTTTAGGGAATCGCAATTAGAGAATTGCAAAAGGCAATGTAGGTAGGATTAGCAAAATATTTTGCGATTCCCACCTATTCCTTATCTGCAAATCCCAAATTGAGATTCACAAATAAGGAATACCTTGCCATTCATTCCTATGGGCTAGAAGGCCCATAGGAATGAATAGGAAGAAATTCTCAATTTGCGATTCTCAATTAGAGAATCGCAAATTGAGAATGCAATTTCAAGGTTGCAAGGGTGTCAATAGGACACCCTTTTGCACCCCTGAAATAAACATGTGTGCACATGTGGCGCACATGTGGCGCACATACATGCGCTAAGGGCATGTATGTGCGCCACACTGCACTTTGGAAAATGCAACAAAATGCATTTTTCAAAGAAATCGCAAATTACCACCAACCTGAAGTTGGTGGTAATATGCGATTCCTTAAGCCAAAATCGCACAACTTGGGTGCCTCCTACATTGCATTTAAGGAATCGCTATTTGGGAATCCTTAAATGCATTAGCAAAATAAGGAATCGCAAATTTTGCGATTCCTTATTTTGCATGTGGGTTTTTGTGTGCTACATTTGCGATCGCAATTTGGCTTCCTACATATGGCCCCAAGTTATATAGGGTAAGTGTACATATGTCACAGAGGCAAAGACATACTTATTTCAATGCAATTAGGATGTCCCACATCACACAGGAACAGACACTTGATAGCCCACTAACACTGGCCAATATAACTAACACTGGTCAATTGACCAACTGGCGAGAATGAGAGCCCAGGGACAGGACAGTAGAATTTTATGTGAAACATAAGGCACAATTGGAACATCGACTGTTAAAGGTGCTTGAAGCATATAGGTTGAGGCTTAAACTGACATGACCAATGAAAGAAGTGATAGCAGTTTTACTTTCCAGGCAGGAGAGGGACCCCTTGGAGGTGGGGAGTTTACCGTCCCTTATTCATGATTACTGTAGATTCCAAAATGTTTGTTAAACATTTAGCCAATGGATTGATGACAGTGGTTTCATTGCTAGTGAGCTTTGGTCAAAAAGCCTTATATAACACAGCACAACAAGTTATTTAATCTCTGACAATTGTTTTGCATCATGGATAGCATTCCTGGGGAATAAATAATTTGTTGTGCTTGAATGCTTGAGCTTAATATGCTAATTTGCTACTGAATTGAATATGAGCTGCAAGCTGTGAGAGCTCTGCAAAAATAGTAATAGTGCATTATTGGAATTAGTGATGCTCTCTGTTGTTTAATACTGAATAGCTTCCATCTTTCAGGTTGCCACACATCATAAAATGAATAATGAAATAAAAACATAAGCCTCAGATATTATTTGTGTGTGATTCACAGACCTAAATCGGCAAGAGGGTTGCGACTCAAACAAACTGAAAACATTGTTTTATGGTGTTGGATTAATAATTTAGGGTTTATAATCAGGAGCTAATCTATTCTGACTGAATAGCACCTCTAATCTGGTTTACATTCGACATCAAGATATCAAGATGTCTGTCCAGTAAGCATTTCCTAGAGCAGATACCTTGTACGATCAAGCATTCTACAGAGGTAGAGTCGTATATTAATTATGTTTTAAAAATTATTGTGCATGTTATAGAGATGTTCATTGAGAAGATTGAGAGATGCCAGGGTCAATCACAAAAGTTGAATTTATCCTTAGCTGGATTTTTTTTGTATTTCATGTGCCTTTCCTACTCATGAGAAGTGGGTAGTGTTCACCATTATTTATCTATCATGACATGCAGCTGCTTTATCCATTTCTCTGTCATACTGGGATAAACAATGTTATACAGCTTTAACGCCTTTGGCCGGGGCTCTACGCAGGAGCCCCAGCCAAACTCCTGAAACGGCTTCAACGCATCCAAAATTCAAGCGGGCCCAGCATAAAGGCTGATCAAGTTCTTGCTAAAGAAAGAAAAGAAAACATGTTGAGACAGGCTGGTATGCATCCCAGATGCACACATGGTGGTGCAAGTCAGTAGTTGCAATTTAATTACCAAAGTGAACATTACTGGAACATGGCCCAGAACATAGAAGTGTGCATGTGTTTGCTAGGTGGAAGGTGGGACTGCGAGAGGCCCATGTTTCTCCAATTAAAATTTAAAAAATAACAAAAACACCAATTACCCAGAAAAGGGAGAGCAGGAGAGACGAGGGAAGTGGTCAACAAAGTCAACGGGAGGTGGGGTGAACAAAGGCAACAGGGACAACAGGCAGCGCTCAGAGATAGGGGCAGAGCTCGGAACACAAGCAGGAAACTAAGAAAAGAACCACCAACACTATATATGGCTGATCATGAAATAATCCATGTAACAGGGTCAGTCTGCAGTGCAGGAACAAAACGCCCAAAAGGCGGGACAAAGTAAAGAATTTACATACCAAATCGAAGAAATGTTGAAAAGGTAGGTAAAGGAACAAGTGAAAGTGATGGGTGTGTGATGGGCGTGGTGAATGTCTACAAAAGGAGATACAGCATGCCGAGAGACAACAAATGCACTGCCTAATCTCGACCTACAAATCAGAGTTTCCTTCAATAAATGCTACAAAACTGCTCCTCCAGTTGTATTTTATGAAGATGTCCCAGGTCCTATTTGTAAAACCTCATTTCAATCCACCCCTCCCAAACAGTGGCATGACACTGCAGTACAGACAGACTGCTATTTTATGACCAACAGACTGAAAAAAGATGGATGCTATGGAAGCCATTTTGTGTACTGGGAAAAGTTTTTTTTTTTTTCAAACAAAGTGGCCACTTTCGCATTAACATATGCAAGGTCAATTAGCTATAATAGTTCCCTTAGAATACCTAAAAACACAAAATGAAATGGTATAATCAGAACAATTCAACAAGACTTCCCCAAGTATTCAACCTTATCTTTATTTTTCACCATCAGACTTTGGCAAAAAGCAAGACAGAAAGAAAAGGATAAAAGATTAAAAAGCTATGAAAATATTGAAAAAAGAAGACAGCAGGGATCTCGACTCTCACCACTAAATACAACCTCACACAGAGCTCCTGGTATAAACATGATTAGTTCATACTGAAAAAAGGGTGTGAAATAGAGGATATTTAAAAAAAAAAATGAGTTGAATATTTGTAAACATATGAGCGATTTCATCATATGAACTATGACGAGGAATTCATTGCATTTGATAAAGTGCAATGTAATTCACAGTAGATTTGTGCAGGATTCTTGTGAAGCCACCTTGCTGAACTCAATTAAGATTACACTTTTTCCTCCACTGCCTCTCCTGCCTCACTAAAAACCAAAGTTACAAGATCTTGCATCTCTTTTGTAGATCTTTATAAATTCTATCTTTGTGAGTCTTTTAACTTAGCTGGTTTCTTTCATTGTGCCCAAAGGTTCCGTGTTAAACGAAACAAAAAAGCTCCTCAAACATATCGGTTCAGGGTCCCAGTGAAATTCAGCTTTCATGCAAACACACTGGTGTCTATGCATTGTCTGCTAAGGGATGACAGTTTAAAGCTGTGAAAGGGTGTCAGTAGGCCGCAGTGAGTGACCCGCTGAGCCTGGCTTCAGTGGGCCATTTTTGAATCCCACTGGCCTGCAAACAAATGGACACTTATAGAGATTTTTAGTTGGCCTGAAGTACACTGAAACTGTATCACTTCCCTTTGCTGATGCCAATACAATGGATTACAGCAGGCCTAAGTCAACAGAACAATGTGCCAGAATTACTTTTGCAATTCTTAATCATTATCCTCATTTCGCTGGTGTTGTAAGCTCTTTTCAACCGACAAACTCATCGGTGGACTAACCCTTTCTCACAGCTAGGAGGGTGGAAATATCAGTGTAATAAGCCTGGGCAGCAGTAGAGACATTTTGCCTATTCCCAGCAGATACAATCTTCATTGTTGTCCACTGTTTCCATTTTCGACACAGACTAGTTTGGATAATCTTAGCAAGCAGTCCCAGGATTACCAACCAGGGAAGTGGTTTGAAACAATCCGCTGTTTAAACAGCGAAGCCACTCCCAGGGAGCTGAGCTGGAAATTGATCGCATTTCTGACAATAATGGTCCCCAGAGAGACGCAGTGAACAAACCATGCACGAGCCCACCCAAAAAACACACCTCCAAGCGCCGCCGTTCCTCAGAAAAACGCAGTGTTCAGGGAGATGTGCGGATTAAATTAAGCATGACTTCAGGCCATAAACATAACAGCAGCCTACCTCCTCCGAGTGCGTGCTTCGAGGAGTGTGCCAAAACCTTCCAGCTGAAACAGCAGAGAAATACACCATAAGGGAGGACAGAGCCTTACTGGTGTCCAGCCACCAAGTTGGATTGATTGGGAGATTTTAATAAGTAATATTAATTTCATAGAGAAACACAGCCTCCAATAAAATTAATAAGAAGGGACAATAAATAACCCAGAAAATTATTACCAGACTTGTGATTCAGTGCCCTGCACAGAGTTATAAGCAGTGGTCAAAGTGCATCAGAGGTCGGGAGCTAGGGATCTGTGTTCGAGCCTTTGCGTCGGCTAAACATTCAATGAATCTGGTAAATTCACCTTATAGCCCCAGTGCCAAGGCTATATAATTGTACTAATTTCAATAAAAAGAAAAAGCAATCTCTGAGGGGTGGTGGGGATGGGCAAGCAGTGTTGTGAGAGGGGTAAGGGGGCGGGGAGAGATAGCACAGGGAGATTACACGTGAGAAGCGGTAAAGTAAATTAAACGTAAATTAAACAAAATAAAAAAGGAGCAGCGACCTCGGAGGTGTGGTGCCGGCAGGCAAGCAGTATTGTGGGAAGGGTGAGGGGTGGCACAGGGAGATTAACCGACTGCAGGCAAATGAAGTTGCCAGAGCAAGTACACAAAACACTTAAGGAGCAGAGGCAGGACATCAACAATAAAAGAGTGCTCTGCAAGCTCTGTAACCAATCTGATGAGTAAGAGCACATGTAACAGGTGCAGTCCTTAGGGACTTCGAAGGAAATCCACCAAACGAAGCCAGCATTACCAAAGGACAGAAAAAGAAACCAATTATAAATATGGGCGGTGCTCCAAGCCCATATTCTAGCTACAGCATGTCTCGAAGAGACAGGACATGCGCTGCCTAGGCTAGACCTAATCAAATGGGCAGTCATCGAGTTGCACCCACCTCACTGGGGACAGTCGTTTTGGTCCAACTGGGGACGAAATTGGGAGGGCCCATTCTTTCTCTGCCTCCCTATGGGACAGAAGGTCTATAAGACAACCAAGATTTTTTTTTATCAATTTGGTGGAGTCAAGCCTTCCTGGCATTGGGCTATATTCTCCACACCCAGTGATTC
Source organism: Triturus cristatus (assembly GCF_964204655.1). Classification (NCBI taxonomy): domain Eukaryota; kingdom Metazoa; phylum Chordata; class Amphibia; order Caudata; family Salamandridae; genus Triturus; species Triturus cristatus. The sequence continues at coordinate 1,716,847,683 of NC_140589.1, read as the reverse complement.
TACTCCTCTCGGCATTTAAAAACTGGTAATAAAATGTGTTTTCTCACTTTTCCTGTTTCTGCAAGCTGAGAAAGAGAGACTTTTAGCACAGAAAACCCTCTGTTGATGTCATTTGTAGAAAAAGCAAACTTTCTTACGCAACACATTTTCCCGATTTGTTGTATAAAAAATAAACGTTTGTCTCAGTTTGTCCATTCTCTCACCATCATGCAAGGGTAAACATAGGGCACATATTTTGCCTTGGTTTCTTCTGAATAAAATAATTTAGAAGGCTTATCTGTAAATGGCATAACAGTCAAATAATGACTCAGGACTAGAGGGGAAACCCTCACCACATAATGGGTTAGGGTAGGGAGAGTTGTGGAGGATACATGTAAAAGTAAAGTCACCCACTCTGCTGACAATTAGCCTTGAAACAATAACGGTTTGCTTGATTATCTCAGTGAATGGGATATGTGCATACCAGTAAGATGCTGTTTGATGCCTGCTCATCGAGCATGGTAGTGCATGTTAAATCAATGCTTGCTTACTATTGGGTATCTTTTACCCAACAAAGACGAGTTCTTGCTGGCTCGCCCTTTTTGAGGTTAATAAGGATGTTTCAGCATCCAAATTTGATAGCCTGAAACTTAAACACAAAACAACAGCTCGCATCTCCAAGGTAATAAACTGCATCCCAAGCTTGGACAGTCTCTGTTAACACTTGGTGCACTCAGTCCATTTAGAGTAAAGATCCTAGGTGCTCTTGCCACCTAGTGAACATTTATGGTTAGAAATAATCTTGATAAAAATGTTTCTAACCCACTGCTAAAAACATAAATGGTTAGGGAATTGTACCCCAAAGACATTTTTAATGTTGAATTTGTTGTTCAGTGCATTGAGGTATTATTATTCATCAAAGCACTATGTTTCTCCTCTTTCCACTACCTGTTTTCATTCTGCTTGTCTACTGTTTTGTTAACATATTTGCACTAATGTTAATAGAACCTGGTTTGGCCTGCTAAGTTATTTATCTCTTGCCTGTGATGTTATATTCACAACAAGGGACTTTGCTGCAACAACATCTGCAGCCTTAGGATTCACTTCTGGCAACTGAGTATCTTTTCTAACACTAAACATCATTTCAACGGAAGATTCCATGTGATATCGTTCTTACTGTTTCCACATTCATGGCTGAAACTCACAAAACGTATGTATGGTCAAAAAAATGATACACCCATTTAGTGTCCTATATGTGGGAGTATGAATGTATGAGCTGTCAAAGGAGAACTCCTTTAGGACAAGAACCACCAGTCACCTGAAGTTGACATGCTTCATCATTGGGTTCCCTTCTCACGGCTGGACTGCAAGGTCCATGGTGTGGGCTACAACTCCCCTGCGGGGAGGAGCTGAGGTGTTTTGAGGATGAGTGATGTCATAGGGTCAGTGAGGGGCTGAGTGCAAGGGAAGTAATGGGTAAAACTATCTCCAGAGGGCCAAATCAAATTTATTCAGTGGCCCTCTGGGATGGGGTTAAAAAGAGTGGACTCGGGGTTTAATCAAATATACCCCTATAGAAGGTCAACATGCTTCTGCCCATGATTGACCCCAGTTGGGTTCAGGGGCATTCGTCAGGACCTGGAAAATGAGTCTCTCTGCTTAATGTTGTGATAGTGGATAAAGTTATACTGGCCACAAAAGTAACAGAAAGGCCAGGATGGCGATGGCCTGTGTATATTCTGGGTCCACTATCTTTCTAAAAAAAAATAAGTAATGAATAATAGTGAAATTGATAATAAACAATGTGTGAGCACAACAAGGGCAAATTATCTCATATGACAACTCTACTCCGTCAGAGCATGGTGTCCATTCATGCTTTTAAACAATGTTTGTGATCTGGTGAGTATCATAACAATGTAGTGAACAGTGAATCTACTACATAAGTAATCTTGCCTAATTAGGAAGAAAAAATGTACAGTCTTAAACCACTGGGTATGTCTCTACAGCAAAACTGAAATTAAAGTAAAACATACATAGAGAATAATAAGGAACCAACATATCGAAAAAGACAGACGAGATGCCTGTGAAATTGTGTGTTCACATCTGTAACGCCTGTAGTGCAGTTTTATCAATGAAATATCCTGTATATATGATATACTACAAACACTTCCATAGCAAACCATATGATGAGCACAGTGCGGTCATGCACAGTGAATGAGCGGCCCCAGACCAGCACGAAAAATATGAAAACTGAAGGAAGGCACACGCCCACACACCAAATCAATCTGCCATTAAAAGTTATGCTAACTTCACAAAGGTCTTCTTTTTAATTGTCAGGTCACGGTGAACTGGAAAGGGTGTCAAACTCAAGTGTCTGACCCCGCAGCACTCAAAGCGCGCTCATCATTACCCTTGATGGATCAAGACAGACCACATGTGCTCGCGGGGAGTTTACATTCATAGTTACCATCCACGGGGCATATCAACAAGGGCTTTAAAAGCCAAAAAAGCAGAGATAAAACTAGCGCCCTATCAACAACAGGGTGTTAACACGCAAATTTTCATGTTAGCACCCTTTTACTCTACGCTTCCCCTTGCATCTCTAATGAGATGCAAAGGGGGCGTTCCAGAGTAAAATAATAGGAGAAATGTCGCTAAGCGACATTTCTCCTATTATCAAGAATGTCGCTAACCCTGTTAGAGACAAAAAAAGCAGCGCTAACCGCGGTTAACGCTGCTTTTTTACGTCTGCTATTTTTCAGACTTAGCCATGATATCCTATGGAAGGAGGATATCATGGCTAAGTTTGCCTGTCCCTATCAACAAGGAAATGTGTGATTATCGCTGGGTTTCCAGCGATAATCTCCCGTTAGCCTGTTAGCGTGTAGATTTTTATCGCTATTGAAATAAGCGTTGCTAATAGCACGCTATCTCAGCGATAAAAATTCACGCTAGCCGGCGATAATTACCCAAGCGCTAAATGCGCTTTGCGATAATTATCGCCGGTTGTTGTGGATATGCCCCTTAGATTCTTTTTCAAAACCCTGAATCCCAAGAACAGAAACGCTAATTTAGGGGCATATTATCAAGGACGGCGTTAAAATTATCGCCGGTTTAGCGACAGACCGCTAAAGCGGCGATAATGGGCTTGATAATATGCCCTGGAGAATTTCCATAGAAGCCCACGTTGACACCAGAACATGGGCTTCTATTGGAATTCTCCAGGGCATATTATCAAGCCCATTATCGCCGCTTTAGCGGCAGTTTTCTGCCGCTAAACCGACGATCATTTTAACGCCGTCCTTGATAATATGCCCCTAAAAGCTTTATTCAAGCAAGGTCACAGCTCTCTTATCATGCCTGAACGTAACCTTTGTATATCACACGTGGCTTTTGCTCCGATGTTCTTGTGTGTCTAAAATAAAGTAAAAACAATTTCAACTAATTTAACGATTGTTACTATTCTAGTTGTGAACACTCTCTCTGTGTTCTCTGGTAGACGGTGCATTCACGACCACTTGTTGCTCAAAGTACCTGTTCATTTGAGATGTTGTGACATTTTAGTTGTCTGACGCTAATGAAGCCTGATTCAGGCGGTGATGGGGGGTGAGGAGGGGTTGATTGACTTAGGACAGTGAAATAGCGTATAAACCAGTGATGTTCAGCAATTTAGAAGTTCTATTTTTGCATTGTGCTGATCACATGATATGTCTTGAAAAAGTACTTACATACTTTAAAAGTATTCACTTTGGTAAAATTGTTCACGTTTCTTACATGTCATTCGTAATGCTAAACATTTGAAAAGCGTAAAATGATGAAAAACTCAATCTATTTTGTTAATCAGTAATTATGGAAAACATATTAGATGAATGAGCATGAATAAATACCACAGTCCTAAAAAACACAAGGGGGCATATTAACAAGGGCCGGCGATTGCATATTTATCGCCTGCTATCTCTTGAATTTATCGCCCGGTTTGCACGTTCTTAACAACGCGCATCGCCGAGGCGATACAAATTCCACAGATAGTTGGGATATCGCCGTTTTCCATGGTGGAAAACGGCGATATCCTAGATGATAGGGCCTGTGGTCTTAGCCACAAAATCCACCCCCCATGTTAAGTATGCCTTAGTCAGGATTTAACAAACGTTAAATTCCTGCGTTAAGGCATACTTAACGCGATTTTAAAAATCGCTACCCTCCCTTGTTAATATCGCGAAGCTGCCTTCGCGATATTTTCCTAAGGGAGTCTTGTCAGGTACGCCTCCTTTGCATCTCATTAGCGATGCGATCGGAGGCGTGCTGCAAACGGGCGCTAAGTCAGCAAGACACGCAATAGCGTGTCTTTGCTCATAAGGCGATGAAATTATCGCCGCTTTTCGCCCGAAAACGGACGCAAAAGCGGCGATAATTTTATATCGCCACCTTGTTAATATGCCCCAAAATTCATTTAAAAATATAATTTCCCATGGAAGTACCTTGAGGCATATTATCAAGACAGGCAATAAAATTATCGCCGCTTTAGCGGCAGAAAACTGCCGCTAAAACAGCGATAATGGGCCTGATAATATGCTCTATGGAATTCAAATTGAAGCCCATGTTAGACGTCCTTCACATTTAACATGGGCTTCAATTGGAATTCCATAGAGCATATTATCAAGCCCATTATCGCCGTTAACTGCCGCTAAAGCAGTGATAATTTTATTGCCTGGCTTGATAATATGCCCCCTTGTTCTTTATGACTTATTTTGCACTGGACCCTATGGAATATCTTGTGTGTCCTCTTTTATTTAAAGCACAGATTAGTACATCTTCCTGTAAATGGAAATGCAGATGCATGTCAACTTTCTGCTCTATTTTTCTTGAGACAGACGAAAGGTGCTAATGTGCTAATAATACTCACTAATATGTCTAACTGATATGCATCTTTCTACCTTGTGAAATGCTTTGCATTCATAAAGTCACCCTCTATGCTCTATTAATATAGATCATCTCAATATCGCTGCCTTTGAAGGAAACTATAAGATTTTTGACAATCTTGTGGCAAAGTATTACATTTGATGCCAAGTACTCTAAAACACTTCTTCACCTTTGTTAATTGAGTATATTCTCCATTGAAACACTCTTTCATACATTTTCTGAATTGAAACTCCTTGGTATTAATTTCTGAAGATTTAAAAAAAGAATTTAAGATGGACTGTCAATGACGTGAGACCTCCGTCAGGCCTCCTTAAGAGTGAGTCTTCAGGCCTCATTACAAAAGGCCTGATATTTTTGTGGCGTAAAACATCCTGGGGAAATACCACCAGCGCTTGATCTGGTATTTCCCGGGTCTCTGCAATTTGTCGATTTCGATTTAGATACATTGGCCTAGGAATAACACAGAGCATCAGAGTTTTCACAGGTAATTCCTGTTTGCTTTCCATCTTTCCGATCACTTTCCTCCTTGAAAATTCCAGCAGGCTTTCTGGGCAAAACTTTCAAGAGTGAGGCACACCCTCGTTACTTGTAATCCTGAATCCTGAAACACGGCTTGGAGCTAAACGGGGACTACAGGAGAGCTTGTAATGAGGCCATTAGCAAAAGTAATGTAGTCTGAGAGAGATGCTGGCGGAGTACCTCACGCCTTTCTGAAGGACAGAAAGTGATAGCTCCACAGCGCTGCACTACACAATTCATCTTGTCAGTACTTAGCACTATGTTCAGAATTTAATTTGTTATTAAAATGTTTCTGGGCTGATGTAGTGACAGCCACATTACATTTGCATATTTTATATGATTATGTATTTACCACCCGTGTCCAATACGTGACTTTCACTGAAAGCATTAGTGCCAAAGTCCTGGCCCTGTACATCTCTTCTGACATCTATGACTTATTCATGCACTTAATCTTGCTTAAGCTTAAGTGTTCCTGGTCAAGTATCATTAGTTTCTTATTTTCAATGAACTCTGTGTCTTCTTACTTAACGTTGTTATTAGTACAGTCTCATAAATAACATTGCAATGTGTGTATGCTCAGTAACTGGGTTGAACTCTTGTCGTTTTTTAAAGGTCTGGGCGCATTCATATTTTGCTCTCTTGATTTCTCGATTTCATTCTCGGTGGATTTGCAGAAAAAACAACCAAATAATTGAAACACTGGTGCTTCAAATCAAAAAAATAATTACGACTAAATCATGTAAGTCTCTGGTATCTGGAAGGCTTAGTTCTATAAAGCATGGTGTAAATGTATGCATTATACACCTACCTTTATGACTTTTGTAGATCAATTCTTTTTGTAGAGATTCCCACACATACTCTTAATTCCCCTTCCGATAATCTGCAGGTTTACCTCCAGGAAAAAAACATGGCATTGCACATGTTCTCTCTCCTTCTCCTACAAATTGTAAACTTGAGGTGTGTCTGGATACCATTCCTAATCTAAAAAGACACTTATTCCGCTCCTTATTGGAGTAGTTTTGCTCAAACATGGAAGCTAGGAAAATGCATTGCAAGTGTTTGTGAATACACTCAACAAAGTACCCACCCTTCCAACTTCCAACTTCCATTTTCCTAACCTTTGCAAGACATTGGAAAATTCGGCAGTTTAGCACTTATTCCAAAGTTGTAAGACTCACCTGTCCTTTAAGTGCTTGCAGATCCTGATAATATGAATCACAATCTTCATTTGCAGACATAGTTAACACGTTTCTGCACCTGAATTCAACCTAAGTGCGCAAAAAAGGCCTAATACCTTTATCATAGTATTTGAAGACTGCAGGGTCTGCCAGGCCCTCTGTCACAGTCTATCCACCTCTAGTGAGATGACAACTCCACCCCACTTCTCTCTTTACACTAAAAAGTTGATATAGCCCTTTGCTGTCACTTGGGTTCTCAGCATTGGTTCCAAAATGCAGGTACATGTCATTAGTGCACTTTATTTATCTTTCTCTTACTTTTTTAGTGATAAGCTGTATCCTATCCCGTCTTGTTTTGCTCTATACAAGAGTGTTGGAACATGCTCCCGCCTCATTGGAAGCAGGGAGCTTATTGTTGGATATTTATAACCCTGGAATATTCAAATGTCATACTCACAACCTTAGTCTGATTCCTTTCGACCATAGATGTATGTCCTTGCATCTCTTTGAAGCCATATCGGATGCAAACCATACTATATTTTAAAAGATCTAATTTGTGGTCACTCCAAAAAAAATCGATAGGTTAAGCACTTGCTGCTGATATTGGATATAGCCTGTAAGTTAAAAGTTTGAATTTCATTAAGACCTACTTTGCCTTGCATCTTATTGAGGCGATAAATTAGATACTGTTCATTTGGTTAATATAAACAGCAGTTTTTTTTACAGTTCCTACAAATTGCAATACCTTCTCTATGAAGGTCTACATGAAACAGCATTTATTTATCTTTGTTCATATGGCCTTCAGAAAAGGACTAGAATACTTTAGACTTCATTGATGAATTACCTAGCGTAATCAACATTTCTTTTGTATGCTAATTATATATATATACATTTAAAATGTTTTCATGTTTCTTTATTTTCTTTCTTTGTTATATTTTCTTTATATGACTCTTTCATAATAATCACCTTACAAAGTTACTCAGAATCTTCCAATCAATTGTGGACGCAAAAGCACAAGTACTTCAGTAGATGATCCCAAAATGGGAAGTGACAACAAGAGGTATTTTAGCCAACATTTACAATCTTAAGGAGAGGACTATAGTGATGGGTGAAATGGGAAGTCAGCAATTTTTAATCGAAGACGGTGAAGAACTAAAAGTGTGAGGAGGCACATAGAAAGCAAAGCATAGATAAATGGTAAAGGGCATCCAAAAACGAAGATATTAACAAATTAACAACTGAAAATGGAATTGACACAAACAAAGAATAAGAAACCAGCAGAGTTGACTAGTATTTAGTGCAAGAAGCCTAGTGTAGAGCAAACCAAAACGAAAATAGCACAATGTTCAAGGCAGTGAAATGGAGAAGAGTCTAGTGAAGTAATTGAGAATGATAGACAACATCAGTTGAGGTGAGATAGAACAAGGGGCCTGATTTATCAAAGGGTGAACCCCATTCCATTTCTTTGAGGAAATGCATTGTTACATAAGGGCCAAGATTTGGTAGTAGCAATTTAAGACATGGAAAAGTAAGGCCTGGGTATGTTTTTGTCTTAAAGTGGTCAGATGCATGAATAAGATAACTTCAACAATACCTTACATTACAAGAAAGTGTGGTTCTTTAACCAAAGTTACATTTGCTGCTCTCTCCCATTGCTCTGACATCATTTTGTCTACTTCTAGGGGTAATCTGTTGCTTTTGTTAAGGCTGCTTTTAATACTGTACCACCACCATTAACACGTCTGTCCTCCCTGACAACCTGCTATTGCCTTTAGCTGTCCTTCATTGCTCTATGGAATTATTCCACTCAAAATGACACACTTTGCACATAACTACAATGAATCATTGTTGTCATCATTGGGTAGGAGAGTATCAATTAAATACAAGTCTAATATTAAATTTCAGTTATTCAGAACTCCAAATTTGTTTCCTTACAGCTAATCTGCTAGTAACTCCCAAAAAGTGAATAAAAAAAAATAAAAAAAAAATAACAAGGTTAAAAATGTTTGTTTCCGCTCAGATCAAAATACTCGTGCTTCATGCTGACCTTCTGGATTTCTTATTTCCACTTGAAGTGAAAAGCTCTAAAATATTTGTAGGGAGACATTTCAATATCTGAATGAGAGATGATGAGGACTCGACTCCATAGGTGGCAGCCTATGAGATGCACTCTCATGTGTAGTCATTAGGCGACTATCTATGATCCCAATCCACAACAAAAGATTCATCTTAGACTGACTTTTTGCCTATAATATTGAACCTAGGATTGCGAATGAGCAGTTATTGGATTGTTATATATGTCTTCCATTGGAAGCCACTGGGTACATTACTGAGAGTCTACACATTTATGAATGGCACTTGTTATAAATGTTTACATAGATTCTGGACATTGCTTTCCATTAACTGAGTTAGCTGCAAAAACTGTTCCTCAAACGATTAATTAGTGTTCCAACCCACCACCCACAGTTTTACTTGAAAAAATACAATTGGGATACTTGGGAAAAAAGTTGTTTCCTACTTTTATGACATCATCAGGGAAAGCACTCACATTCCCTGTATACCGTCACCTTGTACAAATCTCCAGAGACCCAAGTGAGGTGATGAAAGCTAGCTAGCAAGTTCATCCATCTTCTACTGCCTCTCCTGGGTCTCCCCATACCTTACCAAAATTTGAGAATTCGGATGGTATGCTGTCTGCGCCTTCCAATAAATATCTCTGCTAGAACGGGTCTTTTCAGAGCCACCCTCACAGGAAATCAAATTCTGCCCTAACCAGTGGCTGTCATATACACTGTTGTCAGTGCAGTGCCAGCTCTCTCTTTTGTGAAAGTGGAGATTGTGTCTTTGGGCACAGAGGGGTAAGTGGAGACTTGGCACAGAGTGAGGTGGAAATGGGTGGCAGGTGGCCAGGAATGTGTTTTATTTTTGGCATAGGGGGTAAAATAGAAGTAGGGGAGGGTGGCATGAAGGCAGGTATTTTCTTCAGCTTAGATAGTGGAGTCTAGGTATAGAGTTTGGTGGTGGTAAGAGGCTAGAAGACAAGTATTATTTTATATATTTGGAATGGCAGGTGATGGAAAATGTAGAGGAGTGTTTGAAGGAGGACAGATTTTGTTTCAATTTGAGCATAGTAAAGGTAAATATAAGTGGTGGGGCAGGTGGTAGGAGGCCAGCTATTTTCTTTTATTTTTGGATAGAGGTAGACTAAATACAGAGGGTGTTTGAGGAGGGTGGAAGGAAAACACCCTTTTTTAACAGGAAGTGAAGGGAAGGCCATGTTATATATGACCTCCCCATTGTTGCTTTGCTCTAGTATAGATATTGAAAGCTGGGGCAGATAATGTAGATTTTCCTAGTAAGTTATGACGGAAAGTCTTAATTTTATGAAAGACACGGAGGCGAGTATTATGCTTTCTGTTCTTACATTTATTTGCACAGCAGCAAGATAAGCGCTAGAACTACAGTTCCCAGAGGGCCTAGCAGAACACAGGCCAATGGGAACTAAAGAAACATCAACCTCACAACCAATGGGCACTGCACCCAGGCGATAACGTCACACCCGGCCACGAGCAGTCCTCTTTTCGCTTGCGAGCAGATCAGATAGAGTCCATGAACAACGGAACAATTGAGAAAATAATAGAAACAGCCAACGTCCAGGAAAAAACATATTGACCAAAATTTAGCCAAGTCTCTCGAACCACAGGGATCCAGTGCAAGTAGAACAGGGGAAGTCCAAAACACCAGGAGTCGGAGTGAGATCCAGAGAACTGTCATCACGAAGACGCGGGAGGCAACGCTGGAGCCGCTATAGGGAGGGAGAAAACACATGTTCGAAGTGTAGCGGCGGGATAATACTCGCCTCTGTGTCTTTAATAAAATTAAGACTTTCCGTCATAACTTACTATGAAAATCTACATTTTATGGCAAGACCGGAGGCTCCTATTTTGCTTGTTCAAAGCATATCAATAACTAACGAAGAAGCAGTAACAACAAGTTTACAATAAAACATGCAAAAGACATTGTCATTAGACCAGTCCGCGGATCTCAGAATGTCCTCCAAACGAGAGCCAGGCCAAAAGGCCTTGGAGGCCATGGCTCCCCTGGAGCAATGGGCTCCGAAAACGGAGGTATCGATGCCAGCTAGGGACATAACCCAACGGACCCAAAGGGCTAAGGTAGCAGAGGAAACAGGAAGATGGGGTTTGTGGAAGGAAATGAGGAGTTGGGAATTAGAGGACGTCCTGAGATCCAGGGTTCTTTGTTCATAAACCTTAAGGCATTGACCTACGCATAGTTTAGGATGTGATGGAAAATAAGGGTAAAACACTGAATTCAAATTTGTCTTTGTTCTTCTACTTATGTGAAACAAAACACCTGTAGGGGAAAACTGACGAGAAGAGATGTCCAAGGATTTGACATCTGAAACACGTTTGATGGAAACTAAACACAATAGCATGGTAAGCTTGGCAGACAACATTTTGAGAAAAAGAATAGAATTATCAGGCCAATCAGAAAACAAGTTAAGCAGTACATTAACGTCCCATAAAGTTGAATACTTAGCCAACAGTAGTTTGGAAAAACGAACTCCTCGCAGAAGTCTGCAAACCAAGGAATGCGCGTCAATAGGCTTGCCATCAATCGGGGTATGGTTCAGAGAAATGGCTGATCGATCCAAATTAACTGTCCTATAGGACTTACCTGCACTGCCCTCCGAGGCCAAAAAATGAATCACGAAATTCACAGGGGCTGAAAAGGGATCGAGATGTCTCTCCAGACACGAGCTTGCCCATAAAGACCAAGCGGACTTGTAAGCTTTGGAGGTACCTGGGGCCCAGGCCTTACTGATGAAGAGCGAAGCCTCCTGCGAAATGAGGAGGTCAGGAGGGAGAGGCTGGAAACCTTCCAAGCAGACAGAACCAGAGTGTTGTCCAGAATGAGACTGTGCGGCTGGCCTAAGGGATTCTGGAGTAAGTCCTTGCGCAAAGGAACGGGAACCAAACCTGAGATTGCCAAAAGGGGACTACTAGGACCAGGGAGGTCAACTGGCATCGGACCTGAGACAACACTCTGTTGATCATGGGAAACGGAGGAAAGGCCTAATTGAGATGGAGGGACCAATCCTGTAGAAACGCATCCGTAGCTATTGCGGAAGGATCCGTACGCCAGCTGAAGAAACAAGGTAATTGGGTGTTGAGGCGAGAGGCAAAGAGATCGGTATGAAAAGGGCCCCATCTTTGAGAGAGGGATTGGAAGACGGATGGAAGAAGCTTCTAATCGCTGGAATCCCGTAGATAGCGGGAATGCCAATCTGCTGCCGAGAGATACTTTGCCGTGAGCAATAGCTTGTTGGAGAGGCAGTACTCCCAAAAACTTTTTGCTAACTTTGCTAGAGGTTTGGATTTGGGGCCACCTAGATGGTTCACGTAACGAACCACAGAAACATTGTCCATGCGAAGGAGTATCGAGCATCGAACTCTGTCCTTTGTGAGGCTTTTGATCGCAAAGGAGCCTGCAAGCATCTCTAAACAATTGATGTGCAATTTCGACTCCTCGCAAGACCATGAACCGCCAGGTCGATATTGGACCACAACGGGCGCCCCAACCCGAAAGGCTTGCATCCGATTCTAACACAAGATCTGGGGCCGAAGCGAAGATGATCTGCCCATTCCAAACTTCTAAATGGTCAATCCACCACTGAAGTTTGATGCGGGATTCTTGATCTAGAGCGATGAGATCGGAATAAGCCAGAACGTGACGAAGATGTCGGATTTTTAAACGTTGCAGAGCACGATAATGCAGGGGTCCCGTAAAGATGGCTTGAATGGAAGCGGATAGCAGACCTACGATCCTTGCCAGGGAAGAGAGAGACATAAGAGAGGTTCGAAGAACTTGGGAAATCTCCGACTTTATGGTCGAAACTTTTGATTGTGGCAGAAGAGGAGACGCTGTGGAAGAGTCCACGAGAAAGCCCAGGAACTCGATGAGATGAGAGGGAAGAAGCATTGACTTGTCGGAGTTGATCAGGAAACCCAGATCCAAGAGAAGGGATTGAGTGGTGCTCAGATCTGTCAGAAGGTTCTGTTTGACCGAGTTCATTAGCAGAATGTCATCCAAGTAAATAATCAGTCTGATTCTCAACGAATGGAGGTAAGATACCACAGGTTTCATGAGTTTTGTAAAGCACCAAGGTGCTGAGGAGAGACCGAAAGGAAGGGAAGTGAAGCGATAAGTGACTCCTAACCATTGAAACTGAAGGAATTTTGAGTGCGAGGGATGAATTGGAATGGTGAGATATGCTTCTTGTAAGTCTAACTGCACCATCCAGTCGTTTGGACGGAGGGTGTCCCGTAAGTGAATGATCCTTTCCATTTTGAAGTGGCGATATACCACAAACTGATTGAACCACTTCAGATTTATAACTGGACGCATCTTTTTGTTCTTTTTTTGGACAAGGAAAAGAGAACTGAGAAACCCTGTTGGATATAAGGGAGCTACTTGGATGGCCCGTTTTTGGAGAAGGGATTGGATTTCCAGAGTACTGAGACGAGAAATTTCTGTTGAAAAAGCCAGAGGAGGAGGGAACCCAGGTTGGGAAGGCTGAGAGTAAAGCTCTATAAGATAACCTTGGACAGTATCTAGGACCCAAGGGTCTGCGCTGAGAGTGCACCATTTTTGCAGGAAAAACCTTAGACAACCCCCAACTGGGGGAAGGAGATGAGAGATCTACCTTGTTAGTTGTTGTTGTTGCGGAAATTCTTTTGACCTCTGCCTCGAAACCCACGACCTCTCTGAGGGTAATACTGTGGTTAGTAGTCTTGAGAGTTGGAGTTGAAGGAACCTCTGGAGCCTTGATTCGCATACGAGCGGCCGGAAGAGCAACCCATTTCTCTGCCGGCCCGTCCAAAAACCCGAGAGGGAAACATTTTTTTGATAGACTGTTGTGCCTTGTCCAAGGAGGCAAAAGTGGTGACAAATCTACTAGGATCTTTGACTAACAAATCACCAAAAAGATGACCCTCAGTCTTAAGACCCGGATCCTGAGATGCTAAATTAGCTAGTTTGGGGTCGAGTTTGATCAAGAGACCTTTGCTGCGCTCGTGGATGATAGCGGCGTTGGCAATGCACAACAAACAAAAAGCATGTTGAACCCACAGAGAAATGTCTTCTGCATTTAACTCAGAACCCTCAAGGAGGGCTGACCCCGCCAGGTCAAATATGCGAGCCAAAGGACTCACGATATACAGCAATTTATCGGGGCAAGTAGACCAGGCTTTATCAACCCCCTTGCGGGGATCCTTAACAAACTTGGAGAAAAAAGTTAAAAGGGGCTGATCAATAATAGGTACCACAGTAATGTTAGCTGCCAAGGAAGGCTTGGGGCACTCCGACTTCAACTTGTTTCTGGCAGACTTGTCAAGGGGCAGACGAAGCCTAGCAGAAATATATTCCCCAAGGTGCTGGGTAGGAAACCATTCAGTAGAGTTGTAATGGAGAATGGAAGTAGGGTCGAACATTGGAACCCCCGCACAGGGGAAGAATCAAAAGAGTCTGATTTGAGTTTTTTGGCAGGAGGAGAAGAAGGGTCAGGGACATAAAAAATATCAGAAGGGTCATTAGAATCATTCATGTCATCGTCTGTATCATAAATGGTGGAAATTAGAAGTTTTTGAGGAACTTCTATGTGTTTTGTCTTGCCTTTATGCTTGCCATAAGAGGAAAGTAACCCCTCCTTTGTAGGAGGCCTGGGAGGAAGAGGGTCCTCAGTAAAGTGCGATGACACCTCGCTAACCCAACGTAATGCAGATTTAGGCATAGGTAAAGAGGCAGAGGACACCACCTTCCGTTTTCTGCTATCCCCCGCAGAATGGGCCAAGGCTTTTGACAACAGACTAACCATGGAATTCAGCATAAGTGTCTCTTGTTGCCCTCACACACCCCGAGGGATGTCATGCTTCATCATCGGGCGGTGCTCCTCGTCGGGCCGGCGGTGCAATGCCCTACGGGTCCCCCGAAGGGTCTCTTTAGCGGAGATCTTTTAAGAGAGCTGCCGATTGGTGCATGCGGGTATGTGGAGGGGGAGTACAAGGGTCGGTGGTGGCTGTGGTGTGTGCAGGAATAAAAATACCTAAGGGTTACCTGGGAAACTAATTTAATAAGAAGGCACCCTTGGTACACTAAAATACGTGGAAAAAATGTTACTAATCAAAACGTGATGTGTTTAGTAGTAACTGAAAGTACAGGTCAAATGGTCGACATGTTTCGCGCCTATTAGTGGTCAGAGTGATCCATGGCGCTTCATCAGGACCAGCAGAGGTGAAGAGTGTGGGGAGAGATACCCAGACTATGTGTAGTGGGGGGGGTAAAAATATTACCCTCTCACTCGGCAGATAAAGGGGGGGGGAGGTAAAGTGTCTCCTAAACAAGTAGTGTGTGCAGAGAGGAGTCTGTTGTGCCCCCTTTATGTTAGACCTAGACCAAAAGAAAGATAAAACAAAGAAAAATGCAGACGTTAAAATACATATGCGGACTTGCCTTGTCGATCCGCATAAGTACATAGTGATCCGAGAAATCACATTTATACAATGAGACAGTCATAATGTCATGCACCTGGAGGCCCAGGTTACACTCAAAGTTCTGAAGGAGCGTGCAGGCGTGGGTATGGTCCCGTGCCAGTCGAGAGGTGGTAGGTCCCGGGTCCCGGTGGCGGTCACAGAACCCAGCTGGAGACTCGCTAGGTAAACTGCTGTACCCCGCGGGGCCCGGACAACTCCACCTGGCTGTGCAGCGGGCTCACCAAGCGTGTCGACTACTGGGACAGTCAAATAGACACGTGTATTGTGTATCTAACTCGATTCGTAGGTTCAACACGAATGAAGTGCACTTAGAGTAGTCTTACCTAAGATAAGAGCTGGAATTGCTCCTTGAGTTAAAAAGCGGCGTAGGAGGCCCACACCATCTAGGGCTGTAAGTTGGAAATAGTGCGTAACAACAGGGAATACCCAGAGGGTAAAGAAAACAAAACAAAAGTGGAGCGTTAGATTTTACTTACATCGTTGCCAAATGTAGAGCAGGAAAATGCTTACGTTGTGATCTTGGTAGCTGGATCGCCTCGAGTCATACTCACGGGTTGCTCAGGTGACGGCACTGGAAACCTGCCCTGTCCAGACGCCTGCTCGAAGGTGATTGACTTTGCCTCGCCCATGATATTTAAAGACTGAGCCCCGTGATTGAAGGAGGTACCTGTTTCCGGTATCGCGGCACGATCGGTCGTGGGAGGCCGGAGCTGCGCATGCGCTGTGAAACAGAATGTTCCAGTGTTCTCTGGTGCATGCGTGACAAGGTGTTTTTGGCGCATGCGTGGTGTCTGTGAGGTGTGTTACTACGCGCATGCGTGGAGTGCTTGCGATGTGTTACTACAGGAATAGTAGACTAGACCACATAAGTGGGTGTGTCACTGTCAACCTATGGCCTATTTATCCCGCATGTTTGACAAGTTTAATGGTGTGGAGGTGTATGGGCGGGGCCATGTGAGGACTTGCTAACGTGTGCTGAAGGTGTAACAAGTCCCAACCATTGCAGGATAATGTTTTCGATATAGCAGTATCTCCGTATAGTTGATATGGCCCAAAAAGGGCCCGGGAGGTGCACTACAGAGTTATCGAGACGAGCGTTGGTCTAATCATTCAGTTGTTTTGCTCCTAGCCGGAGGGACGATGTACGATGGATTGCACATTATACATGCACCCAAAAGTGTCAGTATTAGAGCTCGGTCCATGGGATATCGTCGTTGAGCCCCTGGGTGTCTGTGTGTAGGCGGTGCACCCAGCGTTGTTCACGTCTAAAGAGCGACTCGCTAGTCCAGTTAGTATTGGATTCCAGGATGGTCCATTGGATCGCTTCACAGGGGTGCCCTTTTTCCAGAAAATGGTTCGTCAATTTAGTGGCTGCGCGGGCTCGCCTGATGGTGCTTTTGTGTTCGCTGATCCTTGTTTTGATGGGTCTGGTGGTCATGCCTACGTAGTAGAGTTCGCATGGGCACGAGATCAAGTATACACAATTTGTGGTGTTGCAGTTCGTGTGCTTCCTTTGTTCCCATTTTAGCTCACCAATTTCCAAGACTTTCGTGTGTCGTGTCGTGGTGCAAGCACTACACGAGCCACACGGGTAATGCCCCTTCACCGCTGGCAGATCCCAGAGAGTGTTCTCTCTTCTCGCTTGTTTCTGGCGTGGCCGTGTATTAATCAGTTGGTCTCTTAGATTACTGGTTCTTTTAAAGGCAAAGCGAGGTGCTGGGATGTTTAGTGCATCACTGTTGATGATCTTCCAGTTACGGTTGATAATTCTTTTGATTTTGTTGGAGAGGGGGGTAAAGGTTGTGACGCAGGTGATCATGTTATTGGTCTCGGGCTCTCTCGTTTCCAGGAGGCCTTCACGAGTGTTGTTCCTAGCCCGTTTTTTAGCTTGGTTAATTACTTTTACTGGATAGTGCCTCTTCGCCAGGTTCTCAGATAGGGTGTTGGCTTGTCTGTCAAAATCCTGTAGTTTGCTGCAATTGCGCCTGATCCTGAGAAACTGGCCGTAGGGTAAGTTTTCCCGTAGAGCTTTTGGGTGGTGGCTCTTAAAACTCAGGAGGCTGTTGCAGTCAGTCTCTTTTTTGTACGTGCTGGTGTGAAGTATCCCATTTTCTAGTTGGATTGATAAATCCAGGAAAGGGATTTTCTCGTTACTGGAGGTCATGGTGAAGCGTAAGTGGGGGTCCCGATTATTGATCCACTCAAAGAATTCCAGTGTCTTAGATGCCTGTCCTCTCCATAGGATCAGCACATCGTCTATGTACCGTTTCCAAGTGACCAGATGTCGATGAAATGGGTTGGCGTCTGTGAAGATGTGGTTGGCCTCAAAATGTGACATGTACAGTCCAGCCAAGCTCGGCGCAAAAGTGCTCCCCATGCTGGTGCCTTGTACCTGGTGGAAGATGGTGGTTTTGTACATAAAATAGTTGTTGGTGAGAGCAAGGGCAATGAGGGCCGAAATGAAGCTTGCCGGTGTAGACGTTGGAAGTTCCGAGTTTTGTAACAAGTTGCTTACCACTTCAATGGTTGCCTCCTGCGGGATATTCGTATAGAGTGCTTCCACGTCCAGTGTGAGCAGTAAGTTGATTTCCTCGGTGTTTTCATCATTGATGGTTCGGATGAGGTTGAGCACATCTCTGGTGTCTTTGAGGTAGGCTGGAGTAGCCTGGACCAAAGGGCGCAAAAAGAAGTCACTGAACTGGCTCAAAGGTTCCAGAAGGGAGCCTATCCCAGACACGATCGGACGGCCAGGGCACGGGGTAACCCCCTTATGGATCTTTGGTAGAAGATAGAAGTAGGGCATCCTAGGAGATGGATTCACCAGAAAGGCTGCTTCTTTAGATGTAATCCATCCCTCTGTTGCTGCTTCGTTGACCAAGGTTCTGATCTGGTTCAGTAGCCTTGAAGTTGGATCGGTCTCTAAAATCTCATAGTACTCAGTGTTGTTTAGTTGGCGCAAGCACTCCTTCTCATAATCCTGTATGTCGAGGATCACAGTGGCGCCCCCTTTGTCCGCCGGTTTTATTACGATGGAGTCATCATTCTGAAGGGTGGTTACCGCCCTCCGTAATTTTTTGGGAAAGTTGTTGTAAGCGTGAGGAGGTTCTAATCGGTTAACCTCCTTGAGGACCGCTTTTTCGAAAGTGAGGACCTCGTGTGGGACCATCCCAGCGCTGGGGGTGAATTTAGACGGGGGTCTCAAGCCAGTGTCGTCCTCAGTCTGTGTTTGGTTGTCTTTGAAGAAGGCCCTAAGTCTCACTTTGCGAAATAGTTGATGTAGTTCCTCATTGGTTCTGAAATTGTCCTCCTGTGGGGTGGGCACAAACCCAAGTCCTAGTTCCAAAGCTGTTGTCTCGTCGGCGTTCAAAGGTCTCGAAGACAGGTTGACGATCAGTTTTTTTGTTGGTGTTGTGCCATGCTTCTCGTTGTTCTCTGTTGGTTGTCCGGATCTTGCCAGTGTACCTGCTTGTTCCCTCTTCTTCTTCCTCTGCCTCTGCCCCTGCCTCTGTTCTGAAAAGGTGGGGGAGGGTTGTGGAGGAATGGTTGCTGAAAACCCTGTTGTAGTGGGTTGTATGGAGGGTACCACATGGGTCCCTGTTGAGGGAATGGTTGCGGTGGAAAACCGTAGAAAGGTGGTGGCCCTAGTGGTGGTGGTAATAGACCCTGTGGGTTGGAGCGACGGCCCCAGCTATGATTGCTCGAGTTGCTACCCGAGGAATGGCCTGATCGATTAGACGTTGATGATCCATCGTCAGAGATCGTATCGGTCTCTGTTGGTTGGAAGTCCTCTTTTGTATAGGGATAGATCTTTTCCCTATCGAATCTCTTCAGGTCCTTCTGTAGTTTGTTTATCTTCTGGTTTAGAAGGTAGTCTCGGTGGTCAGAGATTTCCGAGTTTATCTCTGCTAAGCGAGTTTTATATGCAGAAAGGCTAATGCTGGTTTTGAGACCGTTCTCTGCTATATTGATTTTAACAATCAAAGCATCCGACAGGCGTTTTGCGGTACTGATGATCAAAATGATCCAATCCCGAGTGCATTTCCATGCAATTTGGCTCCATTCGCGTCTGAATATAAGATCTTCCAAAAAGATCCTAGGTGCCGTGCGGACCAACAGTCCGTTAGGTGCCGAGTTAGCTCTGAGGTATTCGGTCATAATAGAGCCATGAAGAGCGGTCTTTACCTGAAGTTTTTTGAGAGAAGTAAGGGTATTCCAGTCGCCCTGTGCGCTGGTCCCTGCTGTATTGCCGTCACCATCTAGGAGTGACGGGGTTCTCAGGATTTCAGCCACAATGTCCTCACCGTAGCTGAGGCCTAGGTTGTCCCCCACTCCTAGATGGTGACGGCAATACAGCAGGGACCAGCGCACAGGGCGACTGGAATACCCTTACTTCTCTCAAAAAACTTCAGGTAAAGACCGCTCTTCATGGCTCTATTATGACCGAATACCTCAGAGCTAACTCGGCACCTAACGGACTGTTGGTCCGCACGGCACCTAGGATCTTTTTGGAAGATCTTATATTCAGACGCGAATGGAGCCAAATTGCATGGAAATGCACTCGGGATTGGATCATTTTGATCATCAGTACCGCAAAACGCCTGTCGGATGCTTTGATTGTTAAAATCAATATAGCAGAGAACGGTCTCAAAACCAGCATTAGCCTTTCTGCATATAAAACTCGCTTAGCAGAGATAAACTCGGAAATCTCTGACCACCGAGACTACCTTCTAAACCAGAAGATAAACAAACTACAGAAGGACCTGAAGAGATTCGATAGGGAAAAGATCTATCCCTATACAAAAGAGGACTTCCAACCAACAGAGACCGATACGATCTCTGACGATGGATCATCAACGTCTAATCGATCAGGCCATTCCTCGGGTAGCAACTCGAGCAATCATAGCTGGGGCCGTCGCTCCAACCCACAGGGTCTATTACCACCACCACTAGGGCCACCACCTTTCTACGGTTTTCCACCGCAACCATTCCCTCAACAGGGACCCATGTGGTACCCTCCATACAACCCACTACAACAGGGTTTTCAGCAACCATTCCTCCACAACCCTCCCCCACCTTTTCAGAACAGAGGCAGGGGCAGAGGCAGAGGAAGAAGAAGAGGGAACAAGCAGGTACACTGGCAAGATCCGGACAACCAACAGAGAACAACGAGAAGCATGGCACAACACCAACAAAAAAACTGATCGTCAACCTGTCTTCGAGACCTTTGAACGCCGACGAGACAACAGCTTTGGAACTAGGACTTGGGTTTGTGCCCACCCCACAGGAGGACAATTTCAGAACCAATGAGGAACTACATCAACTATTTCGCAAAGTGAGACTTAGGGCCTTCTTCAAAGACAACCAAACACAGACTGAGGACGACACTGGCTTGAGACCCCCGTCTAAATTCACCCCCAGCGCTGGGATGGTCCCACACGAGGTCCTCACTTTCGAAAAAGCGGTCCTCAAGGAGGTTAACCGATTAGAACCTCCTCACGCTTACAACAACTTTCCCAAAAAATTACGGAGGGCGGTAACCACCCTTCAGAATGATGACTCCATCGTAATAAAACCGGCGGACAAAGGGGGCGCCACTGTGATCCTCGACATACAGGATTATGAGAAGGAGTGCTTGCGCCAACTAAACAACACTGAGTACTATGAGATTTTAGAGACCGATCCAACTTCAAGGCTACTGAACCAGATCAGAACCTTGGTCAACGAAGCAGCAACAGAGGGATGGATTACATCTAAAGAAGCAGCCTTTCTGGTGAATCCATCTCCTAGGATGCCCTACTTCTATCTTCTACCAAAGATCCATAAGGGGGTTACCCCGTGCCCTGGCCGTCCGATCGTGTCTGGGATAGGCTCCCTTCTGGAACCTTTGAGCCAGTTCAGTGACTTCTTTTTGCGCCCTTTGGGCCAGGCTACTCCAGCCTACCTCAAAGACACCAGAGATGTGCTCAACCTCATCCGAACCATCAATGATGAAAACACCGAGGAAATCAACTTACTGCTCACACTGGACGTGGAAGCACTCTATACGAATATCCCGCAGGAGGCAACCATTGAAGTGGTAAGCAACTTGTTACAAAACTCGGAACTTCCAACGTCTACACCGGCAAGCTTCATTTCGGCCCTCATTGCCCTTGCTCTCACCAACAACTATTTTATGTACAAAACCACCATCTACCACCAGGTACAAGGCACCAGCATGGGGAGCACTTTTGCGCCGAGCTGGGCTGGACTGTACATGTCACATTTTGAGGCCAACCACATCTTCACAGACGCCAACCCATTTCATCGACATCTGGTCACTTGGAAACGGTACATAGACGATGTGCTGATCCTATGGAGAGGACAGGCATCTAAGACACTGGAATTCTTTGAGTGGATCAATAATCGGGACCCCCACTTACGCTTCACCATGACCTCCAGTAACGAGAAAATCCCTTTCCTGGATTTATCAATCCAACTAGAAAATGGGATACTTCACACCAGCACGTACAAAAAAGAGACTGACTGCAACAGCCTCCTGAGTTTTAAGAGCCACCACCCAAAAGCTCTACGGGAAAACTTACCCTACGGCCAGTTTCTCAGGATCAGGCGCAATTGCAGCAAACTACAGGATTTTGACAGACAAGCCAACACCCTATCTGAGAACCTGGCGAAGAGGCACTATCCAGTAAAAGTAATTAACCAAGCTAAAAAACGGGCTAGGAACAACACTCGTGAAGGCCTCCTGGAAACGAGAGAGCCCGAGACCAATAACATGATCACCTGCGTCACAACCTTTACCCCCCTCTCCAACAAAATCAAAAGAATTATCAACCGTAACTGGAAGATCATCAACAGTGATGCACTAAACATCCCAGCACCTCGCTTTGCCTTTAAAAGAACCAGTAATCTAAGAGACCAACTGATTAATACACGGCCACGCCAGAAACAAGCGAGAAGAGAGAACACTCTCTGGGATCTGCCAGCGGTGAAGGGGCATTACCCGTGTGGCTCGTGTAGTGCTTGCACCACGACACGACACACGAAAGTCTTGGAAATTGGTGAGCTAAAATGGGAACAAAGGAAGCACACGAACTGCAACACCACAAATTGTGTATACTTGATCTCGTGCCCATGCGAACTCTACTACGTAGGCATGACCACCAGACCCATCAAAACAAGGATCAGCGAACACAAAAGCACCATCAGGCGAGCCCGCGCAGCCACTAAATTGACGAACCATTTTCTGGAAAAAGGGCACCCCTGTGAAGCGATCCAATGGACCATCCTGGAATCCAATACTAACTGGACTAGCGAGTCGCTCTTTAGACGTGAACAACGCTGGGTGCACCGCCTACACACAGACACCCAGGGGCTCAACGACGATATCCCATGGACCGAGCTCTAATACTGACACTTTTGGGTGCATGTATAATGTGCAATCCATCGTACATCGTCCCTCAGGCTAGGAGCAAAACAACTGAATGATTAGACCAACGCTCGTCTCGATAACTCTGTAGTGCACCTCCCGGGCCCTTTTTGGGCCATATCAACTATACGGAGATACTGCTATATCGAAAACATTATCCTGCAATGGTTGGGACTTGTTACACCTTCAGCACACGTTAGCAAGTCCTCACATGGCCCCGCCCATACACCTCCACACCATTAAACTTGTCAAACATGCGGGATAAATAGGCCATAGGTTGACAGTGACACACCCACTTATGTGGTCTAGTCTACTATTCCTGTAGTAACACATCGCAAGCACTCCACGCATGCGCGTAGTAACACACCTCACAGACACCACGCATGCGCCAAAAACACCTTGTCACGCATGCACCAGAGAACACTGGAACATTCTGTTTCACAGCGCATGCGCAGCTCCGGCCTCCCACGACCGATCGTGCCGCGATACCGGAAACAGGTACCTCCTTCAATCACGGGGCTCAGTCTTTAAATATCATGGGCGAGGCAAAGTCAATCACCTTCGAGCAGGCGTCTGGACAGGGCAGGTTTCCAGTGCCGTCACCTGAGCAACCCGTGAGTATGACTCGAGGCGATCCAGCTACCAAGATCACAACGTAAGCATTTTCCTGCTCTACATTTGGCAACGATGTAAGTAAAATCTAACGCTCCACTTTTGTTTTGTTTTCTTTACCCTCTGGGTATTCCCTGTTGTTACGCACTATTTCCAACTTACAGCCCTAGATGGTGTGGGCCTCCTACGCCGCTTTTTAACTCAAGGAGCAATTCCAGCTCTTATCTTAGGTAAGACTACTCTAAGTGCACTTCATTCGTGTTGAACCTACGAATCGAGTTAGATACACAATACACGTGTCTATTTGACTGTCCCAGTAGTCGACACGCTTGGTGAGCCCGCTGCACAGCCAGGTGGAGTTGTCCGGGCCCCGCGGGGTACAGCAGTTTACCTAGCGAGTCTCCAGCTGGGTTCTGTGACCGCCACCGGGACCCGGGACCTACCACCTCTCGACTGGCACGGGACCATACCCACGCCTGCACGCTCCTTCAGAACTTTGAGTGTAACCTGGGCCTCCAGGTGCATGACATTATGACTGTCTCATTGTATAAATGTGATTTCTCGGATCACTATGTACTTATGCGGATCGACAAGGCAAGTCCGCATATGTATTTTAACGTCTGCATTTTTCTTTGTTTTATCTTTCTTTTGGTCTAGGTCTAACATAAAGGGGGCACAACAGACTCCTCTCTGCACACACTACTTGTTTAGGAGACACTTTACCTCCCCCCCCCTTTATCTGCCGAGTGAGAGGGTAATATTTTTACCCCCCCCCACTACACATAGTCTGGGTATCTCTCCCCACACTCTTCACCTCTGCTGGTCCTGATGAAGCGCCATGGATCACTCTGACCACTAATAGGCGCGAAACATGTCGACCATTTGACCTGTACTTTCAGTTACTACTAAACACATCACGTTTTGATTAGTAACATTTTTTCCACGTATTTTAGTGTACCAAGGGTGCCTTCCTATTAAATTAGTTTCCCAGGTAACCCTTAGGTATTTTTATTCCTGCACACACCACAGCCACCACCGACCCTTGTACTCCCCCTCCACATACCCGCATGCACCAATCGGCAGCTCTCTTAAAAGATCTCCGCTAAAGAGACCCTTCGGGGGACCCGTAGGGCATTGCACCGCCGGCCCGACGAGGAGCACCGCCCGATGATGAAGCATGACATCCCTCGGGGTGTGTGAGGGCAACAAGAGACACTTATGCTGTCTCCCCCCCATCCTGAGTACCCCATCCTAGACCTCTAACACATAGACCCTTCTCTTTACTTTCCCCTTGTTGTGGTACGGTCTTGGTTGACTTTCAACCATACCGACCCTGGAACAGTGCCTTCTAGTAATTACCCTATTGATTTCTCGGAGCACAGGCACTGGACCATTAACCAGCTCCTGGTCCCCCCCTCCCTTTGTTTGGATACAGTAACCATGGAATTCTCCATGTCTTTGGACAGGCGTTTCATAGAATCATTAATACATTTGTTTAAATCACTCTTAAAGGCTTCGCCGTCATCAAGCTAGTGCTCAGAAGCAGGCGAGCTGTCCAACTCCATAGTTGTGACACTAACAATATAGGGCAGGCAAGGGTTAAAGAATTTACTAAAGCGAAGGAGTGGAGAGGGAGGGTCTGACAAGGCCACTCCCCTTGGGGCGGGAAGAAAAACCCAGAAAATACCGAAACCGGGAGGCAGAAGACGAGAGAGCGCGACGTGCGCACACCAGAGACCTCTGAGGAGACAGCAGCTGCTGCGCGATGCATTGAAAACGAATCGTCAACGCGCGGGCGCGGTGGGGGGGAAGACGGAGCTACACGGAAGCGGACAGGCATACAGGCTAAAGCGAGCGGTAAGCTCGGCGAGACCAACAAACGATATATCGGGCACAA
Organism: Triturus cristatus; assembly: GCF_964204655.1. Classification (NCBI taxonomy): domain Eukaryota; kingdom Metazoa; phylum Chordata; class Amphibia; order Caudata; family Salamandridae; genus Triturus; species Triturus cristatus. The sequence continues at coordinate 1,716,822,579 of NC_140589.1, read as the reverse complement.
GAAAACCAGTAAAGACAAAGTTTTACCATAAATAATTTAACAAACGGACAGAGCGAGTAAAATAAAGCACTTATCTAACTGCGAGCAGCAAGAAAAAAGGACTGCTCGCGGTCAGGTGTGACATTATCGCCTGGGTGCAGTGCCCATTGGTTGTGAGGTTGATGTTTCTTTAGTTCCCATTGGCCTGTGTTCTGCTTGACCCTCTGGGAACTGCAGTTCTAGCGCTTATCTTGCTGCTGTGCAAATAAATGCAAGAATAGAAAGCATAATAGTAGCCTCTGGTCTTGCCATAAACTTTAGGGCAGCATTGACCAAAAAATTACAGATGAGTAAGAAGTTGATAATGGGAGTTTTTCATCTTGGGGTTCTGAATGACATCATAGACAACTCAAGCTTTATTCTCATTATCTATTTGATGTCACGTAGAACCCCTCAGTAAAAAACATCCACGATATTCAGTATTAGGCATCTGTACTTCTATGGTCTCCATAACCATTCACTACCATTTACAGGCTTTTTAAAATACCGTTATTCACTGCAATTACATCATAGCAGTGAGAAACAAAGCTTGGTTTCCACAATTCTTAATACTGTAACTGGAGCCCACCTCAATCCATGTGCAATGAGTTATTGACTGCGAGACTGGATAAATGGAGGAAACAGTGCACAGACCACTGGCTGCATAAATAGAAGAGATGCATAGAAGGATAGAAGTGTCAGCAAGTTAATTGTTGATGAATTGTGAGAACATCCATGAACAAATGGGTTAATTATTGAGAATGGATACATATGGCACTTGTTATTAATGGTTACATAAATTTGGGGAATTACTTACCATTAACTGATATAGAGGCAGAAGTTGTTCCTTTACCCATTAATTAGGCTTGCAACCCACCACCCACCGTTTTACTTGAATGCAACTGGCCATGCATGTGAATATGTGCCAACAGTATGTCAAGAAATGACACTATGATGTAATGGATTCCCACAATATGCTACAAATTATACAAGATAACGCAAGTTCAGGCCAGCTGGAGCTCATTGCCAGGGTGGGTATCAAAGCCCATCTCATAGTTGACACTTGCAGTATGATGTTTTGAAATAAACAGACCCAGGAGGGGATTGCGTATGTGGTGTTAAGAGTTATGTATTACTGACATAAGACTGCATATAATGTTTCTTTTACTAGGTAGAAGGCTAAAAGTCAGATTTAAAGTCCCATTCCACGCTGAATGACTGGGTCTGGTTGTCATGTTAAAATATATAGAGTGCAGTGAAAGTAAATGTTTTATTCTATAGAAAATGGACGAATAGCTCAAAGAAGGTTTGATGGCGCCCTTCTGTTGGTTTAGCATTTTTCTTTTAATTCAGGTTTTCAAATGTTCCAAACTATCGACAAGGAAAATTTAACATTAATGAGTTGCGTTCTGGCAGAGATAAAAGAATGAATGCATGGCAGCAATGCGCAACACTCAAACTCCTTACAGAAAAGTTTTGCAGGAGGACAAGATTTTACACATGAATTAAGGAAAGCAGTAAAATGGAATTTGGCCCCATAAAACTTTTTTATTTTTGTATTTTTTGTAAATTACTCTAATTAAAATGTATTGATTGTAAGCCAGTGAATTAGTTTCCTGATTCGATCTGTCTAGAATTAATTGAATTTCATTTCATAGCGGCTTGACTTTAGCACTAGTGATGCCTCTTTCAAAAAAAGTTTACAAATTAGAAGAGCAAAACAATCAATAATTTGTTTTTGGGGACTTTCTTCTTGCTGGCATGCTTCCCATCCAAGGGAGTACAAACACATTCAATATTATTGAGCAGTGAACCTGGCACAATACCTATGCGGGTAACACTCAGGTCAAGCTCTTGATGTCATCCAGGGGCCCTGTATGTTAGGAGTAGTGAGCTTCATGTCCCCCTCCTGTTCCAGCATCAACATTGAGTCAGACATTGTTGGAAATGGCTCTCTCTGCAGGGTCACCCCAAAACTTTTTGCCTTCACCCCTCCTGTTTTCTAAACCCATTTTTGCTGCATTTCCACTTTGCCACTGCTAGCCAGTGCTAAATTGCTTGTGCTCTCCCCCTAAAACACAGTAAAATTGGCTTACACCTGATTGGTACATTTAATTTAGCTTGCTCCAATCCATATATGTATTGCTCCAATTTCATTGTATTATATTTTTCCTTTTTTCAGAATGACAATCCGTTATTCAGTGTAGTTGAAGGACAGCCAACACATGTTTCACCCCGTAAAAGTAAAAGTAATAAGTGAGATACTATCTGGCCCATTAGGATGGCGGGCGGACTTCAGTCCGCCCGCCACCCTAGCGGTGCTGGGAGCGTCCGCCAGTGGTGCGGCTGTCCCGCACTGGCAATCAAGATGCCACTGCCACGGTGGCGGTGGCATCCCGCATATATTACATTGTGGCGGGCGGTGCTGTAAGCAGCACCCGCCACAATGCAATATATGCATGTTGTGCATTGGTGCCTGCCACCTTGTGCATGCCAATGTTCAGCCCCCCCACCCCGCCACCTCCCTGAGGGCCTGCAATGGGCCCCCAACGAGAACTCCGCATGCCTTTCCATGGCAGTCTCCGCCATGGAAAGGCATTGAAAATGCCATATTATAATATGGATGGTGATACCAGCACGGCACCGCCACAATATTATGGGCCTTTTCCGCCCGATAGGCAATTATGACGATTGCCTACCGGCGGAAAAGCGGCAGACGGTTTTTCCGTGCGCCGCGGTACCCCCGCCATACTAATGTGGCGGGGGGTAAAAGGATGTCCGGAGAGGGGTTTTAGCGGGCGGATCGCCACCGCCGGTTGGGTGGTGGTGATCCACCCGCCATGCTAATAGGCCCCTTAGTTTCTGGCTTTTTACATTCCAACTTACTAATGATGTTTCACTCTAAGATGGCGGCCGCCAACTACTTCCTGTGGAAAAACAAAAGATAGGCTTTATTGAGTAGGCAGCAATGTGGCTCCACAATAGAATGCCACTAAATGCCTTGTGGGATTTAACGTGAGAATTCAGGTTGGCTGCATATCTCGAACTATATTTTATAAACTTCCTTAGGACCAACCAAATTAAGCTTTTGATGTAGGTACAGGTTACGGATCTCCAATGGTAATGTTGTATTTCCTAGCAACTCCAGACCAGTAAAGCTTAAAGGTTGCCATGGCTGAAGTTTTTTCCGATCTATGAGGTCTAATAACATGTTCTATCCTCAACCTCATCCACATCCACAGGACTTACGCCAGTGCTTGCGCTATCTATAGACTTGATTCGCCATTGAGATTCCCCCAAGATTCTAAAGTTCGAGCCCATTCGTTTATGCTCACTTGTGTGGTTTGATTCCATGCATTGATTGACGCCGCAATAACATGCAGGGACAAGATTTTTAAAACTCGAGAATTCATCGATTATCTGCACACTGATGTTTACACAGTGGACAATGATCCCCTCTGGTTACTCTGCTTTAAATAAAGATTTGATTTGGTCTCACTTGGATAGTGAACCTCTGCTAAGGGTCTATATATGCAATTGATTTAACGTCCTGAAGATGGTCTGACGGACAAACACGCCACAACAGACCGAAATGTCGACATATCCATCTATTTCCCAAACATTTATTGTTTTCAAGTAACGTTTTCTGTATTTTCAGTTCTGTTACTTATCTGAATATCTTGGAATAGATGTGTGCATTTGTGACAAGTAGGTAGATTGTTACATCTTCTCTCATGGTGTTTTGCAACATTGATTGTATTTGACTGTACTCTTTTTGAATTTTATCTATAATTTTTTAAAACTTTTTTTGAAAAAATATATCCCCGTGTCTTTCATATATTTTATTCTCATTTATTGATTACTGATGTTTCCAATAATTTGACATATGCATTGATTGTTCTAAAGTTCAAGACCAATCTTTATTGAACATTCAAGTAATAACTTGTTCACTGCATTCGAGTAAGAAGTTTTGAACAAAATCCCTTGTTGGCATCTTTTACTTAGCATTGACTTTACTGCCCATGCCTACAAGGGTATATTGGGTTCCCCTTTTCCGTAACCTATCCTCAACCGAGCATGTAGAATGTCCTCATTCCTAATTTTCAGAGTGCCACCCAAGAGTAATGGGCATGCCTAACATTAGACTCACACGCGATCAGCGGTCTTCTATCCTGATTAAAGCTTACTTCACCACAATTGGTGATACAATGCATTAAGCTGTGATAACATGCTCATATTTACCAATGTGCCTGACCTTTACCTAAGGACTATGAGTGCCACCTTAGAGCAAAGTGTGCCTATCCACTTTCTGACTTACACGAGGTCAGCGGTGTACCGAATACCTTAACAAAATTAGTGACACACCGTACTAGAATGCAATAACATGCTCAATTACTAACTGAGTAATAAGTTATCCTGCCCTGAATTAAAGGACAATGGGCGCCACTCTTAGAGAAAAGCGTGCACACAGTCAGTGGGAAACTTCTTGTAATATTGCATACTCAATAACTTGCATAACATTTCTTATTAGCAAGAATTGTGCTCTATTATGATTGAAATGCAACATCTAGAATTGTCTAAGTTAATGTTGTAATCCCAGTGCTATGAAGCTGATGAGCAAAGCCTCCCTTCAAGAATCCTTTCGTGGGAGTAGGAAATACAATATGTGAAATTGTCTGATCTATGACTTAGAAATAGATGTGTATAACTGAATCAATTATAATACTAAGTACATGATTCATGGAAGTTCATCTGACTGTATTAACTAACAGATTCATTTTGGATTGTGAGTCAACATTGCAAAAGAACTTCAAGAAATTAACAATTGTAAATTTTAAGGTATGCCTAGATGTATTGGCAAACGATTACTTGAATCACCCATGACTTAATGCATGTCACTATAAATGAAATATTGACTAATTAACTCACTCTCACGCAGTATAGATATGCTTGGACAGATGCATGAAATAAAACATACCCTCACCTTAACAGAGCGTAGCAATCAAGTCTCTGGGATAATTGTTTCAAAACTATATTAAAACTAACTTTTATTTGTTAATTATCCGGAAAAAGCTCTAACCTACTACGACTCTTCTCGCTAACCTTTTAAACTTCTCTTGACCACCCAATATCATTATCCAGTGCACTAGTATCAGAATCAAGTCTTAAATTGTGCACAATATGAATCAGCTTTCTCACTTCCACTTTGGTGATGGTCCTATGTCAAACACAGACCCTGTATTAACTTTTGGGTTTTACTCTTCTTATTTCCTATTTGATTGATAAACCTTGAGAAAGCCCGAGACCTATTAGCTCTAGGAGGTGAAACAATTGTTGGCTGTCCTTCAACTACACTGAATAACGGATTGTTCTTCTGAAAAAAGGAAGAATATAATAAAATAAAATTGGAGCAATACATATATGAATTGGAGCAAGCTTTATTAACAAAAGGGAAGACACTCCTATGCTTCTTTGAACAAGACATATAATAGGGGAACCAAGGGTCTATACAACGTTGGAGTGAACACCTGTCAATACGGAGGGATTCCAAACAGCAGGCAGAGGGTGCAGGACACTTATTCATTTCATTTACTTGTAAGTCCCTCTTACATTGTACCACAGGTACCCAGGGCCTGTAAATTAAATGCTACAATTTGGTAGCTGCACTTATTGATCTACCCACTAAAATAGCAGTGTAAAACTTGTCTCAGGCATGCCATTGCAGGCATTAGTGTAGTTTTAATGGATGTATGACGTTACAACGCACACTTTTACAACGCATGCACTTACAACGCATTTTTTACAACGCATAATCCATTACAACGCACTACACTTACAACGCATGACACTACAACACATTTTTAAAAACTACCTTTACAACGCATACCATTACAACGCATAATATTAAATTGCATTTAAGGTAAGTATTAGATAGTATAGGGGTAAAAACTACTTTTCTAACTCCAGGGGGTGCAACAGTAGGGTAAGTGTTGGATAGTATAGGGGTAAAAATTACTATTCTAACTCCAGGGGGTGCAACAGTAGGGTAAGTGTTGGATAGTATAGGGGTAAAAATTGCTATTCTAACTCCAGGGGGTGCAACAGTAGGGTAAGTGTTGGATAGTATAGGGGTAAAAATTGCTATTCTAACTCCAGGGGGTGCAACAGTAGGGTAAGTGTTGGATAGTATAGGGGTAAAAATTACTATTCTAACTCCAGGGGGTGCAACAGTAGGGTAAGTGTTGGATAGTATAGGGGTAAAAATTACTATTCTAACTCCAGGGGGTGCAACAGTAGGGTAAGTGTTGGATAGTATAGGGGTAAAAATTACTATTCTAACTCCAGGGGATGCAACAGTAGGGTAAGTGTTGGATAGTATAGGGGTAAAAATTACTATTCTAACTCCAGGGGGTGCAACAGTAGAGTAAGTGTTGGATAGTATAGGGGTAAAAATTACTATTCTAACTCCAGGGGGTGCAACAGTAGGGTAAGTGTTGGATAGTATAGGGGTAAAAATTACTATTCTAACTCCAGGGGGTGCAACAGTAGGGTAAGTGTTGGATAGTATAGGGGTAAAAATTACTATTCTAACTCCAGGAGGTGCAACAGTAGGGTAAGTGTTGGATAGTATAGGGGTAAAAATTACTATTCTAACTCCAGGGGGTGCAACAGTAGGGTAAGTGTTGGATAGTATAGGGGTAAAAATTACTATTCTAACTCCAGGGGGTGCAACAGTAGGGTAAGTGTTGGATAGTATAGGGGTAAAAATTACTATTCTAACTCCAGGGGGTGCAACAGTAGGGTAAGTGTTGGATAGTATAGGGGTAAAAATTACTATTCTAACTCCAGGGGGTGCAACAGTAGGGTAAGTGTTGGATAGTATAGGGGTAAAAATTACTATTCTAACTCCAGGGGGTGCAACAGTAGGGTAAGTGTTGGATAGTATAAGGGTAAAAATTACTATTCTAACTCCAGGGGGTGCAACAGTAGGGTAAGTGTTGGATAGTATAGGGGTAACAATTACTATTCTAACTCCAGGGGGTGCAACAGTAGAGTAAGTGTTGGATAGTGTAGGGGTAAAAATTACTATTCTAACTCCAGGGGGTGCAACAGTAGAGTAAGTGTTGGATAGTGTAGTGTAATATTATGCGTTGTAATGGTAGGCGTTGTAATGGAATGCGTTGTAAAGGTAGTTTTTAAAAATGCGTTGTAGTGTCATGCGTTGTAAGTGTAGTGCGTTGTAATGGATTATGCGTTGTAAAAAATGCGTTGTAAGTGTAGTGCGTTGTAACAGTTGCGTTGTAAAGGTTGTTCCCCAGTTTTAATCAGCCAACCTGACAAAATAAACCTTTTGCCAGGCCTACACCTTTCTTTTTAATACATATAAGTCACCCTTAGCGTACGCACTAAACAGCCTAAAGGGCAGGGTGCACTGCAATTAATAAGTAGGACATGTTTTTACATTTTACATGTCCTGGTAGTGAAAATATCCTGAAGTTGTTTTTCACTACTGCAAGGCCTCCCTCTCCTATAGGGTAACATTGGGTTACCTTATTTCTTTTAATAAGTGCTAACTTTTGATTGGGAGCAGTTAGAAATGTCATATTTGGACTCAAATGAATTGTATTTTTAAAATCCTCTTTAATGGTAAAGTACGCTTTTAGATTAGCATTTTAAAAATGCCATTTCAGAACATTGGAATTTTCCTGCTCTAAATTTTGTGAGGCCTTCTAGTAATTCCAGCTGCCTGAGCCTGTTAATTGCTCCTCTACCAGGAATGAGTATTTGGTCCAGACAAGGAGGGGTGGAGCTGTTCCTTTCCTCACTTGAATTTAAAAGGGTTGTCTCCAGCTAACACACAGAGGTACTTGACAGTAACACTAGTGTTATGTCACCCTGGACTTCTTGGAGCCTGGGCAGGGAAAGAAAGGGGAAGGCAGGAATATTTCTGACAGATGTGGGGGTCGGCTAGAAGTTTACCCCACTTCAATTGGTGGGACCAGGTAAAAATATTGGACCTATTGAACTCCTAATCAATGCAGTCCTGTACTGTCAGAGGACCCCTGGAAGACTACCTCAAACGTCTGCAGACTTCCCTGCTAATTGAGGCCTTCTTTGCTGTTTGATACCAGAACTACCTGAGTGACTCCAAGAGTCGGTTGACTGGCTTTCTTTTCTGAGCTACAGGGACACAACAAGCACCAGTGGCCTCCCTGCATCTGTCCGGCTGACCTGCACCAGCTGACCATGCCTGGACCTAGAACTGGATCAGTAACTGTACCTGCCGGAGCCCTGTTGGACTCTGCTGGAGTGCTGAAGAGAGTTAACGTTTCTAGTGAGAATAGCACCAAAAAGCACAAAGTGCTGCTCGCGGTTATCTGGTCGTGCCTGACTGGATTAAAGTCTCAAATTCAGGCCTACCACAATTTAGCCTGGGCCACGTATGGGTACCAGGTTCATCCCCGCAGAAAAAAAACCTTCTCGAGTAAATGCGAGAAGCTTTTGTTCACGTGTCTGCGACCGCAAGAAGGTCATTACTGGTTCGATAAGCAAGTTGGGTGTCACGGATACTTACTGTTTTAGTGAGAAAAGCTAGTCATCACTGGAGCTTCACGTTGGCAGTTGACACAGGCTGATGCAGTCGATGTGAATTGTAGGTCTCACTGGAGCTTCGTGTTGGTGGTTGTCATGGGTGGTAATTTCTCGGTGTACAGAGGCAGCTTTGCGGTCACAAGGAGCCTAAAGCCTCTGTATTTTCACCTTGAGTTTAGGAGGAGTACACTTTCATGCCAGCAAAGGGTCCAGCATCAGGGGGGCCACCCTTGGAGATCAGGATTCACTTCAGCAGAGGCCTGTATAAGGGCTCAGGCAGATCCAGGCAGATTCAGTTGGTGTTGATCAGCTGGAATCTTGTTGTGTCCCTATAGCTCAGACTGGAGGTCAACCAACTGACCCTTAGAGACACTGCTGGGGAGGCAAGCAGGTCAAATCATCCTTCTTCAGATAGCTGGCCATTTCTTCTTCTGAATCTTCCGCAGGTCCAGCATTGTTCTGATGAGACGGTCTTATGGTACCACTTTTATACCTAGTGCCTGCCTTTATGGGGGTGGAAGGAATTTGCTGTTTGGCTCCAAATTGTCTAGGGTGACAAAGGCAGGATTCACTTGGTTTCAGTTTCCTGTGTGTGTGTGCTGCAGGCAGGGTCCTTTAAAGTGTAATCAGGTCGGGCACAACTTTTCCTCAGCTATCCTGTCAGGAAGATCCTCTCAGTCACACCTCGGCCTCCTTTGTCCTCATGTCTGCAAGGAATATCCAAAACACTACAGAAGAGCCACCCACAGTCATTTGACTCTGGTCCCTGGCAGAAAGGCATATTTGTGGTTCAGGCAGAAAAATGTTAAATTTCTAAAAGTGGAATTTTCTGAATAATAACTTAAAATCCACTTGCACCATTAAATAGGATTTAAAATTACAGTTCACTTGAGTGGAAAAAGCAGAATTTTCTATCTGTTTCCAACTGAAGTTATCACTTGTGAAGTAAAATAAGGTAACACAGTGTTAGTCTATAGGAGCGATAGCCTTACAAAGTAAACAATGACTTTGAGAGGTTTTCACTGCCAGGACATGCAAAACTTTAGCATACATGTCCTACTTTTTAAACAACATGCACACTACCCTGTGAGCTTTTAGAGCCTACATTTAAGGTGCCTTATATGTATTACAGTTGGAGTCAAGTTTCTTTGCGAGTGTGCAGGAGGCAGCCCTTTGAAAATGTGAATGAGACGGAACAGCTATGCCTCTCCTGTCTTGTCAGGATGGCTCTCTCCTAGCTACTTCCAGGTTTTTGTTCACAGTCTGGGCCCAATACACATTACTGATGGGGGAGCAATTTACAGGCACAGGCAGTTGAAAACTTACAGAAGGCCTAAGAAAGTTCAGGGCAAACAAATGCAACGTCCCATAACGGGCATTTTCACAATTGTAATCTCAAATGCGACTTTACAGTTAAAGAGGATTTTAAATTACAATTCATTTGAGTCCAAACATGACATTTCTACCTGCTTCCAATCAAAAGGTACCACTTATTACATGTAAATAAGCAATCCAATGTTATCCTATGGGAGAGATAGGCCTTACAGTAGTGAAAAATGACTTCAGGAGTTTTTCAATACTGGGGCATATAAAACATAAAAAGACATGTTGTACTTTTAAATACAGTACACCCTGCCCTATGGTCTGTTTAAGGTCAACATTTGGGGGTGGCTTATATGCATTAAAAAAGGAAGGTTTTGGTTAAGTAAATTATATGTGCTAAATAGGCTTAGGCCAATTGTACCATGTTTTAGGAATAGACCACAAGCACTTTACAAGTGGTTGGCCGGGTTAAAGAACACATAGCCCTAAAGTCAGCAAAAACAAGTTCAGCAAAATTTGTGGATGAAGGCAAAGGTATGTGGGAGTTCCACCCCAAGGATGTCAGGACTAACATGTAGTATATGCCTGCATTTTCAGCAAAAATTACTGTGAAACAGTTAGAATGAGTTCAAAGTCTGGTTCAATGAGAGTGTAAATGACTGATACTCCCTGGGGCAAGCTATGTAGTATGGAGCTTTAAATCAGGTTGCTAAGGTAAAGGCAGAATATGAAACACTAATTTATGCAACTTCCGTGTGAACCTTTTAACATCTGCAGATCCATGTTTTTGTAAATTCGCAAATATCTCAATGCATGTGTGTTAGTAACTGTCCTTCTCTGAATGGTTCCCCCAAAACTTTTGTCTTCCTCCTCCTCGTTTTTGTAACTCGTTTATGTTGCTTTAGGACCCTGAGTGCTTTTCTACTGCTAACCAGTGCTGAACTGTATGTGCTCTCTCCTCTAAACATGGTTTCATTGACTTATCCACAATTGGAATATTTAATTTATCTGTAAGCCCCTAGTAGAATGCACTACCTGTACCCAGGGCCTGCAAATTAAATGCCACTAGTAACCCTGCGGCACTGATTGTGCAACCCACACAAGTAGCCCTTTAAACATTCCTCAAGCCTGCTACTGCAGAGCCTGTGTGAGCAATTTACACTGCCATGAGACCCTTTAAGTTTTATATGCCCTGGTAGTGAAAAACACCTGAATTCATTTTTCACTACTGTGAGGCCTTCTCCTCCCATAGGTTAACACTGGGAATTCCTTATTACACCTTTAAGCTATCATTCCTGATTGAGAAAGAGTAGCTCTGGCATGTTTAATATCTTTGGGATGGTAATGATAAATCGTCTCGCTAGCAAAATTGGATTTAACATTACTATTTTAGACATGACAATTTTAGAATCATGGAATTTCTCTGCTCTTAAAAGCTCTCTGCAGCTTGTCTCCAATACATGTCTGGGGTGGGTGACAGGTGGACTTTGTGCATTCTCTCTAGACAGCCACACACAAAGGAAGGTTGGGTGTGACTGGGTGGCCATCTGCAGCCTGATGAGTCATCATGGTTAGGATGGGAGAGGGGAGCTGACACTGACACCTGAATGGGCAGTGTCATGTCCAATGTTGCTCTATTTTTTTCCCTCTGTGGGTGGCAGTGTAGGGTCTATGTGCACTGCAGGGAAGGCTATGTGCCCCAAGAACCAGACCGCTCGTGTGGGTGCAGTGCCAAAAATCACTCCAAACCTTTGCTTAAAAAAGTGAAAAAAATGTGCATTTCCACACAAACAGCGCCATGTTAAGGGTCTTAAGGCAGGTTTGCAAGTTGGATACACACACCATGACATGAATTGGTTACACAGGCAAGTACACTTTTTTGTTTAGAAAAGCACAAGACTCCAACAGTGGTACCATCATAAGATTTTACTGCTGCAGGTGTAATGGTATTTGTATTATATATCTGGATGCAGAGACAGAAAGAAGCAGCAAAACACCAGCCGGGCGGCACACAAGCTAAGCAAAGATTTCAAACGTATGTGTTACCTAAAAGAAATGCAGCAAGTCCAAAAGCACGACGTGTAAAGCATGATGGTGCTCAGACCTGTCCAGGTGGCCCTCTCTGTTCAGGGGGCACAGGACCTGAATTATTGGCCAGGCTGGAGAATTATTTCCAAGCAGCCCCGGGCGGCTGACTCCAGTCCACTGGGCAAGGGAGAGTGCACTGCAGCATCATGCAGTCAGGAGACAGCAGTGAGAGGGCCGGTCGTCACCAGAGGAGAGTCAAGGTGCCGAGGGGAAGAAAAAGAACTACAGAACGAACACAGTAAGTATAACCACCAGCCACTGTCAGTCACAGTATTAACAGTCACAATCAAATTGATTTAATTTTGAGAAAGAGCGTGATATTCTGTCTTTGGAAGTTCCCGACCGCCTATTGAGGAACATCTTAACCAAAGCCGTAAGCCATACCCAGGGTATGGTAGCACACCCGACTTGTTATTGGCAATGTAAACTTTGGAACACAAGTTGGTGAATTACCTGGTGTGTATTCTAACACCAAATGTTAACGTTTCACTGAATACATCCGCCTTTGACAGAATTACTGAATAACGCAATCCACAGTACGAACTGAGCTACAATTATGACCTAATTGGTGGGCAAATTAAAAAATTGTTTTTCTTATTGCAGTGCTGGCTGCAGGCACTGCGTGAGTGTGGGATTGGTGTAATAGCATACACTCGAGCCTCAATGGCAATGTATGGTTTTCGTGCTTTCTGGACTTCACAGTTTTGTCAGCGTTGGTGACTGAGACTATGCAGGACGTTTTTCATTTTACTAGCCTTACCCTAGAAGGCATTGCTGCTGCTTGGGCGGGTGGCTGGGCCCCCATAAAACAGCATGCAAGGGGCCCTGTAAGAAGCCAAAACTGCTGGGAGCCAGAGTGAGAAACTCCATGCGCTCTCCATGCGCTCCAACACATCTTTAAATTGCAGCTATAGACTTTTTGCTGCCTCCCCGGCTGAAGCACTAAAACATGTTGCAGCTCAAGACTGAAAACAAAGCTGTTCTCAGGCACTGGTGGAAAGCAGCAGTCAGGTAACTCACCCTAAGGTTGATAACTTCACCAGAGAAAAATTAGCCATTAGTTGTTATTCAAAGAGTCTGCAAAGGCCTGGACCTGATACTGAACAGGACTTAAAACAAAATTGATTTTATTCATTTGTAATGTGCTCTTTATATGTTTACTTTAAGTGTTAGTCACTCATATATCATCTCCAGAACACTTTAAAAACTGTTTTCTATTCATATTTGTTCTTTGTAGTATGTACAGATAAAATGTAAAAATTCCAGCTTTAAGTGATTTTGCTTATTTTTGTACTGTCCGCAACATCAAAGTATCTGCCCTGTGTTCATTTGATTTCAGCAGGATGTGGTTAGCTGTATTATGGTGCAATAAAGTACAAAGGCATGGGAGGTATGAGATGTTTCAGGATGATTTCTTTATTTCTATCTCTTCTGGGCACACAAATCATATCAGAATCTTAACTTTACATTTCAGGGGTTTTGAAGCAGTTTCAAGATACTGTAGGTTTTATTTATCGAGAGGGTGTAATTTCCAATATTTATTTCTTTCCATGCACTTCATCGCTTGGTTTCACTCTCAGGAAAATGCCACGCTAACTGTCAAACATCTGGCACTTGTGTCACTCTTAAGTACACAGAAACCATAGAAATGTGAAATATAATATCTAAAAAATTGGCAGCTAATAGAGAATGTGTCCTTTTCGATGGTTTATGGATGTGGCCTCTGCTGGAGGTGAGATTTAAAAGCTCTTGCAGCTCATACCTGCACCACTTGTGTTTCCACCTTATATGTCTTTGCTGTAATCTTACAGAGCACATTTTCCTTAACTCACATCCCCACTAACTGGACGCCGTGCAATTTCTTGTCCTTTATAGCGGCTTTAAGAATTCTTAAGAGTTTCTCGTTGCTTAAATGGGTGACATTTCTGAAATTGTTGTGTTTCCCTTGTCTTCACTGCTTGATTTTACTCGCGAGAAAGTGTCACTCGTAGCCATTGAATGCAGCTCTACCAAGTACCACGCATTGCGCGTTATACCAACGCATTTAAAGGAAGGTTTCAGCATTACCGCAATGCCAGAGATTGTCACACAATGAATGGCACTTGGCTGGGCTGTTCAGATATTCACAGCATGTTAATTAAAGCAGAATGTTGAGCTGCGTCTTGCGCTGTGTGGAAATGTGGATTTTCCTGATCAGTTATGTCCCCTATCTTGGACCCCAACGGTTCTATATGCATGTTACAAGTACATGTATGTTCCCTCCAGTTCCAGTTTCTAAGACGCAAACATATGTGTGTCTTCCGTCGACATGTTCTCTGTCAGATCCGCCATCAATGGGCTGGATATTCGATTCCTAAGTATGAAAGGCCACCGACTTTATATGGCTAAGTTACTCCATTTTTACAGTTCAGGCAAGTAGGCCCGATTCTGTCCTCAAAGCCTTTCCCTGCTCTCTGTCTCTGACAGCTTCAGCTTGAGCTCGCATCTGTATCCATGAACTTTGTCCTACTCCCTGTGCAGCTAACAATGTCTGCCTCGGCCAGTTTTCGCCTGCCTGCCAAGAAGTTGTATTTCACCTTCGAATTATCTATTTTGCTCTTCAGCCGATGCATTCCTGTCAAGTGATTTAGGTAAACATTTCCTTTAGCTCACAAGCAAGGACTCAGCCTTTCCGTCCTCCTGCAAGTGATTCATAGCCCTGCTGCCATGGAAAGTTTTCTGCCCCTCGCATCTCATATAGACACTTAGACGCTTGTACACGCACACACAGTTAGTATAGAATAGATTCTGTCCGAGAGTCCTTCCTTGTGGATAACATAGTTCTCCAAACATAGGATGGTAGATATGATTTGGGATTAGGTTGACTTGACCCCCCAGACTTCTCGTCTCCACATGTAGAGCTAAATGTCAAGTCCCCTTCACCCCCTAGTTGCACGTCAATTACACGTCATGCTGCTGCGCGCGCATCTATGCCAAGTATTATCTTATAGATCGACCTATGTCTGATAATGCAAACCAATCATGTTTCTTTTATTCCTTATTACGCCTAGTTTCGATTACGTACCTGTTTTGTCACTCTTCTTATCAAATGTTACGCCTTCTACATTCGTTTCATTGTAATGCACTTATTATAAAAATACATGTCTGTCAATAAATTATTGTACTTCACTTCCTGAACCCTCGTGGTGACGGAACCTGAAGGCCGCGACTCGAGTCGGCCATTTTGAATGGAATAAAGCCCATTTAGAAAACCTCTTATACCACGGATTCTGCCTCTTGTTATTTTGAGCTATTTTACTTTATTTTAGGATTCCGTATGAAATTCAGTCCGGTATTTTATTTACCACATAATGGCGCCCGAATAGGGACACTTTCTCATCTCACGCGCCGGCGGTGCGTTGCAGGCCCGGTCTCCTGCCACAGCTGGACGGACCATAAACGCGTACCAGCAGGATTTCCTGTAAGCTCCCTCCGGTCAAGCGGGGGCGACTGAGGCTGCGATCAACCCAGACGAGGCGGTGAGAAGTGCGAAGTATCCCGACCAGAGCCTAGCTGAGAGAGCAAGATCCGAGGTATACAGAGGCCCACCAGGTTTTCCGAAATCCCGATGTCCAGAGGGTCCGCTGTCCGCAGTCATCGAGTCCTGTCCATTCTCTGAGGCCTTCCGTTTCAAGGAGCTACTCGGTGAGTACCATCGCCGGGGAGGCGTGTTGACGCGCACATAGGTTGTGCCGGTCAAGACGGATTTGGGTACACAAATCCGGTCTGCACTGTTTAGCAGTGTATATGTACTGTTTAGCAGTATATCAAGTATTCCGAAGAATTCAGTTATTGTCAAGAATTCAGCGTGGTGATTAGTTAGGCAGACTGTCATCATTGTCGATCATTGTTACAATGTTTAATGTTTAATGTTTAAAGTGTTCAAAATATTGTAGTATGAATGACTGTTCATTGTTCACTGTTCATTTATTGTGTTTTTCGTATTAAGAAAATTCAAGAGTAAGTATCAGATCAGTTGTAAATATGCCGCTCTTCTCGAAGTTAAGACAGATTACTACCAGAAAAGGGGTGCTTGAAGAAGCAGTTCCTATTCCTCCTAGGGACACTCCAGGGCATTTTATGTACCATAAACATGGCTTAGATGCCATATTATTTCTTGATCTATGGGTAGATTATACCAAGGGATTACCGGAAAGTCAAAGGTGGCCCATAGCGGGAACCTGGGATGCAGAGTGCATCATGAAAGTGGAGGAAGAGTTATGGAAAAGAAAGGTCAGACAGTCACAGAAAGACGCTGTTGAGTTATGGCGTAAAGAATCTCATAGACGAACAGAAAAAGCACGTAGACAAGAAGAGAGGAGTAAAGAAAGTTCAAATAAAGTTCAAGAAAATCTATTAATTGAGGAAGGTATCCGAGTGAGATCAGAACAAGTAAATAGACAAAGAAATGCTCTTATGAATGGTATGTATCCCCTACTAGCCGAAGGATTACCTAAGGCTGCTCCAGAGATACCAAAAGACTTGCCACCCCCATTATTTCCAATTAAGGTACATCCAAAGGGGCTTCCCAGAACCGCAGAAGATGTTTTTCTTTCCTCATATCTAGATGACGCAGCTCCCGAGTATGCTAACGCCGCACCACATAGACCGTCTGGCGGAGGGGTTCAACGTCAGGATCAGGTATCTGTCCCCGTGCAACAGCAAGTTCCGACACAAGCGTCGGCAAGCACATCTGTTTCCGCATCTGTCTCCGCAGTCGACTCTACAGAGGTATCGACACCCATAGTTGCTGTGTCACGTTCAACGAACCCATTCACACCCGACGCCCCAGATAGGGCCACGGGAGGTGCTAGCAGTACTTTTACACCACCTAGAATAAATAAACTTGTCTTTCAAGAGTCAGCACATTCACGTACACCTAAATTCGTAAGTGAACGTACGCTTAAGGAACTCCTTGTAAATTGTAGATATGACCCGGTGGTTGGTAAAGAGGACGAAATGGTCCTGGCATCATTACGTATCAGGCGAGCCGCAGAGTATTTAGCGAGGTTACCAGGGATGACTACGCATCTAGACAACATATATCATTTTGTTCAAACAGGACGAGATCCAGGATGTATTAACAGAGCTATGGAATTCCAGAAAGTAGAGATACAGGGGGAACTGTTACGTTTCCTCATAAACTGTATGATCAGAAATCAAGATCGTCCGGGGGTAGACCCGAATGCAATGCTTATTCTTACAAGATGGAGTCAGAATATATCAGAAGGGAGACACGATAAGCAAAATTGTATAATAGCCATGTGCCGAAAAATACGTAAAGAAATAGAGCGTATTCATGAAGAAAGATTGGGAACAGACGAGTTTGAGCAAGATGAAGTGTCCGAATCAGGGAATTCCGCAAGACAGTCAGAGACCATAGCCTATGTAGGCAGAGGAAGATCCTGTGAAAATACTAGATGTTTTCCTGATCCAATACATTCTGTATGCCCAAAAAACAGCAGAACGTATCCGACGCCTGTAATAAATCTGAAGTCTCCTGAACATTCGTTTCAAGCCGCAGATAAGATACTACGAGAACGAAGGGGTTACCACCTCCTCGATTCCATGGATGAGCAAGAATTAGCCAGATCAGCCGTTCACTGGATTGACAGTCCTGAAAAATACGGTGATGAGACCGTAGCACACACGTTTCTCAATCTCAGTACAGATGAACAACGCTTAGCTGGAATCTATATGATTCAGCAACTCCTCATATTATATAAGTGCCAACATGCTGACCCTGGTCCTTTACCTGATATATTAACGGAACTACTCACAAACAGATGGAGAGGTTCTAGTAATAAGCTAATTAAAGAGATATTAGTGTCACGTAAACAGTATGTCCTTTTTGTAAGTCCGGATTCTCTCTCGCTGCCCCACAGAGAAAGAACGCCGTACTATATGGATAGACAAAATCCTTTACGAGAAGTGCACCCAATAAAAGGCGAAGACAATGAGTTTCACCGTGTATTTGTTTACACACCCATATCAAAAATGGAATTATTAGAAATGAAGAAAGTAGTACCTAGTCATGACAAAGACCCAGCGGGTTTCCACCGAGAAATTAAAGACATGTTACTGATGGGAGAGTACACCTTTCCTGATATTATGACGATATTAAAGGTGCTTTTGCCTGCTGGCATTTATGAAAAACTGAAAGAAAAAGAGTGGGAAGTAGGAGACCAAAAGATAGACTGGACAGCATTAGCAGAGGAAGAAAGGAGCCGAACTGCAGGTTCGGGGCTCGGGGATAAAGTTAAACTGTTACCAGGTTTACTAGTACAGGTACTGCCACGTCTATTAACTACAAAAAAGGAAGATTGGGGTGCAATCACAGCCTGCAAACAAAAGCAAGATGAAGACACAAGCGATTATTATGCTCGATTTGAAAAATGTTTTGGTATAAATAGTGGTATAAAAGCAAGTAGTGACTCATATCCACATTTATTTGTGACAAAATTGGTGGAAAATGCATTGCCTCCAGTGAAGAATAGAATATTGAAATTCGAGAGTACCTGGCAAAGTAACACTCCGTCGCAAATGCTACAAATGTTACAGTATCATCACAATAGAATTAGGGATGAACAAGAACACGAGCATAGACGCATGAAGGATACAAAAATGAAAATGCTAGTTTCTCAGACAGTACCAGCAGATGGTCACAAAAAGGGTGTGACACATTCTGGTGATTCTGCAGTTCCTGTAAAAGGAACCTGCAATTACTGTAAACAACTAGGCCATTATGTACATGATTGTCCAGTCCTGAAACGTAATATAGCTACGGGTATTGCAAAAGAGAGACCACGATTAGTTAGACAAGATCAGAATGAACAAGGAGCTATGCAGCATGGACAGTCCATGCCAGTTCAGCAACAGTCCATGCCAGCCTCACAGCAACCCATACAGTTTGTGCCAGCTGCACCACCGTTGCCTGCTCCTGCCACACAAACAACAACACGACAAATGTATCAGACTGCACAGTATGAATACCCTGAATATCAGCATTACGCATGAACCAGCCTAGAGAGGGAAGTTGACTTACCGCTTATCGAGATTCCTGTAGATCAAGAAGGACCTTATGTACATAGTGAATTATTAGGTCAAGATAGAAAATTCTTACTCGATACAGGGGCAAGTCGAACAACTATAAAACGTAGTGAAGTTCCAGGGGCACCCCTCTCAGGCTCTCAAAATGTTTCCCTTGGTTTTTCGGGAAAACCTATTGTTAATGAAGTATCACAGCCTCTACCACTTACGATAGGACCTTTGACACGAACTACAGATTTATTGCTTACTAAATCATGCCCAGAAAATCTGTTAGGAATTAAAACTCTGAAAGCACTAGGAGCCATAATATGTTGTTCTCCGGAAGGAGTAAGGTTGTTTTTGCGGGATTTTAAAGGTCACTATGTGTCTAGAGACATGGATCCCCGACTACAGACTTTACCAGTACATCTATGGGCACAAGGCCCTACGGATGTTGGCTGCATGAACATTACACCCTATCGAGTTACATTGAAAGCAGGAGTGGTACTACCACGAATGCGACAATACAAGTTACCGCATGATGCTGTAGTGGCTTTGCTGAAAATCATTGATGAGCTGATTGCCCAGGGAGTAGTTATAGAAACAGACTCCAATATATGTAATTCACCGATAATTCCGATTCTTAAACGAACTGACCCTACTGCCCCACCAGTATACCGATTGGTTATTGATTTGCGTGAACTAAACAAGTGTATTGTACCACAATTCCCTGTGGTCCCTGATATATCATCATTGTTGACAGCAATTGATTCCGAAGCAACATTTTTTACTGTAATTGATCTCAAGAATGCTTTTTTCAGCGTCCCAATAGATCCGGAAAGCCAATACTTGTTCGGATTCAGTTTAAATGGGCGCAGCTTTAAATTCTCACGCGCTCCCCAAGGATTTACAGAAAGCCCCAGCATCTACAGCCAAGCACTGAAACGAGAACTTGACAGTATCCACATGCCAGTCAATACTGCACTGCTTCAATATGTCGATGATCTGCTGATCACCGCAAGAAGCGAGCCAGAATGTGAAAAGGCTTCTCTGACAGTTTTACATTTCCTAGCCGACAAGGGGCACAAGGTGTCCCCTTCTAAGCTGCAATTCTGTGTTCAGCGAGTTATTTATCTTGGTCACTCGCTGTCCAAGGAGGGAAGGCAGCTTACACCAGATCGCATCCAGTTAATTGCTAACATGTCAATACCCCAGACACAGAAGGAGGTGCGGGCTTTCATAGGCCTCACTTCATATTGTAGGCAGTGGATCCCTCAGTACGCATTTCTAGCAAAACCACTCATTCAGTTAACCACACAGGAGACAGCCACATCGACTGTTCTCCCTTGGACTCAGGAACATACACAAGCTTTTGAAAGCCTAAAGGAAGCTTTATGTCAAGCACCTGTTTTAGCAACGCCATGTTATAGCAAACATTTTACACTTTTTGTTACAGAACGCGAAGGTACTGCCTTGTCAGTACTCACTCAGGATCAAGCAGGGTCACGCAAGCCATGTGCTTATTTTTCCAGTACATTAGATCCCGTAGCTCAGGCTTTGCCTGCATGCCTGAAATCAGTGGCAGCGACAGCTTTAGCAATCAGACAAAGCGATGCCATAGTATTAGGACACCCATTGACAGTACAAGTACCACATGCAGTAGAGGTTCTTGTGAACCGAACACAAACACAACACTTGACCATAGCAAGACTTACCGGTTATGAACTGACATTGTTTCAACCACACATAGAGATCCGACGGTGTAATACATTGAATCCTGCTACACTATTACCTGTAATTGGAACAGACCCACTAGCTCATGATTGTGTTGAAATCATTGAAATAAAGACGAAACCTAGACAAGACTTGACAGACGTTCCATTGTTAGATCCAGACCTGACGTTGTATGTAGACGGATCGTGCATGAGAGCAAGTACAGGAGACTTAGTGGCCGCGTATGCCGTCACAACAGACACTGAAGTTATTGAAACAAATTGTATAGATACTTTGTCAGCCCAAGCAGCAGAACTTATTGCTCTAACACAAGCCTGTATTCAAGCCACAAATAAGAAAGTTAATGTATACACTGACTCACGTTATGCATTCGGAGTTGTACACGACTTCGGCGTGCTGTGGCGAGAGAGAGGTTATTTAACCTCCCATGGTGCCCACATTCAGCACGGACCCCTCATTCATGCCTTGTTAGACGCAATACATCTACCCACTGCTATATCGATTATGAAATGTAAAGCACACACGAAGGTTACTGATACCATTTCTCAAGGCAATGATTTAGCTGACAAAACAGCTAAACAGACTGCTCAGAATCGCACATTAGACATGACAAAGCCAATAGTTCAGACACCAACACAGTGTATGACAATTAAGGACCCCGCACTTGACGTAATTGACATACAGACACATGCCACAGCAGAAGAAATAAAGAAGTGGACTGAACTAGGAGGGATCCAGACAGATCAAGGATGGATGACGAAGGAGAAATCTGTATGGTTTCTCCCTGATTCCATGGTTCAAGCCATTATAGCTACAGTTCACAGTCCAGCACATTTAGGAGAGAAGGCTATGCTAGACAGCATTCAGCACATTTGGTTCAATAAACATTTACGAGCAGCAGCTAAACAAAAAGTTCGTACCTGTATGATATGTTGTCAGTTTAATCCAGGAAAGAGTGTTCCCGTAGAGCAGGGTGGATTTCAGCCTCCTGACCATCCTTTTGAAGTCCTCCAGATGGATTATATTCAGATGGAACGTTGTCGAGGATTCAAATATGTTCTCGTAGTTGTCTGCGCTCTCTCCCGTTGGACAGAGGCGTATCCCGTATCAGATTACACTGCCCCGACTACTGCCAAGCAGCTAATTAGAGAATTCTTCCCACGGTACGGTTTACCCCGTGTTGTATATTCAGATAACGGTCAGCCTTTCTCATCCGAATTAATGAAACATGTCTCACTCTTGTTGGGATATCAGTGGAAATTCCACTGTGTCCGACACCCCGAGGCAGCAGGTCTCGTGGAACGACATAATCAACTTTTAAAAATCAGATTGTCTAAAATATGTCAGGAAAAGGGTGTGGACTGGATAGTAGCCTTACCAGTTGCGCTATTTTACATGAGGATGGTAGCACACTCTCGAACAGGGCTATCGCCTTATGAGGTGATCTTTGGTAGGCCACCGAATATGTGGGGGACGCCTATACCCCGTAAAATAACTGATGTTGACTGTAATATGCTGACAGATTACCTGGCTTCCTTGATGTCTGCACTACAATCTTGTCGTTCACAGGTAGTCGCAGCTTTTCCTGACAACACCGAGGTGAAACCTCATGACGTAATTCCCGGCGATTATGTTCTCGTCAGGAATTTTGATCGGAAAACCCAACTGGAGCCAAGGTGGAGGCTTCCTAAGTTGGTCCTGCTGACGACCAGAACAGCTGTGAAGATCGAAGGGAGGAAAGGCTGGGTGCACTCCAGCCATATAAAAAAATTTCATGGACTTCCTCCTGACACAAACAGTACTCCCCGTGTGTCTTCCCCCATTGACTCAAAGCTACCTTTGGCTGAGGCCAGTAGCACCGAACTCTATAAACAGAAACTCAGGTCCAGATCTAAACTGTCGGACGATTTGATTGTTTAAGTCCTCTCCAAGGTGAAGCGGTTGAATCTGTCCCGACATGTATCCCTTAGGTCTGAATCATGTAGAGTCCAGAATCATAATGAAACGACATGCTTATTGTAAATCACTGCGTAGCCACTGTATTGTGACTTTATTAATTTTGTTTTTCTTGAGTTTTTTAATAGTTACTGCAAGTATATTGTTGCATATGTATTATCCTGTTTCTAAACGTGCTTTCAATATAACTGATGAACATTCTTTTAGTGACTTACCCCCACATGAGTTGTCCTATAGACTTGCGCTGCGCAATAACACATTCATTAGTATGTTACATCATTTCCATCAGACTAGTAATGCCACCAATTGTTGGGTGTGTGGCCGACTTCCTCCCTATCAGAATAACAAAGGAGTTCTGCCTTTCTTTCCACATCCGTTCACACACAATGGCTCCTGTGGAGCATGGTTTAGTTTATTAAATTCCATAGACCCAGACACAGCAGTTTATCAACAACATTGGATATGGGGAAATTTGAATCTAGTTTTATTCAAAGTCTGTCACCCTAATAAGGAGGGTCACCCCAGTAGAACAGGAACTGATTTAGAAAATGAAGTGTATAAATTAGGTAATTTTACGCCTAATCTTATGATTTTGAATGTCAAATCCGAAGTTGAACTAATTCTGCCCACTATGTCAGTATTTCCAGTTAAGGGTGAATTATGTGTGAGAAAAGTTGGTTCCATACATATGGGCCATAGCCAATGCGTTACTATAGTAGAATATAGTGATCAAGGTAAATCTTCATTTAGAGCTTCTCGCCATTCTTACTTCATATGTGGCCAGACGGCATATATGCGTCTGCCTCTAGATTGGGATGGTACCTGTTACATAGCATTCCTTTTGCCACCTGTTTTCCTAGCTCCCCCTGATTATTATCGAAATGTTCATTTAGTACACAATAGAGAGCGAAGAGATCTCCCAGTTGTCGATTATACTGAGACAGCATGGGACAAATATGTAGATTTCAATAAAGGTATCTTTCCCTATATAGGTACTATATCAAATAGTAAGCTGATACGCAGACTCACCAAGACTCTTGAAGCTGTAGTAAACGAGACTATAGCCGCCCTAGGCAATCTGACAGAGGAACAATCAGCGATGAGAATTGTTGTTCTCCAGAATCGTCTTGTCCTTGACGTCATCCTGGTCGATAGGGGCGGAGCTTGCAGGGTCATCGGATCCAGCTGCTGCATATTCATACCAGAAAATTCGCCATCTGTATATAAAGCTATAACACGCCTTCATAAGATTGTAAGCCAGATACACGAGAATCCAGGCACTTGGACGTGGTCCGGGTGGTTTTGGAGTGTGATATCAGCCTGGGGATGGAGAGTTCTATCCTTCCTAGGTATTGGCCTTCTCATACTATTCAGTTGCTGTCTATGTCTACAATGTGGACCAGCGATTTGTGGTCTGTGTGCCACATCGTGTATTCCACCACCAAGGTCTCGTTCAGAATGCCGGAAGAAGAAGGAAGAAGAAATGATGCTCCATGAGCAAATCGATGGAATGATGAAGATTGATGTCTCTTGAAGGGCAAGAAGGGGACAAGGAGGGAATGTGGAAATGTGGATTTTCCTGATCAGTTATGTCCCCTATCTTGGACCCCAACGGTTCTATATGCATGTTACAAGTACATGTATGTTCCCTCCAGTTCCAGTTTCTAAGACGCAAACATATGTGTGTCTTCCGTCGACATGTTCTCTGTCAGATCCGCCATCAATGGGCTGGATATTCGATTCCTAAGTATGAAAGGCCACCGACTTTATATGGCTAAGTTACTCCATTTTTACAGTTCAGGCAAGTAGGCCCGATTCTGTCCTCAAAGCCTTTCCCTGCTCTCTGTCTCTGACAGCTTCAGCTTGAGCTCGCATCTGTATCCATGAACTTTGTCCTACTCCCTGTGCAGCTAACAATGTCTGCCTCGGCCAGTTTTCGCCTGCCTGCCAAGAAGTTGTATTTCACCTTCGAATTATCTATTTTGCTCTTCAGCCGATGCATTCCTGTCAAGTGATTTAGGTAAACATTTCCTTTAGCTCACAAGCAAGGACTCAGCCTTTCCGTCCTCCTGCAAGTGATTCATAGCCCTGCTGCCATGGAAAGTTTTCTGCCCCTCGCATCTCATATAGACACTTAGACGCTTGTACACGCACACACAGTTAGTATAGAATAGATTCTGTCCGAGAGTCCTTCCTTGTGGATAACATAGTTCTCCAAACATAGGATGGTAGATATGATTTGGGATTAGGTTGACTTGACCCCCCAGACTTCTCGTCTCCACATGTAGAGCTAAATGTCAAGTCCCCTTCACCCCCTAGTTGCACGTCAATTACACGTCATGCTGCTGCGCGCGCATCTATGCCAAGTATTATCTTATAGATCGACCTATGTCTGATAATGCAAACCAATCATGTTTCTTTTATTCCTTATTACGCCTAGTTTCGATTACGTACCTGTTTTGTCACTCTTCTTATCAAATGTTACGCCTTCTACATTCGTTTCATTGTAATGCACTTATTATAAAAATACATGTCTGTCAATAAATTATTGTACTTCACTTCCTGAACCCTCGTGGTGACGGAACCTGAAGGCCGCGACTCGAGTCGGCCATTTTGAATGGAATAAAGCCCATTTAGAAAACCTCTTATACCACGGATTCTGCCTCTTGTTATTTTGAGCTATTTTACTTTATTTTAGGATTCCGTATGAAATTCAGTCCGGTATTTTATTTACCACAGCTGTCTCGAATAAGTGGTTGCACTGTCGTGTCCGATTAGACGTGACAGCATGATAATGGCCTGGTATCACCGAAGCCTCTCAACATCACGCCGCCAACCCCCATCCAAGGTCCCAGCAACAAAGGCTATATGTGAGGTGCCCTCGAGTAGGGGGAGCCTTTGCCACACTCAGCCAGTCCTTATTTTCAGCCGACAGTTTAAGAATGCTGTGAATTGCAGATTTACTTTTCCAACTATAATTTGGTCACTTTACTGTATTCTTTCTTCTAACTTTGTTCTGCAGTTGGCTGCTTTACCGTCTCTGGTTTTCTGAGACTCTTTGCTGGTACCTGGTTGGGGCTATCTTTAAGAAACTGGTAAGTGCATTACCATTTTGGTATTTGCGTAATATTTTGACTGTATATTGTATTGCTTTCCTTTGGAAACAGCAAGATGACTAGGAAACAACTGTCATAACTTAAAGTGAAGAGCTCTCTGGGAATCTGATCCCTCTCTCTGTTCCCGTCCATGGCTTCTCTTCCACTGGGTTGATATACTTCCAAAACCAGGGGCAGGCCAGAGAGGAGTTTATGTCTGGCGTTTCACAGATCGTGGTCGAGTCGACACTTTCTGTGCTCCTCTGATCCCTCAATGAAGCACTCCCATTCTAGCCATAGTCCTGTTTGTGTTAACAACCAACTCCGTGACTCACTTGCTTCATTGACTAGAGTCAGCATCCTTTCAACTGAGCTTGTGTATCCGGGCGGAACAAGAAGCAACATTTAACAAGCATTTGCAATGCAAATAGGTCTCGCATTTGTGAGTTAGAGCTATTGACGTTGTAAATGGCAATTTCTTTTTTACCTACACGTTTGATTTTTGGAGTGAATGTCTGTAGTGTTCAAAATCCCTTGGAAAGGTCCTGCACTTCGTAATAAATATATTGAAAAAGACGCAGTGTGGATTGTGTCAACAATTGCTTGGAACGTACCTCATGGGTGAAGTGTCGCCACACATGCACATCGTGGTGCTTTAACAATGTGAAACTCATTAATAAAAGTAGTGCTTACAGACTAAACAACGCGATCGGGATCGGAGCATGTGAATCTGAATCCCGGCTTCTCTTTCATTTTCTGGACTATTTGACTCACTATCCTGCGTCTTGGTTATCGCCAAAATACTGGGAGGCAATGAAGTTTGCCAATGGGGCGGGGGCAGGGGGGCTTTGGGAGTACATGAAAATGTATTCATTGCCTAGTTGTCAAAGGTCGCCCGGTGCTATTAGTTAAAAGAGTGCAGATTTCATTAAGATATTAAGAGTACTTTACTCGCATCTATGAGGAAATCGACATTAACTAAACAAAATGTCAGAATGCGTGTCAGTTTTCACAGTGTTTTAGACAGTACTGGTTGCTTAGTTTCATTGCATCAATTTTTGTATGTACTCTTTTACACAGCATCCAAAGTAGGTTACCTAACCCCAAAGCCCCGAGTTGTTACATGACCCATAGAAGGGAGTCTTTTACAGTTGAGCAAATGTGTCCAAATGTAGTTTTGGTAGTGCCATGGAAAGATCAGCCAATGAGGTACTCGATGAGCAGTTATTTAACTACACGTTCAAAACGTACGGTATTGTGGCTGTTGTTTGTTTGTACCCAACCACCTCTTTGAATGTGTTTATTAACACAGAGGTTCATCTACCAGACAGTGCTCACAGAGGGGCGACTAAAGCACCGAACAAAATGTATTCATTTATCCTGAGTGTGAAGGCACCCGGAAGGCTTAGGTGCCCGCCTGGAGAGGCTAGGGATCCTAGCGCTTCTACAGACTCTGCCGTGCTCCTCTGCACCTGCAGGGCACAGCTCAGAATCTGCCGCTTCTGCTAAGAATAGGTGAGGGGGATGAGGTTGGAGCATGCGGGGGTTGCCGGCAGATTTCCAGGTTATTGAAAGTCATGATTCTGACGTGAGGCAATGGAGACTGACTTTGTCTGTTTGTCTGCACCAGTCTATTTTTCTACCATCTACCGGGCTCACTGTCATGTATCCATTCATCTCTCTTTGTTAGAGGTGCGCAAGCCAATATATTAATTAGCAGGTAGAGCCAGCTGGAGAAAAGCCAAGCGTATACGAGCCAGTGGGTGAGACATGAAAATGATCGGCATGTTATTCATACAGTAAACAGGGAAGAAAATAGTGTTAGCAGTAAAGGGGCCAATAGCCATGGAAGGATACAAATGAAGAATGAGGAGGGACTAACACGCCTCAAACCAATCGGAAGGCAGCATTTAAGACAGAAGCCAATGGGCAGAGAGTGGGAGGAGCTTCCACGAAGCTTCCACACAACAGTATATACTGCATGCTTTGCAAAGCGATGGCAACGCATGCGCGCTGCAATGCTAGACGAGGCCTAAAAGAAAATAGTGCTAGGAGTAAAGGGGCCAATAGCCGTGGAAGGATACAAATGATGAATGAGGAGGGACTAGCAAGCCTCAAACCAATCGGAAGGCAGCATTTAAGACAAAAGCCAATGGGCAGAGAGTGGGTGGAGCTTCCACGAAGCTTCCACACTACAGTATATACTGCATGCCTCGCAAAGCAATGGCAGCGCATTCGCACTGCAATGCTAGGCGAGACCTAAAAATGGAGCTACATGGCATGTGCGTGCAGGAACAAACAAACTAAGGAGCTTATTTACAATCTCCTGGTGCTGCCGGTACTTCACTTTTAATATGGGAAAAATTGATGTCGCAGCAGCGCATGGGGCTTGTAAATAACCCCATAGTTCCAGAAGAATGAAGTACAGGCTAACAGCTGTCTCTTGCTTGACATGCTGTGTAGCTGGCACTTGGCACAGTCATCAGTAGAGTCTAAGTTCAGGGATATGGTAGGTGAGAAAAGAGGTGGACATTATGGTTGTTAACACGGTGGCCCTTGTATTGAAATAGTCTTCTTCATGTTGTGGAGCTTTGTTTTCTTGTATTGCATTGGTGCTATATATTCCTTTATTAAGTTGATTATTGCATGATGAAGGTTTGATGCTGCTGCTGAAACAAAGATAACAGCAGGAAGTCTCAAGGTGTGTGCCCTGTAATCCGTCCCCAGCTCTGATGACAATGTCAGGGGCACCACTCGAGCAACCCCTCCCTCCTCAAGGGGCCGTTGCTTCAGGTCAGTGTGTAAGGAGAAGACACTGGAGCACTTCACACATCTGTATCACCAGCAAATGCACAATGCATATCTTTACCATGCCTGCCCCTCCCCAACCCTGGCTAGGTGCCATAGACATGCGTAAAGCATGCACTGCCTCAGGCTAGGCTGCATCTGTGACAGGTGCATGACAAAGGCAGCATCAGTCCCTAGAGGCCAAAATACGTTTGTTATCAAAAGATTTAGAGCGAGGTTTGGCGATGCTAGCAGCGCGCCGCTGATAACCTCATGCTGAAACTTGCTCCTTGGTTCATGGTCAGAGCCTCAACTGTGAGAGTGTGCACTGGTAAGCTTGGAAGCATTTGCATGGAAAATAGCACAGGAACAAAACACACCCTACTATCAACCAGCAAATATAATAAAGAATCAAAGTAGTGTTTTCTATTTGGATTTCACAGAATAATTGGCTTAATCGCTGAATATTTTTCTGGTGATTTGCAGCAGTTCACTTTTTATAATTTCTGCTTGCTTTAATGGGTGTAATTTCTTATATTTATATTTTTCGCTCATCTTCATTGCCTGTTTTAATTGAAAATGTCACACATAGCCATCTGAAACCTTGGCAGCTATGTGAATGTCCGTCATAATTCTCCTACACTCATAAATAATCCTTGGCAGCTATGGAAAAGATATGCATTCAGTCCAAAAGCACAACATATGCTTTACACGTCGTGCTTTTGGATTTGCTGCATTTCTTTTCTCAATAGAGAGAGGCTGCAGGTTGATTGTGGGCATTTGTGAAAGTATTCCTGTTAATCACAGCGCCCGTTATGTGCTGCAATTAACATAAATATTCTCACAAATGCCCACAATCAGCCCACAGCCTCTCACTATTGAGAAAAGACAGGCATCAAGTCCAAAAGCATGACGTGCGCTTTACACGTCGTGCTTTCGGACTTGCTGCATTTTTAATGGATCCCGGCTGCGGGCTGATTGTGGGCCTTTGTGAAAGGATTCCGGTTAATTGCAGCACTGTCATGCGCTGCAATTAACATACATATTTTCACAATGGCCCACAATCAGCACCCAGCTGCGCTGTATTTTGAAAAGAAATGCAGCATGTCCGAAAGCACGACGTGTAAGGCACACATCGTGCTTTTGGACTCGATGCATGTCTTTTCTCAATAGAGAGAGGCTGCGGGCTGATTGTGGGCATTTGTGAAAGTATTGATGTTAATTGCAGTGCATGACGGTGTTGCAATTAACATAAATATCTTCACAAAGGCCCATAATCATATCACAGATGGGCACCATTAAAAATGCAGCAAGTGAAGGACTTGCTAGTGAACGCATGTACAGGCTTCTAGCAACCAAGAAATTGCCGTTTTTTGCCGCTCGCGTTTTAAAAGTGCACTGCGGCGCAAAAGGGTGTCCGCTTTACACAGAACACTGGGTGCTTGGTCTCTCAAAGGTGCGCTGGCGGGCAGGCGCACACATTACAGGGAACACTGGTCATGTCCCCACACACAGGGCTGCATACACCCTGTAGTGAGTCTGGAGCCCGGGCTGGGAAGGGAGGACCTCTGTGCACTTCAAAGCTCCTCATTGAAGTCACCTCCACTTCAAAGGCACAACTGGGTATAAGTACTAGGTCTCTGATGCCACCAAATCAGACACTACTGGACCTGTGAAGGACTCTACCAGGGGGAATGACTGCTGTGTTGCTACAAGGTCTGCCACTCTGCTGGACTGCTGCTCTGGAAAAACTTTTCTCTGCTCTGCTGCCTGCTATCCTCTGCCCTACTGATGAAGAACTGGGCCTGTTTCACTGGATCCTAGAGTGTCTCCAAGGACATGTTGGCTTGCCCCCTGTTCAAAAGCCTCAGGGACATCAAAGACTTCTTCTTTTCACCTACAACAGCACCTGAACTATGCTTGCTGCAAGTTTAGCCCTGCCAATTGGTGCCAATCTAGTCCTGGTCCCTTGGAAATGGGTAGAAAGTGCTGCAACTGCCTTTTAAGTTAAACCTGCCTGGTCTGTACTAAACTACCCGAGGGTGAGCACAGGTTAACTTATGGTGTGTATCTGACATACCTTTTCTAGGATTGTGGTTCCTGCTTGTACAGACAACAAGAGACCCAATTTCTCACAATATGTAAAACTTTCCCAAATACATTATGTATCAGCTCAGTATGGGAATCCCATATAGCCTATTTACCCTCTGAAAAGATATTACTAAAATCTCTGCCACCTCTGTGCTCCGCCTCAGTATTAGTTGCAATCCGTACAGTCAAAGTAATTAAGAAGAACAAACAGTACTAACAGAGTATCCAACCCAAATGTGCTGCTTGCCACTTTATTTCATTTTGAAAAGGGGGTTTCATACATGTGTTTATAAATTGGGCCCTTTCCACCAAGAAAGCCATAACCTGTTACCCAGTTTGAAGGCGATAGCTTGAGTTTATATGCCACCCTTTCATTGGGTATGGCCAGTATTCCATAAGCTACTATGAGGTGAGAAAAGCTTTCTATCTGACATGACATAAGTCCACAAATCTCCAATACATTTTTTAATTGCTTCATGAATGAAGCTTTGATGCAACTGAGTTCCATTTCTGTCTCTGATGGATGAAGGCACCAGATTAAATTATTGCAATGTTTTCTCTGCAGATCTTGCCAAAAACCTGTTTCTTTGTCTACAAGTTACTCTTGGTCTTCAAAGCATCTCTATCAAAAAGTTCTCGTTTATTTTTAAGAGAAAATATTATGCTATGCGTTGGGGAGATATTTATTGACCTTCAGTGAGGATCACCCATCCACGTGTCTTCAGCATTGGTTTCTAATGCCTTTTAAGTGCAGGTCTTTGAATATGGAAGTCATTATTTTTGTTTCTGAATTGTCAATCTATTATTTTCTTCTACAAGCAGCTCAAAGCTATAATGGTCCATTTGCAGTTGAGAGAGTCATGTGTTCAAAGTCAAAATAAAAGTTCCATTATTAGACTCACAAAACCCTAGGGTTGCTAGACACAGGGGCTTACCAATGCTAGGGGTTGAGGACACCATTGGACAAGAAAAGTCTTCAGCCTGTGATTAAATAGTATAAATCCAATCATGTTTCTTAGCTCTAGAAGGGGAGCATTCTACCCTTTAGGGCATTACAACATGGAATAGTTTACCACCAAGAAGTGTCACTTATATCTAAGTAAATCAAGACAATGCCCATCAATAGAATGGAAATGTTAAAAGGGTGACATGCATGTTAATTCTCAACTTCTAAACATCTAGACGTTTGTGATGAATAATCCTAAGGACCCCTGCAAGTGCACAAAAGTTTACTCTATAAGCCTTAGGAAGCCAGTGAGGCTATTGCAGAGCAGAACCATGGTCAATAACAGTTCTTGACTGCGATATAGCTGCAGTGCCAATCAGTGAGAGCCAGAGTTCATGCTGGTACGACAGTGCACACAGCCACTGGTTTAACACTAGCAAACTTTCATATTGCGCTTGCTGGAGGCAAATTATTCCTCTGCTTCTCAGCCTATTTGTTTGAAATAGCAGCAACAGATCAGGCCTCAAGGGAAGTCCTCGTTTAGCTTCACAAGCAGCTGAGTGGGATATGAGAGGTCCCCCGCCTGATCCTATTATGGCGTCCGTCTCTCCCCATGGCAGCTATAACGCAGAAATACTCTCCTCCTTGGGAGACAAGCGGACACTGACCCCGGCCTCAAGCTGCTCCATTGCACAACAAACACCCCCCCACCCCGAGCGAAAGACTAAAATGGGAACCGGCTGTTTCTAACTCCAAGGTCAGAATCCCTTGCCTGACCCCAAAATGGCTGCCACAGTGTTCCCTACCAAGTCGTGCTACTCCTCTGAGAAAAAAATGTACTTCGGCCAGACCTCGAACACATCCCCCATCCGGCCTACCCTTTAGGATACCGAATCTGTGAACCTACCTCTGACCGTGGAGACCTAGCTTTTTGGCCGATGCCCGGTGGAGCTACCTGATAGCTATAGAGGAGATGGGCTGTGGACTTCCCCCTCTGCCGTCAACTACCCAGGCGGACTTTGGGCAGACTCTCCTTGTCTCTCCATCCATCCTATCGCCATCCTTTCTCCCTCCTACACCTTTACCCCACCCCCATATCCTTCTAAGCTCCATTTATTTCGTTTTCCGACGCTCTTGAAATGTTTTCTTGTAACTGATGTAACTTGTAACTGATGTAATTTTGGAATTCTGTGGAACCTTATGTAAAGCGCTCTGATACCTCCGGGTCTAGTCAGTGCTATATAAAACTCAAATAAATAAAATAAATAAATAAACTGATCCACCACCCTCAGATCTAAATCCTCAGGTTGAACCGGGGTCAGAGGTGAGGACTCTATCCCCCTGAACCCCCTTCAAGAGTTCTGTACCCTCCCACCTGGAGTGATACCCCTAGAAGACAAACCGGTCGGGAAACTGCTTACAGTTGTCCTTCCCTCCAGGCCAGGCAAGACCTGAACCTCACCTACCAACCCAGGGACTAAACCCTGTGGCTGAGCACCTGCCCGGCACACCAGGACTTTCTTGTGAGCACGCATGCCCCCCCTGAGGGTAACACATGACTCATGTGTAGAGTGACAGTTTGCCTGGCGCAGATATCCCGACCCCTGTCCATCTGACAGTGCGCAAAGATCTCCCAGGACAGAAGTGGTATCACCCTGGTTACTCCTAGACGGCCCAGCCCTTCTGGTTGGCCACTGACCCACTTTTTTCCCCACTGGTGAACGCCTTCCCCTCTCACCCCTCAATCTGGACTTCTGCACCCTCCACTTGGGACCGGCACCGCCAGACACCAGAACTGCTGGAGCTCTGTTTACAGACACTTCACGTTCTCCTGACACTAGGAGATCCCCCTCAACGGGCGGCCTACCGGTACAGCGTAGGCTTCCTACCTGGTGTTCCCTCCTGGAACTCTGAGACCGGGTTTCGGGCACATTGGGCGGCAGCCCATTCCCACTCATTCTTTACGGAGACAAGACGTGAGTCCCAATCCCCTTCCCATGACACCGGGACCTATCTGGGCTACCACGAACCTTTCCCACCACCCTCGGTTGGGAAATACCTAAGGCATTTCCTTCCGGGTTACCCCCAGATGCTTCTCCAGACCCTCTGGAATCCACCAAAAGGTCTACCTCCCATGCAAGGTCCCTGGGGTCAGATAACTCACACTCCAGTATGTGCTGGCATAGCTCTGGAAAACAGGGACTTAAAATATGCTCTCCAACAATTGAATCACACAGGTGTTAACCAAACTACCCTTCACCCAATCATCCTCAGAAAAGTACCGCACATCATTCTGAAAAGACTGGCGAGACAGTGTCTGACTGTTGCTGTCTCTTAACCTATACTCTTCTGGCTGGTCTCCATACTCACTTACCAGGGCTTATATCATGGGAGAACCCCTCTCCCTGCACCTCTCATCTAGAGTCAGTAGAGTGTCCATCCCACTACCAGGAAAATGATCCCCTGTGCCAGTTCCCCAATCCACCTCAGGGACATTGCGCACCACTGGAGTAACCTCACAATCCTGAACCCCCTGGTGTATGTCAACCCCCTACTTGAAGCAGGGCCCCAAACCTGTGTGTGTGTGTAACTCATCCTCTGTACTGGACCTAACACTTTTGCTGTCAACATCTGGGCTGGGCCTAGCCCTACTAGCTTCCCAGTCCAGCTCTCTCATTTTAAACTCATGGTCTAAAATCATCTTCCTTTTCTCCATGGCTATTCTTTTGTCTCCCCTCTCACTTTCTATCCTGAGTTTTTCCAACTCTAACTTCCTCGCTTCCCACCTATCCTCCAGCTCCTCTGGGGACAGGCCACTGCTGCCTGGCCTGGAGGGTTCTCCCCCTCCAAAAAGCACATCCACCCTTAGAACAGGGTCCTCCGCCTCTCCACTGAGATCACCAGACTTCTCGCTGGCATGTCTGGCTGCTACCCAGGCCCTCAGCGCCTTTTGTAGCTCCTCCTTCCTAGTGAGGCCTCTGACTTGGATTTTTAGATTTTTGCTAATCACTTTCAGTTCCTTAACTGTAGGATTACAACCTATGCTCCTCAAAGGCGATTTCCAGTGATGCAACAGATGATGCTCTTGATTAAGGCATGATGAAGTAGCAAGTTCAAACTGGCAAGATCAAAAATAGGCCAAAAAGAAAAAGAACCAGTATGTGGCACGTAATGGTCTGCGATATGGTAGTAGTGCACATCAATCACTGTAAGTCAAGTGCAAGCTCAAGTCCTATCCTCACCGCTGACAACCAATCATGTTAGAAATTGGATTTTTGGTCGGCTATGGCATGTGACAAAGTCAGGCAGAAACCACCACTCTAGTCAGAATAAGGGCGTTACATTCCTAAAATAACCCCTGCTCACCCCCTATGTAGCTTGGCATGACCAGTCAGGCTTATCTTAGAGGCAGTGTGTAAAACATTTGCACATGACCAACAGCACTACAAAAGGACACCACAACAGTTTAGAAAAATTTCCAATATTTTTATATACTTAAGACAAGACCAAATACGAAAAAAATCCACAATACAATCCTTAAAAATCAGTTATCAAAATATGCTCGAAAAACAGTTCCTTGATATCAATAGCTCCGTCTGGGGCTATCACGACGTCGTGAGCAAACAGATCCAAACAGTTCTGGCTGACCGTGGTGTTGCGGGTCAGCTACGGTGTCGGGAAGACCCGCCAACAGTACCTTTTAGAAATGCAGGGCATCAGCGACCTCTTGTTGAGCTTCCGAAAGCACGGCGTCTGCAGGCATCGGTTCCGGAGGTCGGTGCAGAGTCGTCAGTGCGTTGCAGATCGACCTCCTTTCTATTAGAGTCAGGAGCGCTGGCCTCAGCAGGCGTCGGGTGCTGCGGTGCGAAGTGCAGCGGTGCGGTGCCCTCAGGTGTGAGCAGCGGCTCGGTGGTGGCATCAGATTGCATCGTCAGTGAGACCAGGGTCATGGTGCGAGATGAATGCAGTGCTCGTCGCGGTGCTGGCAGGTCACATTGCAAGCAGCGACGTCGTTGGTGCTGAAGTGCTGTCGTCGGCACTGGAGTCAATGGTGCCGGTGTCAGTAGGCCAAGGCTGCAGTGCGGGAGTAGGGTGGTGTGTCATGTAACTTTATGAGCGGTGCCCTCAAACCACGGTGCAAGCAGCGGCGTAGATTTTGGCATGGAGCGGCAGCGTCATGGATACCAAGGCCTCGTCGCGAGGCAGTGCAGAGTGCAGTGCCCACATGTCGTGGTGTGAGCTGCGGTTTGGTGGCAGCGTCAGTAGACGTTGTCGGTGAGACCAGTGTCGCGGTGCAGCGTTGCGGCGGTGCCCTGTGCGGTGCCTTCTGGACACGGAGTCGGCAGTGGCGTCGTAGACATCGTCAGGTTGCTTTTCTTCTGTTGCAGCACAAAACACACAGTTCCCTGTGCTGAGGGCAGAAGAGCTTGAAGTCTTTGTTGTTCCTGAAACTTCTTGAACAGGGGGCAAGCTCCACCTCAAGCCCTTGGAAAAACTCACAAAAGTAGATTGCGGAGAGTTCAGTCCAGTCCTTTCACTGCCCAAGACAGAAGCAGCCACTGCAGTCCAACACAGCAAAGCACACAGCAAAGTGGTAGTTCCTCCTCACAGCTTCTCCGGCCTTTCTTCTTCGCAGTCTTCTTGGTCCAAAAGAGTTCTAAAGTTCAGGGGTCTGACCCCCAATATTTATATCCCAAAATCCTTTGATCTCTTAAAAAGAGAGTGTCTGTGCCCAGCCAGGACCAGTTCTGCCTTCCCTGGTGTAACTTCCTGGCAGGAGGTGGAGACAACATGGTTAGAGGCAGACTAGGCCCTTTGAGGTGCAAGGAAATATCCTCCCCCTTCCCAAATTGCAGCCCAGGTCTATTCAGCCCTTTGCTGACCCACCTAGACTATCTGGAGCCACTTCTGCTCCCCAGCCTTCTGTCATCCAAAACCCAGACAGGCAATCCACATTCCAACAGAGGCACACGGGATGATAGAGCAAGAAAATACCTAATTTCTAAAAGTGGTATTTTCAAACACGGAATGTAAAAATCACCTTCACTAAAAGATGCATCTTTAGATTCTGAGCTCGGGCACACAAAACTTTATTTTCCGACCTAATTCCCCAAGCCAGTTATGTTTATAAGATGTTATAAACAAACTCCCCATTCTGTCCTATGGGGAACAGGTAGCCTTGCAATAGCGAAAAACGAAATTGCCCGTCATTCGCTATCAGGACATGCCACACACACACCAGGGCATGTCCTACCTTTCACATACACTGCGCCCGGCCCACAGAGGTACCTTGGACCTACCTTAGGGGTGGCTGACATGTAAGAAAAGGGAAGGTGAGGGACTGGCAAGTGTGTGCACTGGCCAAGTCGACATGGCAGTTACAGACTCTGCAATGGCGGGTCTGAGTTACCTTTTCAGGGCTACTCATGTGGGTGGTACAATCAGTGCTAGAGGCCCATTAGTAGCATTTGATTCACAGGCCCTGGCACACTCAGTGCACTTTACTGGAGACCAGCAAGTAAATCAAATATCCAGTCATGGAAACACCAATCCATAACACAATTTACACAGAGAGCATATGCACTTTAGCAATGATTAGCAGTGGTAAAGTGCCCAGAGTCCTAAAACTAACACAAACAGGTCAGGAAAAAATAGGAGGAAGAAGCAAAAAGTTTGGGGATAACCCTGCAAAACGGGCCATTTCCAACAGACATATTCCGATCGGAGCAGGACTAAAGCTGCTTTGCAAATGGCCAATCCCTTTCTTAAGAGAGCTAGTTGTTAAACAAATTATGCACTAGAATGTTTCAGAATAATTATCACCGTCTAAGACCAATTTAAACTTTCCATCTCTCACTTTTTGCTTGAACAGTTAGGCCTCCCTTATTTTCGTTAATAAAAAATATGGGGAAATATTGGTAGTATCAGATGGCATCTGTTTGTGATACAAATGAATGTCAAGAGGGACTATTACATGTAACCTGTTCGTTCAGACGGCAGAGAGGCTGGTATCTAGATGCAGTGAGACACGGCGAAGCGGAATATGAATTGCATCATTGAGTTATTGACAACTGAGGTGTGGAACACCAGTTTCGATCGTTTCTCGTGGCGGAGCAGGCAGGTTCTGCATCAGCAGTTACATGGTGTTTTCGCATGAGGATGCAATGTACCACTTGCATGGCTTGATCTAGAACGAGACTCTAGTCAAGCAATAAGCGTAGCTTGACGTTCAAGTTAGATAGCAGCAGACATCCAAGGCCCCTGAAGAAGGGATTTATTATCAGGAAATGCATTGGGCAATTTTGATCCTTGGATGTTGAAGAATATTGTAATCAAGAACAGAGTTTTGTTGCATGTAATTTTGAAATTGAAAAATAGTCCATAACTGTTTAACTTTATTTATGATTAGTTCAAATAAATGTCTCAGGACAGGAAACAATGAGCAATTACCAATAACATTAATTTTGTGATGCATGGTCCATTTTTACATATGATTTTGGTAATGTGATTAGTTATATGCACGCTGTGCAACAAGAAACCGAGTGAAGAGTCACTCGTTTACATTTTTCAATTTAAGGGGCAGGCTACCCCTCTCAAGCATATGAGTTAAGTTTGTTCCATTTTGGGTATAGGATTTCAGAGAGGTGTGTGCAACTACACTCATTTTGAATAGGGCAAGAATTCCACAAAAACAACTTTAGTCATACCAGATTTTTCATTGTAAGAACAAATACCTGCATTTAACTAAAAAGTATTCAGGTGTCAATCAAAGTAAGAAGAATTCTCATTCATTTATTGATATTAAGGTGCCGATCACGATCCTGTAAAAAATTTCCCCGTACGACTCGTATCCGGTCTTTTTACCGTACGAATCGTACAAGTGCCGTACAAACTGCCAATTACGATTCGCATGGGAAAAAGACCATACGATTCGCATTCGGAATAATTCCCCACACGTCCTCGGGTCGGAAAATGTGTCCGACACGTCCTCGGACGATTTACCGTACAAATGTGAAAAGTGAAGTCCGACCGCGGAATCACGATCCATCCCGTGCGTCCGATGTTACAACCGTATGGAAAAAACACCGTCCGCACCGAACTCCCATAGCAACCATGGAGACATGTGCCCACATACGTGCCCAACACTCCCCCCAGCCCCGTACGTTCGAGTCGTACCCCCCGTGTATGTACACCCCCACCTGTGTATGTACACCCGTGTACGTGTCGTACCCCCCCGTGTACGTTCGTGTCGTACCCCCCCGTATTTACACCCGTGTACGTTCGTGTCATCCCCCCGGGTATGGACAGCCGTGTACGTGTCGTATCCCCCGTGTATGTACACCCCTGTACGTGTCCTACCCCCGTGTATGTACACCCGTGTACGTGTCGTACCCCCCGTATGTACACCCGTGTACGTGTCGTACCCCCTCCTGTATGTACACCCGTGTACGTGTCGTACCCCCGTGTATGTACACCCGTGTACGTGTCGTACCCCCCGTGTATGTACACCCGTGTACGTGTTGTAAACCCGTGTATGTACACCCGTGTACAGGTCGTACCCCCGTGTATGTACACCCGTGTACGTGTCGTACCCCCCGTGTATGTACACCCGTGTACGTGTCCTACCCCCCGTGTATGTACACCCGTGTACGTGTCGTACCCCCGTGTATGTACACCCGTGTACGTGTCCTACCCCCTGTGTATGTACACCCGTGTACGTGTCGTACCCCCCCTGTATGTACACCCCTGTACGTGTCGTACCCCCGTGTATGTACACCCGTGTACGTGTCGTACCCCCCCCTGTATGTACACCTGTGTACGTGCCGTACCCCCCGTGTATGTACACCCGTGTACGTGTCGTACCCCCGTGTATGTACACCCCTGTACGTGTCGTACCCCCGTGTATGTACACCCCTGTACGTGTCGTACCCCCGTGTATGTACACCTGTGTACGTGTCGTACCCCCCCGTGTATGTACACCCGCGTACGTGTCGTACCCCCCCTGCATGTACACCCGTGTACGTGTCATACCCCCGTGTATGTACACCCATGTACGTTCGAGTCCTACCCCCCCTGTATGTGTACGTGTCCTACCCCCCGTGTATGTACACCCGTGTACGTGTCGTACCCCCGTCTATGTACACCCATGTACGTTCGAGTCCTACCCCCCCCCGTATGTGTACGTGTCCTACCCCCGTGTATGTACACCCGTGTACATGTCGTACCCCCGTGTATGTACACCCATGTACGTTCGAGTCCTACCCCCCCTGTATGTGTACCTGTCCTACCCCCCGTGTATGTACACCCATGTATGTGTCGTACCCCCCGTGTATGTACACCCCTGTACGTGTTGTACCCCCCGTGTATGTACACCCGTGTACGTGTCATACCCCCCGTGTATGTACACCCGTGTACGTGTCCTACCCCCCTCTACGTTTGTGTCGTACCCCCGTGTATCTACACCCGTGTACGTTAGAGTCGTACCCCCACCCGCGTATGCATGGAGCGTACCCCCACCACAACATTCTAAGTACGGAGCGCACCCCAGGCCCCAACATCACAACCGCATGTACGAGTCGTACCAAGCCACACACAAGGACAGCACTGTACAACAAAATGGCCCATGTACACACCGTACACATGCAAAAAACGCACGTACACAACCAGGACAAACCAAAACGACACAAGAATACACCATTCGAATGGCACAAAGCCACTAAACATGTTCAACAACCACTAAGACAACACATTTACTGACCTGCAACTGCCAAAATCCAAAACAGAGGCCCAAAACACAACCACTCCTTATAACACACCCACCCAAAGTTCAAACACAGCCACACCCACCAATGGACCAATAAAAAGGGCCCACACACACAAACCATGAGCCTTTGCAACAGACTCACTGCTGCCAGACCCCACAGACAACCTACAGCACCATACTAGAAGCTTTACCACACCTTACACTTGCACACCTTCACACACACACCTTCACAAACACCCCCACATCACATTCACACACACACCTGCACAACCACACCCACACACCCACAACCATCCACCCCCCCCCCACCATCCACACCCACACCCCTCACCATGCCCACTAACAAGAATCCAAAGTTCACTAGCTGAGAGTTGGAGGTCCTTGTCGATGAAATCCTCAGAGTTGAGCCACACCTCTTTGGAACATTGTTCAGACAGACCAGCATTTCAGCAAATACAGCCATGTGGCAGACCATCGTCGATGCTGTGAATGCTGTTGCGGACACCAGAAGGAACAAGCAGGAAAGCCAAGCCAGGTGGTACGATCTGCGGAGGAGGGTCCGAGCCAAGATGACGGATGAACACAACCAGGCCAACGTCACTGGAGGAGGGCCGTCCCGCAGACCAGTACACTACCATCCCTGGGAGGAGAGGGTGATGGCCATACTGCCGGTGGAGGCAGTGGACGGATTAGGAGGACTCCGAGACCCGGGTGAGTACACAAACAACACACCTCACATGGGGGGAACGTCATCCACAACCAAACTCACAAACAGGCACGCAACCACCCCAAGCTATCGCATGACTCAACCACACTCAACCACACTCCATGAACACGCACATGCCCCATGCACCCAGCTGGACAATGTCAAGTCACAGGCCACAGAAGACACCAACACATGACACGGTAAGCCGGATGGCGGGAGGGTGTGCCCAAAAAATCACATAGTGCAACTCAGAAGCAGACAACAATGCCCTCTGCCCATATGGCCTAGGTCACAGCCAGACAAACAGTGTGTCCCAACACAGGAATGACTTGCCAGCAAATGGCGGACGCCTTGCATCAGCACATGGGGGTGAAGGCACGTTCTTGCACATGACAGCAGCTAATGAACAGCCAACACTGTGAAAGAGTGGCAGCACACACCACCACAGCAGCAGTGCAGACACAGACACTACACCCAATGGGTGCCTGGAGATCAGAAACAAACTCACATCAACAATCCAAGGGCCATTCAAAGATCTGCTAACAGTGTGTGCACAGTAAGCTGGGCTGAGGTGACAGAGGGTGACACACAGAGGGAGGGAGAGGGGGACAGAGAGGGAGGGAGACACAGGAAGACGGACAGAGGGAGGAGGCCGACACACAGAGGGAGGGAGAGGGGGACAGAGAGGGAGGGAGACACAGGGAGACGGACAGAGGGAGGAGGCTGACACACAGAGGAAGGGAGAGGGGGACAGAGAGGGAGCGAGACACAGGGAGAGCAAATCAGCCTTGTGGTGTGTGGGAATGTCTGCTCGTCAGCAGGTGGACTGCGTGCATGTAGACAAGGGTGGCCAGTGCCAGCACCCCCCCTCTCCTCCATGGCAAAACACAGGGCCATGTCACAACCTGTGCATGAGCACAACGACAGCTACCTGCATTATCTAAGTGTGTGGAACAACTTCATGTGCCCACATACAGTGCTACACGGAAGGCGCCAATGCACGGCTCGCCACACCTGCCCACTCCACTGCTGACTGCAGTCACACTTGACGCAGCAAGTAAGACTGTGCCACACATAGGTAAAGTCGCCAAAGCTGTGCCCAAGGGACATACCCATGCACAAGTGCACTGTGAGTGGAATGCAAGACATAACCAAATTCCCAGAGGAAATGTTCCAACTTTGAAACGAATGAAACATGGATGTTGCATGGAATAAAAATTAACATTGTCTCTCTCACACACAGGTCAACGTCGTGGATCACCCCCCAACACTGGGGGGGAAGACTCACATGACCCGGCTCGGCGGGATGAAGGAGCCACCGGCAGCGACGACTCTCACCACTCTGTGGACGAACCCGACCCCGACCAACCAGGCCCCTCTGGTGTCCAACGACCTGCAGCACCTGCGTCAGGTACAACGGGGCCAACCACCACCCCCACTCCTGCCACATCCCAGGAGACACCCAGGATCCCTGCCCCACCACCACAATGCAGCCAGGCTGGCCAGGAGGGACACGGTGTCCCGGGCACCCAGGAGGAGGCAGGCGACAACGCCAATGCCACCCCTCAGGGGTCCCGGAGACCCGATGTGCCCACAAGGGCAGGCTAGGTGCAAGTGGGCAGGGGTGTTGGGAGTGGAGGACGGCGGAGGCGCCAGCCTGACCAGTTGGCTGGGGATCCGGTATATTCCCATGTCCGAAACATCCTGGACACATACCGGCAGGACACCACGGGCATGGCCCAGGTTGTGTCCGTCCTCGAGGGGATCAAGACCCAGCAGGCCCAGCAACATGCGGAGCAACATGCCTGTCTACTGCAACACCAACGGAGGATGGAGGACAGACAGGCTGAGCTTGTGACGGTGTTCACGGGAATTCACAGTACACTCCGTCGGATGGCCGACAACATGGGCAACCCTCCCTGTGCCAGAAGGCGTAGAACATCACCACCCACAGGGAGGGATCAGGAGGAGGAGGAGGAAACATCCGATGGAGCATCCCAAACATCGTCACGGCCTGCTTCTGAGGGTCCCCGCAGGAGGGCGGGTCGTCCACGGAAAAGACCGTGAGGGTCGGCGCTACAGCACCATCTCCCAGGACACCTGGCCTGGCACCTGGCCCACTGGAGCAACAGCAGCACAGCATCAAAAGACATTCTCTGCCACATGGCCTTGCTGGTCACTGTCTGACCAATGTTGACAAAGACTGTGGCATGGACTCTGAGGATTTCTAATGGCAAGGACACCAACTCCCCTAGTGAACTTTGGATTCCACACACCCGGAAAGCCCCTCATGTCAAACCCCCCCCCCACTAAAATAAAAAGTCACACCATGAAGAGAAGATGCCTGCTGGTTGCATTATTACCTTACATGTGTCTTGTAAAGTCTAAACATGCCTGAGTTCTCATTTGACTTCAACCATCCACACCCTGGGGCCTGAGTCTGGCACAGGACACACGGGTCACAGTGTATTAGGCAAGACAGACATGGAGCACCATACACACC
This sequence comes from Triturus cristatus, assembly GCF_964204655.1. NCBI lineage: Eukaryota > Metazoa > Chordata > Amphibia > Caudata > Salamandridae > Triturus > Triturus cristatus. The sequence continues at coordinate 1,716,778,908 of NC_140589.1, read as the reverse complement.
CGTGATGGGCCCAACCAGCTGAGGGGGTGGCCGCACAACCGTGCCGACAGACATATTGAGTACAGCAACAGTCATGCGCAGAGGTCAGGGATCATGTCGAGTGTCCTGGAGGGCACCCAGGTATGTGTAGACAGGTGGCAGAACCATGTCCTGCAAGCTTGAGTCAGGTGGATGCAGAGAATGGTGGCCTGGCCAACGTTGGATGCATGGGGATGGCACATGTCACAATACCCACACAGTCATGGACATCATGCACAATACACGGTCTAATCCTACACAAACAGCTTGCATCTTGCTACTCTACACATAGACACATAGCCACTATCACGGAAAACCATGCCAGACATGCCGGATGCACCGTGGCAACACACCAGCATTGACGGAGAAGAGGCACCTTGGAGGCATAGGGACACCTTTATTAGTCATGTATTTGGGATTGCAGAGGCAAGTCGGAGTACACATGAACGGGTCATGTGGAGTAACATGTGGGTCCAACACTGGCACCCCCCTTCTGCAGCACAAATATGTGATATCCATGGAACTGGCACACAAGTGTCGGCTAACAGCTAAACACCCCCTGCTGCTCACGGAGAGCCTGCCATACACCATTGATCCGCTGATGTGGAAGTCCCACACCATGTCAAGCCAATGCAAACCGTATGTGTCCGAGGGCAGTGTTACACACATTGATGTCATCATCACATTCCACAATCCCATCACTGATGACTGTCAACAAGTCTGACCATCTATTCAGGTGTACCCATCTGCATGTCATGTGTCCCATGGTGATGCAACATGTCTGCAGAGGAAACAAACATCGACAGGGGCAGTGTGCATACATCGTGAACTACTGCCACACCCAATACACCCCTGATGCATCCCTTACCCTAAGGAGACTTCCAAACTTGTCCGTGCGTGTAACGCTGAGTCAGCACACGATGACGTGTCCATGAGGAATAGCAGTGCCACAACAATGCAAGCAGCAGACGGCATGCGCAAGTACCTGGGGAAGAGAGACACACAAGAAGTCAGCCACAAAAAGCACAGCCACTTGCATGTGCATGTACTCGACACATGTATGGATGACAACATGCTAGGTCACAATTATGACTGGGGAAATACACTCATCACTGGCACCATCACTCCAGTGACACATCCAAACACACCTCTGACTCACGTGCCATACATGCAGATGGAGACACACATCGCAACACATGCCACACGGGGACCAATGCGTGCACACTCAGACACTGGTACTCACCACTAAGCAAAGAAGTCGCGTATGAGCCGAGTCCGGATGTCCTCTTGCGGCTCCACATCCTCCACATCACTAGCCCCATTGCCAAGCCCTTCGTCCTCCACGGGTGGATGGTCCTGGTCATCTTGATCCAGGATGAGTGGCACAGCTTTCTCAACTGCCATGTTGTGCAGCATGCAGCAGACCATGAAGATTTTGCAGACCTTCGCCGGGGCATATGGGAGGGAGCCGCCGGTCTTGTGGAGGCATCGGAATCGGCTCTTCAGGAGGCCAAACGTCCTCTCTATCACTCGCCTTGTCCGGCCATGGGCGGTGTTGTAGCGGAGCTGGGCCGGCGTGATGGGGTTCCGGAGAGGTGTGATCAGCCATGGCATGTTGGGATAGCCAGCGTCCCCTACATGGAAACATCATGGACATAAGTAGGACAGGAGAAGCGGTCGTGCTGGAAGTCTACGCAAAATACAGGACAGACAGAGTGTACCCACCAACAACACATGCTCGTTCGTTGCGCAGCTGCGTCATCATTTCAGGCACCCTGCTAAGCCTCATGATGTAGGCATCGTGTGCTGATCCTGGAAAACGAGCACAGACATGTGAAATCACCATGTTGGACAGACACACCACAAGGGCATTGATGGAGTGGTAGTGCTTGCGATTCCTGTACGCTACCTCCTGTGCCTGTGGTGGTACCAAAGCCACATGTGTCCCATCTATGGACCCAATGACATGGGGCATCCCTCCCAGGGCATAGAATCCATGTTTGACCCCAGTCAACATTTCAGGGGTTGGGAAATGGATGAAGTCATCCAGGTGAATCAACATGGCCTCTAAGAAATCATGCAGCACACGGCAGAACATGCTCTGGGACATGCCACCAACATGAGCTATGGTATTTTGAAAGGTACCCGTGGCTAGAAAATGTAGGGCTGCCATTACCTTCAGCTTGGGTGTCAGTGCCATAGGATACCTGTGCAGCGGTTGCAGGTGTGGTGCCAGTCTCGCCGTCAACTCCAGAATCAACCGTTGGGGGAAGCGGTAGCACCGGATACAGTCATTCTCCCGCATGGCAGCCAAGTCCAGAATTGGTCGGGGAAGAGGCGGCACTCTGCAGTAATTTGGAAGTGACAAGGAAGAGTGAGTGCACCACAACAACAATTTATTTGTACTGAGCACATGTTAATCTGTCTATACACATATGCTACATACGGAGTCAGGTATGTGCCTCATGCCCTGGATACGTATGGCTGCCAGGTGACACTCCTACCAAGACCCAGCTACACACGGAGATTGTGAACCTCCACATGCCATGGCATGGGATTAGCTGTGTCCCAGTGTAAGTGAACAGCCAGACGCAAGACAGGAGTGACATACATCCACACATCAGCAGAAGTAGGATGTCGATTTCAGAGACTGGTAGCGGAACACTAGAGCCACAGGTCACATGACATTACACTAGGACAGCCCACACACCTTGCCAATAAGGTGTACATGTAATGACTCACCACACATTCATAGAGAGGATGCAGACATGTCCTTGTTACGCTACTCCATGTGCCATACATACATACGCACCTCACATCCGATACCACATGTGGCCTGGTGTGCGTAACAGTGTGCCATGTCCATCTACACACAGACACATGTTGGTTGCTGCAACAGCTGCAGCTTTTGAGGGAGCACCAACATCAAGCTAATGGGAACACCCCACACATACATGACATAGTCACATCGTGCACCATGGGTAGTCACATGTCTGGTGTGGTAACCCGTGTACCTGGCCTCAGGGGACACTTCCGTGTGTTGGTGTCCGTGCCATGCCAGTGACGCTCATCCCAAGTGTGCAGTACGACATGCACACTGTTGGACTTGGCCCTTCTGGCAGGTTCACCCCTGAACTTTTTGCCTTTTATTGGTGACTTGGTGTGGTGATTTTCTTGGTTTCTGCGCACTTTCCCTGTGTCCCAGGGTAAAGTGCGTGCGTGCTCTGAGTGCATGTGGTGAGATAGGCCTGCCCTCCCATAGGAATGCATGGGGAATGTATGTGTCCCTAGTAGTTCCTGATGCGTGGGGTGTGCAGGCCCGAGTTTGGTATGTGCGGACTCGTGGGAGTGAATGCTGCGCGATGATGTGTGCGGCGTGCATGTACCTAGTGTGGAAGTGCCACTTCTAGAAGTGGGCACTTCTGTGTGCAGTGTGTCTGTCGCGTGATTGGCTGGTCGTGTCATGTGACGGGCTAGGGATTCCCCAGAGTCAGGATGAGTCACCCAGTGGTGAATGGGGAGATCAACAGCTAGATGGGTGGGAGGAGTACACCTGGGTCCTGAATAGGGCAGGGTTTTCCACACACAATGCTGGCCCCGCCCCCTGTGGTGCGACTGACGACCCTAGCCCTGCCAGTGAATAGAGTGAGGGGCTGAGCACATCAAGGGTGCTCCCCAACCAGCTGCGACTGGTTTTCCCCCTCACCCTGAACCCAGAACAAAGGGATTTGGTGTATAAAAAGGGGCTGTGTCCCCTTTCAAAATGTTCTTGTTCTAACTCGAATCTACCAGGGGCGTGCTGCTGCTGGGGCCCAGGGGAAGGCTTGCCTCCCTGGGCCCTGCCCAGCCCCTGGATGCCAGATGGACTTACTGGACCTTTTTCCTTTGCTGGGAGCTGCTGTGCTCCAGCTTCTGATGCCCAGGACTGCTTACAACTTTTCCCTTTGCCAAGGCTTGTTACAGCCTTCTAGCGCCTGGGAGCGCTGAAATCGGGCTCCTGAAGGACCACTGGAGCTTTGCAGCGCGCCGCTGCGTACTGCCTGAGGAGATCCCCACTGTAGGGATTCCCCCGCATCATGGCGCCTTGCGGGTGCCCACCCCGCTGGTCGTTTGCCTTTGGTCTGCAGGTGCCACCCTGCGTCTTCGTTCCTATTTTCTAATTAATGCGGGTGCCCACCCCGCTTATTGAAGTCCCATACGGGTGCCTATCCCGTTTATTTACTTAATTGTATGCGCGGGTGCCCACCCCGCGACTTTGCTGCCGAGATTGCCTCTCAAAGTCCCGCCGCGGCCGCCCCGGAAGTCAGGCAACTCCGCCTGGGACAGGGGCGGGGCCGCAGCGGAACCGGAAGCTGCACGCGTCGTTGCGGGGCTCCCGTGAGCCGATGGGAGCCCCGAAATGGATGACCCGAGCGAGGACGGGTGCCCACCCCGCCTCCCAGAAGCTGAGGGGGCCCGGGTGAAGATGGCAGCGCGGGGCTCCCAGGAGTGAGGGAAGCCTCGCGCCGCATTGCCAGTGCTGCCGCCGCCTCCCGAAGAGGAGTCCTGCCTGAAGCCCGGTGAGTGAAGCAGGGCTGGGGCGGGACTCCGCTGGTGTGGGGAGTGCCGGTGAAGGCACAGTGTGTGGAGTTCTGGGGCGGCCCCATCTGATAGCGGGCCGCTCCAAAGGGGGCATAAGTAGTTCAGAGCCCTGAGTGGCTCCCCCCCTGGGTGCAAGTTAGTTCCAGAGCCTGCGGTGCTCCAACGAGGGGGGCACAATTGTTTTGAGAGGCCCAACGAGGCGGGCCGGGTCATTCTTGAGCCCCAGATGGCTCCAACTTCGGGGGCATTATTTTCTCTGAGCCCATGAGGCTCCTACGTTATTTGGGGACATGCTTAGTTTAAAGCGCCCGTGCGCTCTACGTTTCAGGGGGCCATTTGATATTTAGAAGTCCCAGGGGGACTTGGGGACATGTTGTTTCTAGAGCCTAGAGGGCTCCCATGTTGTGACATTGTGTCATGGGCCATTTGAGAGCCCAGGCCCCTATTTGCCGTCCACAGCTGCGCAGCACTTAGTGCCAGCTGCAGCGTTTAGGCCCTGTGCTTGTCCCCAGCTGCCCAGCAAGTAGTGGGCAGCTGCTACGTTTAGGTTCTGGTGCGACCTGGACTATAATGTGATTTTGGTGCTAGGAAATGTACGGTGTAGTATGTTTTGCGCACCTTGTGTTCATGCTTATGGGGTTAGGAAATGTACTGTGTATAGTATATTTTGCGCTCCCTGTATTTCATACCTCTAAATGTGGTTAGTTCTGCCTAGGAGGTTGTTTTACCTTTTCAGGTTGATGGTAGGGAGAATGTACTTCCCTGTGTTATGTACGCCCCTAGAGTAGTTATACTTAGGTGGTTAGGTCTAATGCGTTAGACTACTGAGAATGTGCATAATGTATTTATGCCCCTGTGATAGATGCAGGATAGGTTTTACACCTGATGCTAGTGTGATGACGCTGAGGTCATTAGTGCGCCAGTAGAGACTGGTTGTGCTCTACAGTTACTTTGTGTTATGTCCTATGTTTACTATTGGTGATTTGTGCTATGTTCTAAGTGCTAATTCCTGACAGTGGTCCATGTGGCCCTGTCCCCTGTATATATAATCCCTTGTAAATTCTGCCCGTGCCTGTTGGCACATTGTAGAGTGTGTGTTTTTATCTAATGTGTTGTGTATAATACAAAGGCTATTTTTATAGAATACCTTGTGTGGAGTTTCCTTTGTGGTGGGCCTTGGGTGTTGTTGCTGGGTGCGCGCGCAAACGCTTTACACATCGCCTCAGGGATAAGCCTGTCTGCTCGTGCCAAGCTACCAAGGGGGTGAGCAGGGGTTATCTTTGGCGTGTAACTTCCTTGCCCTGACTAGAGTGGTGGTTTCTGCCTGACTTTGGCGCAAGCCTTAGCCAACCAGAAATCCCATTTCTAACATTGGTGATCAGCGGTGGGATTTGGACTTGCGTTTGCGCTGTACCGCAGCAGCAACTGGCCGCACTACAAAACTCTGCATTTAGATAAATCACATGGTATAGGGATTATTGTTTTAAAGTTTGCTTTTAAATGTCATTTCTTTGGAAATGTGGTTCTTGTGCACTGTGAGTTAGGTGTCCCTAGCTCGGGAGGGTAGATCATCCCCCTTAGTGCATTGTGTTTTCTGGATTCACCAGAGGGTGGGATCCAGTGGTGGCAGCAGATGTGTGTCCAGTGCATGTATTCCCATTCCCAGTTCCCGGGGTAGTGGTACCTGTGTCACGTGGTGGTCAGGTTGAGAAATCAGGGGCGGTAGAAACTGTCTTACCAGTCTTGGGAGGGGTTTGGGGATGAATGTGTAATGCGCTGGATGAATGTGAATGTCCCATTCCCAGTTCCCAGAGTAATAGTACCTGTGTCACGTGGTGGTCAGGTTGAGAAATCAGGGGCGGTAGAAACTGTCTTACTAGTCTGGGGGGTGTGTATGTGGATGAATGATGTGAGTTCTCTGAAATAAGGAGCTTGCTGGTTGATTGGGTGTGAGTTCTCTGGGATAGGGAACTTGCATTGGGGAGTGATTCCAAAAGTAGTGGCTGAGGTGTCTTCCAGCCCAGTGTGGTGGAAGAGGTTCAGAGTAGCCCAGCTAGGTCTCGGTGTAGGGGCTCACGTCCTGTCTCTGCGGAGAAGGAGTGGGTGGGACTGCGTGTCTCCAGGTGCCCGAAACCCAGTGTCAGGGCCTGGATGGTTTCTTTAGGGAACATCAGGTCGGGGGCCTAGGCTGTACCAATAGGTCATTTGAGGAGGATCTCCCAGTGTCTAGAGGACGTGGAGCGTCTGTAATCAGACCTCCAGTAGTCCTGGTGTCTGGCGGTACCGCTCCAGTTGGGAGGGTGCAGAAGTCCAGAGGGAGGGGTGAGAGGGGGAGGGATTCCCCAGTGGGAACCAGTAGGTCAGGGACCAGCCGGGAGGGCTGTGTCGCCACTGAGTGACCGTGGTGTCGCCACTTCTGTCCTGGGGGGTCTGCACGCACTGTCAGATGGACAGGAGGTAGTGAGATCAGCGCCAGGCAGACTGTCACACGACCCATTAGTTATGTGTCACCCTTGTTAAGTCCTGGTTCGCCAGGCATCTGACCAAAGGGTACGTCCCTCGGTTGGGGAGCCAGTAGTCGGTGTTTCCGGATCTGGACGTAAGGGCAGCTGTAGTCCTGAGGGCAGGTGGGGCTCATCTTAGGTGAAGAGACCCTGCTCTACAGTGGAAGGGGGTGCAGAGGGAGGGAGCCCTCGCCTCTGACCCCTTGGATCCCAGGTGGTAGACCAGTTGGTGGAGAGAGGTCCTGAACTGGTGGGAGAGTTGTGTTCTGGTGGGTGCTTCCCTGGGAGGGTGCGGAACACCAGAAGTAGAGGTAGGGTGGGGCATTCTTGCCCGTGACCTCTGGTCAGCCTGAGGGTGCGGACCCTAGGTTGAAGGATCAGTGGTAGTTGGGAACTACACTGAGAGGGAGAGTGGAGAATGGCTTGTATGCCAGGGGTTACTACCCCCCACTCTGGGTTTGGCAAGGACCAGTGGTATCTGGGTGGCCTAGGGCCTGGTCCTGGCCGTGGACAACTAGGTAGTACCAGTGGGGTAGCCTAGTTGGGCCTGAGTTCTTTTCGGTTGTTTTTTTTCAGATGGAACCATGTTGATTGAGAATGGCGTAGAACCGGAGAGTGTCCCTGCAGTGCGGGCCTGCGTCCGTGTTCTATCGCCCCAAGCAGGGAAGTCCATCACGGTGGTGATTGGTCTGCCCTGCGTTTTGGCTGGAAGGGGGTTGTGTTGGACTTGGCCCTTCTGGCAGGTTCACCCCTGAACTTTTTGCCTTTTATTGGTGACTTGGTGTGGTGATTTTCTTGGTTTCTGCGCACTTTCCCTGTGTCCCAGGGTAAAGTGCGTGCGTGCTCTGAGTGCATGTGGTGAGATAGGCCTGCCCTCCCATAGGAATGCATGGGGAATGTATGTGTCCCTAGTAGTTCCTGATGCGTGGGGTGTGCAGGCCCGAGTTTGGTATGTGCGGACTCGTGGGAGTGAATGCTGCGCGATGATGTGTGCGGCGTGCATGTACCTAGTGTGGAAGTGCCACTTCTAGAAGTGGGCACTTCTGTGTGCAGTGTGTCTGTCGCGTGATTGGCTGGTCGTGTCATGTGACGGGCTAGGGATTCCCCAGAGTCAGGATGAGTCACCCAGTGGTGAATGGGGAGATCAACAGCTAGATGGGTGGGAGGAGTACACCTGGGTCCTGAATAGGGCAGGGTTTTCCACACACAATGCTGGCCCCGCCCCCTGTGGTGCGACTGACGACCCTAGCCCTGCCAGTGAATAGAGTGAGGGGCTGAGCACATCAAGGGTGCTCCCCAACCAGCTGCGACTGGTTTTCCCCCTCACCCTGAACCCAGAACAAAGGGATTTGGTGTATAAAAAGGGGCTGTGTCCCCTTTCAAAATGTTCTTGTTCTAACTCGAATCTACCAGGGGCGTGCTGCTGCTGGGGCCCAGGGGAAGGCTTGCCTCCCTGGGCCCTGCCCAGCCCCTGGATGCCAGATGGACTTACTGGACCTTTTTCCTTTGCTGGGAGCTGCTGTGCTCCAGCTTCTGATGCCCAGGACTGCTTACAACTTTTCCCTTTGCCAAGGCTTGTTACAGCCTTCTAGCGCCTGGGAGCGCTGAAATCGGGCTCCTGAAGGAGCACTGGAGCTTTGCAGCGCGCCGCTGCGTACTGCCTGAGGAGATCCCCACTGTAGGGATTCCCCCGCATCATGGCGCCTTGCGGGTGCCCACCCCGCTGGTCGTTTGCCTTTGGTCTGCAGGTGCCACCCTGCGTCTTCGTTCCTATTTTCTAATTAATGCGGGTGCCCACCCCGCTTATTGAAGTCCCATACGGGTGCCTACCCCGTTTATTTACTTAATTGTATGCGCGGGTGCCCACCCCGCGACTTTGCTGCCGAGATTGCCTCTCAAAGTCCCGCCGTGGCCGCCCCGGAAGTCAGGCAACTCCGCCTGGGACGGGGGCGGGGCCGCAGCGGAACCGGAAGCTGCACGCGTCGTTGCGGGGCTCCCGTGAGCCGATGGGAGCCCCGAAATGGATGACCCGAGCGAGGACGGGTGCCCACCCCGCCTCCCAGAAGCTGAGGGGGCCCGGGTGAAGATGGCAGCGCGGGGCTCCCAGGAGTGAGGGAAGCCTCGCGCCGCATTGCCAGTGCTGCCGCCGCCTCCCGAAGAGGAGTCCTGCCTGAAGCCCGGTGAGTGAAGCAGGGCTGGGGCGGGACTCCGCTGGTGTGGGGAGTGCCAGTGAAGGCACAGTGTGTGGAGTTCTGGGGCGGCCCCATCTGATAGCGGGCCGCTCCAAAGGGGGCATAAGTAGTTCAGAGCCCTGAGTGGCTCCCCCCTGGGTGCAAGTTAGTTCCAGAGCCTGCGGTGCTCCAACGAGGGGGGCACAATTGTTTTGAGAGGCCCAACGAGGCGGGCCGGGTCATTCTTGAGCCCCAGATGGCTCCAACTTCGGGGGCATTATTTTCTCTGAGCCCATGAGGCTCCTACGTTATTTGGGGACATGCTTAGTTTAAAGCGCCCGTGCGCTCTACGTTTCAGGGGGCCATTTGATATTTAGAAGTCCCAGGGGGACTTGGGGACATGTTGTTTCTAGAGCCTAGAGGGCTCCCATGTTGTGACATTGTGTCATGGGCCATTTGAGAGCCCAGGCCCCTATTTGCCGTCCACAGCTGCGCAGCACTTAGTGCCAGCTGCAGCGTTTAGGCCCTGTGCTTGTCCCCAGCTGCCCAGCAAGTAGTGGGCAGCTGCTACGTTTAGGTTCTGGTGCGACCTGGACTATAATGTGATTTTGGTGCTAGGAAATGTACGGTGTAGTATGTTTTGCGCACCTTGTGTTCATGCTTATGGGGTTAGGAAATGTACTGTGTATAGTATATTTTGCGCTCCCTGTATTTCATACCTCTAAATGTGGTTAGTTCTGCCTAGGAGGTTGTTTTACCTTTTCAGGTTGATGGTAGGGAGAATGTACTTCCCTGTGTTATGTACGCCCCTAGAGTAGTTATACTTAGGTGGTTAGGTCTAATGCGTTAGACTACTGAGAATGTGCATAATGTATTTATGCCCCTGTGATAGATGCAGGATAGGTTTTACACCTGATGCTAGTGTGATGACGCTGAGGTCATTAGTGCGCCAGTAGAGACTGGTTGTGCTCTACAGTTACTTTGTGTTATGTCCTATGTTTACTATTGGTGATTTGTGCTATGTTCTAAGTGCTAATTCCTGACAGTGGTCCATGTGGCCCTGTCCCCTGTATATATAATCCCTTGTAAATTCTGCCCGTGCCTGTTGGCACATTGTAGAGTGTGTGTTTTTATCTAATGTGTTGTGTATAATACAAAGGCTATTTTTATAGAATACCTTGTGTGGAGTTTCCTTTGTGGTGGGCCTTGGGTGTTGTTGCTGGGTGCGCGCGCAAACGCTTTACACATCGCCTCAGGGATAAGCCTGTCTGCTCGTGCCAAGCTACCAAGGGGGTGAGCAGGGGTTATCTTTGGCGTGTAACTTCCTTGCCCTGACTAGAGTGGTGGTTTCTGCCTGACTTTGGCGCAAGCCTTAGCCAACCAGAAATCCCATTTCTAACATTGGTGATCAGCGGTGGGATTTGGACTTGCGTTTGCGCTGTACCGCAGCAGCAACTGGCCGCACTACAAAACTCTGCATTTAGATAAATCACATGGTATAGGGATTATTGTTTTAAAGTTTGCTTTTAAATGTCATTTCTTTGGAAATGTGGTTCTTGTGCACTGTGAGTTAGGTGTCCCTAGCTCGGGAGGGTAGATCATCCCCCTTAGTGCATTGTGTTTTCTGGATTCACCAGAGGGTGGGATCCAGTGGTGGCAGCAGATGTGTGTCCAGTGCATGTATTCCCATTCCCAGTTCCCGGGGTAGTGGTACCTGTGTCACGTGGTGGTCAGGTTGAGAAATCAGGGGCGGTAGAAACTGTCTTACCAGTCTTGGGAGGGGTTTGGGGATGAATGTGTAATGCGCTGGATGAATGTGAATGTCCCATTCCCAGTTCCCAGAGTAATAGTACCTGTGTCACGTGGTGGTCAGGTTGAGAAATCAGGGGCGGTAGAAACTGTCTTACTAGTCTGGGGGGTGTGTATGTGGATGAATGATGTGAGTTCTCTGAAATAAGGAGCTTGCTGGTTGATTGGGTGTGAGTTCTCTGGGATAGGGAACTTGCATTGGGGAGTGATTCCAAAAGTAGTGGCTGAGGTGTCTTCCAGCCCAGTGTGGTGGAAGAGGTTCAGAGTAGCCCATCTAGGTCTCGGTGTAGGGGCTCACGTCCTGTCTCTGCGGAGAAGGAGTGGGTGGGACTGCGTGTCTCCAGGTGCCCGAAACCCAGTGTCAGGGCCTGGATGGTTTCTTTAGGGAACATCAGGTCGGGGGCCTAGGCTGTACCAATAGGTCATTTGAGGAGGATCTCCCAGTGTCTAGAGGACGTGGAGCGTCTGTAATCAGACCTCCAGTAGTCCTGGTGTCTGGCGGTACCGCTCCAGTTGGGAGGGTGCAGAAGTCCAGAGGGAGGGGTGAGAGGGGGAGGGATTCCCCAGTGGGAACCAGTAGGTCAGGGACCAGCCGGGAGGGCTGTGTCGCCACTGAGTGACCGTGGTGTCGCCACTTCTGTCCTGGGGGGTCTGCACGCACTGTCAGATGGACAGGAGGTAGTGAGATCAGCGCCAGGCAGACTGTCACACGACCCATTAGTTATGTGTCACCCTCGTTAAGTCCTGGTTCGCCAGGCATCTGACCAAAGGGTACGTCCCTCGGTTGGGGAGCCAGTAGTCGGTGTTTCCGGATCTGGACGTAAGGGCAGCTGTAGTCCTGAGGGCAGGTGGGGCTCATCTTAGGTGAAGAGACCCTGCTCTACAGTGGAAGGGGGTGCAGAGGGAGGGAGCCCTCGCCTCTGACCCCTTGGATCCCAGGTGGTAGACCAGTTGGTGGAGAGAGGTCCTGAACTGGTGGGAGAGTTGTGTTCTGGTGGGTGCTTCCCTGGGAGGGTGCGGAACACCAGAAGTAGAGGTAGGGTGGGGCATTCTTGCCCGTGACCTCTGGTCAGCCTGAGGGTGCGGACCCTAGGTTGAAGGATCAGTGGTAGTTGGGAACTACACTGAGAGGGAGAGTGGAGAATGGCTTGTATGCCAGGGGTTACTACCCCCCACTCTGGGTTTGGCAAGGACCAGTGGTATCTGGGTGGCCTAGGGCCTGGTCCTGGCCGTGGACAACTAGGTAGTACCAGTGGGGTAGCCTAGTTGGGCCTGAGTTCTTTTCGGTTGTTTTTTTTCAGATGGAACCATGTTGATTGAGAATGGCGTAGAACCGGAGAGTGTCCCTGCAGTGCGGGCCTGCGTCCGTGTTCTATCGCCCCAAGCAGGGAAGTCCATCACGGTGGTGATTGGTCTGCCCTGCGTTTTGGCTGGAAGGGGGTTGTGTTGGACTTGGCCCTTCTGGCAGGTTCACCCCTGAACTTTTTGCCTTTTATTGGTGACTTGGTGTGGTGATTTTCTTGGTTTCTGCGCACTTTCCCTGTGTCCCAGGGTAAAGTGCGTGCGTGCTCTGAGTGCATGTGGTGAGATAGGCCTGCCCTCCCATAGGAATGCATGGGGAATGTATGTGTCCCTAGTAGTTCCTGATGCGTGGGGTGTGCAGGCCCGAGTTTGGTATGTGCGGACTCGTGGGAGTGAATGCTGCGCGATGATGTGTGCGGCGTGCATGTACCTAGTGTGGAAGTGCCACTTCTAGAAGTGGGCACTTCTGTGTGCAGTGTGTCTGTCGCGTGATTGGCTGGTCGTGTCATGTGACGGGCTAGGGATTCCCCAGAGTCAGGATGAGTCACCCAGTGGTGAATGGGGAGATCAACAGCTAGATGGGTGGGAGGAGTACACCTGGGTCCTGAATAGGGCAGGGTTTTCCACACACAATGCTGGCCCCGCCCCCTGTGGTGCGACTGACGACCCTAGCCCTGCCAGTGAATAGAGTGAGGGGCTGAGCACATCAAGGGTGCTCCCCAACCAGCTGCGACTGGTTTTCCCCCTCACCCTGAACCCAGAACAAAGGGATTTGGTGTATAAAAAGGGGCTGTGTCCCCTTTCAAAATGTTCTTGTTCTAACTCGAATCTACCAGGGGCGTGCTGCTGCTGGGGCCCAGGGGAAGGCTTGCCTCCCTGGGCCCTGCCCAGCCCCTGGATGCCAGATGGACTTACTGGACCTTTTTCCTTTGCTGGGAGCTGCTGTGCTCCAGCTTCTGATGCCCAGGACTGCTTACAACTTTTCCCTTTGCCAAGGCTTGTTACAGCCTTCTAGCGCCTGGGAGCGCTGAAATCGGGCTCCTGAAGGAGCACTGGAGCTTTGCAGCGCGCCGCTGCGTACTGCCTGAGGAGATCCCCACTGTAGGGATTCCCCCGCATCATGGCGCCTTGCGGGTGCCCACCCCGCTGGTCGTTTGCCTTTGGTCTGCAGGTGCCACCCTGCGTCTTCGTTCCTATTTTCTAATTAATGCGGGTGCCCACCCCGCTTATTGAAGTCCCATACGGGTGCCTACCCCGTTTATTTACTTAATTGTATGCGCGGGTGCCCACCCCGCGACTTTGCTGCCGAGATTGCCTCTCAAAGTCCCGCCGTGGCCGCCCCGGAAGTCAGGCAACTCCGCCTGGGACGGGGGCGGGGCCGCAGCGGAACCGGAAGCTGCACGCGTCGTTGCGGGGCTCCCGTGAGCCGATGGGAGCCCCGAAATGGATGACCCGAGCGAGGACGGGTGCCCACCCCGCCTCCCAGAAGCTGAGGGGGCCCGGGTGAAGATGGCAGCGCGGGGCTCCCAGGAGTGAGGGAAGCCTCGCGCCGCATTGCCAGTGCTGCCGCCGCCTCCCGAAGAGGAGTCCTGCCTGAAGCCCGGTGAGTGAAGCAGGGCTGGGGCGGGACTCCGCTGGTGTGGGGAGTGCCAGTGAAGGCACAGTGTGTGGAGTTCTGGGGCGGCCCCATCTGATAGCGGGCCGCTCCAAAGGGGGCATAAGTAGTTCAGAGCCCTGAGTGGCTCCCCCCCTGGGTGCAAGTTAGTTCCAGAGCCTGCGGTGCTCCAACGAGGGGGGCACAATTGTTTTGAGAGGCCCAACGAGGCGGGCCGGGTCATTCTTGAGCCCCAGATGGCTCCAACTTCGGGGGCATTATTTTCTCTGAGCCCATGAGGCTCCTACGTTATTTGGGGACATGCTTAGTTTAAAGCGCCCGTGCGCTCTACGTTTCAGGGGGCCATTTGATATTTAGAAGTCCCAGGGGGACTTGGGGACATGTTGTTTCTAGAGCCTAGAGGGCTCCCATGTTGTGACATTGTGTCATGGGCCATTTGAGAGCCCAGGCCCCTATTTGCCGTCCACAGCTGCGCAGCACTTAGTGCCAGCTGCAGCGTTTAGGCCCTGTGCTTGTCCCCAGCTGCCCAGCAAGTAGTGGGCAGCTGCTACGTTTAGGTTCTGGTGCGACCTGGACTATAATGTGATTTTGGTGCTAGGAAATGTACGGTGTAGTATGTTTTGCGCACCTTGTGTTCATGCTTATGGGGTTAGGAAATGTACTGTGTATAGTATATTTTGCGCTCCCTGTATTTCATACCTCTAAATGTGGTTAGTTCTGCCTAGGAGGTTGTTTTACCTTTTCAGGTTGATGGTAGGGAGAATGTACTTCCCTGTGTTATGTACGCCCCTAGAGTAGTTATACTTAGGTGGTTAGGTCTAATGCGTTAGACTACTGAGAATGTGCATAATGTATTTATGCCCCTGTGATAGATGCAGGATAGGTTTTACACCTGATGCTAGTGTGATGACGCTGAGGTCATTAGTGCGCCAGTCGAGACTGGTTGTGCTCTACAGTTACTTTGTGTTATGTCCTATGTTTACTATTGGTGATTTGTGCTATGTTCTAAGTGCTAATTCCTGACAGTGGTCCATGTGGCCCTGTCCCCTGTATATATAATCCCTTGTAAATTCTGCCCGTGCCTGTTGGCACATTGTAGAGTGTGTGTTTTTATCTAATGTGTTGTGTATAATACAAAGGCTATTTTTATAGAATACCTTGTGTGGAGTTTCCTTTGTGGTGGGCCTTGGGTGTTGTTGCTGGGTGCGCGCGCAAACGCTTTACACATCGCCTCAGGGATAAGCCTGTCTGCTCGTGCCAAGCTACCAAGGGGGTGAGCAGGGGTTATCTTTGGCGTGTAACTTCCTTGCCCTGACTAGAGTGGTGGTTTCTGCCTGACTTTGGCGCAAGCCTTAGCCAACCAGAAATCCCATTTCTAACATTGGTGATCAGCGGTGGGATTTGGACTTGCGTTTGCGCTGTACCGCAGCAGCAACTGGCCGCACTACAAAACTCTGCATTTAGATAAATCACATGGTATAGGGATTATTGTTTTAAAGTTTGCTTTTAAATGTCATTTCTTTGGAAATGTGGTTCTTGTGCACTGTGAGTTAGGTGTCCCTAGCTCGGGAGGGTAGATCCTCCCCCTTAGTGCATTGTGTTTTCTGGATTCACCAGAGGGTGGGATCCAGTGGTGGCAGCAGATGTGTGTCCAGTGCATGTATTCCCATTCCCAGTTCCCGGGGTAGTGGTACCTGTGTCACGTGGTGGTCAGGTTGAGAAATCAGGGGCGGTAGAAACTGTCTTACCAGTCTTGGGAGGGGTTTGGGGATGAATGTGTAATGCGCTGGATGAATGTGAATGTCCCATTCCCAGTTCCCAGAGTAATAGTACCTGTGTCACGTGGTGGTCAGGTTGAGAAATCAGGGGCGGTAGAAACTGTCTTACTAGTCTGGGGGGTGTGTATGTGGATGAATGATGTGAGTTCTCTGAAATAAGGAGCTTGCTGGTTGATTGGGTGTGAGTTCTCTGGGATAGGGAACTTGCATTGGGGAGTGATTCCAAAAGTAGTGGCTGAGGTGTCTTCCAGCCCAGTGTGGTGGAAGAGGTTCAGAGTAGCCCAGCTAGGTCTCGGTGTAGGGGCTCACGTCCTGTCTCTGCGGAGAAGGAGTGGGTGGGACTGCGTGTCTCCAGGTGCCCGAAACCCAGTGTCAGGGCCTGGATGGTTTCTTTAGGGAACATCAGGTCGGGGGCCTAGGCTGTACCAATAGGTCATTTGAGGAGGATCTCCCAGTGTCTAGAGGACGTGGAGCGTCTGTAATCAGACCTCCAGTAGTCCTGGTGTCTGGCGGTACCGCTCCAGTTGGGAGGGTGCAGAAGTCCAGAGGGAGGGGTGAGAGGGGGAGGGATTCCCCAGTGGGAACCAGTAGGTCAGGGACCAGCCGGGAGGGCTGTGTCGCCACTGAGTGACCGTGGTGTCGCCACTTCTGTCCTGGGGGGTCTGCACGCACTGTCAGATGGACAGGAGGTAGTGAGATCAGCGCCAGGCAGACTGTCACACGACCCATTAGTTATGTGTCACCCTCGTTAAGTCCTGGTTCGCCAGGCATCTGACCAAAGGGTACGTCCCTCGGTTGGGGAGCCAGTAGTCGGTGTTTCCGGATCTGGACGTAAGGGCAGCTGTAGTCCTGAGGGCAGGTGGGGCTCATCTTAGGTGAAGAGACCCTGCTCTACAGTGGAAGGGGGTGCAGAGGGAGGGAGCCCTCGCCTCTGACCCCTTGGATCCCAGGTGGTAGACCAGTTGGTGGAGAGAGGTCCTGAACTGGTGGGAGAGTTGTGTTCTGGTGGGTGCTTCCCTGGGAGGGTGCGGAACACCAGAAGTAGAGGTAGGGTGGGGCATTCTTGCCCGTGACCTCTGGTCAGCCTGAGGGTGCGGACCCTAGGTTGAAGGATCAGTGGTAGTTGGGAACTACACTGAGAGGGAGAGTGGAGAATGGCTTGTATGCCAGGGGTTACTACCCCCCACTCTGGGTTTGGCAAGGACCAGTGGTATCTGGGTGGCCTAGGGCCTGGTCCTGGCCGTGGACAACTAGGTAGTACCAGTGGGGTAGCCTAGTTGGGCCTGAGTTCTTTTCGGTTGTTTTTTTTCAGATGGAACCATGTTGATTGAGAATGGCGTAGAACCGGAGAGTGTCCCTGCAGTGCGGGCCTGCGTCCGTGTTCTATCGCCCCAAGCAGGGAAGTCCATCACGGTGGTGATTGGTCTGCCCTGCGTTTTGGCTGGAAGGGGGTTGTGTTGGACTTGGCCCTTCTGGCAGGTTCACCCCTGAACTTTTTGCCTTTTATTGGTGACTTGGTGTGGTGATTTTCTTGGTTTCTGCGCACTTTCCCTGTGTCCCAGGGTAAAGTGCGTGCGTGCTCTGAGTGCATGTGGTGAGATAGGCCTGCCCTCCCATAGGAATGCATGGGGAATGTATGTGTCCCTAGTAGTTCCTGATGCGTGGGGTGTGCAGGCCCGAGTTTGGTATGTGCGGACTCGTGGGAGTGAATGCTGCGCGATGATGTGTGCGGCGTGCATGTACCTAGTGTGGAAGTGCCACTTCTAGAAGTGGGCACTTCTGTGTGCAGTGTGTCTGTCGCGTGATTGGCTGGTCGTGTCATGTGACGGGCTAGGGATTCCCCAGAGTCAGGATGAGTCACCCAGTGGTGAATGGGGAGATCAACAGCTAGATGGGTGGGAGGAGTACACCTGGGTCCTGAATAGGGCAGGGTTTTCCACACACAATGCTGGCCCCGCCCCCTGTGGTGCGACTGACGACCCTAGCCCTGCCAGTGAATAGAGTGAGGGGCTGAGCACATCAAGGGTGCTCCCCAACCAGCTGCGACTGGTTTTCCCCCTCACCCTGAACCCAGAACAAAGGGATTTGGTGTATAAAAAGGGGCTGTGTCCCCTTTCAAAATGTTCTTGTTCTAACTCGAATCTACCAGGGGCGTGCTTTTGCTGGGGCCCAGGGGAAGGCTTGCCTCCCTGGGCCCTGCCCAGCCCCTGGATGCCAGATGGACTTACTGGACCTTTTTCCTTTGCTGGGAGCTGCTGTGCTCCAGCTTCTGATGCCCAGGACTGCTTACAACTTTTCCCTTTGCCAAGGCTTGTTACAGCCTTCTAGCGCCTGGGAGCGCTGAAATCGGGCTCCTGAAGGAGCACTGGAGCTTTGCAGCGCGCCGCTGCATACTGCCTGAGGAGATCCCCACTGTAGGGATTCCCCCGCATCATGGCGCCTTGCGGGTGCCCACCCCGCTGGTCGTTTGCCTTTGGTCTGCAGGTGCCACCCTGCGTCTTCGTTCCTATTTTCTAATTAATGCGGGTGCCCACCCCGCTTATTGAAGTCCCATACGGGTGCCTACCCCGTTTATTTACTTAATTGTATGCGCGGGTGCCCACCCCGCGACTTTGCTGCCGAGATTGCCTCTCAAAGTCCCGCCGCGGCCGCCCCGGAAGTCAGGCAACTCCGCCTGGGACGGGGGCGGGGCCGCAGCGGAACCGGAAGCTGCACGCGTCGTTGCGGGGCTCCCGTGAGCCGATGGGAGCCCCGAAATGGATGACCCGAGCGAGGACGGGTGCCCACCCCGCCTCCCAGAAGCTGAGGGGGCCCGGGTGAAGATGGCAGCGCGGGGCTCCCAGGAGTGAGGGAAGCCTCGCGCCGCATTGCCAGTGCTGCCGCCGCCTCCCGAAGAGGAGTCCTGCCTGAAGCCCGGTGAGTGAAGCAGGGCTGGGGCGGGACTCCGCTGGTGTGGGGAGTGCCGGTGAAGGCACAGTGTGTGGAGTTCTGGGGCGGCCCCATCTGATAGCGGGCCGCTCCAAAGGGGGCATAAGTAGTTCAGAGCCCTGAGTGGCTCCCCCCTGGGTGCAAGTTAGTTCCAGAGCCTGCGGTGCTCCAACGAGGGGGGCACAATTGTTTTGAGAGGCCCAACGAGGCGGGCCGGGTCATTCTTGAGCCCCAGATGGCTCCAACTTCGGGGGCATTATTTTCTCTGAGCCCATGAGGCTCCTACGTTATTTGGGGACATGCTTAGTTTAAAGCGCCCGTGCGCTCTACGTTTCAGGGGGCCATTTGATATTTAGAAGTCCCAGGGGGACTTGGGGACATGTTGTTTCTAGAGCCTAGAGGGCTCCCATGTTGTGACATTGTGTCATGGGCCATTTGAGAGCCCAGGCCCCTATTTGCCGTCCACAGCTGCGCAGCACTTAGTGCCAGCTGCAGCGTTTAGGCCCTGTGCTTGTCCCCAGCTGCCCAGCAAGTAGTGGGCAGCTGCTACGTTTAGGTTCTGGTGCGACCTGGACTATAATGTGATTTTGGTGCTAGGAAATGTACGGTGTAGTATGTTTTGCGCACCTTGTGTTCATGCTTATGGGGTTAGGAAATGTACTGTGTATAGTATATTTTGCGCTCCCTGTATTTCATACCTCTAAATGTGGTTAGTTCTGCCTAGGAGGTTGTTTTACCTTTTCAGGTTGATGGTAGGGAGAATGTACTTCCCTGTGTTATGTACGCCCCTAGAGTAGTTATACTTAGGTGGTTAGGTCTAATGCGTTAGACTACTGAGAATGTGCATAATGTATTTATGCCCCTGTGATAGATGCAGGATAGGTTTTACACCTGATGCTAGTGTGATGACGCTGAGGTCATTAGTGCGCCAGTAGAGACTGGTTGTGCTCTACAGTTACTTTGTGTTATGTCCTATGTTTACTATTGGTGATTTGTGCTATGTTCTAAGTGCTAATTCCTGACAGTGGTCCATGTGGCCCTGTCCCCTGTATATATAATCCCTTGTAAATTCTGCCCGTGCCTGTTGGCACATTGTAGAGTGTGTGTTTTTATCTAATGTGTTGTGTATAATACAAAGGCTATTTTTATAGAATACCTTGTGTGGAGTTTCCTTTGTGGTGGGCCTTGGGTGTTGTTGCTGGGTGCGCGCGCAAACGCTTTACACATCGCCTCAGGGATAAGCCTGTCTGCTCGTGCCAAGCTACCAAGGGGGTGAGCAGGGGTTATCTTTGGCGTGTAACTTCCTTGCCCTGACTAGAGTGGTGGTTTCTGCCTGACTTTGGCGCAAGCCTTAGCCAACCAGAAATCCCATTTCTAACACACACATGTCAAAGGAGTCAAGGGCATGCCTGGCACAGATTGCACCATCACACATAACATCTCTACACATCTCATCATACATCTGGTGCCTTCTCGACTCAAGAGTGAGTTGCCACATCACAGCCTTTCACACCTGTGCCCCACACATGTAGTACTGCCCAGACAATGCCTTGATGTCCATCCATGGACAAGTATGTCAGCTCTATTCCTTCCTGTGTGCTGCCTGTCACCACTGTGATGTGTGAAAGGCACCGTACATTCGCTCTGAGGGCCTGTGTACGTTCCCTATCACTATGGGAGTGCTGCCGTATGCGTACCCATAGTGATAGTGAGCGTACGCGCGCGTGTACGGTCCGTATCACTATGGGTACGCATACGCGAGCACACCCATAGTGGTACGGCCCGTACACACGCCTGTACGTTCACTACCACTATGGGTGTCCTCGCGTATGCGTACTCGTAGTGGTACGGCCCGTACACACGCCTCTACGCTGACTATCACTATGGGTGTTCTCGCGTATGCGTACTCGTAGTGATAGTGAGCGTACAGGCGTGTGTACGGGCCGTACCACTACGAGTACGCATACGCGAGGACACCCATAGTGATAGTGAACGTACAGGCGTGTGTACGGGCCATACCACTACGAGTACGCATACGCGAGGACACCCATAGTGATAGTGAACGTACAGGTGTGTGTACGGGCCGTACCACTACGAGTACGCATACGCGAGGACACCCATAGTGAAAGTGAATGTACAGGCGTGTGTACGGGCCGTACCACTACGAGTACGCATACGCGAGGACACCCATAGTGATAGTGAACGTACAGGCGTGTGTACGGGCCGTACCACTACGAGTACGCATACGCGAGGACACCCATAGTGATAGTGAACGTACGCACGCGTGTACGGTCCGTACCACTATGGGTGTTCTTGCGTATGCGTACTCATAGTGGTACGGCCCGTACACACGCCTGTACGGGCCGTTGCTATGCATTTGGGGTGCCCTAGGGCCCCGGAACGCACCGTACCTGTGTGTGAAGCTCAAAATTACATAGGGGACACATGAGGGACAAGTATTAAGGCCTACATGCATGCTGGTTGTCATGGAAACCAAGTTTAAAGTTTGAATTTGTTCTGGAAGGTGCACAGCAGAAGTCAGTTGGAATGAATCTACTTTGTTGCAATGTGTTTGTGGGGTTGACATCATGCTGGAGAAAAAAACACAATAAGAACCCACTGACTGTGCTAGGTTTGAAGGGATTGGAGGAGACATAGGATGCAAATGTGAGTGACCAATCACTCTGTACTCCTGTGCATGAAACAGGCCAGCAAGGCAGATATAAGGCAGCCAGGTCCCATGAGGGAGCACTTGCCTGCACATCTCTGGATTCCACGACCCAGCTGCTGCTACTGATTCCCTGGAACCATGTCAAGGTCTGTGGAGAGGTCACAGCCCTTCACCCTGGAGGAGAACATGGCTTTGCTGGATGTGATCCTCCCACAGTACCCCATGCTGTATGGGCGATCAGGGTATCAGGTGAGTGCAGAGTCTACTAGCACAGACTGTGTCCCTTTTTTGTGACTGTGACTTCTGGCATTGTGTCCAGGTGTCTCACACATGCTATGTACTGTAGGGGGGGACCCAGGGGGGGGAATGCCTGATGTCTCCCAGCCAGAGCATGCTGTGGTGCATGTCTGCCGTCCTCACTTGCATTGTGTTTACTGTGACAGTCACTGCATGGTGCATGCCACATTCTGCCTGTCTTGTCCTCCTGGGAATGTAGCCTCTACAGTCCTCATGTGATTATGTGGTCAGCCCAGTGTGACAGGTGACTGTACCCACAGATGTGTGTTAGTTCTGTGTACCTGTGCTGAGAGTGTCCACATGATGTGTTCGTACCCTGGACATCGGTGTGTGTGTAAGTCCCCTGTCATGTGGGTGGGTGCATATGTGGAGTGTGGCACCCGGGCTGCATGAGGGATGGATATACCCTGCCCATGTGATGTGAGCAGGGAGCAGTGCTGTGTGTCTGACGTGCAGAGCCAGCCCCACACCTGTGAGCCCCCCCCCATCTAGTGGCACACGTACAGAGTGAGGTTGGTCGCTGCATTTGGCAATGGCAGGTGAATGTCCTATGCCTGTGTGTGTCTGTGTACTCTGCTGCGGTAGCGTCAGTGGCCTGTGGCATGTGACTGCTTAGAGGTGCTGCACATTATCCTGGTGTAGCTTGTGATGCACAGTGTGAGCCTGGATCATTGATTGTGTAGTTGCCCTCATTCCACCTGTGTCCTTTCAATGGCACGTACTGCTTTTGCCCTTCCCCAGAGGATCATGTCCCTATGACAAAGGTGCAATGCGTTGGATGCATACTATGCCTTGTTGTAAACAGCAGATGTGTTCTAATATGTGTCTCTGTGACATGTGCCAGGTGTATTGATGTAGTGTCACTTGTTCATCCTCACAGGTAGGCGCCTCTGCCAAGGAGCAGATATGGCTGACCGCCGTCAGCGCCGTGAGGAGTGCGGATGGTCGGAAGCGGCGCCTGTCCCAGGTGAGGAAACGCTGGCAGGATATTCGGTGCTGGACGCAAAGGATCGCACGGGTCCTGCTGGGGGACTCACCTGAGAGCCATAAGAACCACGGGCGCCGCCGACTGAGCCACATCCACAAGCGTGTGCTGCCGGTGGTCTTTCCAGACTTGGAGAGGCGCTTACAGGAGATGCAGCAGCAGGAAGGGGGTAGGTACATGTGTGCTTGTTGTGTTTCACCAGCATTTGTAAGTGCACAGTTGCATGGATACACTGCCAGGGTTTAAAGGTGCTGTGCAGCTTCAGTTACCCACTGTATAGCTGTGCTCTCCTGCCTCCCTTCCCCTCCTTGCAATGTGTTCCCTGGTCTGTGTGTAGTCACTCCTTCACAAGGTTATCTAGGCTTGCGCTTTCTCCACGTGAACTATGCCTGTAGCATCATGTGTGGGGGTGGTGTGTAACAGGTTTTGGGACCTTGCCTGTGCCCTGTCCAGTTCAGTGCATGTGGGTTCCATGTCAGTTGGCACTGATGCAGAGTACAGACATGGGAGTTAGTCTCACAAGTGTCATGCCTTACAGTGCGCATGTCCTATGTTGTGGCCTGTGACATGATGTGCATGAGTGTGCGATACGCATGGTGCAGGGATGGTGGCGTGTGTTGCAGTCATTCCCATTCAGGACCATGGAGCTGTGTGGCCACTACTGTCCCCTGGGGCATATTTTCCTAGGTGTCATGTGTGTCATCACAAAACGTGGACACTCTCAGTTTCTACAGCATAGGTTGTGCTCTGTGCCATTGTCCCCTGGCACCATGTATCTTGACGTGAAATGTAGTACAAGTGTCCACTGTACAGCCTGACCTGATTTTCCTTGTTCATAGTCACAGTGGCCAGTGCCTGTGTGTCTTGTTACAATCATCTGATGCTGGCCATTTGTATATGATTATTTGGACAGGCGCACCTCGGGTATTTGGCGTCCAATCTTGCATTTATGCAGCCCCTGAGTATTTCACCCAGACTAAGAGATGTAAGTGCCACCTGTGTCTCAACAAATTGTCTCATGTAGGGGGTGGTTGGTGCGGGGCAAGCCTACATGTCAAAACCTGAAATCTCCTTGCTAGTTCTGGCCAGTGTGTGATGTTTGGCTGGACATACACTCAAGGTGCAGTGAGCCAGTCATGGTGGGCATGTTTTCAGTATTACCTATGCAGCATGTGCCTCAAGCTCATGGATTTGGTCCCTCCTCATCCCTATTGTCGGCAACGCTGTGTGGTGCAGATGCAGTGCTGGATTGTCCCCAGGGATTGGCTCCTATGTCAAACTCCATTTCATGTCATTTGTTATTGTGTCATGCTCTCCATGGATTTTCATTGGCATGGTGGGTCAACCAACTGTGTGTTGCATGCCCTACATCTGTACCTTGTTTTGTAGATGTTACTGATCTTTCTTTTCAGGCTGTGCACTGTAACCTATGTAGATTGGACTCATGTGACATATGTATACAGGTGTGTGATTAATTGCTGTCTCTTCACCTTGCCCACAGCATCGTCGGGGGACACGGAGGGAGACATGAGCACAGACGGAGCGGAGGGACCGAGCACCAGTGCCAGCGTTGACATCGTGGCTGGCACATTGAGTGGTACAGAGGCGGAGGAGAGTGAGGCCGAGGACCTGTCCACTGGCACCACCGAATATGAAGCCGACGGGTCCGAGGATGATCTCTCCGAGTGGGCGGAGGCTGCACCACCAGCTCACAGCGGCACAACATCGCACCCCTCCCCCTCCATTGCCATCAGCCGCCTCCCACTTGCTCGTGTCCCTTCCCAGCGTGCCCGGTCACCACATGTCTCCTTCCTGCCAGGCACCGCACCCCCTGCCCCTGTCTCCACTGCTGCCACCAATGCCGAGTCTGTGGACATCCAGCGGCAGTTGCAGATTGGTCAGGCTGCGATCCTTAATGTCCTCCATGGCCACAGCCAGGTCCTCAACAATATGGAGGCATACTTGGAGGGCATTCACTCATCGCAGGCTGACCAACGCAGCTTGCTGAGGTCGATAGACTCGACACTGACTGCAGCAGTGGGTCTCCTGCAGCGCTACGTCCAACCCCCTACCCCTGCACCATCCACACCTCCCACTCCCATGCCTGTCCCACGTACACCCAGACATCAGCATGCACCCACCACGACGGACACAGGCACCACACCAGCAGGGAAGGTCACCCGCACACCTCCTGGCACGCACACACAGGGCGAAGTAGGCACACCCACTGGGTCGGGGGCAAACGTAAGACACGCAGCCAGAGTGGGAGTCCACATTCCACCAAATCCACTCCCTCCAAATCCCCTCCCCTCAGCTCTCCTGGCCACATATCACACAAAGACTCCTTCATGGCCGCTCTGTCCCTGAGCCCCACAGTGACACCACCCCGCAAGCGTCAAGAGAGTCCCCGGTCAGGGTGGTTGAGTCCCCCCCCCCTGTCTACACCCTCCCCCAGTGGCACTGTGACCCATCCCTCTGACCCCCCCCCCCCCTCCTTGGGGCCTGTGGTTCCTTCGGGTGCAGGGGATTCCCTGGAGGACCTTGCTAAGGTGTGCAGCGAGATCCTGGCCTCCGCCTTTGGCCCTGCCCCACCCCCTGTGGTGGAGTCCTCCATCCCTGCACCCACGACGCCTACCCTTCGCCCTCCTGTCCCTGCGGTGCCTGGTTCTTCCCCCCCACATGATGCCCTCACCCCTGTGGAAGACGACGGAATCTAACTGTGCAGGCAAGCTAGGGGACACGCATCCCGCTGTGTCCCCCATCCAGCTGTGACTTCTGGACTGCCCTATGGGCTTTGTAAATATTGAACTTCCTACAAACTAGATTTTTTGGTTCATGCTGAATAAAGCAATTTATTTTTTTCCACTTGGAACACTACTGCTTTGCTGGTATTGCTGTTGGTGGGGCTGCTACATGGTTTTGGGTGGTGTTCATGTGTTGGGTGTGTGGGAAATGTAGTAGTGTGCTGGTCATAGGGGGGACCCTGGGATCTGTGTGCCATCACACGGTGTTAGCTAGGTTTCTCTGTTCATGTAAGCAGTTGCTGCATGGTCAAATTGTCCAAAGGTGTATTCCTTCCTCTGTGTACCCTGACATCTTCCCTGCAGGGTGTTCCCAATATTTAGCGCTGAGCTGTGTGTACATTAGCTGGGTGTGTGACGGACTCCTTCTACTTTGCACATGCATGCTGAGCAATGTCTCCACCTGCATCATTCGTGGCATCCTTGGTAGTCATTGTACTTGTGTATGTGGACTATTGACATGACTTCATGTGGACATGTTTTCTTTTCTGCGCTATGCATGTGTATACTCCAAGCCTCGCACACATGTGGTACATGTACTGCAGGGTCTTTGTGCACCTGACTGACAATTGTGGCCATTGGATCTGTGGGTACTCCACCCTTTTTCTTTCCATGGGCACTGCTGGGGGCCTCTGCACCCACCCCTCCTGTGTCTGGGCACTGCTGGGAGTGATAGGCACACACCCCTCCTGTGTCTGGGCACTGCTGGGAGGACTCTGCACACACCCCTCCTGTCTCTGGGCACTGCTGGGAGTGTTAGGCACCCACCCCTCCTGTGTCTGGGCACTGCTGGGAGGACTCTGCACCCACCCCTCCTGTGTCTGGGCACTGCTGGGAGGACTCTGCACCCACCCCTCCTGCATCTGGGCACTGCTGGGAGGACTCTGCACCCACCCCTCCTGCGTCTGGGCACTGCTGGGAGTGATAGGCACACACCCCTCCTGTGTCTGGGCACTGCTGGGACGACTCTGCACACACCCCTCCTGTCTCTGGGCACTGCTGGGAGTGTTAGGCACCCACCCCTCCTGTGTCTGGGCACTGCTGGGAGGACTCTGCACACACCCCTCCTGTGTCTGGGCACTGCTGGGAGGACTCTGCACCCACCCCTCCTGCTTCTGGGCACTGCTGGGAGGACTCTGCACCCACCCCTCCTGTGTCTGGGCACTGCTGGGAGTGATAGGCACACACCCCTCCTGTGTCTGGGCACTGCTGGGAGGACTCTGCACCCACCCCTCCTGTGTCTGGGCACTGCTGGGAGGACTCTGCACCCACCCCTCCTCTGTCTGGGCACTGCTGGGAGTGATAGGCACACACCCCTCCTGTGTCTGGGCACTGCTGGGAGGACTCTGCACCCACCCCTCCTGTCTCTGGGCACTGCTGGGAGTGTTAGGCACCCACCCCTCCTGTGTCTGGGCACTGCTGGGAGGACTCTGCACACACCCCTCCTGTGTCTGGGCACTGCTGGGACGACTCTGCACACACCCCTCCTATTTAACAATATGTACGCTTGGAACATACACGTGTGTGGGTTCGCTCCATGGGGGTACGGGTCGTACTTACACTGTTGGGGTGGGAGTACGCTCCATATGTCTGCGGGTGAGGGTACGGGTCGTACTTACACTGTTGGGGTGGGGGTACGCTCCATACGTCTGCGGGTGAGGGTACGGGTCGTACTTACACTGTTGGGGTGGGAGTTCGCTCCATACGCACGCGGGTGGGGTACGGGTCGTACATACACGGTTGGGGTGGGGGTACGGTACGTACATACACGGTTGGGGTGGGGGTACGCTCCATGCATATGCTGGTGAGGGTACGGGTCGTACTTACTCTGTTGGGGTTGGGGTACGCTCCATGCATACGAGGTGGGGGTACAGGTCGTACATACACGGTTGGGGTGGGGGTACGGTACGTACATACACGGTTGGGGTGGGGGTACGCTTCATGCATACGAGGTGGGGGTACGTGTCGTACATACACGGTTGGGGTGGGGGTACGCTCCATGCATACGCGGGTGGGGGTACAGGTTGTACTTACACTGTTGGGGTGGGAGTACGCTCCATACGTCCGCGGGTGGGGTACGGGTCGTACTTACACTGTTGGGGTGGGACGTATACGTACGCGGGTGAGGGTACGTGTCGTACATACACGGTTGGGGTGGGGGTATGCTCCATACGTCCGCGGGTGAGGGTACGGGTCGTACTTACACTGTTGGGGTGGGGGTACGCTCCATACGTCCGCGGGTGAGGGTACGGGTCATACTTACACTGTTGGGGTGGGAGTACGCTCCATACGTACGCGGGTGGGGTACGGGTCGTACATACACGGTTGGGGTGGTGGTACGGTACGTACATACATGGTTGGTGTGGGGGTACGCTCCATGCATACGCTGGTGAGGGTACGGGTCGTACTTACACTGTTTGGGTTGGGGTACGCTCCATGCATACGAGGTGGGGGTACGGGTCGTACATACACGGTTGGGGTGGGGGTACGGTACATACATACACGGTTGGGGTGGGGGTATGCTCCATGCATACGAGGTGGGGGTACGTGTCGTACATACACGGTTGGGGTGGGGGTACGCTCCATGCATACGCAGGTGGGGGTACGGGTCGTACTTACACTGTTGGGGTGGGAGTACGCTCCATACGTCCGCGGGTGGGGTACGGGTCGTACTTACACTGTTGGGGTGGGAGTACGCTCCATACGTACACGGGTGGGGTACGGGTCGTACATACACGGTTGGGGTGGGGGTACGGTACGTACATACACGGTTGGGGTGGGGGTACGCTCCATGCATATGCTGGTGAGGGTACGGGTCGTACTTACTCTGTTGGGGTTGGGGTACGCTCCATGCATACGAGGTGGGGGTACAGGTCGTACATACACGGTTGGGGTGGGGGTACGGTACGTACATACACGGTTGGGGTGGGGGTACGCTTCATGCATACGAGGTGGGGGTACGTGTCGTACATACACGGTTGGGGTGGGGGTACGCTCCATGCATACGCGGGTGGGGGTACAGGTCGTACTTACACTGTTGGGGTGGGAGTACGCTCCATACGTCCGCGGGTGGGGTACGGGTCGTACTTACACTGTTGGGGTGGGACGTATACGTACGCGGGTGAGGGTACGTGTCGTACATACACGGTTGGGGTGGGGGTATGCTCCATACGTCCGCGGGTGAGGGTACGGGTCGTACTTACACTGTTGGGGTGGGGGTACGCTCCATACGTCCGCGGGTGAGGGTACGGGTCATACTTACACTGTTGGGGTGGGAGTACGCTCCATACGTACGCGGGTGGGGTACGGGTCGTACATACACGGTTGGGGTGGTGGTACGGTACGTACATACATGGTTGGTGTGGGGGTACGCTCCATGCATACGCTGGTGAGGGTACGGGTCGTACTTACACTGTTTGGGTTGGGGTACGCTCCATGCATACGAGGTGGGGGTACGGGTCGTACATACACGGTTGGGGTGGGGGTATGGTACATACATACACGGTTGGGGTGGGGGTATGCTCCATGCATACGAGGTGGGGGTACGTGTCGTACATACATGGTTGGGGTGGGGGTACGCTCCATGCATACGCAGGTGGGGGTACGGGTCGTACTTACACTGTTGGGGTGGGAGTACGCTCCATACGTCCGCGGGTGGGGTACGGGTCGTACTTACACTGTTGGGGTGGGAGTACGCTCCATACGTACACGGGTGGGGTACGGGTCGTAATTACACTGTTGGGGTTGGGGTACGCTCCATGCATACGAGGTGGGGGTACGGGTTGTACATACACGGTTGGGGTTGGGGTGGGGGTACGGTACGTACATACACGGTTGGGGTGGGGGTACGCTCCATGCATACGCTGGTGAGGGTATGGGTCGTACTTACACTGTTGGGGTTGGGGTACGCTCCATGCATACGAGGTGAGGGTACGGGTCGTACATACACGGTTGGGGTGGGGGTACGGTACGTACATACACGGTTGGGGTGGGGGTACGCTCCATGCATATGCTGGTGAGGGTACGGGTCGTACTTACACTGTTGGGGTTGGGGTACGCTCCATGCACACGCTGGTGAGGGTACGGGTCGTACTTACACTGTTGGGGTGGGGGGTACGCTCCATACGTACGCGGGTGAGGGTACGGGTCGTACATACACGGTTGGGGTGGTGGGTACGCTCCATGCATACGCGGGTGGGGGTACGCTCCGTACATATCCGTACCCACGCTGTGGAATGCTTGTGCGGGCCGTACCCAGGCCTTTGCCACGTGGGTACAGCCGTCCCGCCATTGTTGGGGTGACGTAGGTGTGGGCGTGGTACGACTCGTACCCACGCTCTTAAGGCGTGGGTACGGGACGTACCTGTATTGTTGTGTTGCCGGTTCGCGTCGTCAGGCACTTCCGTTGTGGCGGACCATGGCTTTGCTGGACACGCCCCCACCCCCTCGTAGTGACCAGGGCCTGGGGGTCAGGTATGACCAGGGCATGTGTGCTGTGTGACTTGGGTGGGGGTTTTGTGGCCTGCCCCCGGTCCTGCCCCCCCCCTTTCCCACCTCCCTTTGTTGTTCTGACCTTCTGCGGCGTCTGCGTCGTAACCTGTAGAGGAGGTCGACTGCTATGAGGGCCGGGATGACACGTAGGTTCGGGTCCATGTCTGTCCGTCGCGTACAGGTACTCCTTGTTCGCGTCGTACTGATTTCCCGGCAGTTTTTGGCAGCCGGAAAATATTGTCCGTGCGGGATGATGTCGGTGCGAATCGTAATTCCTGGTTCGTGAATGGCAGGCTGTGTGCGTCCCGACGTCACGTCGGCGCTTTCCCGGATCGCATTTGTATGTTTATTTTCGTCGGTCGGGGTTTTGTACGATTCGTACGGAAATTGAGTTTGCGTGCGAATCGTAATTCCATGTTTGTATATTGTTCCGACCGGGTACGCGTCGGACGGAGAATATGCTCCGTCCGACGGTTCGTACCCGGTTTTTACAGGATCGTAATCGGCACCTAAATGTGTAATCCAGCGAGGTATAACACTGCTTTATTTTTTGATTTGTATCTTGGAGGTCATTTCCTACCATCGGCCTAGCAGAACTTCTTTTTCCATACCAGTAACTAATCAATCAATCAATCATTCATTCATTCAGTAGATATGTCGAGTGCTTCTGGTCACCAATGAGGGTATCCAGGTGTTGGCAGGGTCCAGTTCATTAGCTGAATAGCCAGGTCTTCAGAGACTTTCGGAATGCTGAAGATATAAGGCTAGCTTGATCCATGACTTTGCCGCCAGGTGGGAGAAGGAGCATCTGCTAAGTTGTATGTGAGGGGTGGGGGTGAGGTTTAGAGAAAGGAACGTGGAACAGAGCTGTCTGGTGGGCTGATAGGAGTTTAGGCGGTGGCTCAAGTAGGTGGGTCTTCAGTTGTGTAGGGCCTTGTATGCATGGGTCAGGAGCTTGAAATGGAATTGTTTCTATACAGGTAGCCAGTGGAGTATCATGAGGTAGGGGGTGATGTGCTTTCATCTAGGGAGTGTTATATGGTTCTTATGGTGTTATATGGCGCCTGGGGACATTGTCGACATTGCTAAGTTAGCATGAGCTTTGCTGCCATGATGCTGCTTTTGCGCATGTTACTACATGATTTTGTTTGCAAGACTCTGTTTGTACCTTTCACATGAGACCAGGCTACTTTTGCGTTGTCCGCCTTTCCTGGAGTTTAGTCTGAACACGATGTGCAAGTTCAATCAACAATGCCCCTTGTTATTCTGTTCTGGTCAGTCCCTAGCACCTAGACATAACATGCTACACACAGCTGCAGTACTGCAGACTCGTGCTTTGATATTACGTTGTTGCATGTTGTTGAAACACACTTGGAGAAAGCCGTTCCATGGAGAAGAGCTCTGCTGTTCCAATTATGTAAACCTTACATTCAGGTTTTAAGGTATGGGGTCTGCTGTCAAAGCCCAGAGGTCATCCTTTTTATAAAATAAACTTCTTCTAGTCAAGGGGAGGGTGGTTAGGATCAAAATACCTTATTTCCACAGTCTTTATAAAATGACTTCTCCCTCTGTATTCTATGGAATTGTAACAATGCTAACTGTGCTGAGTGTATGTATTTTGCTGCTAGCAGTGGCACATATACTGTATTGTAGAGCACGATAGTTAAAATAAACATTTTAAACTATTTCAGTGACTCTGCCTATTCTCATTGTGGACAAGTACGAATGAGTGAGTGAAAGAGTACGTCTTGCTCCCGCGAGTCCTGAGAGAGTTGGGAGTGTTGTGTTCTGGGTTGTCAAATCATTTGTAGCTCCGTGATTTTATGAAGAGAACGAATGAGACACTATAGTTAGTTTGTTTGGGATTTTGGGTACTAATGTGGTAGGTTGGTACACCCCTATTCACTGAGGTCCTGTTTTCCTGCGCATAGTTCTGTGTATTTGCAGAATCCCTGCAACAGGAGATCCAGGACGAGCCTGGCTGCAGCGTTCTGTATGGCCTGAGTTGTAAGGTGGAGGTGAGGTACAATCCATGCATTAGAGAGTGTTGCCATAGTCCATTTGGGTGGAAATGAGGGCACGGGTCATGGTGCGT
Source organism: Triturus cristatus (assembly GCF_964204655.1). Taxonomy (NCBI): domain Eukaryota; kingdom Metazoa; phylum Chordata; class Amphibia; order Caudata; family Salamandridae; genus Triturus; species Triturus cristatus. The sequence continues at coordinate 1,716,746,862 of NC_140589.1, read as the reverse complement.
CTTGAGATTTGGGATTGCCAATAGCCATTTGAATATCTTATGAAGCATGCAGAGGATGAAATAGCAGGAGGAGGAGGCAAAGCTGACCTGTATCACAATGCTTAGCTTGCTGTCTAGAAAGATGCCTAGGTTCCTAGCATGGTCAGTGGGGGTAGGAGTAGATCTGGGATTATGAGGGCTACTTGGCTGTGTCCCATGGGGAGCTTTTGTTTTGAAAAATCAGTACTTCTGTCTTGTCCAAGTTCAGCTCCAGGCAGTTGCTCTTAATCCATTTTGCGATGTCTGTCATGCAGTTGTGGAAGTTAGTCTTTGTGGTGGTGGTGACCTTGGAGAGGGAGAGAATGAGTTGTGTGTTGTCGGTGCAGGAGATGATGTTGAGTCCGTGAATTTTGGAAATGCTGGCCAGGCTGAGCGAGGATCCTTGGGTTAATCCACAGATGATTTTTTGGGGTTCAGAGATAAATGAGGGGGGGACTTTCTGCTCTCTCCTGGTGTACATAAGAGGTGATTCATCTGAGAGCAGCTCCTTGGACGCCTATTTTGTGCAGCCCACAAGGCTGCACAACATGTGATGAGTGAGTGGTGGAGAGTGTATTGAAGGCTGCTGAGAGGTCTAGGAGGATCACAGCCACTTACTTTCCACAGTTGAGTAGGGCTTGGATGTCATTGGTAGCCACGATGAGGGCTGTATGGTGCTGTGGTTTCCCTGGAATCTCAATTGGGAGGAGTTGTGTAGGAGGTTCCATTCCAGATGTGAGGAGAGTTGTTAGTTGATGTGCTTTTCCAATACTTTGGCCGGGAACGGGAGCAGGGAGATCGGTCAGTAGTTGTTGAGTTCATTGGGGTCTGCCGATAGTTTTTTTAGTAGGCTGTTGACTTCTGTGTGTTTCCAGTCATCGAGGAAGGTTGTTGTGGCAATTGAGGTTGTCAACTATGTGGTAAGTGCATGGCTTATTCCGGTTTCTACTTCTTCCTAGTTTAGTTTGACAACTGAATTGCACTTCACAAAATACTAAACATTCAGGAGGCTCTTAGGATATTTCTGCACACCAACAGCAACGTTATTGGGTTATTGGGGTTTTGTTTTTCTTCCATTTTCTTTCATGTAAATGGAACATTTGTTATCAGCAAGATCCTAGGGTACTGAAAGCCTTCGCTTGAAAATGTGTGTTTTAGTTAAATCTCCAGAAATATGATAAATCCGTTCAGAGGTGTATTGATGTTCGAAATGAGGGTCACAGATGAAAAAATCTGTTTGAGCTGAAAGTTGTCAATGAAAACATTTTTGAAAGATCTGTAGGTCTGTTGTTCTATTCTGCTTTGACCTTGGTACATTGATTGCTTGCTGAGAAAGGTGATAGGGATGGCAAGGTAGTCCAAAGGTCCCCTATGAGCTGGTGGCAGCTTTAAGCAGCTATCACAATTCTCAGTGTGTTGACTGTGTTCACCAATAAGGCTCCGAATGGTAGCCTGACAAAGGAGGAATTACACTGAGGTAATGCATTTTGGACAAGGGGTGGGAGTAATTTAGATTAGAATATCTTCATACTCGTCCAGGTCGAGCAACAAACTCTACGATTGTCCAAAATAGGACAATAGTCCTGTATAGAGGAAGAAATAAACTCACCTCTGTGTTTTGGACAAGGGGTACGAGCAATACAAGATAGAAAATCTTCACATCCAAGGGGCAGGGAAACAAATACTATGAGTTGAAAAGAATTGTTTGACTCTCCAAAACGGCTCGGAACACTGATTTGCAACACAAGTGCATTGAAGATAAAAGCATCTTGCCTTTTGCAAAGTATTAGTCTGGAACAACTCTCAGTCCCATGGTGGAATGAATCACGGAAGGTGCATGTCAGCTTGCACGAGGATTGTATCATCCTCTTTCAAGAAGGTAGCTCAATAGGCTCACACTTGCATTACAAAGGTAGTTTAGAACTGTAGGATCCTCTTACAGATTGTTTTATACCAATGTTTCTCCCACAATCTGATGACAGAATATTTATCTGGTGGATATTCTTTGTGCCATGGGGTGGAAGACTTTGGCTCATTCTATTAAGGTATGCTTGTCCCTTATGGTCTTGAAGGAGTTGTTGAGGAAGGAGAGTGGGATGCTGAGGTAAGAATCATAATTTGCTGTAGGAGATGGAGTTATAGAGCATTAAACTTGTTGTGTAGTTCCTAAACATCCCTAAGACCTGCATGTTTTGGATGGCCTACTCTGAGGGCTTGGTGTGCAAACTGACTCAGGACACCCCCTCTGGATACATAAACCGTTAGACCAGCTAACTCTACAGTGTCCCTACCACCCCCTGTATCCTACAGTGGTGCACGTATTTTCTGGCAACCACTGAACATGACAACCCTGATTCGTCATGAATCGTGGAAAATAGTGCAGTACTTTCGCTCAGTCACTCATGCTTACTTACCCCAGAAAATACACTGGATGGCGATTAGAACGTTTTGAATAAGTATTTATTGGTCCAGCGTCAGTCTTGTGTAAATCATATTTGCTTCGACAATCAGGAGACAGAAGCATACAAAAGAAATCGCAAGTACTAATATAGTAAACAGTAGATACATTTCTACCGTAGTGCTAAGAAGATGAACACATATAGTTCCGATAAGATAGTCCTGGCATACTCCTATACGGCGCACCCTATGTAATTTGCCTAAATGTACCTAGCTAGGATAAGTAGGTGTAGCATGTATATGTATGTAGGTAGCCAAGAATCCCCTAGGGAAGCTGCAACCCCCTCACCTGATGGTAGAGAATGAAAGACCCCAACTCTGCTCCGAGGATGACATCCCGCAAGGGATGTCAGACTGCTGCGTGTTGAAGATTCAGCATGCAGGACTCCATGTCAGCGTGGAAGGATTTCTCCAGTAATTTGCAAGGGGGAATAAGTGTATTATATACTAGAGTGGTCACTCCAGTGTTTCTTCTTGAATCAATATATTTTGAAAACAATCATAAATGTTTTGTAAACAATCATAAATGTTTTTCATAACAATGCGATCATGTACGGCGGGCCTGTTGGCCAAGGATGAAAAAAGTGGTGACCCTTATACAGAATAATGATGCAGTGCCTGGGGACTTGTTTATGTATGTCAGGTACAGTATTATTTTGATAATATACTAAGAGCCTGTTCACAAAGAGACAGAGCTAACTACTAGGAAATAGGTCACCCTTTAAAACCGTTATTGTCGTGTGGATTGGACAATGTATGGAGAAAGGGGCGTACATGACAGGACTATCCTAACAAAAATGGCAGGTTACTGTGAAATTCACTGTGGGGATCACTAATGGGTAATTTCCTGAACAGATCAGATTTGTTTATTGTCTCTCTGGGTAGCAACCAAAGGAAAGGCATTGTTAAGAATTACACATCTAGTATAGAACTCTGGGGTTCCCTATTTTTCAAATTTCAAACAGGGAAACTGGCATGTGATCTCCCTCACAGTGGTGTGGGATTACCTGGAATTACTGGTGTTGTACTGAATTCTTTTCAAGGGCTACTATTAGTAGAAATGACTGTGTCTTCAGGTATTGGCCAATTGGAATTGCTGTGATTAGACAGTTGTGCTGAATTTCTCGGGGCTTCCTAATTCTGCAATGTTCTTTTTCAAGGGCTCTTCTGGATGAAATGATGGGGTCGTCTGGAACTAGTTGACATTGATTATCACCACTAATAAACAGACATATATATATAACATATTCAAAATATTATATAACAATTATTAACGCGCACATTTTAATTATATAACTAAACAAAATAAAAAGACACATTAAATAAACACAATTAAAATTAAACAAATTAAATTATAACTGCCCAAAAATTCAAACAAAGCTATCTCAACCAATGAATTTAAACTACAACAACAACCAATAGAAAAGTCTAACTAATTAAACAAACACTATAAAAGCAAAAAATTAACTAACACAAAATTTACCGTGAGACGGACAAACACCGCAGAAGGACGACACTTTGCAAGAAAGACAACAGAACGAAAAGATCTACATAAACAACTAAACAGAAAGCTCTCACTAAAGGTAGAACAAAACTTTTAAAAAAATATATAAAAATACCTAAAGAAAAAAGCATATAAACATACTAACCTAAAATACAATTTATTTTTCTTTATGTGTCATAGACTAAACTTGACCAAAACTCTACCTAGAAAATTCAAAACAATGATTTCCCCCCAAAAAAGAACTACAAAATCAACATTAACGAAATATATAAAACAAAGTAAGCATATATCTTAACTAATTTATAGAGACATAATAACTAACAAATACTTTTACAACTAAATAAAAATAGGGACTAACTAAACGAAACTAACAAACTAAATGTAACCCTTCAATAAAACAAATTTTTTTTTACCAACAGAAAAAAAATAAACCAGTGAATAACCTACAAACTTTGAAAATGCACCCAACAAGAAAAAAACCAAGACGTGTGTAAGTATATTTAAAAATTTAATAAGTATATCTAAGGGGGTCATTACGATGGCCGACGGACTTCAGTCCGTCCGCCATCATCCCGGGAATGGGAACCGCCCGCCTTTAAGGCGGCGGTCCTGCAAATGAAATCAGGATACGACTGTAAATAGGGAAGTTAGGCCCAGTGGGCCAGGTTCTGGCTGGGCCGTTTATATGTTTATATGTGTAACAGGGGAATGGGCCAGGACCTGTTTCGTTTTTGCGTCTTAAATTAGCGCTAAACCAAACTATTTCTTTTATTTGATCTGGTACTTTATTTATACCTTTGTTTTCAACTTTTTTTTAAAAAAGATTCTTTGTTTCATATTTGGAACAGAAAAAAGATAGTAATGTCTATATACAGAAAATACCTGTGTACATACAGTTAACAAAACATTACACAACAGAATTGTGTTTTGAATGCACAATCTCTAAATAAACATTAATGTGAAAAATCATAAACCAACCATCCTAATGTCTTGAAAGTCTTATATCAAAATCCTATTTCATATATAGTGCTGTGTACAGTGATGTCATTTGATATGTCATCAGTGATGTCATCAGTGATGTCACTGACCATGTCATGAATGATGTAATATGTGACGTCATCAGCAGTGCATTGCGGGGGCGCGGATTATAGTTAGCTGAACTAACTGTAACGCCGAAATTTCTATGGTTTTGTACGAGTGAAATGTCCAACTAACTATAACGTTCCTGAAACCTATGTTTTTTTCAGTTAATTTCTACGTTTTTTTAAATGCTAATTTCTAACTATAACGTGCCTGAAACCTACGGTTTTTCCTGTGAATTTCAAAGGTTTTTTAAATGAAAATTTGTAAGTCTAATGTACCTCAATCCTATGTTTTATATTCACTAAAGAAAACATCCCGCCCTGCCATAGCAAACAGCAGTGTCCCGATGGTGGGCACCCTGAGACACTGCAGGAGACGGCCCTGGGGGCTGGCGGTCCCCAGGGCCATCGATGGCTCCAGGAGGGGGGCCACACGGCCCCCCTCCCACAATATAAAAAGCCCTGGGGGTGGTGGTCCCCGGGGCTTGGGGGGGCCTTTGAGTCCCCCACCCATTTTTTTTAAAGCCCCATGGGGTAGCGGTCCCTGGGGCTGGGGGGCCTTTGAGCCCCCCAACCATTTATTGTGTAGCCCCAGGGGGGGGCAGTCCCCAGGCTGGGGGCCCCCTTTGGGCCCCCCATCAAATTTAATATTTTTGCCCCCGGGATTTGTCCCACAATGTGTTTCGTTTTATTTTTTTGTATGGCAGGATCCGCATGCATTTTTCCGTTGAAAAAAAATATTGGGGGGCCCTGGGGGTCCTTGTGGGACCCCCTAAGCAGGTCTAAAGGGTCAGGGTGTTTCTACCCTGCCCCCTTTATACATTTTTCACACTTAATCCACTGATTTCTTGAGCCTCGCTTCTACCGAAGCACAAAACGGCTGCCAACACTTCCTGGTTTGGAGTGTTGACAGCCAGTTGACAGCCAATTAGCATGCAGCTCATGATCGGGAGGGAGACCGCTGGGTGCGTGGATCCTCCGAGGCCATAGATATATATGTGATTTTACTTTTGATTTTCTCAGCAACTACTGAACGGATTTACACCATTTAACCAAAAGGCACGAGTGTGAACCAAGGGCTGCCTCTTTGCCAAATTTGGTGTAATTCCGTTCAGCAGTTCGGGCTGTAGCTGCGTTTAAAGGTTCCTATGGAAAATTGCATGGGGAAAACACGTTTTGGGACACCCCTTTTTTCTCGGCCCCCGCTTGACGAATCACCCTGAGACTTTCAGGATAGGAGCAGACTGGAGCGCCCCACCAGTTTTGAAAATTTCCCGAAGATTCGTCTACCGGCGCCAAAGTTATTCCAAATAGAATGTTGCAGATTTCCTATGGATAATAGGTCCTAACTACAACTACCTACTGGCGACCGCCAGTAGATAATATATATGTATTTATATTTTAAAAAATTGTGAATAATTTTTAGTTAGGAAAACTATATTCATTCTTTTTTTTAAAACATATTATACAGAAGTCGCACACCCTTTGCGCACCCTACACGATGGCTGCGCGCATTCCGGTAGCCATTTTGAAAAGTCGTGCTAGGGTCACAACTTCGGCGTAATTTGTAAAGTATGAAATATCTTTAAATTAATTATAAATAAAAGTTTTCCTTTAAGTGTTTGTCTAAATTTATTAATAAAAGTATTTTTAAAGTATTATTTTCAATATAATTTCGACAAAAAATTATTCGATTATTATTGGATTCAGAGGTTAGAAGGGATGGTAATTTTGCTCGATCTGTTTTGCTAGATTTTTTGGTCTAGTCAGGTGGACACCCTCCTTCGGGTGAGGTACGGCTTGAGGATTCTATTCAAAGGAGAGGAATCAACAGGCAGAGGTATCCATCAGATGAGCAAGTTACTTACGTTCAGTAACGCCTTTTCTGGTGGATACAGTATCTGCCTGTGGATTCCTCACTGTCCCACCGCCTCCCCGTTGTCCACCTGTTTCTACCAAAAAGATGCTTTTACTGTTTGGCATTAATGTTTTTAATATGTCTTAATCATGCTTATGTTTTAATAGTGAGAAATGCTTGATCTGTTGCTATTTCTTTATGCCTTTATTGGTTATGCATTTGTATATATATATATATATATATATATCCACAAGAAAAGGTTGCCCCACTGGAAGAAGCCACAAGGTAAGTATCAATGTTCCGACATTTATTTCAGGGCAGTTGCATGCAGTGAAAAGCGGAGGGAGCAATCATGAAAATGAATCAGCCAGACCGGTTTCGGGAATCCTTCCCTTCCTCAATGGCGTTCTGTGGATGCAAACGTATTTTCACGTGCACTGTCATTTTTGTAGAGCCTGCCCCAGTGGGCGTGGCTGTATTCACAGCCTTATGGTTCCTGTAGTGCTCCGTTATCATTCTCAAGTGAGTCCGTCTGAAATCCCAGAAAATAAAGAATATAAAAGCCCTCGTGGGTTTGATGTTCACTCCTGTCTAAACACCAATGTCTTTGTCAGCTGCCTTTCGGAAATTACGTTCCGTGATTGATGACACCTTCGTGGCGTCATCAGGGTCTGCACTGCAGCGGGCTTCTTCCGCGGCTGGGCATAGCCGCTCAATATCCACAAGAAAAGGTTGCCCCACTGGAAGAAGCCACAAGGTAAGTATCAATGTTCCGACATTTATTTCAGGGCAGTTGCATGCAGTGAAAAGCGGAGGGAGCAATCATGAAAATGAATCAGCCAGACCGGTTTCGGGAATCCTTCCCTTCCTCAATGGCGTTCTGTGGATGCAAACGTATTTTCACGTGCACTGTCATTTTTGTAGAGCCTGCCCCAGTGGGCGTGGCTGTATTCACAGCCTTATGGTTCCTGTAGTGCTCAGTTATCATTCTCAAGTGAGTCCGTCTGAAATCCCAGAAAATAAAGAATATAAAAGCCCTCGTGGGTTTGATGTTCACTCCTGTCTAAACACCAATGTCTTTGTCAGCTGCCTTTCGGAAATTACCTTCCGTGATTGATGACACCTTCGTGGCGTCATCAGGGTCTGCACTGCAGCGGGCTTCTTCTATGTATATATATAGTTAGTATACTATGTATACATGTGAAAATGTGTCGGTCCACCTGTTTGCCTCGGTGGCATGGAAAAAATGGGTGGAACTGACGTCAGCGCGCCGACGAGGTCCTCTTATGGATCCTATGACGTCGCGAGCGGAGCCGTGCTATTATGACATCGTCATCGACGTTGGAGAGCTAGGAAAGAATTTCCGCGGAATGCTGGCACAGGGGATATTCACCTAAGTGTTCAGGCTAGTCCTTTGGGAGCAAATGTATATGTTGCCACTCCAGAAACCGAAACCAGTGATCCAAGGGCAGCGAAGTGACAAGCACCACTACCCATAGAAAAGGCAACAAGGGCACTGAATAACACAGGATCTTCTCTTTGTATCTGGCAGGAACAACAAGGTTAAAATGCCCTAGTTCCAAAATGCAGAATTAGTGCTGCAACAGTCTTCAAGAGGACCTGCGATGGATGCCGCTTCTGCCTTCCGTACACTGGTGGCAGCACATGGGTCACGCGGTACGGCCGTACAGCGGTAGGACGCACACTCGTTGACATCTCATGGCACTGCTCCACACTTCGGGGACAACGCTTTCCATTAGCTGTGTTTTCTGATGACGTGTCGCGCCGGCCCCATTCAACAGTAGAACCCCTTTAGATCCAAACAGACTGTTCCACTCTCTCACCGGAAGTGAAACCAGGCCACGTGGACACTTTCACAACACAACAGCCGGGACTGCACTTTTTGGGGAAAAAAACCACATTCCATCCTCCTAATTTATCAAATAAACGACTCAGTGAAGAACAGGGGCCAGCATCGATCGGTAAACAGCTGTTACAACAACTTTTTTACTTTGCGATACCTTTACAAAGCATGCATTTCCACACATGCGTTGTACATCGCAAAGTCATTACTACGCATTTTTTTAGAACGCATGGTCATTTACCACGCATGCCTATTCAACGAATTTTGTTGTAGTGATATGTATGCAAATGACCATGAGTTCTAAAAAAATGTAGATGATCCACGTCGTTGTAAGGAAACAGAGGCTGTTCTGTTTCCTCACAACTATGTGTACCGCCCCTCAGAGATGATATGAAGCAGGAACCACGAGGAGAGGGAACCATGAGGAGTGAAAGGTAAGGGTGATTGGGCATGGGGTGGTGGTTACTTTTCTAGTGTTTAGGGTAGTGCAGTGGTGTATGAGTAGTGTAGGGGGTCGTGCTGAGGGTAGTATTTTAGGGTTTAGGGTAGTGCAGTGGTGTTTGTGTAGTGTAGGGGGTCGTGCTGGTGGTAGTGTTTTAGGGTTTAGGGTAGTGCAGTGATGTTTCTGTAGTGTAGGGGGTCATGCTTGGGGTAGATTTAGGGTTTATGGTAGTGCAGTGGTGTTTGTGTAGTGTAGGGGGTTGTGCTGGGGTAGTGTTTTAGGGTTTAGGGCAGTGCAGTGGGGTTTGTGTAGTGCGCAGCGCATGCGCTGCGTCGCTAGGTGAGACCTAAAAAGCATTGCACCAAGATGGCTGCCAACACTTCCTGGATTGAAGTGTTGGCAGCCAATTAGAGCCAAGCTTGTGCTTGTGTAGTTTGGTCCCGCCCAGATATATAAGGATATTTTCCCTTTAATCTCTCGAAAACTACTGAATGGATTTACAACATTTAAAAAAAAGGTCGATTTATCAACCAAGCAATACCTTTTTGCTAAATTTGGTGTAATTCCGTTCAGCAGTTCCAGCTGTAACCGTGTCTAAAGATTCCGATGGGAAATTGATTTTTTGACCTCTATTTTTTTAATTTCTCAGGAACTACTGAACAGATTTACACCATTTAAAAAACGTCTCTTTCTGAACCAAGGGCTACCTTTTTGCCAAATTTGGTGTAATTCCGTTCTGCAGTTCGGGCTGTAGTCGTGTCTAAAGTTTCCTATGGGAAATAACATGGAGAAAATGCGTTTTGGGACCCCCCTTTTTTCTCGGCCCCCGCTTGGCGAATCACCCAGAAACTTTCAGGATAGGAGCTGACCGGAGCGGGACCAAAGTTTTGAAAATTTCGCGAAGATTCGTCAACCGGCGCCAAAGTTATTGAGAAAAGAAAACACGCTTTTTGTAAAATAAAAATGATCCTAACTATAACTACCTACTGGCCACCGCCAGTAGGTAATATGTATGTATATATGTATGTGTATATACATATATATATATTCACTGAAAAAACCATAGGTTTTACAGACGTTATAGTTCGGAATTAGCATTTAAAAAAGCTTAGAAATTCACAGAAAAAAGCATAGGTTTCAGGGACGTTATAGTAAGTTGGACATTTCACTCATAGAAAACCATAGAAATTCCCCTGTTATAGGTGAGTTGAGCTAACTATAACTTGCCCCCCTGCATTGCACTAATGATGACGTCACATATTACATCATTCTTGACATGGTCAGTGACATCACTGAGGACATCACTGATGACATCTCAAATGACATCACTGATACCATCACTGATGACATCATCCAGTGACTATGTGTTTCTTTAAAATGTAAATATGTTTTATATATATATATGCCAAGGTGTATTGAAGAATGAATGGGGGTATAAGAGTCAGGATGGATGAATAAGTGGGTGTGTAACTGACTGTATAAGTGAGTGATTAATTGTGTCTTACTTAATGCATGTGTTAGCGACTGATACAGACATTCACACAGTTTAGGTTGTCAGTTGTTGTGTAAGCGATTGCATGCGTTGGTTAGCAGTTAAATGAGGATCTATATGGCTATTGATTGGTTGTCTGCGTATCTGTATGGGTGCTTGAGTGTCTGTGTGGATGGGTGGGTGGCATGACTGTGCATAGATGTGTGAGTGGATAATTCACTAGGTATATGTGTTCAAGTCTATATCTGTGAAGGGCTGTATGGCTCGCTGACTGTGTGTATGAGTGTATTGGTGAGTGAATGGATGCCTCAATGGTACATGTGCGAGTAACTGCATATGTGAAAGGTAGTATATATTAGTGTTGGAGTGTATAAATGACTATATGTGAGACTGAGTGATTGTGAGAGTGCCTGTATGGATCAGTGTGTGCTTGTATTAGTTATTTTATTAGAGTGGAAGTATGTGTCAGTATATGTTTAAATAAGTGAGGTGATATATGCATAAGTGTACAGGTGAGTAAATAAAACTGTGATTTATGATTTCCATTACTGACTACATGTGTGAATAACTCTATCATTGCGAGGCGGTGTGTGAGTGTCTGTATAGATATGTGACTGGATATGATGATGCTGTATTGATGGCTGACTGTATGTATGAGTGACTGTATGGGTGAATGAATAGATGTGTGTGTAGACCTAGAAATTAGTGAGTGGATATGTACTAAATGGCATTGGTGTGTTCATGCTTTTGAAAATTATAGTCTCTATTTTAGAGTGGGTGTATCAATTATTACATTAGGGTCTGATGAGGTGCATCAGATTTTCACATGGATGATGTCATCAGTGATGTCATCAGTGATGTCATTTGAGATGTCATCAGTGATGTCATCAGTGATGTCACTAACCATGTCATGAATGATGTAATATGTGACGTCATTAGCAGTGCATTGCGGGGGCGTGAATTATAGTTAGCTCAACTAACTATAACAGGGGAATTTCTATGGTTTTCTATGAGTGAAATGTCCAACTAACTATAACGTCCCTGAAACCTATGGTTTTTTCAGTGAATTTCTAAGGCTTTTTAAATGTTAATTTCATATTTTAATATTTATAAAACCTATATTTTTTCTAATTTTTTAAATAATATTTTCGAACTCTATAAACCTTTTTTTATCTTTAAAAATTATGTAATGTCTTATATCTTCAAAAAAATAATCTATATAATTATTTTTTTTCTGAGAAAACTAGAGTCCCATACTGGTAGTCTACCAAGCTCCATCAGCACACGAATCCTATCTGCCATATTGAAATGATGCGCATTTCGTATCCAACGAGATCGTGGCACCACGTCCCACATAAGAACATATACGTATGAGATCACGCCAGCTGCTACTTTGGTATGTGACGGATACGCAATACCAAGCTGCGCCTTACGTCATGTACGTATGGGGTCGCGCCTGCTGTGCATTGCGTATGCGATGACTGCACGCTGCCAGGCCCTGTATATGAAAGCAAGTGATAATCTAAAATATTTTAAACATTTGTATATTTCTACCAGTAATAAACTTATATTATGGTAATATTTTCTCAAAATCGCGTCAGGTGTGGCCTCCTTGCGCGCTCGCTGCGCGATTCCCATGTGACCTTAAAGAAAAGCATTTGATTGGTCCATAACATTTCCCATTGTAACAGTTGGAGGACCCCACCCATTTTCACCATTCTCTCTACAGCGTTTCATGAGAGACTCCTTTTCTACTTACAGAACTTTTTTGAAAACTTTTTGCTATGTAAACATATCTGACAGTACACACAACATACAACAATCATCTTCATCAATATTCATGCTCTGTAAAGCAGCTTTCCACCTGTGATAGCCATGCATCTAAAAGCTACATAACAGAACTTTCTCCCACTGCCAGAGGTAACATGGTTGCATACGCTGTCCACAGCACAATGTAATGTGGCACGGCCCAGGGGCAGTATCATGCATAGATAATGAACACATGGACACAGATAGATAGTGGAAGTGGGTACGGGCACGTGCGCTTGACTCCTTTTTATTACCAGGGTTACATATTAGTGACATCTGTGCTGGATGCGTGTGCGGTGAGTGTAAACCAGCCCTCAGGGAATGGTTGCTGCTAGCATCAACTACAACAGAAATCATTGGATCACACACAGAGATTCAATAATAAAAGGGTCAATAGTTTGTGCTGCAGTAAGGTAGGGACAGTAGATGTAAAATAATACAGAAAAGAGTCTATCGTAAAAGAACCATAACTTGCGGTATATTGAGATACAGGCAGTAGATCTGAAATAATACACAAAAAGATTGTATCATAAATGGTCCAGCAGTTCTAGTGCACTCAGATAGCCACATCAAAAGAATTCAGCATGTTCACAGAGAGCGATGAAGCGTGCTGCGAGCGGGCCATAGTAGCAGCAATGTCTGTTGCCATCAACACTGCTTCATCTGCAATAGCGACTCAATCTCAATTGTGAACACTGCTCTCTGCAGTGTAGGTCACAGTGAGCGGTCAGCAAAGACCCACAGCTATGTAAGGTGGACTTGAGCTACACAGCCTGCGATAACGCGTATGCATGGAACAGACAGAGCACACTGCAGCAATGTCTTTTCCTACAGGACTGCATCATCTACAATACCGACTCGATCTGAATTGTGAACACTGCTGTCTGCAGTGTAAATTGAAGGCATTAGTCACACAGACATCCATTAATATTTTTTCTCACTTCCTCTTCCCAAAATACAACAACAAAAATTACAGAAAACTCTGCAATAAATTAATCAAAACAATTCGAATTGCGATTTCTACTGTCCACAGTGTAGACTATTCAGTGTTCCTTTGAACTTGCAAGATGAATTTCACCATTGTACTAAACATATAACTCATCTAAAAAAAATTCTTCAAGCAAATATACTAAAAGAATATTCTGTATATTTCAAAACGTTCACTTAGTTGCCTACTAAATTCTGTAATTAAACAATCACAACTCAATCTGAATTCTGAGCCCTGCTGACCGCAGTGTAAGCCAGAAGCAGTAGTCATTAACACCTCACAGCCATGTGCCATTGGATTCGGATGCATGGAGCTGGTTGCACCTGGCCGGAGGGGGTACACAGAAATCATTACAGACTTTAACTTCAGACATCCTCAATCATATAATCAAGACCCCGTTTCACTGTTCGGACCTTCTGTACTGCGGTGTGGTCCTCCGACTACAGTCAACCAAGCCCAATAATCATGTGCAGCAGTTAACTACGGAAGCACAGACACTGACTGATGCACCTCAATGGAAACAGTTCTGTGAAAAGCAAGCAGCAGTTAAAATCGGACACCGTCCATTGTAGGATCAAGATACCGTTCCACTGTTTGGACCTAGAGTTGATTGCACCTGTTCAAAGGGAGTACCTTCATCTCCACTCTCAGATGCAGTTCTAACATCGTCCATTGTGGGATCAAGACACCGTTCCACTGTTGGGACCTAGAGTTGTTTGCACCTGGTGGAAGGGAGTACCTTCATCTCCACTCTGAGATGCAGTTTTAACATAGTCCATTGTGGGATCAAGACACCGTTCCACTGTTGGGACCTAAAGTTGGTAGCACCTGGTCGAAGGAAGTACCTTTATCTCCAGTCTCAGATGCAGTTCTTACATCGTCCATTGTGGGATCAAGACCCCGTTTCACTGTTCGGACATGCTGTTCCGCAGTGTACTCCAGCCACTACAGTCAGCCAAGCCAAATAATCATGCGCAGCAATTAGATACGGAAGCACAGAGTCTGATGCACCTCAACGGAGGGGGTTCTCTGAAAACTCAGCAGCAGGTAATATCAGACATCGTCCATTCTGGGATCAAGACACCGTTCCACTGTTGGGACCTAGAGTTGCTTGCACCTCGTCGAAGGGAGTACCTTCATCTCCACTCTCAGATCCAGTTCTAACATCTTCCATTGTGGGATCAAGACACCGTTCCACTGTTGGCACCTAGAGTTGGCTACACCTGGTCGAAGGGAGGACCTTCAGCTGCACTCTGAGACACAGTTCTAACATCGTCCATTGTGGGATCAAGACCCTGTTTCACTGTTCGGACCTGCTATAGCGCAGTGTACTCCAGTCACAGCAGTCAGCCAAGCCCAATAATCATGTTCAGCAATTACATATGGAAGCACAGAGTCTGATGAACGTGAACAGAAGGAGTTTTGTGAAAACCCACTAGCAAGTAATATCGGACATTGTCCATTCTGGAATCAATACACCGTTCCACTATTGTGACCTACAGTTGGTTGCATCTGCTCCAAGAGAGTACCTTCATCTCCACTCTCAGATGCAGTTCTAACATCGGCCATTGTGGGATCAAGACATCGTTCCACTGTTGGAACCTGTTCGACTATTGTGTTAGTAGTATACAGAGCACTCCACGCTGCTGTACCTCAAACTGAACACTGTGTGCCTGTGCTGCGGTAGCCAGGGTTGATCTGAGGAACCTTTCGACCTCGCAGACCTCGCCCCAGGAGCTTCTGCCAGCACGTGGTGGGCCCTCTTTCACATAATGCGGTAGCGAAAGGTGAACTTTGGAGCATATGTGCATCGCAGCGGCCACGACGGTGTCTGAGTACCAGCAGGCTGAGAGCATTATTCTCGCAACCACCTTCGCTCACGGCGTCAGCCTCGTGGTGGTGTAAGCTGTGCAGACCTGGCAGACACGTTCACCATTCCGGAAGAGAACCACACCCAGAGAAACGTACCTTTTATTCATACCCCTACACGAGCCTTGCGTACTCAACTAGGAGGGGCTCCTCCAGCAATAGTGATTCGAGCTCCGAGAACTGGACTAGTAACCAAACTGGAAGGGGCGGTCGCCAAGGCTTTCAAGGGTTCCCTACTACACATTACCAGGGACCTGTATATTGGCAGTACCTCATGTTTCCTCAGGGCCCTCAACCATTCTACCCCCAAGGCATGAGCCAGCCTTTTTTAGGCAGAGGTTGGGGCAGAGGGCAGGGGCGAAGAAGAGGCAATCAACCAGACAAGAGGGTGCAGTGGGAGGAACCACAACCAAGAGTGGTAGAGACCAGGAGCCACACCAAGAGGAGACCCTGATTGTGAATCTATCTTCCAGAAGGCTCACTGAAATGGAAAACAGAGTCTTGCAAAAAGGTTTGGGTTTGTACCCACCTCCAGGGTTGACAAGTTCAAACAACATTGCGAATTGCAAGCATTTTTTCGCAAAATTCGGCTCAGTGCCTTCTTTGATTGGACGCCCTCCCAAGAAGTTAGTGACTTGGGCCTCCATAACCCCTCTACATTTACACCAAACATGAGTATGGTACTCTATGAGGTCATTACTTTTGAACAGGCTGTTCTTAAAGACCTACAGAGGGTTTCTGACTCTAGGCAATTTTGCAATATCACCAATGCAAAGCTGGTGGCTGTCAGATCTTTGACAAATGACCTCTCTATCACGATAAAACAAGCTGATAAGGGTGGTGCTACAGTGATTATGACTACAACTGATTACGATACCGAGTTTGACAACTGGGCAATCAACGCTACTATACCCCCCTTACCATTAGTC
Organism: Triturus cristatus; assembly: GCF_964204655.1. Taxonomy (NCBI): domain Eukaryota; kingdom Metazoa; phylum Chordata; class Amphibia; order Caudata; family Salamandridae; genus Triturus; species Triturus cristatus. The sequence goes on along the minus strand of NC_140589.1, from coordinate 1,716,730,550 downwards.
CAGCACCACGATTGACCACCACTATAACTGAACTTGTGTTTGAAGGCGATACCCAAGGCTGGATAAGCAAGAAGGAAGCTGATTTTCTGATAAAAAAAGACCAGAGGACCCCTTATTTCTATATTTTACCCAAAATACATAAGAGGGTCACTCCAGTACCTGGCCGTCCTATAGTTTCAGGTGTAGATTCCATACTTGAACCTTTATCACAATTCTGTGACTCCTTTTGCAACCATTTGTCCAACAAACACCGTCCTATATTCAGGACACGACTGATGTACTACGCCTACTAGCAGATTTCGAACCCACGAGCAATATTGACTACCTCATCACCCTAGATGTAGAGGCTCTCTACACTAATATTCTACAAAGAGCAACTCTTGATGTGATAGAGGAGACATTGAGCTCGGTACCTTGGGACTTCCCCACACCACCCAGTTTCATTCTTGAATTTGCGACCTCGGCACTTAGCGAAAATTTCTTCGAGTTCAAAGGCCAGATATATCATCAAACGCAAGGTACTTCCATGGGGAGTACCTTCGCTCCCTCTGTAGCCTGCCCGTACATGGCGGCTTTTGCAGGTCAGCATATTTTTCATGACTTTAATCCCTACCACTCACATATACGTCTATGGAAGAGGTTCATAGATGACATACCTGTCTTTTGGTCCGGTGATTTGATATCATGCGAAGAATTTTGTGTATGGATTAACACACTGAATCCTTATCTACATTTCACGAGCACAATCTCCCATAATCAAATACCATTCCTGGACCTTACAATCAAACTCGAACAGGAGAGTTTAAAGACCACAATGTATAGGAAACCAACACATCGTAACAGCGTACTTCTCTTTAGTAGTCACCACCCTCGGGCCCCTTAAAGAAAATCTCCCCTTTGGGCAATTTCTGAGTGTGAGGGGGAATTGTAGACTACAAAATTGTGTCAGAAATATTAGCGAAAAATCTAGCAGTACGTAAATATCCCCCACGCAGCATTGCCTTGAGCAGAAAGAGAGCGAGGAACAATCATCGTGAAGCACTCTTGGAATCAAGAGAGAAGCTACAAGTGATATACTCACGTGTGTTACAACATTCACACCTGCCTCCAACACACTGAATAAAGTAATCAGGAAACATTGGGGGATTCTCAATACTATTTCTCTGGAGCCCCCACGTTTCGCATTCAAACACTCACGAAATTTGAAAGATATGCTGATACACACTAGGCCCAAGACATCAACACCAACTGTCCAAAAGACTCTATAGGACCTACCACCGGTGAAGGGACATTATCCCTGCGGGTCGTGCACGGCCTGCAATTTCACCTCAATACACAAAACTATTACCTTCTCTAACTCATTCACTTGGGAATTGCGGGCACATACTAATTGCAACTCATCCAATTGCATTTACCTGATTACGTGCCCCTGCAGTTTACAATATATAGGGATGACCACACGCCCTATTAAAACAAGTTTGCTGAGCATCGCAGCAATATTCGCTGCCAGAAAGTCACCACCAAAATGTGTTCCCATTTTGTTGAATTGCACCACTCTCCTGACTCACTGAAATGGGTAGTCCTAGAAACATTTACTAAAATCACCAAAAATGCTCTTTTTCTCAAAGAGCAGAGATGGATACATCGTCTATCTTCACACACCCTAGGGCTGAATGATGATACACCCTGGGGTTCCATGAGGCTTTGACTCATTTTTGCAATTGTTTCTGTCCATTTCTCCCAACATGACACTTCTGGGTAGACTAGAGACCCCTTACATACTGCTTTCCATAATTAATGGGATCAGCTTGTGGATTCTTTCCCTCTATTAGCAGGATGCACCAGCCATCTCCGGGAGAATCACCTGTTTTGAATACCAGGTACCATACAGCAACTGGACTTGATGGTACCCTATACGGTCATACACATGGGGCTTTTGGTCTGACACATTGTTAGGATACAATTCGTGATTATTGATATCACCCCTTAGAATTTTGCCCCATATGGATTACATTGACATTCTAGCATACATCTGGACACCTATCAGCTAAAAGTGATAAGTGATAACAAATTTTGATTGACACTCGCATTCATGGTTTTGTTCCCTATTATTTCCTTCGGGCACTCCACGTATTTACAGAGGTTACATTTAGTTCTCCCAAGATGGCGGACTCGCATATCGCACTGCCCGAATTAGTCCCCTGGGCCACACATCTTCTGGAAGTGACTGCATGCCGGCACATTCAAATACGCCAGCGGTGCGCTTAGCTCCACCACCCGGTCCTGATAGAGAAGGGTAGGTCACCAGGAGACGTGCTACAGGCACATCAGTGAGTACGGTGATCCTTTTTTATGTGTGGGGATGTAGAGCGTTGTATCGTTAGAGGCCCGCGAACTGGATGCCTATAACTTTTACATTGTGGCGCCATCTTCGCTTTGCACGCTATATTGGGTATGATCTTGCACCGGCTATCCTTAACACAATGATGCCGGCGCCATGCACTGAATCCTTGGGATCCTTATAATTCCACTGTTATCGGTTACTAAGTGGGGTACTTTTCGAGCCACGGTAACTGGTGAGGGAGGTTAGTGGTGGCGGTACAGATCCCTTACCCGCTACCATGATCATTTTAATTTTGATGCCTTAATATAGCATACTTGTGTACCAATCTGTGTGTTTGGTTGTTCTTTGGGGCCAGCCTATGTTATTTACTCACAGACTACTTTAGAGTACAATACGTACACAGGGGCTATCATACATACACACATGCTTTTAGCAATGGCCCTTTTAAAGAAGTGAATATGTTTTGATTACAAGCATTCCTCTGATGTCGATGCCTTGCTACAGCATACCGGTATACTCGACTGTGACTGGGGCTTACTTTAGGGCCAGCTAATGATAATCAGTTATAGACAGTGCAATATGTTCTATGGGGCTATTATGCACACACTCATGCACTGAGCGAAGGCCAGATGTAAAGTTGTGTTTATGTTGGATCACAAACAATCCCACCATAATAGTTACCTGGCACACTATTAGTCTAGGCTTGCTGGACACCATTAAGGGTCAATAGTACTTTCAAGGTCCTACACTCACTTCAGTTCGACAAATCATATGCTCTTGTCTACTGCGTGCGGATCTTTTCATAGCTGTGAGCTTTGTATATTGAATTGCTACATCATTTGAACACAATACTACTTGTTGACTATGACTTATGCTTCCATTCTAATCCCAGTACATGAGGAACCCCTCGTGTTGGAACCTACGGGTACTGTGAAGCCTGGTTAGTTCACATTTTAGGGTGAGTACTTGTGCTCTCGCTGCTCTGATGCTTTGCGCCACTACTAGCGAGGTTCGCTATAGTTCACCTGATGCACTCACTGTGTGGCACCTAACTTTAAAATGATTTTATGCTCACCCCAATATGACTGAGAGTTAGTGTTCACAGGGAACATGAGAGGAAGCGCTGTTGTGCAACCTAAACGTATTAATCTATATGCTCTCTCTCTGCAGGTAGTTCCAGTACTACCAGGTACCTGACTAATAAGTCACATGGTTGTTGTGAGTGTGTAGCCACACACCTTCTGATTGTATAGTTGTAGATAGTTTTAACATTGTTTTGTTTTTGGTCCTGACGAATCGCCCGCACACTAAGCCAGACTCCGAGAAACATGTTAACCATGTCAACCATAAGAGCGCCATAACTAGAGACATAACACTCTGTTGAGCGCCTTATGTTACTGTTTTTACTTAGGGTAGGAGACCCCTTGATTAAAATTATTGCAGCTGGTACTCCCGACCCTATTTTAGATTCACTTTCAAAAACACATTCATCTACACATAATAGACCCCTCACCCGCACATCATTTTATGGCTGTTGGTAAAAGATCTCCGTTAAAGTGCCCCTACTATAGGGAGCCTGTCGGGTATTCCACCACCGACCCGACGAGGAGCAGCCCGATGATGAAGCATGACACCCTACCAGGTGTGTGAGGGCATTCTAATCCAACAAAATGGATTTTCGACCTTGAACCATTGTGGTCAGGTTGGTGTAGTTTCCCTATTTTCTGACTCTCTCTTCTAAGGGATAGCATTATCCGTTTTTCTAGACTTCTTGAAAGCACGCCAACTCCCACAATCACACCAACATTCACACAGCTTTCTAATGGCAGTTATCTGCTTCTCAATAACATGCACTCCTACGGAATGTGAGGTGGCATACCGTATGTCCTTACTGTTTCAGACCGAGTAACTTCCTGTAGCAATGTCTACTCCCACCCACACAAACTAACTCCCAAACTTCAACTTGGCCTTGAATCCCTACTTTGCAAACAGATTTAATTAAACTAACCAAACTAAAGCTCTTTTCTTCACAACAGAAGTGTCCCTCACTTCTGCAAAATAAATTTATCGCCTGAAGATAGCACGGACTTCCAGTAAAATACACTACCTTTTAAATTCGAACCTCCCATTGCACTTTGTGAATTGTTACCCAATTTTCAACACATCTCACACTCAAGGTCTGGCACACTTTTTTAATACGGTCTTCTCCGGCCTTCACACAGCCTTTCAAACTGTTTTTCGTATAATACCACACTTCATTTATTCGATCATCTCTGGAATAACAGGAACAGTGCCCAAAATTCTCTCTCTCTTTGCGGCCATCCTACTATTATTTTTTCTTGTAAAAAATGACTGACTACGCCTCTAAGCGAAGCTACATCAATACCGTGAAAAAATGGAACAACTTTTCGGCTGCCTGCCTCTATCTATTATCGGAGTCAGCTACAACATGACATTTATTTACATATATATAATCTGCGTGCAACCATCTTTCTATTGCAAAACTTGCCCATTCGACTGGCGAGTGGATGTATGCCTTGCCAACATCCCAACAATCGCTCCCGATATCCAGCAGGTAATGGAGTATCTTGAAATCCATGAACTCAATTGTTCAGGCAATAGAGCAATGGCGGATGCAACGCAAAAAGGTATCGTGGCGGAATAGGATTTCTGCGCAACCCCAAAAGATCTACTGCAACGTACGACATTTGACAACATCGCAGATTGCCTGCCAATTCAAATTGACGCTCCAACATTCGAGAAACATTACTGTCCCTTCGAAGATATGAATTGGATCACTTTGCTTTTCTCACACAATGGCAACAATGACCTCTTGGAACATTACGCATCTCAAGCCACTAAAGAACTTCCGGACTGCAATCTCCAAGACTTGTAAAAAAATTCACGTTCTTCTTGGATTGATTTTTACCAACTTTTTTGAGTTTTTCCTTTCATTTTTTTTAATACACTTCAGTTGAACTATTTTCATATAATAACTTTCTAAGTATGCTCAGGCATTTGAACTCTGTTTTCATTATTGCCCCTTACGTCTCCAGTCTAGCAAGGGAAGGGATGGGTGATGTATGGCCTATCCAAATACGCTATTTACTTCCTAAATTAGCCTAAACCCGACATCCATTTTGAAACCATCTCCATTCTTTGTGCACACGTCTCTCTGCTTGCCTGCCTGTTATCCACGAAACCCTTTCACACAAATGTACTCATCCTCAGCCTCTACTTACGAGCTGGTGATCAACATAAAAAAACACGACATTGTTTAGGAACTGGTTGGCACAGTGTGCTAATCGTATCCTACCTTTATTTTCATTATAGAATTGAGTCATTCATGTCTAATAGGTATTGTTTATGTCACATGGAACTGTTACATGTAATGTGGAATTCACTAATGCAGCAGCTTCAGATTTGAATATAACAGAATCGTTTGGAGTTTGCCTCTGCTCGGTGCCTTAGCTGTTTGCACAAGATTTTTTTTTTGAAAGAGCTGAAGACAATAATGTATGGTTTGACGAGAAGTGTACCTAATGTGCTTCTCAGAAGCACAATTTTGTGTTCCTCCTCAAAGTTCTGATGTGACTAGAACTATTACCAATTCTGTCACGCACCAGATTGAATCTACCGTACAAGAGATTGCTGACTGTTCTACTGTTGATAATTTTGTTTTACAACAAAGGAGTACCAGGGTACCGAAGAAGATTGATGATTACACTTTGCAATTTTTTTGGGGTTTCTTTTCTTAAAGGATACATGTACTAATCGTATCCTACCTTTATTTTCATTATAGAATTTTGAGTCATTCAAGTGTAATAGGTATTGTTTATGTCAAATGGAACTGTAACATGTAATGTGGAATTCACTGATGCAGGAGCTTACGTTTAAATACAGCAGAACCGGTTGGAATTTGCCTCTTGCACCAGTGGATCCATTTATGGCACTTAAATAAAGACACTCTTTATATAACTTTCAGACTTCATCGGTTTATTACACACAGCCACTTTCTTAGACACACCTGATTTCACCATTTTCTTCTGTGGCATTGCAACATTCTGCATTATATTCTTCATGATTATTTCTTTATTCCTCCTTCCTATTACACACACCCACTTCCTTAGACACACCTGATTTCACCATTGCTCTTCTGTGGTATTGCGACATTCTGTATTATATTCTTCACGATTATTTCTTTATTCCTGCTTCCTAAAACACTGCATTCAAGTCTTCAGAAAGTAGAGGTGAGTAGTTTGCTTCCCACTCCCGCTATACTCTAAACGCATACCAATACCACCTGCACAGCTATCCTACAGTGGCCGGTATGCTACAGCGCACAGGCCACATCAGTTTACACCACTCAGCTCACGGTTTAGGTGCACGCTTTCATCCCCGAGTGTACCGGCACCTCACCTCAGCACCATCTCACTCTTCTCAAAATAGCACTTTCACACCGGTAGGGATAAATACTTCAGCACATCAGTTTACGTCACTCAGCTCATGGTTTAGGTGCACTCTTTCATCCCCGAGTGTACCCGCACCTCACCTCAGCACCCTCTCACTCTGGTAGGACGAAATACTTCACTTCACACTCCCTGTATAGCATACCCTAAACACCCTATAGATGTTACAGTGCTCCTACCCTCCCCTTTACTACTTTTTTTGCCCTTTTTCCCACTTACTAGTTTCAACCGAATCACAAAATGGCGGCCAACACTTCCTAGTTGCAACCACTTGCACCGCTCACAGCCAATAAGCAGCAAGCTTGTGCTCGTAACGCCTCAGCCAATCAGATGGCAGAATTCCCAAATATCGATATCTGCAAATTTCGATATTTCTCAAAAACTACTGAACGGATTTACACCAAATAAACAAATGTGTGCTTTCTAGACCAAGACCCGTCTCCCTGCCAAATTTTGGGTAATTCCGTTCACCCGTACGACCTGTAGCCTTGTCTAAAGTTTCCCATGGAAATTAACATGGAGAAAACACGTTTTGGGACCCCCCTTTTTTCTTGGCACCCCCTTGACGAATCACTCCTAAACTTCCCACCCACATAGGAGCTGATATGAACAAAGAATTAGTTTGGAGACTTTCATGAAGATTCATCAAACAACACCAAAGTTATCAGCAAAACAAAAAATGCTCTTCCTATGGGAACTTGGTCCTAACTATAACTACCTACTGGTGACCACCAGTAGGTTATATATATATATATATTCACTGAAAAAACCATAGGTTTCACACATGTTATAGTTAGCTGGACATTTTACTGATAAAAAACCAATGAAATTCCCCCGTTATAGTTACTGTAGGCAACTATAACTCACGCGACCGTAATCCTCTGCTGATGCTAATACTGTATTTAGACACTTATTTGCCCATATCTTCTTCCATTAAATTTTAGCTATACATATATTACAAATATTTTTTTTTCATAAAGACACATATGTCATCAGCAGAGGATTACGGTCGCGTGAGTTATAGTTGCCTACAGTAACTATAACGGGGGAATTTCATTGGTTTTTTATCAGTAAAATGTCCAGCTAACTATAACATGTGTGAAACCTATGGTTTTTTCAGTGAATTAGCAAGGTTTTTTAAATGCTATTTCCTAACTATAACGTGTGTGAAACCTATGGTTTTTTCAGTGAATTTGTACGGTTTTTTAAATGCTAAGTTACTTTACGCCATTTGTGGCGTGCGCGCCCACTTAACGCAGTTCGTTCCGTGCACGGTTTTTATCAACTTTAATAAGCCCTGTACATTTGGTGGCCTTCGGCCACCAAAAGCACAGGGGGTGAGGTCAATGTGGATAGTGTTTTTTTTATTTCGATTTTATAATTTCATGTTGCCAAAATTACGTTTTTTTTCTCTATTAATAAGCCCTGCACATTTGGTGGCCTGCGGCCACCAAAAGCACAGGGGGTGGGGTAAGTGTGGATAGTGTTTTTTTTATTTTTATTTTTTTACCGTAAGCGTACGGTAAGCTTACGGTAAGCGTACGGTAAGCGTACGGTAAGCGTACCCCGCGAAATTGCCGAAAAAAAAATAAAACCGTTTTTGCTCTTGGGGGATGTTTGGGGACTCCCTCAACATGACTATGTGGGAGGGAGTTGTCAAAACAGCCCCGTAACATGTTTTTGGCCATCATGTTTGATAAACAACACTCAGTGCGAGAGACAAAATGGCGGACGCCGCTTCCTGGTTTCGGCCGATTCGAATGTTTACTAAGATCTAAGAGCCAATCAGAATCGCGCTCGCGCACGCCACCGTAAGCTTACGGTAAGCGTACGGTAAGCGTACGGTAAGCGTACCGTAAGCGGGCTCAGATATATATATTGATTTAAAGGCTATTTTCTCAGAATCTACTGAACAGATTTACACCAAACCTACAAAAGGCACTTCCTTGACCTAGGGACTACCTCTCTGCCAAATTTCTAGTAATTCTGTTCAGCCGTTCGGGCTGTAGCTCGTTCTAAAGGTCCTATGGAAAAATGCATGGGAAAAACGCGTTTTGGGACCCCCCTTTTATCTCAGCCCCCGCTTGACGAATCCCCCCGAGACTTTCAGGGTAGGAGCGGAGCATAGCGCCCCACCTATTTTGAGAAATTCGCGAGGATTCGTCGACCGGCGCCAAAGTTATTCAAAATAGAATGTTGAGGTTTTCCTATGGAAACGTGGTCCTAACTATAACTACCTACTGGCGACCGCCAGTAGGTAATATATATATATATATATATATATATATATATATATATGATAAGAAGTTCCCCTCGCTTCTCCTCCAAATGTTGAAGGTACGTCGTCGATAAGAATCACAGCACCACAAAGCACATTCCAGTGGTATTTATTTATAGATGGAACAGGGCATACGCAAGAGACGGTCTACGCGTTTCGGCACTCGGCCTTCGACTGGACCATAGAGTCTCGAGGCCCAGAGTGTCAATTTAAGGTGTTGATACAAATTAACGAGTAGAAAGTGAAAACATACTGGGCATGGTCGACAAAACGTTTTTTTAAAGTAAACAATAATTTTGCTTTTTGTTGCTACAATTCATCCACAATTTCAAATGGTTGGTGGGGTAAATAAGTATTTGTAAATTGCTATCGGTTTTTGAAGTAACTAGAAATCAAGGTAAAGTACCGATTTAAAAGGGGGAGGGAACATGATTGCGGAAAAGAGAGATTCCAATTGATATTGACTACAACCCTGTCAATCAATAATATATATATACAATCTTTGCAACAAAATTTTTCTAATGGTATCTACATGTGATATCATATTTTTAGATAGTGGTTCTTGTAAAGAGAAATATATGTATGTTTAAATCATGTATTAGTAAAGTACTGGGTGGTCAAAGTTGGCACAATAAGATGTTGATAGTGAAATTCACATCAAACAATACGTTCCCACCTGCCTGAAGAAACCATTTGCAAAAAGTTTTTTGACAATCTAATCTGTTACAGAGGGAGTGAAGGGAATACAGCAGTGTACAGTCTTCTGTTGTGTGTAATAAAAATCAAGGATCAACTAGTGAATTAATAGAAGCCAGGTTGGTTATGTCATTTTTAGGGGGAATGTCCATGTCCTACTTTCCCTGCTTTATAGGTGTACATGTAGTTCAGCATCCAGATTATGACCCCATGGTTTTTCGGTGCCAATTGACAATATTGTTCTTGACTCCGCTCTTCTCAACTCAAGGATTCTATTTCTACCCCTCTCTTTCTGTTTGATGATTTTGATGCCAAAATATTTTAGAAGATTGCTGTCACCAGTGTGGAATTCAGAAAAATGTTTGGCCATGGGGTAGGAAAAATCTCTGTTTTTGATGGCACGGAGATGTTGAAGGATGCGGAGTTTGAGTTTATTAATCGTGCTCCCTACATATAGTTTTTTACATGGACATTCTAGAATGTAAATTGTAAATTTGGATTCACAAGTGATGTGATCTTTGATTAATTCAGCATGACCATTTTGTAATTGATATGAAGTTGTGTTCTTTCCGTGTTCACATGCTTTGCACTTTGAGCACTTCCAAAAACCCGGGGTGTTCAGCCAGGATGTTGTAGTTGTTGGTTTAATCTCATAGTGACTGTGTGTCAATAGATCACCCAGAGATGCAGTTTTCCTATAGGTGATCTTAGGTCTCAATGATAAGATTTTTTTGACAGTTTCATCCAGTAACAATATTTCCCAATGTTTTCGTACAATTTTGCGTAGGTCATCACTTTGATTGTTGAAATCAATAATTAACCTAGAGGTTGTTTCAACATCTTTCACCAGCTTGGTTTGAAGAAGATCAGATCGGTTCTTTATGCTGACTCTATCTTTAGCTGTGTTGATGACTTCCATAGGGTATCCTCGTTGTAGAAAACGTTGACTCATTTCTTGAAGTTGGGAGTTTAGGTCAGAGAGCTCTGAACAATTTCTTTTTGCTCTTAACATTTCTCCGTAGGGGATGCTCCATTTGAGTTTTTTTGGATGTCCACTGTTGGCATGAAGAATGCTGTTGCTGGCAGTCGGTTTCCTATGCATTTTGGTGCAGATTTTGCCATTTGAAATATAAACTTCGACATCCAAAAATACAATGTTAGTAGTGCTTGTGGTAGAGGTGAAGGTCAGCTTGTATTTGTTGGTATTGAGAGAGTCAAGGAAATTCCTAAGGCCGTCATTGTCGCCTTCCCATACGATGAAAAGGTCATCGATGTATCTGGACCAAGATCTTATGTTCCTCGCTTTCTCTTCTTTTAAAACCTCCGTCTCCCATACAGCCATAAGGAGATTGGCGTACGTTGGAGCAAATGAAGTCCCCATCGCGGTCCGTTGTCTTTGCAAAAATAAGTCTCCTCTGAAAAGGAAAATATTGTGTGTCAAGCAGAATGTGAGCATTTGTATTAACATATCTGAATGTTCTAAATAGCAAATTGGTCTGGTATCCAGGAACTGTTTCACTGCTGCTATTCCGTCTGAATGATGAATGGATGTGTACAGGGATGATAGGTCGATGGAAGCCATGATGTAATTTTCTTTCCATTCCAGTTTTTCAATTTTTTGTAAGAAATCCATTGTGTCCCTCAAATAGGATGGTAAGGCTGTGACATAGTTCATCAGGAAGATGTCAATGAAGCGGGATGTAGATTCCAATAGGGATGGAACTGACAATGGGCCTGCCTGGTGGGTTGATGATGGATTTGTGGATCTTTGGGAGGAAATAGATGGTTGCCGTAATGGGATGGTTCGTTTTCAGATATAGATATTCTTCTGACTCAATGAGGTCTCTTTCTTTCCAGGCCAAAAGATTTCCATGGTATTCCTCAGTCCAGTCCTTGATCGGGTTTATCGTGAGCTTTTCATAATGTTCCTCAACATTCAATTGTCTGTAGGCTTCTTTAACATAGTCTTCACAGGATTGGATGCCTATGTTACCGCCTTTATCTGAGGCTTTGATGATTATACTTGAATCTTCCCGTAATTCTTGTAATGCCATGTGTTCGTTGGGTGTGAGATTCCATGTCTTTTTCCTTTTGATTTTTTTCTTTGAATGTGACATCGGATGATTGGTTGACATTTTGTTAATTTCCTCTACCATGATTTCTTGGAAAAGGTCTATTTTGTTTCCTGGAGGAAGTTGTGGGCAGAAGGTTGATCGTGTTTTGAGGCCACTATTGCCACCTCTGTTTGTTTCATAACCCGTTAGCAGGCAGTATTGTAAGTCAGATATTTGAGAGGATTCACTCATTTCTACTTGTGAGCTTGACTCAGTTTGAAGTGAGGTTGCTGTTCTGAGGGCTGGAATATCCTTTATGCTCAACGGTGGAATGATTTGGCTTGTGGGTATAGATGATGGTTGAGACTTTCTTTCTTCAAAGTATTTTTTGAGTTTGATTTTACGGCAAAATTTGTAAAGATCAATACGTATATTTGCCAGATCCATGTCTTTGTTAGGACAAAAAGATAAACCTTTATTAAGCAGCGAGGATTGTGCTGTACTTAGAATTTTGTTGGAGATGTTAACAATCAAATTAGTTTTCTGTAGGACTTTCTTCAATTTTGCTTTGTTCTTCCTCTTCCTTTCTTGGGTTTTGCCACCTCTTCTGGTTCTTCGTTTGGGGGTTGTGATCGTCCTCTTCCCCGTGTTGATCCTCGACCTCGTCCTCTTTGTCGCGTTATCATCTGCATGAGGCGCATTTCCCCGGAAAAATCCAAACTCGAAGTGGTTTGATCCTCATCTGCTGAGCTCAATTCAGAGCTTTCTGCTGTTCCTGGTGTTTCGTAGCCACTATGTTTGTCCATCACGACACGATTTCTGTATGTGTCATTCTTTCTGGCAAATGTGTATATTCGCCCATTGAGATAATCCAGCCTGTCCCTGTTGAATTTACTGGCTTTACGTTTTTCAATGTCATCCTCATGTTTGTTGATTTTCTTCTCCATGGATTCAATTCGTTTTCCTGTTTCTTCATCTGAAGAATATTGGTTTAATTCCTCCTCCAAATCCTTAATGAGTGTAGTGATGTTGGTTAATTTTCTTTCTGCATGTGAAATTAGAGTGGTCATTAATCTAAAGCAGCATTCATTGGTGTCAGCCTGCCATTGTTTGATTAGATCAGCATCTAAATCATTGAGAGTCGGCATAATTAGGATTCTCAAGACTCTGGGGATCCTTTTGAATTCAATGTATTTCTCCAATGTCGTCTTTTCCCACCATTTGTTCACCTCTTGAATACGTGCTTGTTGTAATTCTCTAATAATGCAGGTAACAGTTCTTTTCTTTCTTTCCCCACTACTTTCATTAATGCTGACTTTGTTCGAGGGATTGAGGTCATCATTCAGCAAATCACTCGCTCTCTGTGCTCGATTTTTGTTCCTTTCAGCCATGGTGAATTGTGGGTATTGTATTCTTGGTTCACAGTGTCGACGTTGATGTTAGCTGTTTGCGTGTATGCCTCGGCAGTTCCAACTTGAGTAATTCGTTCTTATATTTATTGGAAAGTGTCTTTGTTACTTGACCAACAGGTAGTGGTGGTCAATTCTGAAAAAATGATCGTTGTTTGGAAATTAAATGGTGATGTTGCAGGGGGACAGCGTAAAGACGGGTCAAGATATAATCCGTTGCATGTAACTTTAAACCAGACCCGTAACGCCAGAGTAATAACGAAAAACGGGGTTTTCGAGAGTTGGGTACGTGGTTACAGAGACCCGGACACCGCTTCCGCGGAACCTCGAGGCGCTGCAAAAGCCGTTTCCCCGCGTCTCTACTCACCCGTAGTTTTCGAGTTGCTCTCCCGCATTCCCGTAATTCCGAAGCGGAGTCCCAGGCATCCACTGAACAACGATCAGAGGTCTCGGCGATTCTTCTCCTTCCGGTTCAATGTGGCTGAAACAACTCCCCGAGAAAACTTCACTTTCCAGGTGCACGTGAAAAAACTGAAAAAACCATAGCTTTCAGGGGCGTTATAGTTAGCTGGACTTTTCACTCGTACAAAACCATTGAAATTTCCCCGTTATAGTTAGTTCAGCTAACTATAACTCGCGCGCACGCAATGCACTGCTGATGACGTCACATATTACATCACTCATGACATGGTCAGTGACATCACTCATGATTTCACTGATGACATCTCAAATGACATCACTGATGACATCATCCTTGTGATAGAGTGGCAGACCTCCTCTCCCCCTAATACAACCCTTGATACACACATTCAAAAATAGAAACTAAAATTTTCAAAACAATGGACATACCAATATCAGTTACAACAACCTATTCAGTAAATCTAAGATCCACATACACATCCACTCATTCACCAACAGTCCTATACAGTCACTCATACATGTACTCACTCCTCATATGTACTCATACACCTGTACATCCTGTTACACAACGCCACTCATCCATAGAGTTACTCACACACATAGTCACTCATGCTAATAAAGAATCAAACATCCATTTACTTGCATATACAGTTATACACACACCACCACACTTACGTCTACAGAAACTTACACATACTTAGTCTTTTAAACAATCACTTATAGAAACACATACTTATTCAGGAACTCTTCCAATCTCTCACATATACTCACTTATATACACCAATAGTCACATATACTAGTTTAAAACATATGTAGTTTCTCATAAAGACACTATTGAGACAGTCATTCACTCACTAACACACCCATGCACACACTCATCCACCCATACAGTCCTGCACACATGCTGTCTTCAACACATACAAACAGTGAGTCACTCATTCATGCACCTATGCACTACGTAATACCCCCCACCGAACAATACAGACACTCAGACACTCATACTGATACTCAAAAAAACAACTAATAACCTATATAGACACTCATGTAGCTACTCACCAACCCATGCAGCCACTTATACACAAAGTGAGAGACTGATACAGATATTTACATATTTAAACATTACTCACTAAGCCATGTATTCACTAAGATACACTTAATCAGTCAGTTATACAATCAATTTGTCCCAAAAAAATCATCCATTTAGACACTTATATACCCATTTATTCTTCCATCGACCTTGAGATATACATATATAAAACATATGTAATTTTCAGAAAAACACACATTCACTTGATGATGTCATCAGTGATGTCATCAGTGATGTCATTTGAGATGTCATCAGTGATTTCATGAGTGATGTCACTGACCATGTCATGAGTGATGTAATATGTGACGTCATCAGCAGTGCATTGCATGCGCGCAAGTTATAGTTAGCTGAACTAACTATAACGGGGGAATTTCAATGGTTTTGTGCGAGTGAAAAGTCCAGCTAACTATAACGCCCCTGAAACCTATGTTTTTTTCAGTGAATTTCTAAGGTTTTTTAAATGCTAATTCCTAACTATAACGTGCCTGAAACCTATGTTTTTTTCAGTGAATTTCAAAGTTTTTTTAAATGCTAATTTCTAACTATGCCTACAGAGAAAGGACATGTGAAGAAAGAAGAAAAAACGCACAAAAATAAAAAAAAAAAATGCAGAAAGAAGCAACAGAAGTCGTCAAAGACGAAGAAAAGTGCAGGAAGAAGGATAACGTGCAGAAAGAACAAACAGAAGAGCAGAAAAAAGCCTTGTTGCAAAATCATCCTGTACCCTCAACTTTTTCAGACGGATACTGGTGGTAACTGAGTCTGACTAACCAGTCCTAGAGCCAGTGCTATGTTAAAAGACACTCAGAATACAGTGAAAACACCTACATACACTGGGGAACACTATGCGTTGGGGTCCCCCTGTGATCAGCATGACCTCCTCTGTAAGCCCCTAGTATATAATAGGGCAGGGGATTAAAACTACCTCTTAAAACGCGCCACAGGGCGTGTTTGCACACGTCACCTCAGGCCCTGTCCCCTCACTTCCCCACTGTGGAAACACACCCTGTGGCAGTTTTAAGTTGGGAGATAAAGTCTCCTTGAATCCTGAGGGTCCCTAGGGTCCAACTAGACCACTAGGTACCTCCAGTAAGCGCCACAGAGCTGCGTTGCAGAGAGGTGTAAAAATTGGCATGGCCTGGAACACCTCTCTGCAACGCAGCTCAGTGGCGCTTACTGGAAGCACCTGGTTGGCTAGTTAGCCCCCAGGGGCCCTCAGGATTGAAGGGAAATTATTTCCCCAACTTAAAACGCGCCATAGGGCGTGTTTGCACACGTCACCTCAGGTCCCGTCCCCTCCCTTCCCCACTGTGTAAACACGCCCTGTGGCCGTTTTTTAAGTTGGGAGATTAAGTCCCCTTGAATCCTGAGGATCCCTAGGGGCAAAATAGCCCACTAGGTACGTCCAGTAAGCGCCATTGCAGAGAGGTGCAAAAAAGGGCACGGCCTGCACCACCTCTCTGCAACGCAGAGCAGTGGCGCTTAAAGAAGCACCTGGTGGGCTAGTTGGCCCCCAGGGTCCCTCAGGATTGAAAGGGAATTATTTCCCCAACTTAAAACGCACCACAGGGCGTGATTGCACACGTCACCTCAGGCCCCTTCCCCTCCCTTCACCACTGTGTAAACGCACCCAACTTACAACTGGCCAGGGGGAGCGTTTGCAGAGTGCTGCAGGGAGGGGGCGTGGCCTCTGGCACAATGCCGGTCTTTTATTTATTTTATTTTTTTAAGAAGGAGGGCTGTGTGGCCCCCCTTCTTTTTCTAATTTACTGGCCCTGGGGACCCCATCCCCCTGGGCCTGCACCCTAATTGTTTTCGTTGAAATAAATTAATTTGGCCCTCCCAAGGCCTTAATCGGCCCCGGGGCCCCCAACCCCCAGGTCATGCCTTTATTTTTTTTATTCTTTAGGAGGGGGCTGCGTTGCCCCCCTCCTCAGGCCACTTATGGCCCCAGGGATCCCATCCCCCGGGGCCGGCCTTTGTTTTTTATTATTTTTTTATAAATATATTTATAGAAAAACCTAGGACATGCTGGACAAACCGTATGTACCTATCACCATGACGATTTGCGTGATATTCATTAAAAGGCGACTATGCATAGAATGAATCCACATGGAATGTATTTACACCGCTAGTGAAGCTCTGACGTGTCTGACGCCCTACCGTGCCTAATCCCGGCGCCCCTGCCTGTGGGTACTCTCCAAGTAGACACCCTTGTCGTTTATTTATACAAACATGGGTAGCTATTGACGGGCACATTTAATATACACGCACACCAAGCCATTCAAAGCGGATTCGACAAAAATTCGACCAAACTATGCAAGAAACCCCCCTCATGGTTAATAAAACACACATCCACCGCCAGATGTGTAATACTTTTTATTTTACTCTCTGGAAAGGAGACGAACCTCACTTGAGAGTCACAGCGTGCTCCTGGCTGAGCCCAATGCTGTGTAACACCCACCAGTGCCTGCCGAGTGCCTCACACCTCTGTGTTGTATTCCACCAGCTAGTGCGTATGCTATGACACTCTCTAGCCCATGTGCACTGTAACACCACCCCATGAATATGTCATGCCACACTTGCCTTCGCACGGGCTATATTGCCCCATCTAACGTGCCTTCCTCAATGCCTATGTTATAACGCACAGCGCTATGCCATACATATTACAATCTGGGATCCATATCTTTGTCACAGTGCATATGCAACGTTACACTCCCCAGCACATATTTTATATTACAACTTTAGAGACTAATTAGGTTACACAACACTACCCTGTGCATATTACACTCCAAGGCGCATATCGCATAGCACCCGCTAGTGCCTGTGCTATCTCGCGCTCTCCAATGAATCTGTCATTGCGCACAATGTATTGCATATTATATTTCACGCCCCGGTTCATCTTATATCACACTTTTTGGTGCATAGTTTATACCATATACTATATCTAGTTTTCATTTTCAATCGTGCTCTCAGGACTATGTTCTATATAACACTGCGTCCACCTACCCTTTTCACGGGCATTACATTTTGCGATGGGGGGTGGAGGGTCAGGGGGTGTTTCTGCCACGTGAATCCGGAGTCACAGTCACAAACGTCCTCTTCTTCCTGAATAAAAGTGAGATTATGCTGCATACTTGTTTATATTTTAAGTAGTTCGCACAGACACACATTTTAAAAACAATAAAGTTCCTAATACCCACCTTCTCTGAACAGTTAGCCTGCTGCCCCATCCACCTCCTCCCTATCCTCTGTTGTCTGAATCCATGGACTAGCCTCCTCCCTCCTGCCATGCATGGTCTGATGTGCTGCCACTGCCCTCCATTTAGCATGATGTACCAGTCCACTCCTCCTGCCCTCCATTGCCCAATTCTATGGCCCATCATTGACCTCCTGCTTAGCCTCTGTGCTTAGCTTGCTGCCCCTATTCTCCTTCCCCCTGCCCTCCGATGTCTTTGTGCATGCCCCTGCTCCATCCTTTTTGCCCACCATGTTCCATGGACCTGCCACTCCTATCTACTCTGAGTGTTCTGTTGAGCTGCCACTCCCCTCCCACCTGCCTAGCATTGTCAGATGACTGTAACCTGTCCCTGCCACCTCCACACTGCCTGTCCACATGCCATGCCCCTATCCCCTTCCTCCTGTCCTCCATGGTCCATTTTACTGCCACACCCTTCTGCCCTCCCTGGTCTATGTGCTGCAACTGCTCCTCCTGCCTGCCCTGCACGGTCTGTTGTGAGGTCCCTTCCCCTGAACTCTCTTGTCTGTGCCCAGGTCCTGACCCTCCCTTCTATCCTCCATGGTCCTTTGTGCATGCCCCTGCACTAGGGGTGGGCGGAATTTGCGGAATTAACCTTCGCAAATTATCGCGAGAATGTTTAAAATTATCGCAAACAAGCAGAAATATCGCGAAGATGCGGAAGTTTTTTTCCGGCATGTTCGCGCGATTTTCTGCATGGTTGCGGGTCGCCAACTTACCCATGTGGCTGCTTGCGGGCGCGGCCATCTTGTTTTGAGTTGTTCTCGCGGTGCATGATCGCGAGAAGAAAGACGTGATCGCGCGACGCATGACGTCACTGCGGGCGCGAACTGTCGCGAGACAGCGCAAATGGCTAAAAACAATACAACATCTCATGGAGAACGCGACCGGATCAAGAAAACTTGTCGGCGAACGCAGGGATTCAGGTAAGGCGATCGCGCGCGCGCGAGAATGTATCATTTTACAGCGCGAGCAAGAAACAAATTATCGCCAAGCTGCGGAAACCGGAATTTTTGACATTTTCGCGCTCTCCGCGGAACGCAAAAATGTCAAATTATCGCAATTTCCGCGAACGGAACGAAATTTTTGCCCAGGCCTACCCTGCACCCTCCTTCTTGCCCATCATAGCCATTGTGCTTCCACTAACCCTCCCGCTTGCCATGCATGGTCTTCTGTGCTGCCATGGCCCCTCCCACCTTCCCTGTGTGGTCAGCTAGCTGCCCCTGACCCCCTCCCACCTTCCCTCCATGGTCTGTGTGTATGCCATCATAGTCTCATTGTTGCTCTCCATGGTGTGTCTTGTTTCTAGTGCCCATCCTGCCTGACCTCCATGGTCATCTTGCTGCTCCTGACCTGCCCCCTTGCCCCCAGCCCTCTTTTTCCATGTGCAGACCCCTATTCCCTCCCTCCTGGCTTGTCTGTTCCATTGTAATGCCCCTGATCCGTCCCTCCTGCCCTTTATGGTCTGTTATGCTGCAGCTTTCACTCCTGTCTGTCCATTATGGTCAGCTAGCTACCATTGCCTCTTTCCCCTCTGTTGTCCATGTGCATGGTCCTGTCCCCTCCCTATTGCTTTCTATGGATTGTTGTGCTGCACTCCCGTCCTGCATGCGCTGTGTGGTGTATTGTGCTGCTGCAAACCCTGATGCCTGCCCTGTAGGGTCAGTTTGGTGCACCTCTCCATGAACCTCCTGTCCTCTGTTATCCGAGTCCATGTCCCTACCCCAATTCCTCCTGCCTACCATGATCCAATGTACCATGCTTGCGAACATTTTGAACTTGGTAAGAGGGAGATTCTGAAAAAAAACTGGGGTATTGATTTTCCCCTTTCAGTTACATTGAAAAAGAGGAGATTGTAGATAGGAGACAGATCAAATAAAGCCCATTTGAGCTTAAAAACATTGGACGTTTCCTGGCTGAAACGGGTCTGTTGGCATGTATGGTTGTACTACCACTGCCTCTTCCTTCTGCCCACAATGGTCTATTATATTGCCACAGCCTCTCTTGCCAGTCCTGTATTGTTGGTTTGTTGCCCCTGCCCCCCTTTCCACTGCCCTCCATAGTCTGTTGTGCTGCCACTGCCCTTCCTGCCTGCCCAATGTGGTCAAATTGTTGCATCTGCACTCTCCTACCTGCCTTCAATTTTCAGAGTCCGTGCCCCTGGCCTCTGCCTCTCAACAGTATCCCAATGAACAACTAGATTGCTAACATTCTATATTTATTACAAAAGTGTGGAACGCCTGACGTCATCTTGATGTAATCAAAACTGTAATACCTAGAGTATTTCCTTTAGAAATTACATATATGAGAGGGTCTTATTTGCATCAAAATTATGGTTAGTGCTCTAAAAAACTAAAATGAGGACATATTTTCTGAGTTTTCAAATAGCGAAAAAGAACTTTTAAATTATTTGTAATCTTTATGTTTTTTTATCTAGTTGACCACTTGATTAAATGTTGCACCTAGGGGAGAGGATGTGGTGTTACTTCCATCGCTGCAGACTTTGCAACTGGGGAACCAGGTTGGAGTTGCTGCTTCAGCTCAACATTCTGTGATTCTGGTCAAATCACTTAATCTCCCCATGTCTACAACCAAAATGAATTTGATCTTGTGTGATGTAACCAATGCTCATGTAAAGCACTCCAATACCTGACAAGTCTGCACTATATAAAACTGCAAATACACAACAAATAAGTGTTTTGCACACTTCTGTCATTGGGCTATACTTGGGCTACATCTGGGTGATATTTGGGCTACATTTGGGCTCTTTTGTCTCTGGTGGCCATCTTGGGAGATTTATTGTTATGAAGTTTCCTAATTTCCTCATTTACTGCAGTCTCCTCAGTGGGAATACTTTCAGTTTTTTATTTTGGTTCCATCAAGTAGGCATTCAGATGTGTCACACATTTGCCATAAATTCTGAATGTTAGCACTCTAGTTGCTCATTAGATCACTGTAGTAAAGCTACTGCTCACCAGAGAAGTCTGCTGCTGGTATTCAAAGTGCATGTTTCAGTCTGCATGTCAGAATTTTTTTATGAAATGGAAGAGCATTTGAGAAGTCAAAATGTGCCCTAATTTTTCTTTCTGCAGCACTAATCA
Source organism: Triturus cristatus (assembly GCF_964204655.1). NCBI lineage: Eukaryota > Metazoa > Chordata > Amphibia > Caudata > Salamandridae > Triturus > Triturus cristatus. The sequence continues at coordinate 1,716,709,433 of NC_140589.1, read as the reverse complement.
TAATTTCTATGGCAAAATGAACCCCCTCATTTTGTTCCTTTGAAAATTAAATGTTTTAAGTGTTACCACTTTATTCCAATCAAGATGGCTTCAGGTGTGCCATACTTTTGTCATAAGAAAGACTGTTAGCGCTCTAGTTGTTCGTTAGAACACTCTGGGACATTCTGTCATTGGGCTATACTTGGGCTACATCTGGGTGATATTTGGGCTACATTTGGGCTCTTTTGTCTCTGGTGGCCATTTTGGGAGACTTATTTGTTATGATGTTTCCTAATTTCCTCATTTACTACAGTCTCCTCAGTAGGAAATACTTTCAGTTTTTTACTTTGATTCCATCAAGAAGGCATTCAGATGTGTCACACATTTGCCATACATTCAGAATGTTAGCACTCTAGTTGCTTATTAGATCACTGTAGTAAAGCTACTGCTCAAACCAAAGGAAATGATGGACGGAGAGTTGAACATTGCAAGCACTCACCCCCAGTCAACTGATCTGGGTTTAATCCATCACCGTTCTTTAGCCCACTCTGCCACCCCAGTTCAGACATGGCCATATGCAAATCAGTCTGACCCTGTGCCTCATGGGAACAGTCCAGCCCGAACTTCCAAGCCATGTCTTCCCTGGACCGGAAACAAGCTTCCTAGGACCGGTTTCTGGCATTTCAGCCGTCTTCAGCCAGGCTTGCTTGAATCCAGTGGCAAAGTGAGCAAGGGACTCACGTCTGAGCATACCCTGCCAACTTATGGCGAACAAAGCAAAAACCAAAGGAAATGATGGACGGAGTGTTGAACATTGCAAGCACTCACCCCCAGTCAACTGATCTGGGTTTAATCCATCACCGTTCTTTAGCCCACTCTGCCACCCCAGTTCAGACATGGCCATATGCAAATCAGTCTGACCCTGTGCCTCATGGGAACAGTCCAGCCCGAACTGCCAAGCCATGTCTTCCCTGGACCGTAAACAAGCTTCCTAGGACCGGTCTTCAAAGCTACTGCTCACCAGGGAAGTCTGCTGCTGGTATTGAAAGTGCATGTTTCAGTCTGCATGTCAGAATTTTTTAATGAAATAGAAGAGGATTTGAGAAGTCACTCAAAATGTGCCCTAAATTTTCTTTCTGCAGCACTAATCCTACTTTCTATGGCAAAATGAACCCCCTCATTTTGTTCCTTTTTAAATTAAATGTTTTAAGAGTTACCACTTTATTCCAACCAAGATGGCTTCAGGTGTGCCATACGTTTGTCATAAGTAGGACTGTTAGCGCTCTAGTTGTTCTTTAGAACACTCTGGGAAGCTGCAGTAGAACACAAAGGAATCAACTGACAGTCTCTGCCCTTGTTGGATGTACATGTTTTACTGAGAATGTCAGACTTCATTCTCACATGACTGAGAAAGATAATGTGAATTTACAGAAAATATGCTCTCAGTTTAGCTTATAGATCACCTTCCAAACCTCTGTGGGCAAAGCATGAGAAAATAGTTTTCTCGCAAACATGATTCATGATATCACAGCAGAAGGCTTTTTCACATGGTAAAATCACTTAGAACACACCACAATTCCTAAAATGGTTATTGTACCATCAACAAATGATTTATAATGTAACTAAAGTCTTAAAACCTTCTATTAACCGCAATGCTTTTTAATGAGGTGCTATCATGTATATTGGCCCCAAGATGGCTGCCAACACTTCTTGGATGAAGTGCTGACAGCCAATCAGATCTCACGATGAGATGTGTGGTTAGGCTCCGCCCAGATATATATGTGATTTTACTTTTGATTTTCTCAGGAACTACTGAACGGATTTACACCATTTAAGCAAAAGGCACGAGTGTGAACCAAGGGCTACCTTTTTGCCAAATTTGGTGTAATTCCGTTCAGCAGTTCGGGCTGTACCTTCGACAAAAGGTCCTATGGGAAAATGCATGGGGAAAACATGTTTTGGGACCCCTCTTTTTTCTCAGCCCCCGCTTGACGAATCACCCCGAGACTTTCAGGGTAGGAGCTGAGCGGAGCGCCCCATTAGTTTTGAAAATTTCACAAAGATAAGTCAACCGGTGCCAAAGTTATTCAAAATAGAATTTTCAGATTTCCTATGGGAACTCGGTCCTGACTATAACTATCTACTGGCGACCGCCAGTAGATAATATATATATATATATTCACTGAAAAAACCATAGGTTTCACACACGTTATAGTTAGGAATTAGCATTTAAAAAACCTTGCAAATTCACTGAAAAAACCATAGGTTTCACACATGTTATACTTAGCTGGACATTTCACTCGTAAAAAACCATTGAAATTCCCCCGTTATAGTTAGTGCAGGCAACTATAACTCACGCGACCGCAATCCTCTGCTGATGACATATGTGTCTTTATGAAAAAAAAATATTTGTAATATATGTATAGCTAAAATTTAATGGAAGAAGACATGGGCAGATAAATGTCTAAATACAGTATTAGCATCAGCAGAGGATTGCGGTCGCGTGAGTCGCTATGGTTTTTTCAGTGAATTTGTACAGTTTTTTAAATGCTAAGTTACTTTACGCCGTTCGTGGCGTGCGCGCCCACTTCACGCAGTTCGTTCCGTGCGCGCACGGTGCACTTCGCGCACCGTGCGCGCACAGTGAGCACGCGGTGCGCTTCGCGCACCGCGCGCCCACTTTACGCAGTTAGTGCCGTGCTACGCGCACCGCGTGCCCACGTTACGCTGGATGGGCCATGTACGCATGTATGATTTTTTTTTTTTAATTTTTTTTTTACCGTACGCGTACGGTAAGCGTAATCGGCGTTTTAAAAAAAATTTAATTTTTTGCGTTGGGGGTTCTTATGGGACACTCTTACCATGGCTAGGTGGTTAGGAGCTGTCTAGCCTGCCCCTTTTCATATTATCCAACTTTGTTTTTCCTCCCCCCCTCAGAGTGCGAGAGAGAAAATGGCGGTCGACACTTCCTGGTTTCGACTGATTCGAATGTTTACTAAGATCTAATAGCCAATCAGAATCGCGCTCGCGCACGGCACCGTACGCGTACGGTAAGCTTACCGTAAGCACACGGTAAGCGCACCGTAAGCTGCCACAGATATATATATTGATTTAAATGCTATTTTCTCAGGACTTACTGAACAGATTTACACCAGACCTACAAAAGGCACTTCCTTGACCTGTAGACTACCTCTCTGCCAAATTTCAAGTAACTCTGTTCAGCCGTTCGGGCTGTAGCTGTGTCTAAAGGTCCTATGGAAAAATGCATGGGGAAAACGCGTTTTGGGACCCCCTTTTTTCTCAGCCCCCGCTTGACGAATCCCCCCGAGACTTTCAGGGTAGGAGCGGAGCGTAGCGCCCCATTAGTTTTGAAAATTTCGCGAGGATTCGTCGACCGGCGCCAAAGTTATTCCAAATAGAATGTTGCGGATTTCCTATGGAAACAGGGTCCTAACTATAACTATCTACTGGCGACCGCCAGTAGATAATATATATATATATATATATATATATATATATATATATATATATTACCTACTGGCGGTCGCCAGTAGGTAGTTATAGTTAGGACCACGTTTCCATAGGAAATCCGCAACATTCTATTTTGAATAACTTTGGCGCCGGTCGACGAATCCTCGCGAATTTTTCAAAATTGGTGGGGCGCTACGCTCCGCTCCTACCCTGAAAGTCTCGGGGGGATTCGTCAAGCGGGGGCTGAGATAAAAGGGGGGTCCCAAAACGCGTTTTTCCCATGCATTTTTCCATAGGACCTTTAGACAGGGCTACAGCCCGAACGGCTGAACAGAATTACTAGAAATTTGGCAGAGAGGTAGTCCTCAGGTCAAGGAAGTGCCTTTTGTAGGTTTGGTGTAAATCTGTTCAGTAGATTCTGAGAAAATAGCCTTTAAATCAATATATATATCTGAGCCAGCTTACGGTGCGCTTACGGTACGCTTACCGTACGCGTACGGTGGCGTGCGCGAGCACGATTCTGATTGGCTCTTAGATCTTAGTAAACATTCGAATCGGCCGAAACCAGGAAGCGGCGGCCGCCATTTTCTCTCTCGCACTGAGAGTGATGTTTAAAATATAAAGCACAAAAACATGTAAAGGGGCTGTTTAGACAGCTCCCACACACATAGCAATGTTGAGGGAGTCCCCAAAGATCCCCCAAGGCCAAAAACGGAATTTTTATTTTTTCGGTAATTTCGCCGATTACGCTTACCGTACGCGTACGGTAACAAATTATAAAAAAAAAAAATTATCCACACTCTCCCCACCCCGTGTGCAATTGGTGCCCGAAGGGCACCAATTGTGCATGGCTTATGAACGATAAGTTAAACTAAAATATTTAAAAAAAAAATAATAAAAAAAAAAATTATCCACACTCTCACCACCCCGTGTGCAAATGGTGCCCGACGGGCACCATTTGTGCATGGCTTATAACATATACGAAAAATTAAAATATTACCTTTCAAAACGAAGTGCATCATATGTCCTCCATGTGCGCACGGTGCGCGAAGCGCATCGTGCGTACATGGCCCATCTAGCGTAACGTGGGCACGCGGTGCGCGTAGCGCACCGCGTGCCCACCGTGCGTGCACGGCAATAACTGCGTAAAGTGGGCGCGGTGCGCGAAGCGCACCGTGTGCTCACTGTGCGCGCACGGTGCGCGAAGCGCACCGTGCGCGCACGGAACGAACTGCGTTAAGTGGGCGCGCACGCCACGAATGGCGTAAAGTAACTTAGCATTTAAAAAACCGTACAAATTCACTGAAAAAACCATAGGTTTCACACACGTTATAGTTAGGAATTAGCATTTAAAAAACCTTGCAAATTCACTGAAAAAACCATAGGTTTCACACATGTTATAGTTAGCGGAAATTTTACTGATAAAAAACCAATGAAATTCCCCCGTTATAGTTAGTGCAGGCAACTATAACTCACGCGACCGCAATCTTCTGCTGATGACATATGTGTCTTTATGAAAAAAAAATATTTGTAATATATGTATAGCTAAAAATGTATGGAAGAAGACATGGGCAAATAAGTGTCTAAATACAGTATTAGCATCAGCAGAGGATTGCGGTCGCGTGAGTTATAGTTGCCTGCACTAACTATAACGGGGGAATTTCATTGGTTTTTTATCAGTAAAATTTCCGCTAACTATAACATGTGTGAAACCTATGGTTTTTTCAGTGAATATATATATATATATATATATATATATATATACAATCACAGATATACAAAGAAAATGACTGAAGGGGCAAAGTTCATTTCCTCACAAAAAGGAAAACCACTTCTATGCTACATGGGCAATACTTATACTCAAGAGAAAATAACAGAAAATAAAACCCATTGGAAAATTAGTAAATACTAATTTAATTCCTGCTATGGGAGAGCAACCACAATAGAATCAACTGTTATTAATGTCAGAGAACACAACAAACCCCCCAACACCACAGAAATTGAGGTTAGGGATGTTTTAGAAAACATCAAAGAAGCAAGCACCAGCTCACAACAAACTAACACACAAATATTAAAAATGTGCTAACTCGTGTTCCCGAAACCTTCCATCCTAACCCTAAAACGCCCCATAGCCAGAACTAAAAGATATACTGCTTAAGCACCACCCCCCCAAAACCTTCTCAGAAGTAGAACTTCTACAAGAACACACAGTAATACACAAAGATGAAAATGTAATTCTTTATGACAACAATAGTCATGAAAAAAGAATTATCACCTTTGCCACCAACACCAACATTCAAAAGTTGAAACAATGTGAAACATGGATGATGGATGGGACATTTAAAGTCTGTCCTAAACCATTTTATCAACCGTATACCATCCGTGGTAAATATGAAGAAAGTAACATCCCTTTCATATACACCCTATTCCCCAGCAAACAAAATACTACAGACATGGAATAACATACAATAATTAAACAACAAACAGACAGCTACTTCCCACAAAAAATAAAAATAGATTTCGAACAAGCAATGATCCAAGCAATTTTAAAAATATAACCACATACAGCAATACAGGGTTGCTATTATCATTTTAACCAAAATATATAAAGATGTTCTCCATAAATCAGCATCTGCCGCAATGGCAAAAATGCATGTTGTGCATTTCCCTGCACTACGTGGCAGGCACGGAACTGTAGGGTGCCCCCCAAGTTTACAATTCCCATGTATAATTCCCATACTCCTTCACAAGGGGGGCATGCAACTGGCCCCAAAAGTACATCGATCTCAGCCAGCCTTAGAATGGTGGTTGAACTGCCATTGAAACGCTGTGTTGAACCCGAATCTTATTGTGGTGGACGGTGCACCGCCACCATTCTGTGTATGCTGGCCGGGTCCGACAGGCAATCGTAATGATTGCCTGTGTCGGACTGGTGGTGGATGGGCTTTCTGTACGCCAGCACACTGCCCGCCATCCTAATCTGGTAGGCAGAGAATGACCGCATGATCACTGCCATCATAATAACCACCTAACTAAACTAAGGGAAAATGCTGGATAATAAAAGTTAAAAAATCAATATTTCAACTCCAAACCAACTAAAATCAGAGAAAGTGCTGGATAATAAATCATAAGACATTACTATTCCAACTCCAAACCAACTAAACTCAGAGAAAGTGCTGGACAATAAACCATTTAAATTTACTATTCCAACTCCAAACTTACTAAACGCAGTAGACATGCTGGGTATTTTTTCTGTCTACTATTCCAAATAACAATTAACTACGTTCTGAGAAAATACTCACATTTTTTTTGTTAATTGACATTTATAAAAATATACAAATATTTTGAAATTTTGAAATTTAACACAATAAATTTGCAATATATTTTTATAAACATCTAAAAATATCAACGTCATTAAAACTCTATATATTATAAATTACATTATTTCCCAAGATATAATTTATTTAAATATTTAATATTTTTTATTTAAAAAAAGTTTAATCCAAATTTAAATTTTATTTTAAATGTCCCTACATTTATCAAATGTATAAAATTTCAAACATATAAAACAATTTAAACCTAATATAATTTTTTTATTTTTTCATTTTTTTCATTTTATAATTTTCCGAAACTAATACAACACCAAGGTGCCGATTCCGATCCGTTAAAAATAATTTGCGTACGACCCGTATCCGTATTTTTTTGCGTACGAGTCGTACAATTACCGTCCAAACTGCCAAGTACGATTCGTCCGTGAAAAATAACTACGAATAGCATTGGGAAAAGTCTACGAGAGTGCGTCGGAAAGTTTTTACGTCCGAATATTGTCGGGAAAAGTGTACGAGAGTGAGCCGGACATTTTTACGTGCAAATCGTAAAACACAAGTCCGAGCGCGCAAGTACGATCCCGACCGTCCGTCCGAATACACAATCGCACGTAAAAAGGCCCGTAGGGAGCCAACACAGTAGCACACATGTACACGGGTAAACTTATGCCCATGTACGAGCCGTACAGCCCCCCACCCCCAAATATGTCAGCACCGTACACCACCCTGTCCGCACTGTACCGAAGCCCTGCAACTGTACGCGCCGTACCCCCCCATGTATGCACCGTACCCCCCCATGTACGTGCCTTACCCCCCCTGTCTGCACTGCACCCCAGCCCCGCACCTGTACGCGCTGTACCCCCATGTACACGCCTTCCCCCCTGTACACGCATCACCCCCGCATGTACCCGCCGTACCTCCGCATGTACGCACCGTACCCCAGGGTCGCACGTGTACGCACCATACCCCCACCGCATGTACGCGCCTTATCCCCCCCATGTACACACCGTACCTCCGCATGTACGCGCCGTACCCCAGGGCCGCACCTGTATGCACCGTACCCCCACCGCATGTACGTGCCCTCCCCCACCATGTACGCGCCCTTCCCCCCATGTACACGCCTTACCCCCCATGTACACGCCGTACCTCCGCATGTACACGCCGTACCCCAGGGCCGCACGTGTACGCACCATCGTACCCCCACCGCATGTATGTGCCGCACTACAACACCGTACCCCAGCACCCTCACCCAGCATCGTGTATGTAGGGATCGTACCTACGCGAAAAAGACTCTTACAGAACCAGGACACTGTAAAACAGCACAAGGAGGGTCAATTCGACTTGCACAACACCACAAAACACGTCTACATGACAAAATACATCTCAATGACTGACCTGGCACATCCAAACAGGCAAACAGAGGCCCCAAATCACAACCACCTCTTATAACACACCCACCAAAATTCAAACACAGCCACACCCAAAAATGGACCAATAAAAAGGGCCCACACACACAACACATGAGCCTTTGCAACAGACCCACTGCTGCCAGACCCCACTGAGAAACAACTCCACTGAGAAACAACTCCACATTACTCATACCTCCACTACACCTTCACTCACACACCTTCACACAACCTCCTCCACAAACATCCCCCTCTTCACATTCACACACACACCGTCACATTCACACCCACACACCCACAACCATCCACACCCACACCCCACACCATGCCCACAGACAAGAATCCAAAGTTCACAACGGCGGAGCTGGACCTCCTTGTCAACGAAGTCATCAGAGTCGAGCCACAGCTGTTTGGAACATTGGTCAGACAGACCAGCATAGCTGAAAAATCTGCCATGTGGCAGAGGATTGTTGATAAAGTGAATGCTGTTGCGCCCATCCGAAGGACCAGGCATGCCAGGTGGTACGATCTGCGCAGGGCGGTCAAGAGGAAAATGAACTAAGAGTATGCCCAGAGTAACGTCACTGGAGGTGGGCCGCCCCGCAGACCCGTACACTACCATCCCTGGGAGGAGAAGGTGATGGCCCTGCTACCGCCGGTGGGAGTACATGGAGTCGAAGGAGTCGCAGAGCCTGGTGAGTACACAAACAACTTACGTAACATGGGGGCAATGGGGTCCACACCACATATACACCAAATGCACGCAAATTCCCCCAAGCACTCACCGCACACAACCACACTCAAAAACCACGCTCATGCCACTAACGTCTCCATGTACCCTTCACAAATCAAGGCAAGGCCATGTCCAAGGCTACAACAACCACAAACACAAGACTGGATGTCCGGGAGGCTGGGAGGGTGGGCCCCACACAACACATTGTGAAAATGAGACGCAGACACCAATGCCCTCAGCCCATATGGCATAGGTACATACCCATGCACAATGCACAGGGACTGGCAAAGTACTGACAAGGTAGCTGACACTTGGCCCTGCTGTATGCAGCACAAGGCCCTCCTGGGACCACTGTACACTCAAACACCAACTCCACAAGCACAGGTATCTAGCACAGGAACTCACACTCACTGTCATGCCAGCATGCACCATGAGGGGACAGACACATCACCTGGGAGACCCAATGACAACTCACACTACACACAACAGCACGCCCGGTCACAACCCCCCCCTAACACAAGCACACACCCCCGGGGCAGGCAACGGATTTACACACTCCCACAATGGACATGTGACACAACAAGACCAATCCAGAGCCAAATAAGCATCAGAGCCAACAATCTACAGGTCATACACTCAGGAGAACATCCCAATCTGTCCCCCGCAACATACCCATCCCCAAGTGGACATTGAGAGGAATGCTAGGCACATCAAACTACCTGGAGGAACTGTGTCAACTTGAATATGTATGAAACATAGATGTTGCATGAAACACCATTAACATTGTCTCTTTCTCACACACAGGGCAACGTCGATGATCTCCCCCCAACACTGGGGGGGAAGAATCACAGTCCCAGGCTCCGCATGAAGATGATCCCACCGGCAGCGACGACTCTCACCACTCCGTGTATGACCCCGACCAACCTGGACCCTCTGGTGCCCTAGCCCCTGCAGCACCTGCGTCAGGTACATCTGTGCCAACCACCACCCCCATTCCTGCCACATCCCAGGACACACCCAGGAGCCCTGCTCGCACTGAACAACAGAGCCAGTCTGACCAGGAGGGACAAGGTTCTCCGGGGACCCAGGAGTCGGCAGGCAACCCTGCAAATGCCATCCCTCAGGGGTCTTGTAGACCCGATGTGACCACAAGGGCAGGCCAGGCTCAAGTGGGCAGGGGTGGTGGGAGTGGAGGCAGGCAGAGGCGCGAACCTGACCAGCCAGCTCAGGACACGTATGTCACACATACGCAACATCCTGGACTCATACCGGCGTGACACCAGAGGCATCAACCAGGTCGTGTCAAGACTCTCCGAGATGCAGGGGACCCTCGATGAGATTAAGAACCTGCAGGTCGAGCATCATGCCAGTCATCAACAACACCAAGGACGGATGGAGGCAAGACTGGCTGAGCTCCTAGCGGTGCACAGGGACGTGAGCCAATCACTCTATCAGATCGCCCAAAGCATGGGCAACCCTCCCTGTGCCACCAGGCGTAGACCAGCACCAGACACAGGGAGGGAGGAGGAGGAGGAGGATTCGTCTGACAGAGTGTCCCCAGCATCGTCAAGGCCTGCATCTGAGTGTCCCCGGAGGAAGGTGGGTCGTCCACGGAAAAGACCGTGAGAGTCAGCGGACCATCCACATCTCCCAGGTCACCTGGCCTGGCACCTAGCCCTCTACACAGTCTGACCAATGATGACCAACACTGTGCCCTGGACTCTGATGACTTCCAATGCCAAGGATACCATCTCCCCCTGTGAACTTTGGATTCTATTCCCCCGGTAGAGCACCTAATTGCATCTACCAAACCACTTACCCCACCGCAAATAAATATATCACTTTGGACATGAGACGTTCCTGTCATTTTGCATTATTCAACGACATATGTGTGTGGAAATGTCAAACTATGCCTGAGTGTTGAACTAACTCCAGCCATCCATACCCTGGGATCAGAGTCTGGTACAGGACACACATGGGTCACAAGGTATCATTCAATGTAGGCATGGAGCACAACACTCACCTGTGATGGCCTCTGGCTGCTGAGGGGGTGCTTGCTAAACTGTGCGGAGAGACCTATTTGGGAGATTATCATCAAGGCGTAGAGGTCATGGCTCATGTGGAGGTTCCCGGGGAGGGAGTCCCAGGTATGTGTGGCCAGGTGGGAGAACAATGTCCTGTATGCTGGAGTACGGTGGATGTGAAGAACGGTGGCCAGGGCAAGGTTGGATGCACGGAGATGGCCCAACGGGATCTAGGATGAGAGACGTACAAGGTTGGTTGGGGTCGGGGTTGTGGACTGCCTCCTGAGTGTGGGTGGGGAGTGTGGAGGTCATCCTGCAGCAGACAGTGATCCATTGCAGCTATCTATGGTGGACGGTGAGGTGGCTGGGGCGCAGGGTGTTGAATCTGAGGTGTGCAGATGCACCCTGGAAGTGGACCAGTTTCCTGGGAGTTTGGATGTACTTGCCCCGTAGAGGGCAGGGCAGTATTTGACACGGATGTTGTCATGGACCTGGGGGATGGTCTGTCTTTTCTTGGAGTGGATCTATCTGTGGATCATGTGCATAATGCAGAGGGCATTGCAGCATGAGGTACAGATGGTGTGGACTAGTATGGCATATGTGAGCGAGCCAAACATGATGCACACCATCTTGTGTGTGTGGCCACTGGGTGCTTGTGCAAGGCTCTTGCGGGTGGGACACAGGCACTTTACCCAGCTGGAAGGGGACAATCCTCAGATGATCACCTCAGTCCTGTACAAGTCCACCCTCAGGTGGCTCGTGTTCAGCCATTCATCAATGGATCTCATGCATACTTGAATGATGGAACTGCCAATGTCTGTGTCTTTGTTGAGGGTGAGGAGCACCTGGCTGTCAATGGCATACGAGCTGATGATGAGGTGCTGTGCACATGTGATGGTGGAGAGGGGGGTCCTGGACACTCTGAGAGATGATACCTGTGCCATGTCCCAGACGATGACACCATACTACATGCTGAAGCCTTGCCCATGCCCTTGCTGGGCTACAGAGCCTGTGGGGACTATTAGGGACGTGACCTGGTGGTGTGACAGGGCCTGGAAGGCGGGGCAGCATAGTGTAGGCAGTTGGAGTTGCACACTTAGCATGCAAAGGTGTCGTGTGTGTGCCCAGGGTATGTTTGACAGCAGGCGTTAGATGTGCGGATGGACATAGCTCGGAGTGTGGCTGATACATCAGACTGTAGAGTGATGTGGGTTATGCAAGGACAGGATGGTGGTGCAATGTGCACCTTGCATGTGCTGATGGTCCAGCCTTTGGCACCGCGTGGCGGCAACAGTGGCATAGACAAGCTGAGGACAGCCAAATGAATGGGTGGAGGGAGGAAGTGAGGAGCATCTTGGAGGCGTGTGTGTTACCAAATCTGGATACTCTGTGGGCCCTCGCTGCAGGAGCCGCAGCAGCAGGCGGCATCTCCTTGCAAAATGACAGAATTTGCACACATAGACTAGGATGTCAGAAGGACAACTGCAACAGGCGCGTGTGTAAAGTAAGGAGTGTCCAGTGTCACATGGCACACCCAGAGACAATGCATGCACAATCACCAAAGAAGCATGACACCGGATCAGGAAACTGAAGGCCGACCTGCGCACAGGAGACACACCCTCAGCAGCTGTTGATGGCCCATTGTGTGGACCAACATGCCAAGAAACATACACGACCATGTACTTCATGCCCAATAGGGAGCCTAATCCATGAGCAACTGCATGCATGTTGCTAAACTACACATGGACTCCTATGCATAATCTTTTACAACTATGCCAGATATGCCGCATGCAAAGTGGCAAGAGACCTGCATTGACAGAGATGAGGCACCTTGGAGTGTGACGAACACCTTAATTACTCAGCCTCACACTAAGGGAAATGCATCAATTGGAACAGACTCACAGGTCATTTGGCTGACCAGGTGTGACCTACACTGGACACCCCCTTCAACACACAGATGTGTAAATCCTAATGAGCTGGCACACAAGTGAAGGGGTTGAGCCTAACACCCCTTGCTGCACACGGAGAGTCTACAATTCCTCATTGAGCCTCATATGGGGATGTCCCACACTATGTCCACCATTAGCATCCCGTATGTTCCTGAGGGACGTTATACACACATTGATGCCTTCATCAGAATCCACAAACCATTACAGATGACTGTCAGGAAGGGTGACTATCAAGTCATGGGAGCCATGCAACACGTCATGTGGCCCATGGTGAGTCGACATGTATGCATGGTAACACAACATGCACAGGAGCAGTCCCCACATATCACAAACATGTACCACCCACAAAATGCCTTGCTGCACTCCTTACCCCAAATGACTTTTCACCATGTCTGTGCATGTAACTCTGATCCAGCACATGTTGCAATACTCATGAGGAATAGCAGGAGGGCAATGATGACATGAGCAGACGACAGCCGCAAGAACCTGTGGAGTCCAGACACACAACAAGTCAGCGAAGAGCTAGTAATCCTCAGACATGTACATGTACTCTACAGGAATGATGTTGTCACCATGCCCTTAATAAATTTAGTGTCCCAGCTAATATGTGTGGAATGACATCATCACTTGAATGACACATCAGAGCACACCTCCAAGTCACTTAGCACACAGTCAGCTCGACACACACATTGCAACACATGCCACACAAGGCTCAAAGCGTGCACACTCAAACACAGGGACTCACCATCATGAGAAGAAGTTGCGGATAAGCTGACTCCGGATGTCCTCATCCTCATCCTCACTTGCCCCGTGCCCGCGCCCTTCATCCTCCACGGGTGGATGATCCTGCTCATCCGGATCAAGGATGAGTGGCACGGCCTTCTCCACTGCCATGTTGTGCAGAATGCAGCACACAATGAAGATTTTGCAGACCTTCACCGGGGCATATGGGAGGGGTGACAAACACAGTTGAAGGAAAGGCTTCTTCGAGTCATCTAATACTTTGTTTTTAAACCTTTCCTATTGGTTCTGTCCTGTTTTGCAACTTTCCTTATTGGCTCTTTCTTATGTAATCTGGGTGTGTATTCGGTTAATGTATATTTACATATATGCTATAATAGATTGTGTGCCACGGAGTGAAGTGGCAGTCTCCTGAGAACCTACCTTGTGTACTTCTGGGACAACTGTACTAGCTGCAGCTAATAAATCTGATCTTTTACGCCGACAGAGTGTCCCTGTGTCTCTGTGTAGCTAAGCAGGAGAACCCAGGAGATTAAGGCACACCCTGTGCCGCCAGGTCCAAAAGGTTCTGGTTCTTCAACTGGCGCCCAATGTGGGGCGGCTTCAGTGGTACCGGTTCTGCCCGAAGGTCGTGAGGAACCCCGCAAGAAAATTCAGGAGGAATCGCGAGCCACATCAAGCGACCCCTGTATGTCGAAAGTGGTCCGAAGGTCTTTTGCAGCGCGGTTACTACTTCCTGACGGCTACTAACGACTGCTGCCCTGACTGCCGCCCTGCCTTGGCCCTTCCTTTGATGATGTATGGTAAGGCGAGACGATAGACGGGCCTCTGTTGGTGTAAGAAGACGTCCTTAGTTAAGTATTTTCGTTGGTCGCGACCACAATTTTTGTCCTTTGTTTCTTGGTACCTCTGGTCCTTAGATTCGACTATTGCAATAGCCGAAGCCGAGGGTAAGTGCATTTGTGCTGTGTAAACTGAGTTTTACCCCCTTGAAGTTTGTGAACAGTCAGGTGAAATCACGAGATGCCTGGTCTGACTAAGTTTGGAAAACGTTGTTGCTTTGGTTGTAATAGGGATTCCCTTCGGTTGGAACTCCCACATATGAGCTCTATTCAAAACATGGTGTTGGCCCCATTGCCTTTAACGAGGCATGGACCCGATACACGAAGAAAGATGGTGTTTTAAAATGGCCAGAAAATGGTAGTTTCGATTCTGATGTGCTAGATAATTTGGAAGCAGTTCTATTCAAAAGAAAAGCCCGGCCGGCAATGTTTGACTCTTTCCGCCTTTGGCGTAAGGAAGCCAAATAGAGAGAAATTAAGCAAGCAAAACGAGATAGGAAAGCACAGGGTATGACAATTATACAGGCTGCCCAACAATTCAAAGATGATGAAATTAATAATGCGATGGAAATTTCAGAAAGACAGCATCGTATGGCGATAGATAAATGCTATCCGGTGTTGCCTGTCTCCCCTTCCGATAACAAGAAAGATTTAGAAGAAGATTCCCTAATGTCCCATTTATTGAGGTTGCCTCCGCCCTATGTACAAGGTACTAATGCACCTCAGTTGTTACAGCCTGTTCAACTGCCAGTGGTACCTCCGCCTGTTCTGGCTCTTCCGCATTTGCCTCCTCCAGTATTACCGCCTCTGCCTTTAACTTCAACTTTTTTGCCCTCATCTTCTGATCTTCGATCTCCTTTGCCTTCTGCTCCTCCTGCAATTATCGGTTCTCCTTCCACTAATTCGCCTAATACCTTGTCCCCTATTCTTATGTCTAATTCTCCGTCTGTGCGTAAGCGTCTCACAGACACCGTCACTGGTATTCTATCTCCTTTCTTTGAAGCTTTAAATGTGTCTCCGGCTTTTGCTCGAAGACAATCACGCAGTCAGTTCCCAGATTTTGAAGAACGAGAGAGGTTGGACTCTCTCGCACGTAAATGGATCAAGAAGGGTCCTCAGTATAGTGTACCTGACATCATGCCTACTTTCTCACAATGGAATGCGCCTACTCAAAAATATGTTTTTAATGCAATGTGCGATACTCTCATTAAAGAATGGGAAGATGTGAATTCGAGTCCGATCCCACAAGATCTGTTAAATGTTCAGGCTGATTTTGATAAAGGACTTGTTGTGGGTTCTAAGGTCGAGAAAGCTGTAAGGACACTTATTTCTTATACATCCTTATTGTCCTCTCAGGTTTTTCTTGATTCCGATCCGTCGGTTAGACTGACATTGAAAAACTATCCCATGAGAGAGGTTCCTCCAGTATTGAAGGAAGAGGTTGCAGCAGTAGGTAATAATCCAGCTATTCCTGCTCATTTCCAACGTATATGGGTACATGTTCCATGGAAACGATCTGAAGTTTTGGCTCTTAAGCAGACTCTACCAGATCCTCGTAAGAACCCTGCAGGTTATTATAAAGAATTATCACAGACAGTTGACGCTTGCATCATGAATCTAGCTGATATTGATATGTTGATGGGAAATGTAGTTCCACAGACAATATGGGCTAGGATCTGTAAAGAGAATCACGCCCAGGAATTAGGTGCTAACTGGGATATTATAACTGCCACAGATAGAGACCAAGTGGGTGGTGCAAAGCCTGACGCTTTGATTTCGGAACTTCCTGGTAGGATTATTACATTAATGAAAATGATGATGCCCGCATTGAGAGTTAACAGGGATAAATTAGCAGCATGCAAACAGAAGAAAGACGAGAGTGTCTCTGATTTCTTCACTCGTTTCGAAGAGACATTTATTGATCACAGTGGTCAAGATATGGCTACAGAGGGTGGTCAAATTTGTATTTAATTTGCTTCCCGAGTTGTCACACAAATTGAAAGATTCTGAAAGTTCATGGGCTGTTTCTTCTTCTGCCCAGATATTGGCTACTGCACAATATTATGAAAACAGAGATAAAGAAGAAAAAGAAAAGCAAGAGAAAAAGACGAAAGAACTAAAAACAAAGGTTCTTTTGCAACAAGCTTATCCTCCTCGCTATGTTCAGCCTCAGTTTCAGCAGCCTCCGCAGTTTCAGAGGTTGTATCAAAAACCTGAGCCATATATTCCGCGACCTTTGTTAGGACCTAATCGATGTGCCTATTGTAGAGAAGAAGGTCATTTTAAAAGTAGTTGTCCGGTTTTATTGCAGCGCAATGGAGCATCATCTGCTCCACGAGGTCGTGCTGGCCTCCAGTCAGCAAACAGAGGTAGAGGTCGAGGCATGTCAACTCAAGAACAACGTTCCCTTCCTCCTCCCAATTCTGTGAACTATTTTGATCAGCAAAATGTTAGGTCTACGCAGTATTATAATGAGGATTGTTATGTTGAAAGCGAGAATGAAAATCTTCACACTAACTAGGACAGCCATGGACAAAGTAAGGGAGTTGTGTCGATTCCAGTAGATCAGAATGGACCCTATGTTAATGTCACTACAATGGGTGTTTCAGAGCCATTTCTCCTAGATACTGGTGTGATGAGAAGTTCTATCATTCATTCCAAACTCCCTGGGGCACCTTTGTCTTGGGGCACCTTTGTCTGGCTTAACAAATGTTTCTGTAGGATTTTCTGGCGCCCCTGTTCGTAACCCAGTTTCTTGCCCTTTGCCTATTTCAATTGGCCCTTATGATCTGGAAGCTCCACTTCTCTTGACGAATGGTTGCGGTGAGAATCTGTTGGGTCTGGACTTATTGAAAAGAATGCATGCTACAATATATTGTTCTCCTTCTGGTGTATATCTTACTCTAGGACAAAAACTGATCTCTCCAATGTATTTGTCCACAGATCAGTTTCCATCTGAATTGCTTTCTCTTCCGGCAACGCTTTGGGCCACGGGTCCAAACGATGTGGGTTGTCTTGAGATTCCACCTTATGTTGTCACTCTTAAGCCTAATGTTGAATTGCCACGTATTCCGCAGTACAGAATTTCTACTGAAGGTGAAAAAGCGCTTTTGGAAATCATTCATGATTTGATTCAGAAGGGTGTGGTTGAGGAAACGAGAGGTAACATATGCAACAGTCCTATTCTTCCTGTTCTTAAACGTACTGATCCTTCTCAGCCTCCTGTATATCGTTTCATGATTGATCTCCGGGAGGTAAACAAAATTGTTGTGCCGCAATTTCCCGTAGTACCAGATATCACTGCTTTGTTGACAATGATACCTCCCACAGCGACTTGGTTCTCTGTTATCGATCTAAAGAATGCCTTCTTTAGTATTCCCCTTGCTGAAGAGAGTAGGGATATTTTTGGCTTCTCTCTTGGAGGCCGAAGCTTCCGATTTAAGCGTGCACCTCAGGGCTATTGTGAAAGTCCCTCTATTTACAGTCAAGCTTTAAAAAGTCATCTTGATGCTTTTCATTTGCCGTCTGGTGCTGCTCTTATCCAATACATGGATGACTTGTTGATTGCTGCTGATTCAGAAGATATTTGTAAAGATGTGACTGTTGCACTGTTACGCCATCTGTTTGATCTAAATCATAAGGTTTCACCTTCAAAATTACAATACGTTCGTAGAGAGGTTACCTATTTGGGTCATCTCCTATCAAAGGAGGGACGACGATTAACCCCAGAACGAATTCAGGCGATTGCACAAATGTCTGTGCCATCCACACAAAGGGAGGTACGTGCCTTTCTGGGTATTACTTCTTATTGTAGACAGTGGATCCCTAACTTCTCTCTGTTGGCCAAGCCTTTGTTGGCACTCACTTTGAAAGATACGCCTCGGCCCCTTCCATGGACTGACAAATGTCAGAGGAGTTTTACTGACTTAAGTACTGCTCTATGTTCCGCTCCTTTATTGGGTACTCCCGATTACAGTAAGCCCTTCACGCTCTACGTTTATGAAAAAGAAGGTTGTGCGTTGTCAGTTTTAACACAGAGATTTGGAGACAAACAGCGACCATGTGCATATTTTTCGGCTACGTTAGACCCAGTAGCTAAAGCATTGCCTGGTTGTCTCAAAGCAACAGCAGCAGCAGCGATTTCTATTCGACAGTCTGCTGGAATAGTGTTAGATAACACACTTATTGTTATGGTGCCGCATGCAGTGGACACCTTACTAAACCGAACAAAAACGCAGCATCTTACGAGTGCTCGTTTGTCTGGAAATGAGTTGACACTTTTGGCTAGTCACGTGCACATCAAACGATGTAATACTTTAAATCCAGCTACTTTGTTGCCTCTTCCAGTGGACCAAGATGACCAAGAACAACATGATTGTTTCCTCCGTACCGAGGAAGAGACAAACGGAAGAATTGATCTGAAAGATACGCCGCTAGAGAATCCGGATGGAATTCTATGGGTGGATGGTTCTTGTTTCAAGCTTCCTAGTGGAGATACAGTTTCAGCCTATGCTGTTACTACTTTACATACAGTTGTGGAAACCGCACGTATCAGACACAATTCAGCTCAAGCAGCAGAATTGATAGCTTTACCGAGAGCATGCGTATTGTCAAAAGGAAAGAGAGTAAACATGTATACCGACAGTCAGTATGCCTTTGGTGTAGCGTTTAATTTTGGGCGTCTTTGGAAGGAAAGGGGTTTCTTTACTTCTCATGGCACTAAAATACAACATGGTCAATTAGAGACTGATCTTCTTGAGTCACTTTCTTTACCTGCCCAAATAGCAATTGTGAAGTGTAGTACGCACAAAAAGATTACAGATGATGTTGGTCGAGGAAATGCATTTGCAGATGAAGTAGCGAAAAAGACAGCGAGAGACGCAACAAGTCGAATGTATGTGGCGGGTCCTGCAAATTGGGTTAGAGAGAGAGGAATGTATGAGGATACAGTGGAAAGTGTAAGAGCAATTCAGAAAGAGGCTACAGAGAAAGAGTTGAGCAAGTGGAAAGAAAGTACAGGAATGTTGGATGAGATGGGTTGTTGGGTGGAATTATCTGAACACCAACGTTGGCTGTTACCAGATGCCTATGTGCTACCAGTGGTCACTATGGCACATGGTCCAGCTCACCTAAGTGCGAAAGGTATATGCAAGCTTCTAGCTCCAGTGTGGCAAAATGAAGGAATCCCGAAGTGTGCAGACAATGTAGTGAAACATTGTATTATTTGTTTGATGTACAATCCGGGAAAGGGAACCCCAACTCCAGCAGGTCACTCCGACATATCCATTTGAGGTGTTGCAGATCGATTATATTCATATGGAGCGATGCAACAACCTCAAATATGTTCTGGTGGTAGTATGCGCCTTTTCAAGATGGATAGAAGCATACCCTCTAAAAGACAACACAGCCTTATCCACAGCTAAAGTTCTACTAAAATAATTTTTCCCCAGGTTTGGTTTGCCGCGCATTGTCTGGAGAGACAATGGGAGCGAATTTGTGGGCCAAGTCATGCAAAAAGTTTGTGCGGGTCTTGGTATCAAGCAAAAGTTTCATGCGGCAAATCATCCACAATCAGCGCTTTTAGTAGAATGCTACAACGGAACCTTAAAGTTAAAACTAGCAAAAGTTCAGGCCAGTACAGGACTCAATTGGCCCGATGCTTTGCCATTAGCTCTTCTATCCACCAGAACTGCAGTACACTCTTGTTTGGGACTTACCCCTTACGATGTGGTTTTTGGACGTCCGGCTAACGTATGGGGAGTCCCTCGCCCTAAGAAATACTCAGACTTACCAAATCCAATGTTAATTGACTACTTGCATGACCTTACGACTAAATTGCGTGTTCTCCATCAACAGGTTCAGAGTGCTTTGCCGGAGGTTTCCACAGACCCAGGTCATTCCATCTGACCAGGTGACTGGGTCTGTACGAAGAATTTCCAAAGGACGAAAAATTTGGAGCCCAGGTGGAAGGAGCCTCGCTTAGTACTTTTAACCACGAGAACAGCAGTCAAAGTCGAAGGAAAGAAAAATTGGATTCACGGTGTGCATTGTAAGAAAGTGCCTTTGCCTCTACTCTTCGATCAGTGGGTTCGTAGGGGTGTTAGTGACTCGATTCGTACCTTTCAGTGATGCACACCTGAATGGAACATTGTCTGAGAAAAAGGATGACGACATTCTTCAGGAAGCAATACCATCACATTGTCGCTTGAATACGACCAATCCACGAACATTGTTCCAAGACCAAACTACACCTGATAAAGAACATTATAATTTGAGACCTACACCAAAGAACTCTTAAGATTTTTCTCTCCTATGTAGTATTCCGTCCCAGTTGCAAGGTCACGGTAGGAGTCTTAGTTGCGACCTGAGTAGTGGCAATAGGCCTGCAGGACTTGCAGTGTCATAGGACGGCAGACAATCGTGACAAAGTGATTGAGGAAGATTGCCGTGAGCATCCACTTAGAAAGATGGAGACTACATTAGGCAAAAGAGAAAGTAAAGATAAAAAGAGTCATTGCAAAAAAATGTATAGTCGTTGTGGTATTGCTCTATGTATTATTATATTATTGTGTATTCTTTTGGCATGTATAAATTGGATTGTTATTACCCTGCAGCAAAAAGTTGTCTCTCCTTCTACCTCTTCGTCTTCTTCTACTGTCTCTCCACATCTATTTCATACCCTTCCTCAACATGAACTCATTAGAAGAACTGAATATTACAACAATTCCTTTGTCCAGTTGTTAAATCAACATCAATTAGTGATCAATACAACTGATTGTTGGGTGTGTGGACTCATGCCACATACCGTAGAAAAAGGAATGCCGTATTTAGTTCTTCCGTTCTCCTATGAAGGTTCTGCTTGGGCTTATTTTGTTATCTTCTCCAATGCCGATCAAAGCAAATTCAGACGATCCGTTAGTTCACGTATTAGTGATCCGGATTTTAGTCATAGTTCGTTGATAAAGGGAATGGTAGCTATGGTTAAAATCATGGAAAATAGTAAGATCTCCATTGACGAAAGAAAAGCGTACACTAACTGGAATGTCACCCATTATGTCACTAGCCTTAGTGATAAAGTTAAAAAAGGAAAGTCTTCACCGATTTGGACAATACCACATTAGGGCAATTTCTGTCTACAGATAAATGGTCAGTCTGCGGACACTATACAAAGAAATAGCTGTTCCCACACATATGTCTACTCCTCTCAAAACTCGCCTCCTCTAGTGAAGTACTGGGAATTTTAAGCCCAGCGGTGCAGGGGAACACACCCTAAGACTTCGGGTTCTTCCTCTTTCAAACCTACAGAAACACAGAGTCTTCTGGGTGAAGTCAAAGATCGATTTATTGGCTGCAGACCAATTACAGGTATCCGAGAAGTACAACACAATATATGTTCTCAGGAGACTGCTTAAAGTTACAGAAACGGGCTTCTCCTTAAATACAAAATATCATGCTTCAGGCATACATTCCTTGTTTTACAATATGGTCATCTACATGTATCCATTACAAACGAAAAGGCAGAGTCATGATGACCATCCCACATTCCAGTTTAGCCAGCCCACAATTATTTACCCAGCGAGGCTCAGATCCCACATCAGATATCGACAGGCCCCAATAAACACGGGCATCTCCTGTTTGGAAAACAAGCCATAAAGCAGGAAGAGTCAGGTGTGAAAGAGATTAGCCGGAGGCTCGTGTGGGATGAAAAGGCTTTATGGTGTGTCAAACCCTGATGCTAATCGCAGGTGGCCGTAGGACGGGGAGCTCGTGAGACCGGACTGACCTGGGGCAGCGGAGTCAAGCTGCACAGGTCACAGAGAAGTCAAACAGAAAGTACATGTGTTCTAAAGGCCCGCACTTGTTTGTAATGTGTAGCCTATGTGAGGGCAACCATAAGATGGCCACCGCTCTAAGATGGAACCCACGTAGTCAATGTATAATATTGTATACACAGTGCATTCATAGCTAAAACGTTATACAAAGCACTTGTACATACCGCATTGACCATTCGCGGTTCGCTAATACCGGAATAGACAGGGGTAGGGCCCTGCCTCCCACGCGGTCCCAAATTTCAAAGTACCACAGACCCTCCTTTTGCCCTTACATAGGCAATAACTATACTCACATCAATCCGAGTCTAGGTCAATATTCACGAAGTCAGTGCTTACACGTGGTTGCCAACGGATTTCTCCGGTACTTGCTATTTAGCTTTCCTTCTAACCCCTACACACACCGCTTCTGCAAATCATAATCGAAATAGATACGGCAGAGGAATTATTAATTCCAAGGACACAGCAGGACAAGAGGGAGGAGATTTCCTCAAAGGATTTCTTCCTTTTTGGGGTCCAATGGCCAACAGCAGAAATATAAGGCAATTGCTTCGTGTCGTAGAAACCACCATAGACATCACTGTAGGAGCCTTAAGTAATATCACGGCAGAACTACAGGCAGATCGTCTCATGACTTTACAAAACCGAGTTGCCTTAGACTTTGTTCTTGCAGACCGTGGTGGAGTATGCAAATTGATCGGGTCAAGTTGCTGTATTTTCATACCAAATAACGCTCCGACAGTATACCAAGCTATCTCTAAGTTACACATGATCTCTGAGTCGATTCATCAAGACGAAGGAGATTGGTCATTATTGGAGTGGATTTGGGGACTACTGTGCAAATGGGATTGGAAAATATTGACGTTCCTTGGAGTAGTTTTAGCCATCATATTCTCTTGTTGCCTTTGTATGCACTGTGGCCCGCCATCTGCGACCTTTGTGCCACTATGTGCATCCCTAAACCCAAGTCACAAAGAACAGAGAATATCAGAATGATGTTACAGCAACAGCTCGATGACCTTATGGCCATCGACATTGACTCAGATTAATATGAGCCTGAGTATCTTACCTGAGTTCTGGCAAAAGGAGGGTCTGAAGAACTTCGATTTTCGATTGTGATCGTATCGACCCGCAATTTTGTGCTCGGCCGCCATCTTGTGTTGCCCTCACTCAGGCAGCACGACGGTCGAAGTCTTTTTCTGCTTTTTCTGCAGCTTTGTGTCAAAATTAACCTTCTGCCTCTATTTGCAAAGCTGGTGTTAGGTTTGGCCGAGTACACTAATCTCTGTCTGGTTTTTCTAATCCCGTCTCAACTATCTGTTGGTTCACACTATTCTCTTCTGACTTTATCTTATCGTCTGGTCTTCGCTGTCCTCTGCTAGCATTCTCTCGTTTCACAACTGTCCTCCAATACACACAAACGTATCTCGCCACCTGCAAGTTAGTTGTGGACCTGTTAATGAATTAATTTGAAGGAGGGGTGACAAACACAGTTGAAGGAAAGGCTTCTTCGAGTCATCTGATACTTTGTTTTTAAACCTTTCCTATTGGTTCTGTCCTGTTTTCCAACTTTCCTTATTGGCTCTTTCTTATGTATTCTGGGTGTGTATTTGGTTAATGTATATTTACATATATGCTATAAAAGATTGTATGCCACGGAGTGAAGTGGCAGTCTCCTGAGAACCTACCTTGTGTACTTCTGGGACAACTGTACTAGCTGCAGCTAATAAATCTGATCTTTTACGCCGACAGAGTGTCCCCGTGTCTCTGTGTAGCTAAGCAGGAGAACCCAGGAGATTAAGGCGTACTCTGCGCCGCCAGGTCCAAAAGGTTCTGGTTCTTCAAGAGGGCCTAGCCTTTCACCCAGGAGGAGAACGAGGCCCTGCTGGATGTGATCCTCCCACAGTACCCCATGCTGTATGGTCGACCAGGGGAGCAGGTGAGTGCTGACTCCACTACCTTTGCCTGTGCACCTTTATTGTGTCTGTCACTTCTGGCATTGTGGCCAGGTGTGGCAGACATGCAATGTTGGTTGGAGTGGGTCCTGGGGGGGGTGGCTTATGTCTTTCATGCAGGGCTTGATGTAGTTCATGTGTGCACTCCTCACTTGCATTGTGCTTACTGTAACATTCACTGCATAGTGCATGGCACATTCCGCCAGCCTAATCCTCTTGGGCATTCTTGTTCTATTGTCCTGCGGTGATTCAGTGGTCACCTCGGTGTGACAGGTGACTGCACCCACAGATGTGTGTGAGAGTTGAGTGGAGCTGTGGTGAGAGTGGTGAGAGTGTCCAAATGATGTGTACGCCCCCTGGACATTGATGTGTGTGAATGTTTCTTGTCATGTGGGTGAGTGTCTATGTGGAGTGTTGCACCACAGTTGCATGGAGGAGGCAACTGCTCAATCCATCTGATGTCTGAAGTAAGCCGTGCTGTGTGTCTGACTTGCTGAGCTAGCCCCACACCTGTGACCCCCCCCGGCAAGTGGCACATGTGCAGAGTGAGGTTTGCATCCGCTGTTGCCAATGGCAGGTGATTGATGTGTGCCTGTGTGTGTCTGTGTACTCTGCTGAGGTTTTGTCAGTGGCCTGGGGCATGTGACTGCTTTACGGTGCTGTCCATCAGCCTTGTGTTGCTTGGGATGCACAGTGTGTGCCATGATAAGGGATTGTTTTGCACCCCTCATGCCACCTGTGTACTTACTATGCTATGTAGTGCATTGGTGCGTCCCCAGTGGAAAAAGTCCCTATGACTAAGGTGCTATTACTTGCCAGCATACTATGCGCTGTTCAACAAATCTAAGATGTTCAAATGTGTGTCTCTGTGACAAGGTGCAGGTATAGTGATGTTGTCCCACTTTGTCATCCACACAGGTAACCTCCTACCACAAGGGGAAGATCTGGAAGGATGCCGTCAAGGCCCTGCAATCGGTGAAGGGTTGCAGTCGGCGCCTGCCACAAGTGAGGAAGAGATGGCAGGACATCTGGTGCTGGACCCGGAGGATCGCCTGGGTCATGCTGAAGGACTCACCTCCTCGCAAGCATGGCGGACGCCGGCGCCTGACCAACCAGATGTGGCGTGTCCTGGCGGTGGTCTTTCCTGACCTGGATAGGCGGATACAGGAGTTACAGCAGCAGGAAGGGGGTAGGTACGTGTGTTTGTTGTGTGTCGCCAGCTTTTGGAGCTGCTCAGTCGCCTGGATACACGGCCAGGCTATATATGTGCAGTGCATATCCTGTACCCCAAAGTCAACCTGTGCTGTTCTTCCTCCCTTCCCCTCCTTGACATGTGTTACCTGGTCTGTGTGTTATCACTATTGCACATGGTCATCTAGGCTGCCAGTTTATCAAGGTGCACACTGCTTTCAGCATCAGGTGTGGGGGTGGTCTGCCTGTGCCCTGTCCTGTTCAGTCATTTGGGGGTGCATAATTGTTGGCACTGATGCTGAGTCCCAACATCGGAGTGTGAGGGTTCAAATGAACAGACTTGCTGCATGCATTACCAATGTTGTGGCCTCAGACATGATGTGCATGAGTGGGATATATGCATAGTGCCGGGACGGTTGCTCCTGTAACAGTCAGCTCATTCCAGGACCATGGAGCAGTGTGCACACTACAGTCCCCTGACACAGCCTGCCCTCCTACTCATGTGTGTCATCCAACACTGTGCACATTCACTGTGGGTTCATCATGGCTCTGCCTCTGTGGCAGTGTTCCCTGGCCTAGGTAGTAGTTTTCACATGTGTGATACATTTGCCCACTGGACAGGGATACACCAGTTTGCTTGTGCATACTCACACTGGGCAGTGCCTGTGTGGCTATTCACAACAATCTGTTGATGTTTGTTTGTGACCAATATGTTTTGGCAGCCCTACAAGGTGATGTTGTGTTAATGAAGCTAGTTTTCAAGAACAGTTATTGTAACCCTGAATAAGAGGTTTCACTTCTTGATTGGTATCAGTCACATTGACTCAGGTATGGGTGGGTGTGTGCGGGAGGGGCGTACATGTTCAACCCTGATGTTTCATTGCCAGTTCGGACTTGTGTGTGATGATTCGCAGTACAGAAAGTCATTGTGCAGTGCCCATGTGATGTTGGCCAGTGCTTAATGTTCGTGCTTCATTGCCTGTGTCAGTTTTTGACAATCATGTATCCTGCTTGTACATTTTTGCCAGCTGTGTGTGGTTCAGATGCTACACAGTTGTGACTTTGTGTGCTGACATCTGTGGGTACATTCTGGCTTGCCATGAGGGGGAACCCACAGTACAGCTAGGCTTTTTTACTAAACAATTGCTGGTCCATTAGCTTTTGCATTGTCCTGGGTGTGGACATGTGTGCCACTCCAGATGACAGTCAGTAGGTCATATGTGTAGCCAACTGTGTGATGAGGTGACGGATAGCCATGTGACAAATGACTTTATTCAAGTTGTTACTCAGAGAAAATGTCCATTGGCACTCACTACACCTGTCAACATGTCTCAATGTTTCATATGCTTAACCTCGTTGTTTGGTTGTGAAGGACAATGATGTGCCTGCATGACAGATGTCTCCCAAGGAAGTGCACAAGACACCACCTTTACACTTTCCAGGGACACGCTGGCATATTTTAAAGTAAGGCACAGTTTGAACAAAACTTGTTTGGAGTTCATACATATACATGTTCGCACAGTGTGCTGGCATTTGCGTTAGTCCTTGGTTGTTGCTGATACCAACTTACGAGTGTCAAGTCATCCAGACCACCCGGGTGCCATGTATATGTACTTACTGATACGCAATTTCTGCCTAACAGTGGCTGATTTGAATGAGTCTGGCAGCTCAGACAATGACTGTGTACATGTAGTTTGGTGTGCACCTCCTTGTGTGACTTCTGCTATACAGACACATGTGTGTTGTGTTCACAGAGTGCCACATTCACACATGCTAGACATGTCCATTGTGTAAAGGGTTGTGATTCTCCAGGAGTCACAATGTATTTCTTTGGGGTGTCAAAAGTACTCGCAGGTCTCTGAGTGTGGGGACACCTTCTGCATTGGCATATGGTATTTGGCCTTGGGTGCGACAATACTGTTTGTTTCACAGTGAACAAGAGGTGGCATGCCTTCATAGTCTTGCTGTGCTCAACTGATCCCAGACACTAGCTTCTCATGATCTTGTGATTTCAAGTTATTTGCTGTTGTGTCCTAATTTTCATTGTTTCCAAGTGGCATGGTGGGTCAACCAACTGGGGAGTGCAGGGCTTACATATGTGGGGAGTATCCTAGATGTTACTCATGATGCCTTTCCTGATATGCACTGTTGCCTATTTTGTTTCGACTCATGTGTCAGATGTATACAGGTGACTGATTTTTTCCTGTCTCTTCACCTTGCCCACAGCATCATCGGAGGACACCTAGGGAGACACCGGCACGGACGTGGAGGAGGGATCGAGCAGTGATGCCACCACTGCTGAGGAGTCGGTGGAATCTAGTGGCACGGAGGGCGAGGGGAGTGAGGCGGAGGACCTGCCCAGTACCAACACTGACTACGAGGCAGACGGGTCCGAGGCTGAGCTCCCAGAGGGGACGGAGGCTGCTCCCACAGCTGAAAGCAGCAGTACATCTCTCCCCGCCCCCTCCATTCCCATCACCGCCCTCCCACTTGCTCGGGTCCCTTCTGTCCGTGCTAGGCCACACCGTGTCTCCTTCGTGCCAGGCACCGCACCCCCTGCCCCTATCCCCCCTGCTGCCCTCACTGCCGAGTCTGTGAACATTCAGCGGCAGTTGCAAGTTGGGCAGACATCGATCCTGACTGTCCTCCATGGCCACAACTGACTGCTGACCCAGATGGTGTCGTACATGGAGGGCATGTCATCAGCGATGTCTGACCAACGGAAGTTTCTGAGGTCCCTGGACTCGTCACTGATGGCAGTAGCGAGTCACCTGCAGCGTGCGTCCCCCCTACCCCTGCCCCATCCACAAGTCCCACACCCATGCCTGTCCCAAGCACATCAAGACATCCACACACACGCACCCCACCAGTCAGAAGCACCACACCACCACGTAAGGGCAAGCGCACACCTCCTGACCCGCACACTCAGGGGGAAGCAGGCACACCCACTGGGTCTGGGGCACACAGGCAGGCATGCAGCCACAGTCCTCGTCCACATGACTCACTCCCCAGTCCCTCCGATGTCACTCCCCTTGGCTCCCCTGCCCCAGATTCGGAGAAGGAGGCCTACTTCGCTGGGCTGGGCCTCAGCCCCACTAGTTCACCTGGACGCAAACGGGTAAGGGAGTTAAATCCCCCAGCCCGTCCACCACCTCCCCCAGTAGCGCTGCAACCCATCCCTCTGACCCCCCCCCCTCCTTGGGTCTGTTGTTTCTCCGGGTGCATGGGAGACGCTTGAAGAACTGGCAGAAGTGTGCAGCGCCGGGCTCGCCTCCACCTTTGGCGCTGCCCCACCCCCTGTGGTGGAGTCATCCGTCCCTGCACCCACCACACCTACCCTTCTCCCTCCTGTCCCTGCGGTGCCTGGTCCGTCCCCACATGATGCCCCCCCCAGTCGACGACACAGTCTTGTGATGTGCAGGCAAGCTAGGGGAGACGCATGGCCATGTGTCCCCCCCAAGGACTGATGATATGGACTGGCCATTGGCCTTTGTGAATAGTCTCGTTTACACATTATTATTTTCGTGCTGAATAAAGCATTTTCTTTTTCGTTTGAAAAGTCTTGCATTTCAGGTATTGATGTTGATGCTACAGGAGTTGGGGTTGTGGGCATGTGTTATGTTTCAGGGAAATGTTGTAGTCTGCTGCTCATGGGGTGGAACCTGGTATCTGCGTGCCATCACAAGGTCTCTGCAAAGATTCTTTGTTGTGTATGTTCTTTGTGTTTGGAGACATTGTCCCAAGGAGTGTTCCTTCCTCTGTGGCACCTGACATCTCCCCTGCAGAGAGTTGCACAATTGTTGTGTTGCCCTGTGTCTACATTTCCTTTGTTGGTGATGGATCCCTTCAACTCTGGCCATGCCTGCTCAGCAACGTGTCCGGCTTCATCGTCTGTGCCATCCTTGGTACTCACTGTACTTGTGTATAGAGTATTTTGCCATGCCTTCATGAATAAATTGTCCCTTTTCCGCACAATGCATGTGTGTAATCCCAGCCTAGTACACATATGGTACTTGTTCTGCTGGGTATTTGAACACCTGACTCACAATTGTGGCCATTGTATCCGTGGGAACTCCACCCTATTCCTTCCATGACAGAGAACATCTTGGTGGCTAGCCCAGCACCTGAACATTCCTATCAGTCCTGTGATGTGCGTGACAGTGTGTGTTCTCTTTGGCTATCTTAGTTTATGAGGCAGTGACATGACTATACAGTCTTGTGGCATGATCTCAGTGTGTGTATTGTGCTGCATCTGCCAGGGGTGGGTATGCATGTGTTATTTGTCCTCACACCCACATGTGGTGTGTCATGCAGTGGGGGAAAGACATCCATCCTCCTGGGAGTGGGACACTGCTGTCAGTGATGTGTTGTTATGGCACTATCATCATTGTCCAAAGTTAGGGATACGTACATTCACCCATGGAGTTGTGGTCATCTGATAATGATGTACACCCCCCCATGTCTCTGTCCACTGCTGGGAGTCCTCTGCACCCACCCCCATGCCTCTGTCCACTGCTGGGAGTGATGGGCATCCACCCCTCACATGTCGCTGTCCACTGGTGGTATTCCTCTGCACCCATCCCCATGTCTCTGTCCACTGCTGGGAGTCCTCTGCACCCACCCCCATGTCTCTGTCCACTGCTGGGGTCCTCTGCACCCACCCCCATGTCTCTGTCCACTGCTGGGAGTCCTCTGCACCCACCCCCATGTCTCTGTCCACTGCTGGGAGTCCTCTGTACCCGCCCCCATGTCTCCGTCCGCTGCTGGAAATCCTCTGCACCCACCCCCATGTCTCTGTCCACTGCTGGGAGTCCTCTGCACCCACCCCCATGTCTTTGTCCACTGCTGGGAGTGATGGGCACCCACCCCTCACATGTCCCTGTCCACTGGTGGTATTCCTCTGCACCCACCCCATGTCTCTGTCCACTGCTGGGAGTCCTCTGCACCCACCCCCATGTCTCTGTCCACTGGTGGTATTCCTCTGCACCCACCCCCATGTCTCTGTCCACTGCTGGGAGTCCTCTGCACCCACCCCCATGTCTCTGTCCACTGCTAGGAGTGATATGCACCCACTCCTCACATGTCCCTGTCCACTGCTGGTATTCCTCTGCACCCACCCACTTGCGCCCTTGCTGTGGTACACTGCTGTTCTGGGCATACACCACCCCCAATTTACAGCTGATGTGCTGCCCCAAGCCGTACACCTACATCCGTGGTGTGTGTACGCCTTGTATCCATCATGTAATGGGGCTGTAGGGGTACGCGTGGTACGGCCCGTACCCATGCTCTGGGGGCATGGGTACGGGCCGTACCACCATAGTGGCGGTGACGTTGGGGTACGCGTGGTACGGCCCGTACCCATGCTCTGGGTGCGTGGGTACGGGCCGTACCACCATAGTGGCGGTGACGTAGGGGTACGCGTGGTACAGCCCGTACCCACGCCCCCCAGAGCGTGGGTATGGGCCGTACCACCATTGTGGCGGTGACGTAGGGGTACGCGTGGTACAGCCCGTACCCACGCCCCCCAGAGCGTGGGTACGGGCCGTACCACCATTGTGGTGGTGACGTAGGGGTACGCATGGTACGGCCCGTACCCACGCTCTGGGGAGCGTGGGTACGGGCAGTATCACCATTGTGGCGGTGACGTAGGGGTACGCGTGGAACGGCCCGTACCACCGTGGGTACGGGCCGTACACGCGTACCCCTACATCACCACTACAATGGTGGTACGGACCGTACCCACGCTCTGAGGGGCGTGGGTACGTCCCGTACCACCATTGTGGTGGTGACAGGTACGCGTCCATGTCCACTTCTGTTGTGGTGGGACGTGGGATTGGTGGACACGCCCCCTAAAGTGACCAGACCATGGAGGTAATTAATGTGCAGGATGTATTAGTATTTTGTGGGGTGTGGGTTATGTTTCCTGCCCCTTGCACCCCCCCTTTGCCCCTGGGGGTTGTTCTGACCTTCTGCGGCGTGTGCGTCGGTTTTTGAACACGAGGTCGTAGGCTATGAGGGCCTGGATGACGCGTAGGTTGGGGTCCATCGCTGTCCGTTGCGTACCGGTGCTTCTTGTTCGCGTCGTCCTCAATTTCCCGGCAGTTTTTAGCTCCCATAAAAAATGCTACGTGCGGAGTGACGTTGGCACGAATCGTACTTGCTGGTCCGTAAAACGCTGCCTGACTCCGTCCGGACATCGCGTATGCGCCGTCCAGAATCAGATTTGTATGTATTTTTTTGCCGGTCGGTGTTTTTTACGACTCGTACGGAAATGGTATTTCTGTGCGAATCGTACTTGCGAGTTTGTAAGGTGGTTTTCCCGGGTACGAGTCGGATGGAGAAAACGCTGCGTACAACCATTTGTACCCGGGTTTTACAGGATCGGAATCGGCACCCAAATGTTCAATCTTCCTAAAATGTTGATAGAGGCATTTTTGAATGACTATTATATGCATACAAATAAATATTCAAAAAATAAAAAAATATTAAAAAATAAAATATATATCTAATGTATTTTAATGTTTTTTTATGTATTCATTTTTTAACAATAATATCTATACCTCGAATAAAAATTAACATTAAAAAATTTCAACAACAATAAATTATGTTATATTTAGATTTTTGCACTGTTTTAAACAATTCTCATTAATAAATTAGAATAAAAAAATATTAATTTAAACAAATATATTATAAATTACTCCCCACCCTTATCCCCTAAAAACCCAACATCTCGCTCCTAAAAATAGAAATGCAAATTTAAAAAAATATATTACATCAAACAAATATATTTTAAATAACTCTCCACCCTTATCCCCTATAAACCTAACATCCCGCTCCTAATTTAACTAATTGTAAATTAAAAATATACATTACTGTAAACAAATATATTTTAAATAACTTCCCACCCTTAGTCCCCATAAACCCAACATAACGCTCCTAAAAAAAAGAGGAAAAACATTAAAAACATACTTTTAACATTAAAAATTATATTTATACATATAAAATAATTAACTTACACAAAAATCGATATTTTTTACAACAATAAAACTTACCTCGATATTTTTCATCCTCGATATTCTTGACTCGATATTCATGACACTCGATATTTCTTCATCAATATTTTGTCTGTTCACCTCCTAGACATTCGTACAATGTTCCTCTAGGCTCTCAAAGGCACCAATAATACCTTTTCAAAGTCACATTTTGACCAGATTCACAATAGCCTCTGGGATTCGCTATCGAAGGTTGTTGCAGACATGAAGCTCACATGGTCTTGTTTGCATTGGTGCTGGATTTTGCTGAGCTTCGTGGGTTTAGATTGTTTCCTTTTCAAGAGATTGGTCGATGCAGGCTAACGTGCAGGGATGTCACAAGACTTCCCTCATGCTGGTGCCATGTTTCACTGGGCTTCCACTGGGTTAATAGGTTTCTTTATAAGGGTGCATTATGGTGGGAGGGACAGAGCTCTCTTTCAATCATGCAGCCTCCATTAAGTGGGCGTCAGTTTCTTTTTCCCTTTGGCCTTCTACTAATTTACTTGAAATGAGGATCCGAAGTCTGGAGTCAGTGGGAAACTATACAAAATAGCTTTGTCTGGTTTTGGAACACACCAATCATTCGATGCTTGATGCCATCTTACAAAATAACAGCATGAGTGCCTAGGACACAGTCACCTGCCTACCTTTAAATGATTGCACCTCACGTAATGTCACTTTTGAGACCCCAGATAAATTCTTATTCCTGGAATGCAGTGCTTAATTTGACCTAGTGTTTTCTGGTGCTCTGAACCGGCACTTAATTGTCAACACCGACGCTTTGATGGTCTGCCACATGGTGGAGTTGTTTATTCAATTTAGAGAAGAGCACAACAGTTGTTTGTTAATTAATATCCCATAAAAATGACTAATGCCTGACCCCATGTCATTCTTATAACTTTGAGGGGCTTGAATACTCTGAATTGGCACACTTGTAGGAGTGTAATGGTTAGTAGCCGTGTTGGTCCTGTCCTTGGAAGTGCTGACAGGGGCATAGGGTGGTACAAGCTGCAGTAGCCTCCTGACAAGGGCCCCGGCACTTATTTTTTCACAATTTAAGCACTGCTGAAATGTCAAGCAGGCTTTTAATAGAACTGCAGCCGGTGTGACCAGTTCGGCTAAACAGTGCGTGCGGAACCGGAAGGACATGCACATGTAAGCGAAACTTACACTTCATGGTGCATCTTAGCTGTTTGTAGTAGAACAAAAGTTGTCTGGCAAAAAACAAATATCTCTCTGCGGTAATCCAAGCTCATTCGGACTGCACCATGATTTAAACTGCAGATTTTGGCACCGAGTTAGAATGCGTTTCAAACTCCAGCTCTTTCCTGGTAAAGTACTTATGTCTTATTTTCATGCACTAAGGAAAAAGTGATGAAACGTTCTTAAAACTAAAGAAAAAAAAATTGATTCTTTTCCAAAGCCCTGCAAAACAAGATGCCATATGGCAAGCGCAGGAATGGAAGTTCAGGAATGAGAAAATAACTGCTTCGCCTGCCTTCAAGTGCACTGCACTTTTTCCCATGACTTGTGTCATTTTCAAGAAGCATTGGCAAAGTCAAATTGTCCAGCGTTTAGTGCCAGCCTTATAACAGTATCAATGCTTTTTTGTTTGTTCAAGTTTTTTTGCAAAACGTTTTGGTTGGGGGAGCTCTGGGCACTAGTGGTTATATATGTGTTTTGTCTCAAAAAAACATGTATTGCCACAATAGACCCTGGTACTAAAAGGAACTACTTTTTGGGCAGATGTGCTCCTTGTGAAAGAGCAAAATGCTGTCACTCACAGTGAAGTTAGTGAATGACTGAAGTGGGTGACTCATTGCCACAGGCTGTATGTTGTAATGGGTGGGGGGAATGTAAATGACAGAATATACCAAGGGATGAAGAGTGCTGACCCCCTATAAGTAAGTATACTATATGTAGCATTTTACTAAAATCCAAACGCTTTGGAAACCACCAGATCTAAGGAGGGCTGCTCATTTATTGATGGTGTTAATGCGACTCACAGAAAATACAGTAATTACAATAGTCGTATATACTATTTATACAGCTTCTAATCAATGATTACAAAGATCCAGGGCGATAGTTACACGTATAGGAAGATATTGCAGCATGACATCATAAGTTATAAACATGGAGAGATCTGTGAGAGATGGAAAAGTGGATTTGATTTAATTAAATTGTGTCCTGACAATAGGTAACCTTGTGAACACGTCTGCACAAAAATAAAAATGCTGGGCCTCATTTATGAAAAGTGACGCATCACTGCGTGAAAACAGTGATGCGTCACTTTTCACTGCGCCCTCCCTGCGACTCCAATGATGCGTCATATTTACAGTATGACGCATCATGTCGCAAGGAGTCACAGATACGTCAGTATTTCTGACGTATCTGTAGGCGCAAAAGTGATGCATTGCTGGAGTGTGTCACAAAAGTGACGCAACTCCAGCAATGTATCCTTTCACATGGGGTAAGCCCCATGTGAAAGGGCCTGCGTCAGTCTTACGCCTGCTGTGAGGCAGGTGCAAGATATTGACGCATTTGCACCCTAGAAGTGGCGCAGTGAAATCTCGTAGATTTCACTGTGTCACTTCTACGATGCTTACTTACGTGGGAACGCCCACCCTGCATACATTATACCTGACGCAGGTATAATGTAGCGCAGGGGTTTACAAAGTGACGCATCTAGGTAGATGCGTCACTTTGTAAATATGGCGCATCATGGCGCATGTTTTACGCCACTGGTGCGTCACAAAAAGTGACGCACCGGTGGCGCAAAAGTGACGCAGGGGCTCATAAATGAGCCCCGCTGCGTTTAACAGAACCGTACTTTCCCTATGATTTGTAAGCTAGGCCCTTGCTCCATCTTTGTTCCTCAGTGCCGCCACGTTTGCACTGCTTGGACTGACAGCTCATGTAGAGAGAATGTAACAATGATGCTCTGTATTTACATGCTGTTCTCCAGCATCCACAGAGGAAGCCATTCGTTACTTTCAAGGCTCATCCTGTTTACGACACTTACTCATCTGTGCGACTTTCATTTTTTGAGTAACAAGGGGGCTTATTATGTCCGCCTGCCATCATAACGGTGATGAGACCGACCACCAGGCGTGCAGCGGTTTCGCTAGCCCAATTAGGATGTGCCCGCCATACTGGCGGGCACATCCTGGCCTTTCACCATTGCGGACGGTGCTGCTGGCTGACGCACCGTCTGCAATGTCAAAAGAGCATCCACAGCTTTTCCCGCACCACGTGGCAGGCACCACGTGGTGCCTGCCACCTGGTGCAGGGAACTGCAGGGGGGTACCATGGGTACCCGCCAAGTGCACCCTCCCCCCAGGGGCCCCCAACAGCCAATCCCCACCAGCCATGGAAAGGCCTGTAAACCACCCACATCATAATATGGGTGGCGGTGCCTGCTAGGCACCGCCACCATATTACTAGCCGAGCTACGCCCGTCCGGCAACCGTAATGATTGCCGACCAGTGGAAAAGCGGCGGACGGACTTTGCGTCCGCCATGATACCCACCAACATCAGAATATGGTGGTGGTTATTTCACAATAGGATGATGTAGCGATCGCCACCGCCAGCCCGGCATTGGCGATTGTTATGCCATCCTAATGAGCCCCTAGGTTTGTAGAGACACCTCAGGTGACATTAGGTCAGAGTGGAGTTCAGTATTATTCGTTTTGGGGGCTAGTGCCAGGATGGTGGTATTATATGACGTTTTATAACTCGTTAATGAGGTTTGTCAGCTCGGTGCTGCCTTTGCTCACTTTATGCTGACTGCGTGATTTGCATTGGCTTTCATTATAAAATAGGCTATAAAATGGTACATTTCGGAGAAGAGCCGGTCCTTGCCTGTGACTTTCTCTCCCTTTAGACTTGAAATATTTCTACTCTGAATCTTGATTTCATGTCATGCTCTTGCATTTGATTGAGCCATGTGCTAATTCCCCATATATTCCGAGTCACTATTATTTTTGCCTTCTATAATGCTTTTTGAATTGTTCCTAATGAACCATTCATGGTTCACATGTTTTCCTGACTCCAGAGAGCTTATTTTATGAAATGTTATTTAACTCATTTGTGCCCGGGTGCCATTTAGGGACACATTGCCTCATCTAGTCCTGAGGTTTGACATCGTCCCGACCCTGTATAGGGGCTTTGTCTTAAACTTTCAAAGCTGCCCTCAACCGGGAGTAGCTTCTTTGGATGTGTTCATGTTATGACACTTGCAGTCTTGATGCACATTTTCTTCACAGTTCTACTTCGATAGGATAATATGTCATCTGTACTCCTCAATTCCTCATTGGCAAAGGACATTTACACATTCCGTTCGAAAATAGATGTTTTGGAGAGGAGTGAGCCAAACGTGGCCATTGGGAAGGTGGGGAGTGCCCACGGTGTCAGACCTTTGTGTGTCGTGCCTTACAAGTGCATTGGGTAGGACCTCATTTAGAGTTGTCCCTTAGTGGAAAATCCTTATATTACTAAAAGAAATGTAAAGCACAGTACAGAATACTCTGATATTTATTCTCTCAGGTGCATATTTCTGAGAGGCTTATGTAACTTTTACACCAAGCAAAGTGTTACATGTGTGATGCAAGCCTCTGAATCAGATTTACGAGGCCAATGGCTTCATAAATCTGGAGTAAGGCAACAAATCACTAATCACTGCGTGCAAGGGAGGCATTCCATAGGCTTTGCGGTGGATGTTCCCACGCAAATCCCATGGTTTTTGGTGTATTTCAGATTTACCAAACCTGATAAACTTGGGAATGCATCAAAAAGAAACACCTCCCCAGGTGAGGCATAACATGGAGAAATATCTTTATTGCCCTCATTTTTTCCTTTTTCTGTGTATGCTACATTTTGCAGCACATATAGAAAGAGGAAAACTTCTCTCAGGATTGTTTTTGTGCAGGAAGGTGCCCCTTCCTGCACGAAAACAATCCTGCCTAAAACACAGGCACCCTTGCACCAGGGTGCCAGAGTGCCTACGTTGGCGCTAGGCTGCCGAAACGGATCCAGCACAGGGGTAAAAGAGAGGAATGCACCATATTGCTTAAATGCAGCCCTTTCCTTCCCTTTCACAGTAACGCAGGGCAGTGCAGCAAGATGTGCCCTGTGCCACTATTTTTATAAATATCCCCTTAATCCCTCTATACCTGTCACTAGATTATCCACAGCATATTTTTGAGAGTGCCCATGAATATATTGCTTGTTTTTTAATCACTGACATTTATCAGATCACTTAATATACATGCTAAATAATTAGTGTCCCTTATATGTGTTTTCTTCTCTGAAAAGTATTTTTGTTTGCATGGGTATCACAATAAAAGTATACCTGGGCACGACATTTGACTTATGATTTGCTTGCTGTTTATAATAGTGCTTTGAATTTTTTATCTCGATGATAAGATACCAAAACACCAGTTTGTTGCATTGCTTGTGTGTTTTTCAAGGTACATTTTTGTTACATCCCATGCGTTTACTACAGAATGATAGATGCGCGTGTCTGCACTAAAAATTGAAAAGCTGTAATATTTCTGCTTATGGTATCAGCTGCCTGTACCCTGTGAATCCAGGCTGGATGCGTATAGGTGTGGGTGGGAGTCAACGAAACTGGTCCAGGTTGGACCCGCCAGTCCCCCTAGTAGCCATAGAGCAGCGACAGAGGGGCACACGTGCTCACAACTACCTTCATGATCACACGTGGTTCTTCTCTTCCATCCTCCTGAATGCAATCACTATGCGGGGTCTAGTGAAGACACAATGGACTCTTACAGTGCCCTGCAGCGGCTTTGATGGCCAGTACCCATCCCATGCTGCGCTACATTGAGCTGACAATCCGCTGTAGAACCTGTCAAGAGATCCCTATTGCCCTGTGGTTGGGGCTGCAGGGTACAAACGCCCAACGTCTGAGTGTAGAACTCAGAACCACACCCAGAGGAAGATGTGTTGATGCCCCATAGCCTGTACTGTGCAGGCAGACATTTCTGTATTCCAGTAATATTGTGTTTGCCTGTTGCATGGAGCCGTTAAGATCAACAGTTGACTTTGTCACATTGTTCACCCAATAGCCATATACTGCTCATGGTGAGTGGGCAGGCACTGTTAGCATTGTTCAGTGCCAGAGCCCTTGGTGGTGCATAAATTCTCTTGGAGTGACAGGGGTGGGATTGAGGTAGAGGGAGGAGGATGGTTATAACATGGTTTGCACCAAGGGGCAGGTCGAAGTCTTCCTTCATGTCACTTGTGCTTGCTCACTAGCCACAATGCACAGAAAAATTATTCAATTGAGCCTCTGCGGGCTCAGCATCTTTTCCTATGCATATTTCCCAAGATGCAGCTAGCATCCTGTCTTGTGTTCCTGCGACACATAGCTGCCATTCTCAAATGGCATGCAGGGTACTGCACCTGTTTTCAGTCGCGGAAATTAATCATGGGCATGTCAAGACACTGCAATTTTGCAACTGGGTACTATGCACAATGCAAATGATGAATGCACCTTAAATGGCCATACTAATGGCATTTGGTGTTCTAAAAAGAAGTGCTTATTCACAGGGGCAGAATGCCTTAGAGGACTGGAACCACGCTACTGCCGCATGAGCGGTCATTGAGTCAGGTCAGCTAGGTTGTCAGTCTTGCAGCTGTGAGTTCCTGCTCCGGTTCCCGATTACAAGATAGGCAAACTAGCCACCGGCCTACGAGCTCCACTCCATTTAGGGGCCCCGCGACAACGGATCCAAATAATATTGATTTGATCTTGAAAGAAAATTACAGTCAAACTTTCCTAAATTGTTTCCAAAAGAGTGAAAAAAATGAATCAACTCAAAGAAACGATACATTAAAGACTCGATAGAGAAAATACAGTATTAATATAATGTACCCATTAACAACTTAAAGTACATAAACCAGAGACACTACCTCCGATTCACATACCAGTTTGTCTCTTAAAATCTCATCTTCTGACAGCTGGCAGATTGTAAAGAAAAAACGGTGCAAACTACGTATGTGTAATGTACAGTAGAGATGGTTATCTCCAAAATTAAAAACGGAGTAGCAGATAATTTGCGGGGGGCGGTGACATTTTGACTGCTGAGGGGCCTCCACAGGGTTGAATCCAGCACTATCCTTCTCTATGAGCTAAGATCATGACAAGACTTGTTATCTTTTCACATAATGATCTAGCAGTGTAGTAAACACTTTGCATTACTACATTTTATTTGCATTATATCTCTGAGATATTTTTCCATTTGTTCTGACCACTTCACGAGCTTTCACTTCCCCCAGGCATCCGAATTTGCACCTCACCCAGGACTTCAACCCAGCCTTAAAGACGGATCACCTTCTACCACATCGAAAGTAAACACTCCCCTAGCACTGCCTTCTCTCCCGTACATAAGTATAATGGGGCATATTACCAGGACAGGCGATAAAATTATCGCCACTTTAGCGGCAGAAAACTGCCGCTAAAACGGCGATAATGGGCTTGATAATATGCTCTATGGAATTCCAATTGAAGCTCAGGTTAGATGTCCTTCACGTCTAACATGGGCTTCAATTGGAATTCCATAGAGCATATTATCAAGCCCATTATCGCCGTTTTAGCTGCCGTTTTCTGACGCTAAAGCGGCGATAATTTTATCGCCTGTCTTGATAATATGTCCCATTGCTGCCTCTAAATCATAGGAGATGTAAACCTGTCTGTCCCAGAGACGTTTTAAAGCATGGGCACAGTGGGCTCTTGCCCAGGGCCCCAGCCTTTCAGGGGGCCCCCTGATAGGACCAGATCTGTTCTGCCAAGAGTCCTGCCCTGATGACCTTGAATAATTCTTAAACAGGCTGTTTAAATACTGTTTCCTTTTAATTTATTTTTAATGTGAGTCATGTGCAAGAGTCCATTACAGACATTTTTGCAGAGAATGTTGTGTTTATCTTTCTTGCAACATCCATAAAAAAGTTTCTTTTAGATCAAAACAGGACCTCACATATGAGAAATGGGAGGGTGTCGCAGAAATTATTTGCAGTTATATTGGTTGAGCTGCTGCTGTGTTAGTCACAATATTAACACGTCACTATCCCTGAATATTACATGTAACAGCTTTATTATTGGGACCAGTGTTCCTATGCACGGTCAATGACCTGGCCAAACAGGATAATAAATTCAAATCTGTTCAGTATAGGGGCCCCCAAAATACGTTTGTCCCAGGGCCCCCTAAATTCTTAAGATGTCCCTGGTCTGTCCTCGCTTTTAAACTAACAACTAACACTAATTTTGATCCTCATTGCTAATGCACACTTTTTCTGTGGTTTAATTTAAAGTGCCTTATTTGTTCTCTGTTCTTGAGAGCAGTATTTCTGATTCACTTGCTTGGTCACCACTATGAATGAATGAATTAATAAAATAAATTAATAGATGGTATAATGTAAATAAAACTGCCATCCTTTACAGCCTTGTCTGCCGGACACAGACCCGCCAGTCGCTAGCACAGCCCCCTGACACCATGGCCTTGCCACCCACACAGTGCCTATGCCCCACTTCACAAAATCTTTTCTTCATGTTCTCCTCTTGTCCCCACACATTGCCCCTGCCCATCAGATACACCTCTTTTCCTCTTCCTCCACCTATGCATTCATCCATTCACCCAGCTATCCATTTATGCACTGAATTGCTATCCGTCTATGAACTCATTCATGCTCCAAAGCCAGTAGCATATTATGCTATTCATGCACTCATTCATCAGCCATTGACTCATTCTTGCATTCATGTACTCAGCCATTATCGCTCCATAGCTAGGGGGCTGCATGTTTCACAAGGCTGTGCCGTTCTGCAGCTTATAGGCTATTTCTGGTCTAGGCTGTCTTGAAAACAACAGTCTTTTTGGGGAGCTTGGAGTGCTAAAAAAAATAATTTCTTGTGTTTTCCAACTTCTCCGTGCACCCTGCCATTATTAGGCTATAGATACTCAAATACTATGCACTGATTATCTGTTATCTATTGAACACATTGCCTTACAATCCTATTAGAGTGTTTGAGACACTGTGTAAATAAACTGAGCAGTAACACAATCCCAAACAAGAAAAACAAACCCAGCGATTCTCTTCAATTGTGAAGTCGGCGTTGTCTAAAACACCATTTTCCCATTATGTTTTTTAGATAAGGTTACCCCAGTCTGGACAATATTACTACTCGAACAATACGAGAAAGGAAATGATGTCAAGATTGCGTTTATATATATATAGCTGTAGGGCACAGCCCACATAAGGAATGTGATGGCTGATAATGACGTGCCCAGCTTTCCACAGTGTTTTGTTACTTTATAAAGAAACCCTTTTTGTACAGAGCTTGCAATATGAAAGCGGACTGCACTCTGATTTTTCATAGGTATATATTTTTCAGAATTGTTCGTTATATTATGGCGGTGAGAGGAATTAGAAGCTGCCAGAAATAGTGGTCTAATAACTAATTAAATGTAAAGTGTGAGTGCTCCATTGCTGTATTTCTGCATCCAGGGCTGGACTGGCCATTCCGGGCATCGGGCGTATCCCTGGGAGGCTGGAAGGGTGGTGGTCGGTTATGCAGCAATGGGTGCCGCTTTTGTGACTGGGGGCCAGTTTTGAAGCGATGTTGCAATATCGGTCCCCAGTCACAAAAGCAGCAAGCAAGCGTTTCCAGCTTCCCGGGGCTAAGCAGTGCTTCCCATGGGGCTAGTCCAGGAAAACTGCCAGGTCTGCTTTGAGTTCCCAGTCCGGCCCTGTCTGCATCTGCTTAATCTATGTTCCACTTGGCACCCGACATACTGCTGCTGAGGATTGGGGGCTCCCCTCCACCCCCTTGGCAAGGCATTTTGGGTTACATGGGCCCACTTTCATCCAGGCACCTTGCATTTTTACTGCCCTACATTCGCCTATAGCTTATTGCCCTGATGAAAAACACAGAGGTGGTGGTGAAGATGGAGGAGAGTGAGGGAGAAGCAGGCAACCAGCTGAAACCTAGGTTTCTGTTGCAGTCAATGCCTCATTCCGTGTTTTGATTGTCCATTTTAACAGCTGAATCACCGAATGTTCCGATACCATGGCTTATTTTTCTTAACCATAAGCCAATAGCAAAAGCCTGACCATAGGCCAGCTGGTAAACGGAGGGACTCAGGCTGGCGAAACGCCTCTGCAAGCAACGGGAGCATCAATGGAGAACAAGTTGAGACACTGCAAATAAGGACATCTTCAAATCAGACCTAAGACATTACCACAAACAGATATAGAACACCAAGAGCACAGCTGTTGCAGATCGCTTCAATACCAGCTCTGACAGCATCAAGGACCTCTTCTCCATCCATCAACAAAGATTTCACTGCACCTCTTGCCGCCTCCAGCAACATCCCCCTTCACAAGACGTTTTCAACAAGCTCTCAGAATTCTGCTGTAACAAAATTGCCTTCATATACAACAACTTCGACCCTGACCCCGTCCCCGTCGCAATTCAACTTCCAATTATGGCTCATGAACAAACCCTGACCACATGGCCTGCCATCACCACCATCAAAATTGCTTCTACCATGAACACCATCAACTCAGGGGCTCCATCTGACCCTTGCCCCCACCACACCCTCACCAACGAACTCCTACCAATCAGTGGAGCATTAACTCCCATCCATAACACCTCCACAGACTCAGCCACATTCCCACCAGAAAACATGCCACAGTTATGCCCCTGCTCAAGAAGCCATCTGCTGACCCAGCCATGCTTTCCAACTACAGACCTATCTCCCTTCTACCATACAGGGCAAAGGTCTTAGAGAAACAAATCAACCGACATCTCATCGACATCCTCAGTATTCACCAGCTCCCTGCGCAACACAGTCCAGATTCAGGCCCAACCACAGTACAGAAACAGCATTTATCACTGTCACAGATGACATCCACATGATCCGTGACAAAGGAGACATGTCAACCCTCATTCTGCATGACCTCTCTGCAGCATTTGAAACAGTCTCACACCCATCCTCATCAGGCGCATGCACAAGTTTGGCATCCAATGTCCCGCTCTTGGGTGGATCTGCTCTTTCTTAATGGGAAGAACACACGCTGTCAGCCTGGCACCTTACTCCATGGAAGTCTGCAAATTCATCTGCAGAGTACCTCAAGGCTCATCGCTCAGCACCACCTTCTTCAATGCAAACATGATACCACTGTCCAACGTCATCCGTGCCCACAACATCAACATCCTCTCCTATGCAGATGTCATGCAACTCATACTCTTCCTCTCAGGCAAGACTCTCAACACAAGACACAAGTTCACCACATGCATGACCGAAGTCGGTAACTGGATGAAAGCCATCTGTCTCAAGCTCAACTCCAACAAAACAGAAGTAGTGATCTTTGGCAAGAACATCACACACGGGGACTCTAGCTGGTATCTGGCTGAACTCGGACCCACAGCCACACCTAAAACCTAAGCCAGGAACCTCAGAATAATCATCAACAGCAAACTGGACATGACCGTGCATGTCAACGCTCTCACTGTGTCCTGCTTCCAAACACTAAAGATGCTGAGGAAGACCTTCATATGGCTTCCAAGCAACACTGGAAAAACTGTCACCTACACCCTAGTCACTAGCAAGTTGGACTATGGGAACACCCTGTATGGTGGACTAGAAGACTACAAACTATCCAGAACTTGACAGCAAGACTCATCCTTAACCTCACAGACAGAACCCATATCATGCCACACATCTGGGAACTATGCTGGCTCCCTACACACAAACGTGCTCAATTCAAACTCTTCACAGCCACATTCAAGGCACAACAAAATTCAGGCCCCACCGATCTGAACAGCTGCAACTCCTTCTATCAACCACCCAGACAAACCCCCAC
This sequence comes from Triturus cristatus, assembly GCF_964204655.1. Lineage (NCBI taxonomy): Eukaryota > Metazoa > Chordata > Amphibia > Caudata > Salamandridae > Triturus > Triturus cristatus. Next base: position 1,716,665,069 of record NC_140589.1, on the reverse strand, counting down.
ACCACAGGACTCCTACTCAAACACATGCCACTCATGCACAGAACCAGATCAGGAGGAAAGCGTTCTCTTACATTCCTCCTAAAGCGTGGAACAACCTACCACTCCATATCGGAGCATCCTCCTCTGTTCTTGAATTCCACAAAGAGCTGAAGCCCTGGCTTTTCAATTAACCAACCTACCATAAGCAGGGCTTGGCACCAATACCTACTCAGTGCTACAATACCCTCGCAGGTGATAGTGCACTTTACAAATACACATCACAAAGCATAACGTTGATCATTCCTCAGAGACAAGCTTGTGATGTTCAACCATGTACTGCCCTTCCCTAAAAGGACTATGTAGTGAAGGAAAAAAAATTACAGTAATTCTCTTTGCCAAGTACTGGATCTCTAATAGTCATCATCTAAAGGCATTCTAGAATTGTTTTTCATTTGATGATGCCCATTAAGTACAATGGGGTGGCCCTGTGTCCCTCAGAACCAGGATATACAGTTATAAACTACAAAGAGTTCTGTCGGGTAGCACAATTCTTCGGAATTGTGAACAATGTTGAACATTCAACAGCGGTGTCAAAGTGTCAAGAAATAATCCCTTTAGAACAAAAAGAGAGGGAGGTGTTTTATTAATAAACAGATTTTTCTCCCCTATCAACAAATGAGAAAACACAAGCACCAACTTGTAAACATAAACTTAAAAAAACACATAAAAGAAAAAACTTAGACAGGACACACAGAATTCTTTCTAAGGTATATTCAACATCATATATCAAATCCTATATCTAGCAATATTTAGTCAAATCATCGATGGCATTGTTTAAGCTGCCCTAAGATAGAAAACAAAGATAAAGGATAGTTTGAACATTTACTCCTGGGCATCTGACATTTTGGGCCTTATTACAACGTGAGTCCGCCCGACACCGGTCTTGGCCACAGCAACACAATGCGACCGCACACTGTGCGGTCGCATACTCCCATTTCTCCATGGGAGCTTGTGCTGCAGCCATAAACTGGCTGTAGCACAAGCTCCCATAGAGAAATGGGAGAATCTGTTCATCCCTGCACCGCCTGGCAAGCACCTCAAGGTGCCTACCACATGGTGCAGGTATTAACAGGGGGGACCATAGGTGCCCCCTTGGCCCCCAACCGGACCCCGGAAGACCTGACATCGAAAGCCTGTCACAAACTGACATTGCAATCCCTACAGCGGAAATGCCGTCCATTGGGATTAAAGTCAGGCCTCCGACTGGTCGACGGGCTCCTTGAGTGCGTCGTAATGACCGTCCAGTTTTCACTTTCGACCGCCTGCATTGTAATGCTAAAAGCTAATTGTAAAAAACAAAAAGAAAAAAAATTGTGTTGCTAGGCATAGATTTGATATATGATGCTGAACATACCAAATTAGAAAGTGTTCTGTGTGTCGTGTCAGAGTTTTTTTCATTCATGTATTTTTCGAATTTATTTTTACAAGCTCTTACTTCTGCTTTCTCATTTGTTGATAGGGGAGACCAAAATGTATTTATTTATTTATATGTTTGTTTTATAATGCGCATTAATCATCCCCAAAGGGATATCTCGGCGCAGCAGGAACAAAAAAGTCAGGCAGAAACCTAGAGGTTAAATAATTCAGTTTTAAATAATTTCCTAAAATTGTAGTGGGCAGTGCATTCTCGTAGGTGAAGGGGAAGTTTATTCCAAAGATGGGGGGCTAGGAATGTAAATGCACGGCCTTCTGAGCAGGATTTCTTGATGCTTGGTATGGTGAGTAGAGACTTGTTCATAGATGTTAAGGACCTTATTGGTTGATAGGGAGTACGTTTTTCCATCAAATAGCTGGGTCCCTTGCCGTTAAGCGCTTTGTGCACTAGGCAACAGATTTTGAAGGTGATACACTTAGGCACAGGCAGCCAGTGTAGTGCACTTAGTAAAGGGGTCGTGGCAGATCTTGCTGGTAGATTGTGAATTAAACGAGCTGCTGTATTCTGAACCACCTGGAGTTTATCCAGGAGAGATTCATTGACCACGTCCAGAAGAGCATTGCCATAGCCCAGGCGACTAAGCACCAGCGCCTGGACTAGAGTCCTGCGTACAGCCAGTGGGAGCATTGTAAAGACTCTTTGTAGTAGCCTCATAACATGAAAGCAGGAGCCAGTGGTAGATGCCAACTAGCCTTTCATTGTTAAGTTCTGGTCGAGTTTTATGCCCAGATTTTTCACTGAAGATTTTGGAATAGGTGGTGAACCTAATTCAGGTGGCCACCACTCAGGGGACCACAATAGTTGAGCGGCACCAAAGAGCATAATTTCAGTTTTTCCATTATTTAGCTGGAGAAAGTTTGCGGCAATCCAAGCTGTGATAGCTTTCATGCCTTTAGTAAAATGGTCTCTAGTCTCGAATGGATCTTTTTCAAAAGTTAGTAGAAGTTGAGTATCATCGGCATATGAGATGGGCTTTTAGGATGTGTGCAAGAGGAGTAACATATATTTTAAACAGTGTGGGGCTCAGACAAGAGCCCTGGGGCACGCCTTTATTAATTATCTTGGTGCATGATCGAAAAGCTCCCAGATGGATGGTCTGAGTCCGGTCAGACAGATAGTTTCTAAACCACTGTAGCACATGGCCACGGATGACTATCTCCTCCAATCTCTGAATCAGTCTTGAATGAGATATTGTACCGAAGGCCGCAAACAAGTCTATCAGCACAAGCATAGATGGTAGGTTTTTGTCTTGACTACATCTAATATGGTCTGTAATAGCTAAGAGTGCAATTTTGGTGCTGTGAATTGGTCTAAAGCCTGACTGAGAAGGATCTAAGATCCTGTTGGACTCAAGGTATTTCATCAGTTGTTTATTGATATTGCTTTCTATTATTTTACTAGTCCAAGGAATAAGTGATAGAGGGCGATAGTTGGAAACATCTGTAGCAGGAAGGTTGGTTTTTGTCGGAATCGGAATGGCCTGAGCAGCTTTCCACTCAGCTGGAATTGCGCCAGTGTTCAGTGAAAGATTCAACAAGGAGCTAATAGGCAGGGCCAGTTGATGGGCTAGCGTGGCAGCTCTCTTGGCTGGAATAAGGTCCAGAGGAGAGCCTGTTTTAACAGCTTTCAGAGCGAGTTGAGCAGACTCTACTTTAAAGGGGGCAAACTTCTCAAAGGTGCAAGTGCAAGTATACTTTCTATCAACGTATGTAGGCTCCAAGTTGATGCGGTGTGACAAATTTGCAAGATAATTATAGATTAAATTTACTCTATCCTCTAAATGGTCAGCAATCTGGTCACAAAGCATTTGCGAAGGGGGAATATTAGTTGTGGAGGCCTGAGGATTCATAAAGGAATTAGGGGGTATATGCATCAACATTGAGATTTGCGATTCTCAAATTGCGATTTTTACCGAATCGCAATTTGCACGGCGCAAATCGAAATGCATTCAAAAATAGCAAAATTTTTGCGAATCAGAATTATTCGCAATTGCTATGTGCGATTAGGAAATACCGACTCGCAATTTTTGCAAATACGCAATTAGCGAATCGCAAATAGCGATTCCCAGAATCCAATTCAGCATAATGATGTTAGAATCAGGAAGTGACCATGCCCATGCTGTTACCTGAGTGCTGAGAGTGAGGAGGAGGAAGCAGACTGTTGGAGAATAGCATTTTGGAAACTTTTGGGACTTTTAAACTGGTGAAGTTACTAGCGTGTCTTCAGAAACACCACAGAAGGACCGCAAAAGTAAGATAAAATTTAATGAAAAGGAGTTGGAAATACTGATAGAAGAAGTGGTGAGGAGCCATGAAAAACTGTGTGGGAAACAGTCACTGCAGGTCCCAGAGTCTGAAAAAAGAAAAAACTGTGGCTGGGAATCAAAAGAAAAATCAGTGCAGTGGGTGCTACTCAGTGCAGCATATCTGATTTGCGCAAAAGGTTGTATGACCTGTGGAGTCAGGCCAAAAAGAGGGTTGCTGAAAGGCTTGCTGAAGCAAAAAAAACTGGAGGCGGGCCATCTACACAAACATCACCCACAGCCTTGGAGGACCTTGTGGAGTCCACTCTTCAGCCGGAGGCAGTTGTTGGAGTAACATCCATAGATTCCTTAGCACCACCCACTACCTCCCATGGTAAGATGCATGAAAATTAACTTCCAATTTCAGTATTAGCAAACAAACTCCATAAGTCAGTTCTGACTTAGTGTAGAACATAGTATTCCAGACCATGTTTTACTTGTAACACAAAAATGCATTATGGGTTTATGGGAATAGCAGTTAGCAAATACACATGGGAAGGCTAGTGGGTAGCAAACCAGAATAGTTACAATCAATTGTGAAAAACAAGTCAGTCTACACACACAGTTTGTTTCAATATAACTTTATTTAACAATACAATGTACAAAAGTTAAAACATGTCTGAATATGCTAATTAATAATGCACTGTTCAACATCACAAATGCACCTGAGAAGGAGTCAGAGGATAGTGAAGGACATGCACCCCCAGAGAGTGAGTCTCAGTCAGGAGAAGATATTGCAGTCTCACCAGCACCCACAACACCAGCTCCAAAAAGATGCAGGATCACAGTGGCACCATTACCTGCTTTTGGAAAAGGGGATGAGGGACAACCTGAGCCTACAACAGTACAGCCTGTGAATACACCCTCATCAAGACCACGTGTCCAGCTGGAACGTAGGAACATCAGAATAAGGAGACGCAGGGCAACTGCAATAATGAAAGCTGACGAAGGCAAGAATTCCACGTCCTACTCTGGTCTTGAGAATGCTATGTTAAGGGTACAGCGCCTGCAAGTCAAACACATGAGGTCAATGCAGGCACACCTTTCAACTCTTGCAAGCAACATGGGGGAGATGAGTGACAGCATCAAGCATCTCACAACAGCTGTGCAGGTATGATGCAGGGAAACTAATGAACACTTTGGTGAGATGACAGTAGCACTCAGGGACATATGCAAGGTAATGAAAGATGATCAGGTGTCCCATCGCAAAAGACATCACTAATTTCTTGGAGGCTTGGATGGGTACACTTGGGCCATTAACCGGCTTAGCACAACAACTGCACAATTATCCCGACGTGCAATAGGCATGCAGTTGGAAATGACACATTGTTGCGGAGATGTTGCCAGGGGACTGATCCAAGTCACCAATGCTGTGGAGCAGATGCAAACTAATTTTGTTGCTGCCAGTAGTGCCATGGGTGGAGGGGATAGTGAGGATGCCTCCAGCCGCAGTAGCAGCTTGGCACCAGTGATGGAATGCAGGAGGCGCAGCACACATAATACTCCAGAATCAGAGGGCTCAAACAGGAATGTGTCTGAGCACCGAGAACAGGCAATGGGAGTGCGCGGACGCAGGAAATAGTGTGGACATGTCCACATGATTTGTTTTGGTGAGCTAACCAGAAACTATATTTGTCTGGACTAATGTAAAGTGCCATGGCAAACATTTATATGTACACATCATATTTTTTCGGCTTGGCATGTGTGCAAATGGTTATTTTTGGGTTCAATAAATCCAGTTGTCAAAATAACAATGTTGTGTTGGAGTTGATAATTACCCACCTCATTGCTTGGCAGTTTGGTCTGGACTATTCCTATGAGGCACAGGGTCAAGACTGATTTGCATATAGCTGTGACTGAACTGGGCTGGTGAAGTGAGCTAAAGAACGATGATGGATTCAACCCAGATCTGTGACTCGGGGTGAGTACCTAAAAAGTTTCAGCACTCTGTCCATCATCTCCCTGTGTTTGCTTTAATTACCCACCTCAGAAATATTTCTGTGTTATTTCTGCACATTGCTGTCTTCCTTCTGCTGCCCTTGATGCGCTTGCTGCTTGTTGTGGTTGTAATGTCTCCTTGTCCTCGTCGGGTTCACTATCCGATAGTTCCAGTGGTACGCCTGTGTCAGTTGCTATGTTATGCAACATGGCACAATTGGCAACAATTTTACAGCAGGTGTCTGGCCTGTACTGCAATGCACCACCTGTTTTATGTAGGCAGCGAAAACAACTTTTCAGTAGTCCAAAGGTCCTCTCTTTCACATTTTGCGTTGTCCTGTGCGCTGCATTGAACCGCTGTTCACTTGGTGTACTTGGATTCAGGTATGGTGTCAAGTTGAATGAGCGCACAGCATATGTGCTGTCACCTATGAAGTAACAGCTAATAGATTAGTCACTGCTATGTCTCACTTTGAAATGATAATCTGCATAAGAGAGTGCATATGTTTACCAAGCAGGTATCCTTCACCAAATTCACTCCCAAGACGACGTGTATGTATGCCACTGTGTCTGAAGATGTAGGAATCATGCGTACTACCTGGGTATCTTGCCACTATTTCTGTTTTGATGTTCTTTGTATTGAATATCATTTGTATGTTCAGTGAATGATGTGACTTCCTATTCCTGTAAATGTACTCATTCACTGAGGGGGGACATATAGCTACATGTGTCCCATATATGCAACCAATTACTATCTGGTAAAAGTCCATTTTAGATTTAAGCAATTCCTGTGGGGTAGTTGAAAATCTTATCTGCTGGTGCATCCTCAGCAACATAGCGTCCAGAAACATTAAAGAAACCCGATAGTGAACTTTGAGAAACACCTCCTGCAGCACCTATTACACCCTGGAAGCTACCTGAGAATAAGAGGTGCAGTGAACATAGGACCTACACATGGATGAGGATGGCATGTGTTCTGCGAGTCTGACGCTGCAATAGTGGATCCAATTCAGCTAACAGATCATATATCATGGAAGAATTCAACCTATATTTCTCATATATCTCTTCCTCTGTATGCCCCAACAATTTAATGCGCAATCAAAAATGTGTCTCTGTATCCTCCTTCTTCTCTGTGCTCCAGCTTGTATCCTCATCCTCCTCGCCAGGACGTACAATGCGGTCATTGTGAAACATTCTGAGGCATTCTGGGCCTGTTTAAATAGTTTTCAGTTGGTTACCACCTGTTGTGAATTGGTGTTATTTTGCATATGCTAAATTGTGAACTTGTAATTTTTCGCAATTTGCGATTTTTGATGCATTGAATTGCGAATCCATATTTGCGAAATTCACAAATATGGAATCGCAAATTCGAGGTCGCAAAATTGAGAATCGCAAATGTAGCGAATTTTCAACACATTTTGCAAATTTCAATGATGCATTGCATTCTGCTATTTTGCGATCGCATACAGCTGCTTTTTGCGATTCACACTGTTTGCGATCGCAAAATAGCTTGTTGCATGTGCCCCTAAGGGTTTTAAAAAGTTCCTTAAAGGAATTACCAGCTTTATCAAGTTGCTGAGAGATAAAAAGTTTCCGCGCTTTCCTAATATTACTGTGATAGTGCGCTAAGGATTTTTTTATAGGCTTCTCGATAGCTAGAATTGGGAGTAGTTCGCCATTGTTTTTCCAATTTTTTACATTGGGTTTTCTCTTTGCATAGATCAGGCATGTAACAAGGAGCATGTGGGGTTAGTCTTGGCGAAGAATGAATTTTCATAGGCGCCAGAATATCAATGGTGGTATTCAGAGATGTGTGGAATAATTTGAGAGCTTCCTGCATATCCATTACGTTCTCTATGTTAGGGGTAGTATACTCTTTCGTAAAAGCATCGGGAGAAACTTTGTGCCATTGTCTGCTATAGTTTGGGTTGGAAGGATTGTTGCGAGGTGCTGCTGTGTGTGCCAATGAAATGTGAAAGTTTATTAATGCGGATCAGTCCAAAGAAGAGGACATGGAGGTTCACAGGACAAAAAAGGGGAATTAGTGAAAATCAAGTCCAAAATATGTTTATTGATAAAACATCCCTTTATCTTTTTGTTCTACAGGGATCATTTCTTGCACCTTTTACACTGATGTTGAATATTCCACATTTTTCACAAGTCTCGAAGAATTGTGCTACCCGACAGAGCTCTTTGTAGTTTATAAAAACATTTGATGATGTCAGCTTGTGTTTTGAGATATATTGTAACATTCAATTTAAAAATGCAAACAAAGAACTTCCACTCCTCTGCTAGTAGACATACTACACAGAATGGTCTAGGAGTGAAGCTCTTCCTAGAGTTCCAGCTGATAATTTGAATGTGCTATCCCCTTGATGACTAGGTGAAGTTGTGTTTTTTGTCAGCTGTGCATCCCATTCCCCACTTGACTCTTTCTAGACAGGCTAGTGTACTTTTTCCACAGTGAAACTGCAGTTTCGAGCATGCTATTGGGGTCTTGGATTTTCTTTGCTCCTCTGCAGAGCACCAGGTTTCTTCTGGACTGGGAGCACTTCAAAAGTGTACCCACATCCTTAGAAATGTGACCTGAAGATGGCTGCTGAGCCCCCCCCCCCCCCACTACTCAGGTAAATTAGTGGAAGCTTCTGGGGCTTCTAATAACCATACTCAGCCACAGATGTACTACACACTTTACCCCTAATTGAATCTAAACCTGTCGGGTATATTTCATTGCATGAGTCTGGTAGCCTTGAGAAAACTCACCCTCTACTGTGCACTTCAGAAGAAGTCGGAGTTGTGAGGTCATTTTACACACTAAAGCTAAACCAGTGCTGTTCTATCTTGATGCTATCCTTTCAAGTGGATGACCGTGGGCCTCTGACTGCTTATACCTCTGTAATTAGTGCTTAAATGGGCAGCTTGTGCCTGGTACTGAGTTCCTGCACTTCTTTAATTTGAAAGGGGCAGAGTACCTGCACTTCTCAGTACTGCTCCGATACATTTAATGGGCGAGCATCAGCACTTCTCAGAAGCAAACAGGTACTTTAAAGAGTGAGTACCTGCATTTGTGTATTTCTATTTAAAGCACTTACTGTAACATTTTGAGAGTGACCAATCACTACAAAGATATAGATACTTACATTTTGAAAGACCTAATGGGTGCTAAATGCGCATGAAATAATCTATGGCATGATGCCATTCATAGTCCTCACTGGTCTGGTCCCCTGAATTGTGCCTGTAAATTCTGCGACCAGCACTAGAACTTGGAGTTTCCCATACACCGTTTTCTAATGCATTGTTTTGCAAACAAATAACACTCTCATGTTAGGGGTTTGGAATCCAATCCACTTTTGGGTGTTTTTTGTTGCTTAGAGTATGTTCTCTAAACTACTTCACAGCTGCAGAGAAAACTACAACATCTGGCAGACATATTATACCATAGAGCTCAGATCCATTTATTTATTTGCATTTTGTAATTCTTTCTCTAATGCAGCTCATACATCACCACAATGGTAGCGAAGCACTTCAGAGGAAACGTTAATATAACCACGAAAAGCATTTAAGAGTTGACATCACATTTTAGGACAGGACTGGGCCACATAGGTACCAGCTGCCAACAAGCTTTAAATAAACCTCCCTAGTTGGAGAGATTTATTAATGCAGCCACATCACATAACCAATAGGATTATCACAACAGATCTTTGCAATTAATGAATAAAAGTAAATAACTGGATTATCACAGGTGTATCAGACTTAGCTTAAAATTATGGTAAAGTGATGTTCGAGAATGGGCGGTTATAAGCACTGCAAGTGTGACTTACATTGGTAGGTTTGCAATGCCTTGAGCCATTTTTCTTGGGTCTTCTGAGTGGGAGATTAAAAGCCTAGCACTGAACAGAAGAAGGCCTAAGTGGAAGTGTTAATGTATTTTTATTAGATGACTTTACATAACCCGTCTGTGACTCAATAGAGTATATTTTTAAAGCCTTGAGTCATCAAGTTAGGTGATTTTGAGGTGTCTTCTGTGGGAGAGGTCAAAACTATGGCAAAGACATAGAAGGCTTGAGTAGAAGTTATCCTGTTTGCATTACAGGATTTTTCATAACTAGTTCTGATATGTTTTTGTGGGCAGCGGGCTCCTAAAGCAAAGACTTTATTTGAAAAGATATGTGAGTTTCTGAAAGTGAAAGTCCTATGAAAATAGCGCAGTCAATGTTCAGTGTACTCCTGTCTTGTAAAGGGAGCCTATGGAAATTCAGGTGTATTAGAGAGATGCGATCTGTTTTCTTAACCTAAGATATGCTCCATGCATACTGCTGCAGCCTAAGCCTCATGCAGTTATTCCAGCTAAAATTAATGGCCACCACAACCAGAAAATGGACTTGGACAAACCTACCCACTCTGACTGAAGCAAACAAAATTGCATGCTGTAATTTCACTCCGCCTGACTCAGAAACATGGCCAAATGGAGAAGTGAACCGAGGACTCCTCCATGTGGTGAACCAGAATTGCAGTGGGTGAAGTGTAGTGAAAATGCCATTCCAAAAAATTGAAAACAAGCACCCAGAGAGTTAAAAAACAGAACTATGAGAAAAGAGAGCCTGAAAAAAGCTAGAAGAAAGAAAAGAAGGATGGTCAATGTTGAAAGCAGCAGAAGGGTCAGGACAGCTGTGACAGTTGAGGGCAGGGGTGAGGCTCTCAGAGAAGGTCTTTCACCAGACCATGTCTGTGAGAAATGGGGTTGTTGGTTTGGGGCAAATGCCTACTCAAGCAACAGCCACAATCTCTGTCAGGGGAAACCACAAAAAGTGACTAAACTAACCTGTACTTAACGTTCAGGTAGCTTGTCACAAAAGCAATCAGGTTTAACTTAGAGGCAATGTGTAGAGTATTTATGCCGCACTCAAACAGTAATAAAGTGAAAACACAACACAAGAAAAATCCCACATCAATTTAGAAAAAAGAGTAAAATTAATAAATTATTGGACACTAAAACAGCAAAATCAAATCAGTAGAACCGAAAATATGCACTTTCAAAGATGTCAGTTAACTACAGCACCTAAAAGCACAAATCGCCATTCAAGGTTATCTGGCTGTGTGAGACCAGATGAAGGTCACATGTTCAAGCTAACAGCGATGAAGCATGGGCTGGATACAGGAACCAGGTTAGTCCTGCTAAAAATGTTACCTTCTAAAGTCCAGCGCGAAAATTCCAGCTCAAGGTGGAGGAGGCCGTCAGGAGCAGGAATAGCATAGTGGACGATAGTCCGAAAGGCAGGCTGAGATCGTGGATGGCCATCTCTGTAGGATGAAGATCCAGTCGGCCAATGCAGATGGTCGTTGCTGGAGCTTCGCGTTGAAGGTCACCAGGTCCTGTTGATGCTGTGGTGCAAAGTGTAGATCTCGCATTGGCGGTAGTCGATGGCGTTCGCTGTAGTGCAAAGAGTTGGGTTCACAAGTGCTTTGCATTAGCAGTCGGCTCAGGAAGCAAGATCTTGGCATAAACTGGCCTGTTTGTGGTGACGAAGAGCAAAAAACTTCAGGATTTCTCCTTTTCTTCTAGGAGGAGCTCAACTGATGCCACACTAAGGGTCCAGGACCTGGGAGGCACCTCTTTGGGACCATGAGCTCACTCCAGCAGAGGCCAGCAAGGTTCAGACAGGTCCAGTTGCAGATCCAGTCAGATTCAGTGCAGAAGGTTAGCTGGGCAGTTGCAGAGGGGCCTCTGGAGCTTGTTGTGTCCCTGTAGCTCAGAACAGGAGGTCAGTCAGCTGACCCTTGGAGTCATATCAACCTGGGATGAAGGGTGAAGGTCCAGTTTGCTTTCTCAGACAACAAGCCAGGCCTCAAGCAGCAGAGCAGTCCTTTGGTAGCAGAGAAATACCTTATCTGTAGTATCCACAGATCCAGGAGTGTACTCAAGAGTGGGTCTGAGGGCCATATTTGTATAGCTGGTGCCCCATTTGAAGTGGGAGAAGCTTCTGGAGTTTTCCCCTTCCAGAAGTGTCTGAAATTTCCTGCCCACCTGCCCTGATCCCAGTCTGCCTGGGGGCACAATAGGCTGTTGTGGAGTTCTTTGTGAGTGTGCTGGGTCAGTACCTTTGAAGTGCAAGTGTGGTAGGTGACAGCTCTGCGTCTCCCCGCATTAAGTCAGGAAGGCCCATCCTGCCAACACCCAGACCCTCTATTGTGTTACTCTCTGGACGGAATACACAAAGACCAACTACCACCTACACCTAGTCATGTGACCCAGGATACAGGCTGTATGCTCCAAGTGGTTAGGAGAAAAAAATCCCATCTTTCTAAAAGTGGAATTTTCAGAATTGTGACTTTAAATCTGACTTTACAGTTAAAGAGGGTTTTAAACTACAATTCCTCAGACACCGAATATGACATTTCCACCTGCTCCCAAACAAAAGTTAGCCCTTATTAATTGCAAAAAGTTAGCCAAATGTTATCCATTGGAAGAGATAGGCCGCCCAGTAGTGCAAAAATGAAGTTGGGAGTTTTTCATTAAAAGCACACGTAAAACTTAAAAGTACATATCCAACTTTTTAAATACACTGCACCCTGTCCTATGGGTTGTTTAGGATCTACCATATGGGTGGCTTATGTGTATTAAAAAGGGAGATTTAGGTCTGGCAAAAGGTTTATTGTGCCAGGTTGAAATGACAGTTTAAAAACTGCCCACACATGCTGCAATGGCAGACCTGAGACACGTTTTAAAGAGCTACTTAAGCAGGTGGCACAATAAGTGCTGCAGGTCCATTAGTGGTAGGTAATTTGCCAGCCCTGGTTAGAGGGTACACCCCTTTACTAGGGACATACAAGTAAATTAAATATGCCAATTGAGTGTAAGCTTATTTTACGATATTTACAGGAGTGAGCACAAGCACTTTAGCACCGGTTAGTAGTAGTAAAGTGTGTATCATCCTAGAGTCAACAAAAATGAGTTACAAAAACAGGAGTGGTGAAGGCAGAAACCTAGAGGGTGACCTGGCAGAGTGGGGCAGGTCCAAAAACATCAAGCCACCATATTGGAGTATCCCAGAATGCTATGCAGGAGGGTTGAGATGTGGGTGTAATGATGACGTGTCATCCTAAGATTGAGCAGAGGTGGTAAGCTTCTAGAGCTTTCCACCTCCACTTAAAAACACCTTCAAAAGGGAAAGACATTTGAGATCTCTTCGGACCTGGGAGCAACGATGCTGAAGGAATGTTCAGCTGAAAGGGAAAGCCACCTGACTCTGGTGCAAGAATAGACTTAAGGACTTTTGGACTTTATCTGGCACCCAGGAACTAGGAGTGTTTGTCGAGGCCTAGTGGTGCTGACCTCCTTGAAGCATCTGAAGGACAGTAGAGATGTGGGTCTGCTTGCAGGGGACCCTGAAGGTTTACCCTCGACCTTCTGTGGACTGGTCCTACAGAGGGGAGTATTCCATCAGGAGTGGACCACTGACTTAGCTGTTGACACACAGGTGCCCTGCAAGACAACCAAAGTCATGGACCTGTGCAGTGTAGCAAGGTGAGTACTCTACGATGGGCTGTAGAGAGACAGGTCCAGCATCCAGAGATAAAGGTCTGATGGCTAAGCCCTCACTTCTTCCTCATTGGAGGGTTAGCAGTGAAATTAAATTCCACAAAGAAAACTAAAATCTAGGGGCCAGGAGGCATGTAGAAAATACGCCAAAGCTTGCCACCAGGAGTAAAACAACACCAAAAGTGTGTAAATCGGTACAACAGGACCAGAGAAATGTACCAGAGAAGTTTGGTCCCTTTAGGGACCAGACGAGAAACAAAGTGCATAAGGCCACTACATCTCTTCAGATACTTCTGGGAGAGACAGAGACCTTTGGTTCTGCATGTTGGGGCACCCACTCCAAAGAAAATTTGCATCCCAGGGACGTCATCCCCCGGGACAAAAAGACCAGTGTAATGCGAAGTATAAAACTGAAAACATGAGCACTGCCACATCCCTCCATCAGAGAGCTCCTGGGAGGCCAACCCCGAGAGCATCACTGGGTGCCATCTCACACTCCCCATGCCCATGTCTGGGTGGAGTGGGAGGCACAGAGTAAGCAGCCCCCAGCATGAACTGACCATGGTCAATGGAGAAGAAAAAAGATTGTCGGCTGCACCCTGGCACTCAACAGATGTGCCAGCAGCAGGCAGCAGGGGCACCTAGTATTTAAAAAAAGAGAAGGTAGAGTTGCAGAGCAATGCCACAGATTTAAAAAAAAGATCAAAGGCATTCTTTAGAATGATAAAGCCGCTCATTAAATATTTAACCCATCGAGCAAGGAGCACCCATAAGCTCCCTCAATGGGCCAAAAGTTACCACATTGGTTCTTTGTGATGCCCCAAGAGTATGAAATCCAGGTTTTCTGCGGACTGCCAGTCAGTGAAATATGCACACATATAGCCTTGCTGGCAACCCACCAGTCTGCACTAATCCTTATTATCCTATAGCAGATTGCAAGCTTCAACATCCACCTGAGTGTGCAGTGTTCTGAGAGCAGTGAGATACCTGAAGAACTTTTTCGATGTTGTAAGGATAAACTTCCGATATACAAGATGAATATTATTTGCTACTTAATATAACATGTCCTGCAATGGAGTAACACCAATGCTGCTCATTCAAAGGGCACAATGCCATCTTTGACAGATTAGGGGCCCAATTATGAGCCTCAAACAGGGCCCCCACTGCCCACCAGATTCCGAGTTCCTCGGTCTGTTGGTGGTCCTTTGGCATTCCCACAGCGCTGCCTTTCAAAAAGGCACTGTAATGGGAGTGCCAAAGCTCATTTCTGTATGGACTGTATTGCACAATGTTGTGTGTTCTGTTTAATGCAGGAACTGGGGTGTACACATACAGGGAGGTACAATGTTTGCCCCCCTGCACAGAGGCACAAGCGATCCCTTAGAGGGCCCCCAGAGTTGCCTCACCGCCACCCTTTCCATGGATAGGGTCGCAGTGAGGAAACTCATAATATTCTTGCTGGTGAAACAGTGGCCTCACACCAATGTGATACCACCAGGGATCGCGGAACCCTGGAGGTTGCGGCAGTCCCAAAATGGTCCGACCACCATACTCCTTATACGGCGGTTGGAACACCGGTGCGGCGGTCTCTGACCACCACCGCACCTTCACCATAGGTTTGGCAGCCAGCTGGACCGCTGAACTCATAATCAAGTCCTCAGTCAGTAAAGACAGATGACCAATAACCTTGCATTCTTTGGGTTCCTTGTTTAATATTTAAAAAAAAGATAATTCAGGTCTTACCATACAATGTGCTATTGACTGAAATGCAAAGACTGTCAGAAGATGACAGAAGGTCACGGTGCTGCTTCAGAGCCACAAAGTGAGAACATTCATTATTTGTGGACATTAGAGGTATCCCATGTAATAGTCCTGACTCTTTTCAAACTTCAGTGCATTTAGATCCCTAATAGTTGGCGAAGTTGCAACATAGTCCTACCCATCAAGGAAGCATCCAAATCTAAGAGTTCTGTGACATTTTTCTTTACTTAGTTACTAGGCTTTTATTCTGTACCCCCATCAAAAATTGATGCTTCAAACTTCCTGTGAATTTGCTTCCTACATGTCATTCAAATTGGCAAATTAATTAACTAATAAATAACATAACAAGATTGTGTAAAAAGATGACATTATATTCTAGCTAACATAGTGAGGACTGGGCAATTACTCATCCAGCAAGGATCCAATTAACAGAAAATGAGGCAGTTTATTTCTGGATTGAACGTTGATAATGTAGAATACTCTGATCTAGAGAAACCACTCCATCTTGCTAAAGTGAAGCAGCAGCAGTGCTTGGTGACAATGTCCTTCTGTATAATAAGCATTTCAGGCCTAGCATAGGTTCCCTGAAAGACACCTACACCTGAAGTGAATGTAACCCCAGTGTAGAGTCAGGCGCCACAGCGGAATGGGACAGTCTCTAAAACCAGCGAATGAAGCAGTTGATTGTTTGCACAAGTACTGTCTCATTGTCCAGATCTATCTGATTGATTTAAGTATAAACATTTCAACACCACACCCAATAATCTAGTCTGGTATAGCTGCAAAAGCGTACAACAGCTTCATGGTTTTTGTATGCTGGACATTTGCAAGGAATAATAAAAAGTTTCTGCACCACCTCCCCATACCGAATCAAGAAAGGCATTCAAGATGGTGGAATGTCGAGCCCAATGGGAGAAAGCCGCTCAAGATATATTCAACAGTGACATAATTATGAGCAATGAACGATGAGAACCGGGTACAATCGGATAAAGTTATCAGTGAATTAGAGAAAGCCTGCCTTGCAGAATCTAACAAGTGGTGGGAAATGACATCGCTCACCAAATAACAATGAGTGCAAAAGAATACCACACGGGTTCATACTTTTTGTGATGCCCACATTCAAGGATATGGATCTATATTTATGTGAGGAAAGGAGATCAAATCTAGAGGGTTGTTCTTTTAAGTTAATGGAAAAATGAATAGCATGGATGAAAAGACAGCAAAATTAAGGGGCTTATTTAGAAGCGCTGCCGGCACGTCACTTTTTCCCATGTTAAAAGTGGGGCAACGGCTGTGCACCGTCGGCGCAAGGGGCTTGTAAATAACCCCCTAAATCTTTTACAGAAAGAGGTTGAGGCAGTCAAAGACCAGGAAGAGGTTAAAGCCTTATTGAACAAAATGGAGGAGTGCATCATGAAACATGGGGAAAAACGAGGATGTGAAAAGCCCATAAATTCAATCATGATAAACTGGATTACCAGTATGGCAGAATCTACACCTTTGCCAAAATGTTCGAACCTCTGCGAGCAAAGGAGAAACTTAATGCAATCAGACAAACACTTGAATGGTCATACCACAATGGGGTAGAGGGAGTGCCTGCAGACGAGGAGGCACAAAACAAGGAGGAGCAGAAGGAAAAAGCAACAAAAAAAACAAGATGCAGTTTCTGATTTAATCACTAGTGTACACACATGCAGCAATGCCCTACTTATCAATATATCAAGTGTTTCACTTACTGCTACACAAGAGAAAATATTGAATTATAGATTACATTTCTGTCCCTCTTCAGGTCCAGATTTTGCATCTTTTGCCCCCACGTATGCCAACCTGTATATGGGGTGGTGGGAGAAGGAGGTGGCATGGGCTGACAACAATGTGCATTACATGAATAGCATTGTATTATGTGTGTGCTTCATCAATATTTATCTATTATGGGATGGAGATAATGCACTCTTACGAGAATATATTGACATCTTGAACAGGAATGCCTTCAATATTAGATCAACAGCAAATTGGAGTGCAAAGGAAATTGATTTTTTAGATGTTAAATTGAAAGCTCATGATGGCTCAATTCTGACCACCATATTCCGCAAGGATGCAATTCTACTTTACATTGAAAAAGTGGCTACCCTAAAGCTCTGACATGGAGCATACCCCATAGCCAGCTACTTAGAGCCTGTAGAATTAGCTCCACAGATGCCTTGTACCAAACTGAAGCTAAAGCCATGATAAAATGATTCCTGGACAGAGGGTATCCTGAAAATGTTCACAGGAAGCTTATCAAAGAGTGTCCCTAAAGAACAGAGATGAAATGCTTTTTAACAAAGAATATAAGAAATAGACACAGTATTCAGGATCTGAGAATGAAGTCACAAGCTTCTTTTTACAATATAATAATGAGCACCATCAAATTCGCTCTCTTTTGACCCGCAGTTGGCATGTGTTGCAACATGATGAGCATCTTAAGACCCATCCTGGCCCACAGCCCAATATTACATATCGCAAAGTCCCACCACTAAGTGACATTTTGATCACGATCCATGTTCATTGATTGAAATAGAGCAGAATGGTTAACCAGAAATACTCTGGGGTTTAAAAAGTGCAATAGTTGCAAAGCATGTAATTTTGAAGTTAACAAAACATAATTTTACACATTTGAGGGAAGGACATGCACCATTAAAGAAAGAATTACATGCAATACAGAATATGTTGTCTTTATCCTCATATGTGGTTGCAAGATATGTCGGGAGTACTGTGAACAAAGTAAAAGTTAAAATTCTACAACATATAACGGCCACCAAACATCAAGACAGAACTTATCCCCTGACAAAATATTTTGGGAAGGTGCACCAAGGGAACTTAAGTAGCCTACAATGTTATGGCATCAACATTTTAAGGCCCATCCATTTAAAGGGAATAGAGAACTTGAGTTCCAGAGTTCCCGAGGTGTGAATCCAAGATGATCATCCATTTGGGAACATAAAAACCATGGGAACACAATCTGGATGCTGATTTACATGTGCATATTTGAGAATCACAAAATAGGCAAATTTACAAAAGCAGTGTTGCAAATTTTCTGGATGTGGATCAAACAAATTGCCGAAAACACCCACGTGCTCACAACACAGGACATTATATGACAAACTGATTGAATATAGAGTGATACTTAAAATTAGATGGCATACATTTGCAGTAAGGATGTCCTGTGGGAAAACACAAGGGGTGTTACAAGGGGAATAGTCCTGAATTCTGAAATTGTAAATGTTTTTTAAGGAGGTGTTGGTGATTTTTATATTTTTGTCACATTGTCAATATACACTTTTATGAGGATGTTCCTTTTGTTGCATTAGCACTTTGAACCGCATCATGCACGTTACTTGACCAACTATACAGGTACATATTGTTATGTGACCCTATCACAACTGGCTTTGGATATAGCCCTCTCAATTGTGTGGTCACACTCTGGAAATGATTGGTGACCACTCAACACATACATTCTGAACAAGGGGAGTGACTAAACGTTGGGGTGCTTATGAAATGCACTATCTGGGTCACATGAGGTCTAGTGGATTCTGTGAAAGATTAGCTAGAGGTGAACTCATTAGAAAGAAATATATTTTTCATTAATAGATCTCTTTGCACTTTATGCATAATTTGCAAATATCAATTTGATATTTAAGGAGGGTTGAGTATGAAATTGATAAGCACATGTGACCATGTATTTGGGTTTCAAATTGCACCTTTGTGTATTTACACAACATGATACACTAGGTGTATTTATTGAAATTTGTGCGATGTAATAACAAATGGTTGACAGATTTATGCACTTTTTTGCTAAGTTTGCACTGTTCTGTAAATATAGAGGAAATATAGCGCAAGCTTTTTGTACAAACAACTTTTTCTAAGAAATTGCACCTCAGTGTATTTGCACAATTTAAGTATTTTTTCTATTGCATTAATATAAACATATGTATTTTAAAAGAGATTGTAACAAACTAAATGTAATTATGATTGAAAACTGCCTTTTAAAACTATGAATTCATGTACTGTCCAATATTTGCAACTTTCATTGCGGCCGTGCTGTGTCACGAATGAATATATACAATGGTCTTGTTCTTGTTGAGGGGGGAAATGCAATGAACGAAGGACAACTTTAAAATCACTTTGGTTGCAGTAATGGTGGTTGCCCAGTTGAAGGCGCAAGTCAAAATGCATTGGCTTCCTGGTGTTTGGAGTCGCTGCACAACATAAAGGATTAAAAGCATAACGTTGGTCTTGTGCTATTCTTGTAGTATTCCATTGATGTGTTGGGGTTGACTCTCTGAACAGAGAGAGTATTGGATTTAATATATATATATATGTAAAAGGAAAAATAAAAAAAAATAAAAAAAGTTACAAATTTAGAAGAGATCGCGACAACTATGCGAATGGACAAATATTTACATTTGCAAGAAGATACGATACCGTGAGAACTGCCACAGCTAATAAACATATGGGCAATGCTAGTGAAATCCAGAGAGGTCAGAAACCGATAGAATCCCCCTCGGTTTCGGATCTGAGGTCTGCAGTGGAGAGTGGATCGGATTCTGACAATTTAGGTGCCAAATCTGAGTCCAACAACATCAAATTGACATTGGGGGAAGAGCTAGAAATTTTAAAACGCAGCAGGAAGGAGACACTAAGACCACGCAACAAAGTGCCTGCCAAAACAGGGCCACCCGGCGAAGAAGGGGACGCAGACAAGCAAGGAGAAAATGCCAAGAAGCGCGGGCGTGGAAAGGGGAGCTGCAAATAGAAGCAGGCATTGTGGATGCGGTTACCGGTAACCCTAGTGCCCAGGAGGCTAATACCATCATCAATTTGGCTGGCATTTACCTCACTATTGCTGAACAGCAGCTCTTATCGCTTGGCCTACCATACTGTCCGGAGTCTAATTTTATCTATACCCAGACAAGAGCGGACATTTATAGGTTCATCCGGAAACTAAAACTCAAAAAGTTCCATCATCAACGTAGTAAACATGGTGATCCAGACAGGGTGGAAACACCATCACAAGAACCTGGGATGTCAGGACTTTTGAATTCGGACTATGATTTACTACGTGACTTACATGTTTTAGAATGGGGGGACTCTCCGGCATTGAATGTTAGTGCCAGTAAAATTGTGCCAACTAATTAAAGTTCGCAACAGTCTCAAATGTATGGAACTGGTGTCAAACCACACACTCCATTCAAAACTAAATCTACATTTGTTCCCATCATGGCCAGAAACTCCATTGATGTTTTTAATGAGCAAATAGTAGCGCAACTAAAGAAACTGAACATTACCATCAATAATGCCAATATAAAATATACTAATCATGAGAGGAAATATCACCAACTTATGAATAAACTTACGGACAACCATCATAGTCATAATACGCAATTCCGGCAAGAACAGGAATATAGTGTTGTGGCCCCTCAAAGAATATTTAGAGGAAGCGCATAATCAATTGATTTTTTCCAGCAGGACTTTGTTAAGGGTCTTAAATCATTTGTGCAGGATGCCTGTGATTTCTTGAGAAATATCCAAAATATTGCATGGAAACCTACTTATTTATTGATAGCGATTGATGTTTCCGCCTTATATACATGCATAAAAAATAAGGATGGAATGAGGGCGGTATAATATTTCTTGATGAAGAGATCAATTACATACTCTCAACATACCAATATGCTGCTCAAAATGTTGTTCTGTTTGGAAAATAATTTATTTTTGTTTGATGGCAAAATGTACCAGCAGATTCAGGGTGTTGCTATGGCGGCCAGCTTCTCCCCCAGTTATGCCTGTTTGTTTATGGGATGGATTGGTGGGAGGAGCTGGTCCTCATGCAACAACATGAGCACATATACAGTACAAATGTCGTAACTTGGTTACGTTACATTGATGATTTATTCATAGTGTGGGATGGCGATGTGGAAAGGGCTACTGCTTTTATTGATCTATTGAATAACAATGCAGTCAACTTACATTTGACATCTGACATTAGTAAAGACATGGTCTCATTCTTAGATGTGAGTGTCCAGGTAGTTAACAACAAATTGTCAACAACTCTCTTCAGGAAACCTACAGCAGGAAATACACTTCTGCATGCTTCAAGCACACATCCGCCCCATCTCATTAAAAGTATTCCCTATGGGGAGATGCTGCGCATCAGGCGACTATGCAGTGAAGAAGACGACTGTAAACACAAACTGAGGGAAAGTCGCAATAATTGATACAGCAATTGCCAAGTCCAAAACATTGGCACAAGCAGATTTGTTGAAATACAGAGAGAAAAACATTGATAAAGATGTCATTGAGGAAACTACTAGATTGATTTTTTCTTTCTCACGACAAGAAACACAGATTAGGGCAATTGTGAGATACAATTGGCCAATCGTGAGAGACGATCCTGTGATTGGCAAGTTATTACCCTATAATCCAGCTGTAACTTTCAGAAAGGCTAACAGCATGGGTATGTCACTCACAAGGAGTAATCTAGAAACGCAGGGCAAGGGTTCCTGGCTTTCTGCACGAAAAGCATTCTATAAGTGTTCTGTTTGTAAGGCTTGCCAATATGGCATCAATACTACAAAATATACAACGGCATTCAATACTAGGATTTGCAGACTAGGACAACATCTCACTTGTAAATCAGAATACGCCGTATATGTATTAACATGTAGCTGCAGTCTTAAGTACATTGGCAGTACCAAACTAGCAGCACATAAGAGGATCCTTCAGCATATACGTGCCATCATCAATAATGATGAAAGTTATCCAGTGGCAAGGCTCTTTAAGATCAGCCATAAACATCTGAAATATTTTGTTGTAGAGGCCGTAGCCCCCCAGAAAAGAGGAGGAGATAGGGAATTGAAATTAAGGAGGTTGGAAACAACTTACATTTTACAATCCGATTCCAAACAACCAAGGGACCTTAATGCCAGCGAAGATTTATACACATTTTTATGAGAATGTTGGTTGACTGCTTTGTAAAAAATTTGAGACAATGGAATACTCTGGCATGAAAGATAGAAAGTTATACACCTTCTCCAGCAACTCTTTGAATTTACTCTTATATAATGATATTTTCATTTGCATTTTAGGATATTTATGTATGTATGATATTTATGGCTGGATTTTAGAAATCATATTTAGAAAGTGTATTTTATGCTTCTATTTATTTAATGAGATTTTCTGAGGGATCAACTATTTATTATTCATGAAACACACAAAATTTGTCCTTAGCACAGATGCACTTTAAAATTGATGTCTTTTTGCACAATATTATCCGTGTTCCTTGGGTCTACAAGTATGGTACAAGAATATACTTTTAGGAATCGGATTCTTGCAAATATGTTTACACAAGGGGCCCTTCAAAAAAGATGCTTCAGGGTATATGCTATGCTGGAACCAGAAACTGTTCAAGTGTTTTAATTCATATTCATTTATATTTTACACATAAAATTTTGATTTTTGCACTGATGAGGTATGCACTTTATATGGTTTCACAAGTTGAACATGGTTTTACTTTTAGTACGTGGTTCAGGCATTTTAAGTTGATATTAATATGTATTTTTTATATATATTTTTATATCTATGGACCCGTCTTGACATGGTATTTATTGGCCACTTCACAACATGTATGTTTTTATTATGTGACCAATCCATATGTAGAAAGTGAGTATTTTTTCCATGTCCATGGGATTGTCAATTGCACTTGCACTTTAAAAAGCGAAGTAAAATGTCAAGAAGTTGTCATGTGATCAAGGGCGGGATCGCCCGAAACGCGTAATGGCAGAGCTGGCAATAAAATAAAATAACACTGCACAAGATACCTGGGTCCAGGCTCGTTTTTTCTGGATGAAGGTGGAAGCTGAGAGCGAGTTGAGGAATATATATATATATATATATATATATATATATATATATATATATATATTCACTGAAAAAACCATAGGTTTCACACATGTTATAGTTAGCGGAAATTTTACTGATAAAAAACCAATGAAATTCCCCCGTTATAGTTAGTGCAGGCAACTATAACTCACGCGACCGCAATCCTCTGCTGATGCTAATACTGTATTTAGACACTTATTTGCCCATGTCTTCTTCCATAAATTTTTAGCTATACATATATTACAAATATTTTTTTTTCATAAAGACACATATGTCATCAGCAGAAGATTGCGGTCGCGTGAGTTATAGTTGCCTGCACTAACTATAACGGGGGAATTTCATTGGTTTTTTATCAGTAAAATTTCCGCTAACTATAACGTGTGAAACCTATGGTTTTTTCAGTGAATTTGCAAGGTTTTTTAAATGCTAATTCCTAACTATAACGTGTGTGAAACCTATGGTTTTTTCAGTGAATTTGTACGTTTTTTTAAATGCTAAGTTACTTTACGCCATTCGTGGCGTGCGCGCCCACTTAACGCAGTTCGTTCCGTGCGTGCCCACGTTACGCTAGATCGGCCATGTACGCACGATGCGCTTCGCGCACCGTGCGCACATGGAGGACATATGATGCACTTCGTTTTGAAAGGTAATATTTAAATTTTTGACACCTCTTATAAACCATGCACAAATAGTGCCCTTCGGGCACCATTTGCACACGGGGTGGGGAGAGTGTGGATAATTTTTTTTTTTTATATATTTTTTTACCGTACGCGTACGGTAAGCGTAATCGGCGAAATTAGCGAAAAAATAAAAATTCCGTTTTTGGCCTTGGGGGATCTTTGGGGACTCCCTCAACATGGCTAGGTGTTTTGGAGCTGTCCAAACAGCCCCTTTACATGTTTTTGTGCTTTGTATTTTAATCCACACTCTCAGTGCGAGAGAGAAAATGGCGGCCGCCGCTTCCTGGTTTCGGCCGATTCAAATGTTTAGTAAGATCTAAGAGCCAATCAGAATCGCGCTCGCGCACGCCACCGTACGCGTACGGTAAGCGTACCGTAAGCGCACCGTAAGCTGGCTCAGATATATATATTGATTTAAAGGCTATTTTCTCAGAATCTACTGAACAGATTTACACCAAACCTACAAAAGGCACTTCCTTGACCTGAGGACTACCTCTCTGCCAAATTTCTAGTAATTCTGTTCAGCCGTTCGGGCTGTAGCTGTGTCTAAAGGTCCTATGGAAAAATGCATGGGAAAAACGTGTTTTGGGACCCCCCTTTTATCTCAGCCCCCGCTTGACGAATCCCCCCGAGACTTTCAGGGTAGGAGCGGAGCGTAGCGCCCCACCTATTTTGAAAAATTTGCGAGGATTCGTCGACCGGCGCCAAAGTTATTCAAAATAGAATGTTGCGGATTTCCTATGGAAACGTGGTCCTAACTATAACTACCTACTGGCGACCGCCAGTAGGTAATATATATATATATATATATATATACACTTTTTTTTACAGTACTTTACACACGGGGAGTGCCCACCCCGTGCCCTTTATCAGGAGTATTCCCTTTGGAGAGTTCTCCTGAGCTAGAAGAGCATGTAGTACCCCTCAGGAATATCACAAAATTGAACAGGACATGAAACAACTATTTTTAGAGAGGGGATATTCTGTAAATTGTTTGGAAACAGCAGCAAAGAAAGCTGGAGATCTGAACAGGGAAGTAGTGCTGTTTCATCCCTCTAAAACAACTTTGAAAAAGAAAATGCGTAATCAAAGTAGCACATGTAGATTCATTACAACATACAAAGTAAATTTGATACTTGTATAGCGCACTACTCACCCGCAAGGGTCTCAAGGCACTTGTACGAATACCGCTGTGGAACCCATCCTGGCTTTCCCTGTGAGGCGTCCACTCCTGGGCACCCCCAATGTGGAGGCCAGGCATCCTTAGCGTTGTGGGGGCCGTTGTGGAGATTAAGCAAGCTATTGCCCAGAGTTGCAGAGTGGGACTCCATGATTGGAATAGGCACCGAGGCGAGAATTATCAGGCCCGTGGAATTTTTGAGCCCAAGACCTGCCAAGGCGGGGAATTGAACCCTGGTCCCGGGCTAGACCTCTGCATCAGGGTCTGCCGCTCTAATCATTGAGCCACACTTCTCCACAATAAAGCATGAGGATGAGAGAAAGGTTTTAAATAAGCACTGGCACGTTATAGTAGAAGATCCAATCCTGGGGCGAGCAGTGAGGAAAAGACCACAAATCACTTATAAAAAATCGAAGTCCTTGAGAGACTACTTGGTAAAGAGTGAATATGGAGGAACAGCCCCACAACAAATGTTGCTTAAACAGCAAGAAGGATTTTTTAAATGTACTAAGTGCAAGGCGTGTCAACATGAGGAGAACCTTTCATCATTACAAACAGTTTTTAACAAAACCATTAAAATCAGAAGAGTTTTGTCATGTAAATCATGTTTTGTAGTTTATATTTTAAGATGCCCATGCAGGAAAGTGTATATAGGTAGCACTACCCTACCAGTCCATAAAATAATCTTACAACACAGAAGGGCTATCCTCAACAAGGACAGGAGCTACCCAAAAGCAAGACACTATGAAAAAGAACATCATAGTGACCCTACATCTATGGTGTACAGCGCCTAGCGCAAGTGCCCAACAAGAGGAGAGGTGGGGACAGAGAGAGAGAACTGAGATAATTAGAAACTTTTTACATCCTTGAACTAGATGCAAGAGAACCAAATGGTTTTAATCTGGTCGAGGAATTGTAAATAATGCCTGTACTAAAGATGAAATAAAAAAAGCCCTAGCATTTCATTTTATCATCCATAGGAGCTACATATGAAGATGTTTTTAATTTTGGAACTTTTGTATAGGAAAAATAGTTTTTTCAATCACGGAACTACACCTATGAACATGAGCACTAGCACTATAAATTAGTGAATAGCACTTTAGTGAATAGGAGTTTTTATAAATCATTTACATTAGATAGGACAGATCAACTAGTTCCTAATTTTTAAAGGGTATTAACCTGTGGATATGGAATGATTTTTATAAAGAAACGACTATGTACTTTGGTTAGAAAACTGATGTGCACATTAAGATTTTGGTAGACTGTAACACTAGCACTTTATATTTATTGAGCACAAGCACTTTAAAAAAAAAGAAAAATTATTCATGAAAAAACAGTTGAATACAAGAATGAATTAATGGCTGCAAAAAGTTATTTAATAATATGCACGTGACACACTTTAAATAGAAGGTACAATAAGAAATGATGTACAAAATATTAAGGCATTGAATTAGGTTGTAATGTGTTAGGAACTGTCAGTTTTCCAACCTTAAATTGCATTAAGAGAAAGGAAAATAACATGCTCTAAAATGGCCGCCGAATTTACGTTGTAAAACCGGATAATACACTGATACGAAATGTGATTTTCCCTTGTTAGTGTCTATGCCTATGTACTGCTGTTCTTTGGTATTTAAATGGAACTTTATGTATGCCTTAGGCATCATGAACAAGGCCGTGATGTAACGGGCGAAAAGCGTTGATGTTTTTTAATTGAATAAAGTTGCCAAAAAACTAAACTACATAGGGGCCGATTCCGATCCTGGAAAAAACAGTTACGAATCGTCGGACGGAGCGTTTTCCCCGTCCGACTCGTACCCGGGAAAAATACCTTACAAACATGCAAGTACGATTCGTACGGAAACACCATTTCCGTACGAATCGTAAAAAAAACCGACCGGCTAAAATATACTAGGCCTGGGCTAAATTTCCTTTCCGCTCGCGGAAATTGCGATAATTTGACATTTTCACGTTCCGCGGAGAGCGCGAAAATGTCAAAATTTCCGCATTCCGCAGCTTAGCGATAATTTGGTTCTTGCTCGCGCTGTAAAATAATACATTCTTGCGCGCGCGCGATCACCTTACCTGAATCCCCGCGTTCGCCGACAAGTTTTCCCGATCTGGTTGCGTTCTCCACAAGATGTTGGATTGTAGGTAGCCATTTGCGCTGTCTCGCGACAGTTCGCACCCGCAGTAATGTCATTGGTCGTGCGATCACGTCTTTCTTCTCGCGATCATGCACCGCGAGAAGAGTGAAAACAAGATGGCCGCGCCCGCAAGCAACTGCATGGGTAAGTTGGCGAGCTGCGACCATGCAGAAAATACCACGAACGGGCGGGAAAAAAACGTCCGCATCTTCGCGATATTTCCGCGTGTTTGTGGAGATTTGTAACATTTTCGCGATAATTTGCGAAAGTCACTTTCGCAAATTCCACCCACCCCTAAAATATACTCACAATTCCGATCCAGGACACCGCGTACACGACATTCGCACGGAGTCAGGCAGCGTTTTACGGACCAGCAAGTACGATTCGTACCCACAACACTTCGCACGGCAATATTTTTACGGGACCCAAAAAGTGCCGGAAAAGCTAAGTACGCCACAATGCATGGCAAAAAGGGGGCCCGGTACGCACCGTACCCCCATCCCTACATGTCTGCACCGTACCCCCAGCCCCCCCCATGTCCGCGCCGTACCCTAGCACCCCCCCATGTTCGCACTGTACCCCCACCCCGTATGTACGGAGCGTAACCCCACCCCCGTATGCACGGAGCGTACCCCCACCCCCCGTATGTACGGAGCATGCCCCTCGTATGTACGGAGCATACCCCTACCTCATACATACGGGGGGTACGCTCCGTACATAAGGAGGTGGGGGTACGCTACGTACATACGGGGGTGGGGGTACACACCGTACATACGGGGGGGTACGCTCTGTACATATGGGGGTGGGGGTATGCTCCGTACATACGGGCGTGGGGGTACGCTCCGTACATACGGGGGTGGGGGTACGGCTTGAACATGGGGGGTGCTGGGGTATGGCGCGGACATGGGGGGGCTGGGGGTACGGCGCGTACTTGGGGGGGTGGGCTGGGGGGGTGTTCGGCGCGTATGCAGGCACATGTTTGGACGTCTCCATGGTTGCTATGGGAGTTCGCTCCGTACTGTGTTTTTTCCATACGGTTGTGCATTCGGACGGACGGGACGGATCGTACTTGCGCGCTCGGACTTCAGTTTCCTGATTCCTACGTAAAACTGTCCGGGTCAGACACTTTTTCCGACCCGAGGACGTGTCGGGGAATTTTCCCAATGCGATTCATATGGATTTTTGAACATACGAATCGTACTTGCCAGTTTGTACGGGACTTGTACGATTCGTACGTGAAAAAATCCGGATACGATTCGTACGGGGAATATTTTTAACGGATCGGAATTGGCCCCTTAGTGTTGATTCTGCTTCCATATGGAGGGAGAAAGCGTTTCTTCGATATATACACACATATATATATATATATGTATATATATATATATATATATTGCCTACTGGCAGTCGCCAGTAGGTAGTTATAGTTAGAACCTAGTTTCCATAGAAAAAGCATTTTTGATTTGCCAATAGTTTGGTGCTATTTGACGAATCTTCGTGAAATTTTCCAAAAAGATAGGGCCGGACCGGTCAGTTTGTGTGTTGAAAGTTTCGGGGTGATACGTCAAGCGTGGGCCGAGAAAAAAGGGGGATCCCAAACCCCGTTTTCTCCATGTTATTTTCCATAGGAGACTTTATTACAGGCTACAGCCCGACCTGCTGAATGGATTTACACCAAATTTGGCAAAAAGGTAGGTTTTGGTTTAGAATGTGCTCTCTTTGTAAATGGTGTAAATCCGTTCAGTAGTTCCTGAGAAATTTAAAAAAGAAAAATATTGATATCTGAGCACCGAGGAGGGGTCTCACACCCTCCCAAGCATGAGCTCAATTCTGATTAGCTGCCAACACTCCAAACCAGGAAGTTGGGTTACCGAGTCACAAGAAAAAGGGTGAAACAAAGATAAAGAACATGAAAAGGGGGCAGGGTAGACACACCCTGACCCACTAGGCCTGCTCAGGGGGTCCCACAGGTGAGAGGTGGTCCGAGGCCATGCCCCTTTTTACACCACCCTGCAAACGTGGCTTCTGATGCACTGCTGTTGGGGTGATGAGGTCCTCTTGTGTCCTGAGGACCTCAGGACACAAGTGGACTTCATCCTCCAAGCCGCGTTTGCAGCATGGTGTAAAAGGTGGCATGGCCTCAGAACACTTCTCTCCAATGGAGTTCTATGGTGCTTACTGGAGGTACCTGATGGGCAAGTTGGCCCCCAGGGATCCTCAGAATTCTAGAGGACTTAATCCCGCAACATACATTGCGCCAGGGGGTGCGTTCGCATAGCGGTGCAGGGAGGAGGCGGCCCTGGTATAAAAAGTTTGTAATCCTGCAGTGTGGGACATACTGGATGTAATAGGAGGGGTAGTTGGCCACCAAGGTTTACGTTAGCGGCTAACTACCGCTCCTGTTACCTCTAGTATATCCACACAGTGGGTTTGCTAAAAGGAGTTTAAAAGCCACACTCACCTTTGTCCACTACTCTGTTATGTTATAGTTAGAAATTAGCATTTAAAAAACCTTTGAAATGCACTGAAAAAACCATAGGTTTTCAGGGACATCATAGTTAGAAATTAGCATTTAAAAAAACCTTATAAATTCACAAAAAAACACAGGTTTCAGGGACGTTATAGTTAGTTGAACATTTTACTTGTACAAAACCAGAGAAATTCGGCTATTATAGTTAGTTGAGCTAACTATAATTCATGCACCCGCAATGCACTGCTGATGCTGTCACATATTACATCATTCATGACATGGACAGTGACATCACTGATGACATCTCAAATGACATCACTGATGACATCATCCAGTGACTGTGTATTTCTGTAAAGTTTAAATATTTTTATATATATAAATGCCAAGGTGTATTGAAGAATGAGTGGGAATATGAGTGTCTGAATGGATGATTTAGTAGGTCCGTGACTGACTGTATAAGTGAGTGATTAAACATGTCTTACTGAATGCATGGATTAGTGACTAAACTGTGTGAATCTCTGTATCAGTCTGTTAGTTGGTGTGTAAGCGTCTGCATGGGTTGGTGAGTAGCTACATGAGTGTCTATACGGGTTATTGATTGGTTGTCTGAATATCTGTATGAGTGCCTGAGTGTCAGTGTGGGTGGGTGGGGGGGTGTGACTCTGTGCATAGATGTGCGAGTGGGTGATTCACTGGGTGTATGGGTTCAAGACTGCATGTGTGAAGGGCTGTATGGGTGGGTGAATGTGTGTATGGATATGTTGGTGAGTGAATATATGTCTCAGTGGTACATGTGTAAGTAACTACACATGTGAAAGGCAGTATGTGTGAGTGTTAGAGTATATAAATGACTATATGTGAGAGTGAGTGATTTTGAGAGTGGCTGTATGGATGTGTGCTTGTATCAGTTATTGTATAAGAGAGTAAGTATGTGTTAGTATATGTATGAATAAGTGAGGTGGTGTGTGTATAACTGTATAGGTGAGTAAATGGGAGTGTGATTGATTCTTTGCATGACTGACTAGTTGTGTGAGTAACTCTATGTATGAGTGGCGGTGTGTGAGTGTCTGTATAGGTGTATGAGTACATATGATAGTGCTGTATTGCTGAGTGACTGCATGTATGAGTGACTGTTTGGGTGAATGAGTGGATGTGTGTGTAGACCTAGGAATCAGTGAGTGGGTATGTAGTAACTGGTATCAGTGTGTCTATAGTTTTGAAAATGGTAGTCTGTATTTTAGAGTGGGTGTATCAAAGGTTATATTAGGGTGTGAGGAGGTGCATCAGATTATCACGTGGATGATGTCATTAGGTATGTCATCAGTGATGTCATCATTGATGTCACTGACCATGTCATGAATGATGTAATATGTGACATCATCAGCAGTGCATTACGGGGGCGCAAGTTATAGTTAGCTCAACTAACTATAACGGCCGAATTTCTCTGGTTTTGTACAAGTGAAATGTCCATCTAACTATAACGTCCCTGAAACCTGTGGTTTTTTTCAGTGAATATATATATATATCCACTCCATGCGTCCCAACCAAATTATCAGTACGACTCCATGCACTGGTTCCTGCAGCAGATCAATTCTTTATTTCATCGTCATAACGTGTTTCGAATTACAAACAAGCCTTGTTCACATAGCGAGCACTGCCATTGCTAGCGTGTATACATCCCTTGCCAATGTCATGTGATTACGTGCGACAATTGAAAGTGAAAACATACTGCATGCATCGTATGCCTTCTATCATTGCCATAATGGTTTTTACAATGTTTTTTATGATTTTTTTTGCATGCATATTTGTTAATGGAGTTCCTTGATGTTCATGAATTAAAACCATTCTGAAGACAAATCAAGTTTACATGGATTGAAGAACTAAATACATTTTGGGGAAAGTTGTAAGAAATTATACTCAAGCATATACGGCAACCTCGCAATCAATGTGCATATATAAATCATTCATTTCAGAATTAAATTGTTCACAATTGTGCCCCAGTGGGTTTATATCCTGTATTCAGTTTTTTATCAAATTAGTATTTCATATTAAATCATCAAATCCTTGAGAATAATTAATGTAAATTAATTACTGTACATGACGACCTGACAAGATAATTTACTATGTTATAGCGGCTGACTCGACAAAAAGGGCAAAAACAAATTTGAAAAGAGAGAAATGTAAATCTTCTATAAATTAATAGCACTGCACTAAAAAAGCATTAGTGACAGATTGGAGCACATTCACACTATTGTGTTTTTTCCTTTTACTCTTTCTTTCTTTTTTCACATATGTGGATGTAATTCTTCATCCATGTTTAAACCTGTTGCAGCCTTGCTGTTAAATCTCAAAATGTACCCAGTTGCTCGTTTTCGTAAGCTCCTTTCTCAAACACCTCCTCTGAATGAACTTGGCACCCTGTCAATCACAAAGTAGCTCAAGAGTCTATCTTCATTGTTGTGTGTAGTTAAGAAATGTCGAGCTACTGCATAAGAGCTGTTACGATTTTGTATAGCTCTTATGTCCTGCAAAATGCATTTGTATACTGGGAGTTTGGTGCTACCTATGCATTGGAGTCCACATTGACATTCTAGAATGTAGATAGCATAGTCTGTTTTACAATTCAAGGCTTCTTTGATTTTGTG